>NC_057863.1:534523287-535268287 GCF_019393635.1 Dromiciops gliroides
TGGCCCTAGGATAGTTTGTGGTATCTTGCTCTAAGTCCTTATAGTACACATGTTACATTTGCTATCCAAATGCTATTAGAATAAATATTGACATCATTTTTGTGGGCTATTTTTGATTTTTCATTATCAATTACTTGTTTGCTTCAGGGCTGAGTTGTTTCAATTATCTGATATGCCTTTTCCTCATTAGTTTTTCTTATTGTCATTTACTAATGGTGATCTTTGCTTGGGCAACTTACTGGTCTGACTGTACATAGTCATCTGATTTAGAGATTCCTCCCCCATCAATAACAAATATTTTCCTATCTGTTGAAACATAATCTAGTTTGTCTTTTGTGATGCTATTCGGTACTCACCACATCCAGTGCCTACCAAATGCTGTGCTTAGTTGTTTCCAGATGCTGAAGGATTGAAAGAAATGTCAGCATCCTCCAAATTTTAGCTACCAGGGGCAACATCTCAATCACTCTTGGTTATGGCTCTGTGTTCACTTGAATTTCCAGATGAATCTCCAAGATGCTTGGATTCTCAGTGTTGGTAAGATGATGAATCTGAAGCAAGCCCTTAATGACAGTGCTGGGTGGTTGCTTGTGCAGGGCACTGTGAAAAAATTCTCTTCTTCCCAAATTTCTTCTTTTTCAGATTGGTGGGAGAAATTAAATCTTTACCATTAGAGATTAACTTATTTGGTTTAAGCCATGCATCAGAGTGGGAAGAACACTGAATTTAGCATCGGAGTACCTCCATTCTCATCTTGGTTCTGCCACCTCTGTGATCTTGGGCAGGTCAATTGGCTTATTTGTAAAATAAGGTGGTTTTATTTTGTGATTTCTGAGGTCCCTTCTACCTCTATTTCTATGAATCTATGCATTGTTTCTAATGATGACAACAATCCATGTTTCTATTGTGCTTTAAAGTTGATAAAGTATTTTCCTCCCAATAACCCTACAAAGTATTTATGTATTATAATAAAATATTATATATGACAATGTCATATATATTACATATAACAATGTCATATTATATATGATATCCGATTACACTCATTTTACAGTTGAGGAAACTGAAGCGTAGAGAAGTTAGGTAAATTGCCCCCAGTTCTACAGCTAGGAAGAACCTGAGATGGGTCTCCAAAAGGTATTTTGAGTTGTCACCTCAACCTAGTATCCTCAGCTGCCCCTACAGTAGTCCCTTTTTGAAATGCCATTACTAGGAAGGCCATATGTTAAGCCGTTGGCATTCTAGCATGAATTAGTTTATCAGATTTGTCATTAACTTCATAAGATTCTGAGGGAATGAGGCAAGTACATGTTAATGGTATGTGTGTCGGGGTGAGGGGGAGAGGTCAGCAAAATCTGGAGCAAGGGGCAGTCTAGCTTGAATAAGGGGCTCACAAAAACGGCCCTGGACGGGCCTTGGCCATAGGAGTATGCTAGATGCCAGTGTTGGGAAACTGAGCACAGAGAGGGGGGATGAAGAAGGCAGAAGACAGGTCTGACTTCCTCCAGAGTTTTGTAAGGACCAGGGCCAGCTCTACCTGGCAATTCTGGATGAGAACTGAGCCATCCTTTCCAAACCTGCCGAAGATAGAGGCCAGATCCACAGGTGCTTTTGAGTTTGAGGGAAAGGAGTGGGTTTATCTGCTGGGAAGCTGGAGCCAAAGGATTGACAGGCAGGGTATTTCATAGATGAATGAGGTTCAGATCTCTACCTTCTGGCTCTCAAGTTGGAGATGACTCCATAAAATAATGGCTTTCTTCCTGTTGTGTATTTCTCGTTCCTTTGTTGATCTGTATATCTGCTTAAAACCTTTAAATTTCAAAGATGCCTGATAAAAATGGGTACTTGGTACCATAAATTTCTTAAACTGGTCAAGTCAATTAAACAAATGTATATTAAGCACCTACTATGCGCCAGGCACTTTGCTAGGTACTGGGGGAAATGAAACACAAATGAAAACAATCCTATCCCCAAGGAGCTTATATATTACTGCAGAATGAGCTTTAAAATTTGTAAACCACTTTATGGGCATTATCTTATTTGAGTCTCACAACAACTTGGTGAGACAGGTCCCACAGTTACAATTATCTCTATTTAATAGATGAAGAAACAAACTTAGAGAAGCTAGGCAACCTGCCCGTGATCACATAAATGTGAGAGGCAGAATTTGAATCCAGGTCTTCTTGGGTTCAGCATTCTATCTACTATCATGCTGCCCTCCCTATTGCCCCTGAGCATACTGTCCCCTCTCTCCCCAGGGATTTTCTTAATAGGTTTATACTGAAATACAGATCAAGAACCAGCTAATTAAATTGCTCAGAAGTCCAGCACACCAAAAGCAGCAGCTCCACTGTTTTTCTTGACCTAGATTTACATTACAGCACACCAGGCCTTTGCAAAATTGTGGAGTTAGAACCCTGTGTGTTTGGTGCCTTTCACCTCATAGCCCTTTTCTTCCTCGTGGTCCCTTCCCTGACCCCTGAGTACTCAAGGTCCCTTATGCTCTCTTTCCATCAAAACTTGCTTTCAAGAGAGTCTGAAACTCACCGATACACCCACATTGGTATAAATGACTGATAACAAATCATCAAAGCATTGCGAAGAGAGTTTGCATTGGAATAGATCAATAACAAGAACAAGGGAGCAATGAAATATAAAAACCAGAGTATCAGGCATCAACAGCAGGTGGGGATTGTGTATTTGGGGGAGGATGATTTCTGGGACTCCTGAAATCATACCCAGTAGGCAATTGCCTACTCCAAGTACACTTGGCTCATTTATTGAATTTACTCAGCTTCTTTTCCAACTACTTTATGTGGAATGTGAATGTCAGGCAGGAAACAGTCCTTGCTGCCAAGTCAGCCTCCGAGAAGGGGAACAAAACTAGAGGAGGCTTCAGGAAACAGCTTGCACAAGGCAAAGTGAGAGATCTCGAGATGGGGAGCGGCATTCTGTTTGGATGGGACACTGACTTCCAGACCTCCTGCTGGAGGATTGGCAGCTATCTGTTTTATCAGATCTTGGCTTTGCTGCCCAAAAGGAAGACATCATGGGACTAGGAGGGACTAACCACAGTGACCTTTCTTTCATTGGTTAGGTTTTCCCATCAATAATGAAGCAGCCTCATATAGTGGATAGGGATTCAGTGGGATCTGTGTTCAAGTATGATGTCTGGTCCTGTGACCCTGAGCACTTAACCTTTCAATGCTCCAGGCAGCTCTCTAAGACTTTAAGTCCTCTAAGTCTATAAATTGTCCAGCAATTCATTAATAGAAGGGGTTTCTTAGGTTATTACTAGTGGGTTTGTAAAAAAAAAAGCACAACCAAACCCCTAATCTCCCCAAAACATTATGTCCCTAATGAAAGAATGAAAAAACATTTAAGTATTCACTAGGTGAAAAGCACTATGCTAAACACTGGGGATAAAAATAGATAATTCCTGATCTCAAGGAGCTCACGTTTTAATAGGGGGAAAACAACATATATAGGAGGCTTCAACTACTAGTCAGATGGAAAGGTCCATTGGTCCTTAGGGTTCAGTGGTGAAGCATATAGTGCTTCTTTATTTCCAATGATAAAACCATGTCCATTTCTGATGTTGAACCAGCTGACAGTACCAAGGACTTCTGCATTGAAAACTTTCATTTTTGAGTCTTCATTAGCTGTGGTTGCTGAGGAAACAGGGGGTATAGCATTTGCTAGAGAGTTGATAGGTTGCATCCCCACAAGGGATGTTCCCCTCACTTATGACAGTGGGGGCCAGGTTGGAAATAGGACAAATACACTGGGTGAGATCTGTAATTCTTGGGGCCCTTGGACTCTGGGTCCTGGGCTATTTCTCTGTGGTCCAAGAGTGGTAGTGGTCAACCTAGTGGCTTTTACCTCTCCTAAAACAGTCTACCTTCCATCTCACTACCAGGAAACTTTGCTGCTTTAGTTACATTGGCTTACCTATCCATTGGTGGCAGTTGGTTGACAGTTGTTATTGGTGGTTATGATGGTGGATTCCTTTTCTATAGTATTGTCTGTCTGGATGTTGACAATGGGGCCAGACTGGAAGTAGGACTAGTGGTCTGATAGATATTCTTTTTTTTTTTGTTTTGTTTTGCGGGGCAATGAGGGTTAAGTGATTTGCTCAGGGTCACACAGCTAGTAAGTGTCAAGTGTCTGAGGCTGGATTTGAACTCAGGTCCTCCTGAATCCAGGGCCAGTGTCTTATCCACTGTGCCACCTACCTGCCCCTATGTTCTTGAGTTTACCCACGTATTGGTGACAGTTGGAAGAGGGGGAAAAAGGATCCTGAATCTTTGGGCATCGGTTTTTCTAGATTACACATTCTCTTTTGTCATGATATAGAATGGTCTATAGACTAGACATATTTTTGTTTTATGGCACTTTTAGAAATGAACATTATCAAACATAATCTCAGGAAACATGAATTGGACTGGTTCTCTTGTAGCCTACAAACATAGTTTATGGCTCATGTTGGGCTCTGTTCTTCCTTTCTCAAATTTCTACCATTGACCAGATTAACTTTGTGCAAATTTGGAGAACCATCCCCTCCAGCCATTCAAAGTTATTAGCTCTGGTTTGGACCAGTAGAATAAGCCAGATTCTAATTGAGTGGGACTTAATTTTATTGTCTCTCTGCCTTTCAAATACAGAAGAGCAAAAGTGCTTGAATCCAAAAAATCTCAAATTACTTTTTAATGCAATCTTTGTTTTGTTTATTTGGTCATCAATTTATTTACTTAGTGATAAAAAAAAAAACACCACCAAAGCTAAAGTGAATTATAAACTGGCATTTACATTACAAATGAAAGCCTGCTGAAAATGATTGGTTTTCTTTTGCTGATTTGTAAAAAAAAATCCTTTTTACTATGATTTTAACAATAATCAGCAAACACAAACATTTTGGTATACAAAGAACAAGAAAAAGGATAATATAAGACACTGCAAACTTCTATTTGATTTTTAAGTATCTATTATATTTAGCAACATAGTAACCAAATTGCTCTATTTGTTCATGCCCCTTTCTGTATTTTTTTATTCTTTGCATTTAAAAATGTTTTATTGGGGGCAGCTAGGTGGCGCAGTGGATAGAGTACTGGCCCTGGAGTCAGGAGTACCTGGGTTCAAATCTGGCCTCAGACACTTAACACTTACTAGCTGTGTGACCCTGGGCAAGTCACTTAACCCCAATTGCCTCACTAAAAAAAATGTTTTATTGATACTCTTTTAAAACTTTTATCATAACTCACAAACTCCACATATACATACTATGGGGACCAATTTTTAGCTAAGCAGCTCACTGCAATATTGGGGCAAGGAAGGAGACCAGCAGCCTCCCTCAAAACAGAACAGGATTTATTTGAACAAGAACGAACTTAAAAAAAACACACCACACAAACAGGAGCAGTAGGATCAAGGGAAAGGAAATAAAATGGGGAAAGGGAAATTATACAACCTGAAAAAATACCACTGCCCAGGAATCAGCTGAGAATATGCAGCAGAACACCTGTCGCCTTCCAGCTTCCAGCTAGAATGCCCAGTTCTCCTCCCCCAATCCCAGAAAACCCCATAGAGCCCCAGCCAATGGGATGGCCGCTCTGACAGTCACATGACTGCCCTCACTAGGCTTCTAATCATTATAATTTTGCCAGGCCCATGTAGGTGTCTGCGACTGGTGATGACGTGAGGTGCCAGGGCCATGGCAATGGCTACAACCAGTGGGTGGAGCACAGTGCGGTTTGCGGAGCCCCAGGCCAGTGTTCACCTAGGCATAAAACCCTCAAATAACAATTAATTCTTTACAATACATATAAAATATAGATCTAATATGCATATATACACATAGTTATACATGTGGGACTTTCTCTTTTTCCCTTGATCTCACTTAAGCATATGCTTAATAGTAGTATTGTTGGGTCAGTAGCTGGTGACTTTTTTTTTTTTTTAGCTGGTGACTTTTACTGATTTTTTGTGTTTAATCCCAATTGTTTTCCAGAAAGACTGGACCAACTCACAGCTCTATCAATAGTGTATTACTGTACCTATCCTCCCACATTACTTCTGACAGTTACTATTTTCCCCCTTTGTCATCTTTGCCAATTTGACTAGTGGAATCTTAGAGGTGGAGAGGTGGAATTTCAGAGTTGTTTTAATTTTCATTGTTATCATCATCAGTGATTTGGAAGAATTTTTTTTTCATGGTTATTGATAGATTGCATTTTTTTCGTAACAACTGCCCGTTCATATAATTTGGCCCCTTTTCTGTTAGGAAATAATTCTTGTCCTTATACATTTGCATAAATTCCTTGTGTATCTTGGATATCATATCTTCATCAGAGAAATTTGCTGCAAAGATTTCCCCAATTGTTTCTGTTCTAATTATTACAGCATTCATTTTGTTTTTGCAGAAGCCTTTACAATTGTACTTGATTGAAATGGTCCATTTATTTTCTATGATTACCTTTATCCATTTCATAAAGAATTCTCCTCTGGCCATAATTATGACATGTATCTTCTCTTTTATCTTCTAAATTTTTATGATATGACCTTTTAAATTTTGGTCATCTATCCATTGGGAGTTTATTGTGGTATATGGCTCAAGATGCTGGTTTAAATCTAATTGTTGTCAGATGGCTTTCCAATTTTCTTAGAAATTTTTGTTAACTAGGTAGTCCTTATCCCAATAGTTGGTATCCTTTGGTTTATCAAACTCTATGCTCCTATGCTCAATTGCTTTTGATTTCTATTTACCTAATCCGTCCTAGTTAGTTTTGAGAATTACTGCTTTGTAGTATATTCTGAAATATTTTATTGCTACTTCATTTCTACTTTTTTTCATTATTTCCCCTGATTATTTTAATCTTCTAGATGAATTTTGTTATTTACCTAATTCAGTAAAATAATATTTTGGTAGTTTGACCATATATTAAAGTTGTAAATCAATTTAAGTAGTATCATTATTTTCAAAAGATGATATTTTATCATCTTTTATAGCCCAGCTATAAACAATTGATGTTGCACTAATTATATGTCTTTATTAATAAGTGCATTCATATAAATTCCAAGTACATATTCCCATATATTTTATACATTTTGTAGTTATTTTGAACTCATTTTTTCTATCTCCTATTGTGTTTTGTAAGTAATATTTAGAAAGGTTAATAATTTCTGTGGGATTTAGTTTATATACTGTTACTTGATTGAAATTGTTTCAATTAATTATTTATTTGGACCTCTAGGATCCTCTAAGCAAATCATCATATTATCTGCAAGTAGCAATAGTCTCATTTTCTCCCCCTTGTCTCATTTTTATAGCTAGCACTTTTAGAATCATATTAAATAATAGTGTTGACAATGGACATTCTTGCTTTAGCCCATATCTTATTGAAATCACTTCTAGTATTTCTGCATTACAGATAATGCTAGTTCTTGGTTTTAGATACAATTTACTATATTAAGGAAAAGTCCATGATCATTCCTATGTTTTCTAATGTCGTTTTAAATGAAAGTTGTATCTTGTGAAAATACATTTGCATCTATTGATATTATTTAACTTGTAAATGACTGGCACCTATGTCCTCCTCAGTGTACTAGGCATACCTATCCCCTCCTTCATTTATTAAATAGGTATTTGTTGTATTTGTCCCGTATCAGACTGCACAGCCACACTGTGGCCTGTGACTCTTCAAGGCGCTGATCCATGGTTGTCCTCGACTGGTGGAGGCCTACTACTACTATTTGTTGAAAGTATAAGGAATGGATGGATTCTACCCCTATCTCAATGAACAAGATGCTCTATTCTGATACCTTTATCATGTTGAAAATATGGAATCAACCAATCAACAAACAAAAATGACATGCAAATAAGATTATCTATACCCTGAGATATGAAAACTGATACATCATCAAAAAGAAAAAAAAACCTAATCTGACCTCTGGAAGCTTTAAATAGCAGAGAAATTCCATCAACTCCTGGAATTCAATGGGGTATACCCTGGTGGTAGAAGATTTCAGAATGGAAGTTGGGAATTCCAGTTCAAGCAAGTCCCCAACATTGAACCCATATTGTACATACTTAAGAAGGTTGACTTGAGTGTTTGTTGCTAGAAACAAGACTCACAATGAGCTCATATATAGTGGAGGTGACCAGAGAAAACCTGTAACTTTCCTAAGGGTTCAGGGAGTAGCAGTCAGCCTAGGCATGCTAGATGTCATGATGTTAAGAAAATAAATAATTGGTTTGTCAATAATGTCATCTCCCTTTGTGAAGTAGTAGATTTTTGGAACACTCACAGATTCTTACAGACATTAATTTTTAGACCCCCATATCCCTCTTTTTTTCCATTTTATTTTTTTTATTTAAAAATATATTTTATTTTTACTTTATGGAATAAAACAAGCATTTCCATAAGATAGGACATTAAAAAAGATGATTGCACATGAAACTGCAAATCTACTATGTATAACTTGCTATTCCTTTTAAATGTACAACAAAATTATCATGTAAATTTCTTTTTTTCCCTTTCTTCTTTCCTCTTCCCACCCTATACATGGCTACCATTAGACATAAATAGGTACACACACATATATATGTAAAATTATTCTACATATACTTCTATTTATTACTTCTTTTCCTAGATACAGATAGTATCTTTCTTCATATGTAATTTATATTTAATTTAGGTATTTATAATAGACAAAATAACTTTTTGCCAGGGGTCAGACCGAGTGTTTATGTAGGAGTTGGGAGAGATGACCTTTGAGGTCTCTTCCAACTCTAAGACTGCAATTCTGTACATGTCTGTTACCTCTATCAATATGTTGAGGTTGACCAGCACTGTGGGTAGGGTAATGCTGCGAGAGACCAGTTGGGGGTAGTCAAGAGCCAGGGATAGTTAAAGAACAATTAATGAGACCACTAGGATCAAGGATGGCAGCACCAAGGAAGGGATAGTTTGTGGGGACCACAGAGTAACATATATATAAAATTCAGAAAACAGAGGCCAAGTCAACTACTATTTGAAACAATGAAGAAGGGGTTGGGGGAAAGAACAATGTAGATAAGGAATAGGCTGGACTGGTTAGCTGGAATATATAAATATCTAGGTTGAGTCTATTAGGAACCAGAATATTTGGAAGAGAAGATGGTACTCCAGGGTCAAAACCAGAATCAGGGTTGAATTTATGTGTTGCAAGCTGAAGTCTGAAACCCAGTAAATTCATGTCAATGTTCAGTCATATTGCTTAATAGATCTTTGTTAAAAAGTGATTTAACAAGGATAGGTCTGTAACCATCTCCTTTAAAAACAAACAAACAGGGGCAGCTACGTGGCACAGTGGATAGGGCACTGGCCCTGGAGTCAGGAGGACTTGAGTTCAAATCTGTCTTCAGACACTTGACAACTTAATAGTTGTGTGACCCTGGGCAAGTCACAACCCAAATTGGCTCACCAAAAACACAAAAAAACCCTAACAAAATCATTTTATTTATTTGTTTATGTTCATCTCCTTTTGAAGGCACAGGGGTATGCTTCTTTTCTACATAATTGACCATTGGATGTGTCCAGTCAGGACTTAAAGGGGTCTTTGACTCATGAAATTCTGTTGGCTCCTGACACTGAGGAAGAAGATGCCACATAGGATTTTGTCAGAACATCACAAAATTCAACAAGGTTGATCTGGGATTAGGGTAAAGGTTTGTGAGGAGAAGAGAGATAAGAAGGAAGTGGGGTAGAGGGAGTAAATACAAACCTGATGGTCTTTGCTCAAATGTAAAAAGCAAGAGGTAGTCAGTTGATTAACAAGTGATGTGCACCCAACATTGCCAAGTAGGATAGAAAATGTCTCTATGATTTGATGTTCATTAAACAACTTGAGAGCATAATAAGCCAGGAATTATCCAAGTATAAAACTATTCACAGTGGAAAATCAAAGTAGATTAATGTTTAGTTCAATAACAAGCATTTGTTATGTGGTGAGTACTTTACTTGGTTGTAGGGATAAAAAGACAAAATTCAAAGTCCTCCCTGTCCTCCCTGTCCAAAGTTTACATTTTAGTGGGGGGGTGAATCCTACATATACTGATTAGAAAACACAAAATATACATATAATTGATAAATAAACAGGACAGTAGACTATGAGTCAGGAAGATCTGGTTTCAAATCCTTTTTCAGACACTAGCTATGGGAGTTTGGCCACATCACTTACTCTTCCTGTGCCTCAGTTTCCTTATTTCTAAAAATGAGGTAAACTCCATGGCTTCTAGGTTTCCTTCCAGGTCTAAAACTATGATCCAATAATTCTGTGAATCTTTTTATTGGTAGGGAAAGAGCTAATAGTAGGAGGAATTAAGAAAAGAATCTTGGAGAAGATAGCAATGGAGCGCATCTAGATTACCACACATAGCTGGTTGAGCAGTCCATTGAGTTAATCCATTAGTACAGTTGTCTTGGAAAGGTCCTAATGATGGACAGTGAGCTGGGCTTAGAATGGACTTGAATCAGGAGAGCCATCTGGATTGGCATTTAAGAAAATATACATTTTCAATGATTCGAGGCTGCTTTCTCACACAAAGGCCTGTCCTTTTCTCACCAATATTCTTGCAGTGTCAATGATGATGCAAATTATAATAATAATTTCCAAAGAATAAAAAGCTGAAGGTGGCTCAAAGGAAAACATAAAGCTATATGGTGAGTGCATGTACTTCTGAGCATTTTACTGAAGATGACTAGCCCATGACAAGTGACATGAAAGACATAATTAAATACATGTATAATTGGAGAAGCTGATATAGAAAGGATGAAAGGTGACAGATGCTTTGCTGGTACTCCCACACTATTGAAAGAACCATAGGGCTGTCAATGTGTTGGATCAACTTTCTATGGAGAACTTTTGTAAAGACAAAGAGGGGACTGACTGCATGGGATAAGAAGTCACAAGTGGGTTGTAATCAGTGCTGATCATACCAACACCAGTGAGATCATGGATTCATAGGAGCATAGAACCAAATGATAAATTATATATTAATTGATTGTAATTCTATAAGAGTTTTTAGAAAAGAAAGCTCAATATGGTTAGAGAAGATGGGGAAAATTTTTTAGAGGAGGTTGGATTTGGCTGGGTCTTGAAAGTTTGACATGGTAGAAGGAACACTGGATTGGTTTAAAATTTTTTTTGTGTGGGGGGCAATGAGGGTTAAGTGACTTGCCCAGGGTCACACGGCTGCCCCAAGGATGATAACAGCTATATACCATTAGATTTCTTATATGTAACTGGAAGGGGTTTATTTTCCCATAGGCAACATCTACATATTTGTTTTTGTTGTTTATTGATTAGTTGTGTCTAACTCTTTGTGACCCCATTTGGAGTTTTCTTGGCGAAGATACTAGGGTGGTTTGCTGTTTTCTACTCCAGGTCATTTTATAGGTGAGGAAACTGAGACAAACAGGGTTAAATGACTTGCCTAGGGTCACACAGGTAGTAAGCATCTGAGGCAAGATTTGAACTCAGGTTCTCCTGATTCCAGGCCTAGCTCTCTATCCATTGTGCCACCTAGCTGCCACATCTGCATAAACTCTGCCAACAAAAGGTTGACAAAGAAGCATCAAACAAATGTCTGTCATGAAGATCTGTTTTTGTTTGTGAAAATTGAGGGATTTGTGGTGGCAATTTAGGACCAGAAATTATAGACAAGACTGGGCACAGCAGGTGTGAGTGATAGTGAAGAGACTGGGCAGATTGGAGAAATGGTGACATATGGAAGACTCACAGCCCAATCCCCTGGGCTGAGGAGAACAGATAACTGCTTGCAAAAAGGCAGTTATTTGGGATAAAGGTCCCTTGTCTTCTGGGAGTTAGGAACCCAATGACAATTATTGAATCTGCATTAGCCAGCTTTTCTCAGTTATTCTGTATCAAGCAGGCTTGAAAAGAACAACAGAGGAGCTATCAGAGAAGTGAAGGCGACTGTTTCCCACACCACAAGTGGAAACTGTGGTTTGCAGAAGTGGATTAACATTTTGAGCTAGTTCAGGCAATTAAGCTGAAACACCTGGCTTTGCAATAACTCTCATTTTCTGTGCTGAAGGGTTCTTGAAATTCCCATGCTTGGTGGATCACTCTGATGGCTGGTCACCAGCTGTCATGTTGGCAACATGCCTAGCAATTGATTGCAGTTTCCTACAGGCATTTTGGCAAAGTCCCCAGCAGAAGCAGGGAGTAGGTGACCGCCGAACACCTTGGATTTCATGTGGGGAACAGCCCCAGCAGTAGCAAGGAGCTGAGGTTCAAGCCTGTGGATGAAATGATGGAGTTAAGAAATGGTGAGGAGGCTATTTGTAGACGCCCTCTGGGTTGCAACATCTGTGCCCAATTAATCCATGCCAAAGGTGGGAGCATGACTCCATGAGAAGAAGAGTGTGGATGAGACTAAGGCTTCCTTGTTGTCTTGGTAGAAAGTATGGTGGAGCAGAAAGCACATTGGACCTGGGATCAGGAATGTTAGGGTTCAGATCTGGCCATTACATGTGTGACCCTGGGTAAATAACTTAACTTCTCAGTTTCTTCATCTATAAAATGGGAATAAAAGCTGTTGTCATTACCTAATAAAGTTGTCATGAAGATCAAATGAGATAATGTGTTTAAAGTGCTATATGAATGTAAATTATTATTTTACTGCATTTTAATAGTACTCTTTGTTCCATGACTCACTTGTAATCAACATATATTGTCTTACTTGATCCTCAACAAGAGCAAAAGGGTTAATTTAATATTTCATTTTATACCAAGGTGGTATATGACAGGACTTCTTAAACTTTTCCCCCTCATGACCCCTTTTTACAAGAGAAGTCTAAGGTTATTTTTATTGTATTGTATTGTATTATTTTATTTTATTTTGGTGAGGCAATTGGGGTTAAGTGACTTGCTCAGGGTCACAGAGCTGGTAAGTGTCAAGTGTCTGAGGTTGGATTTGAACTCAGGTCTTCCTGACTCCAGGAGCTGGTGCTCTATCCACTGCGCCACCTAGCTGTCCCTCATGACCCCTTTTTGGCTGAGAAAATTTTACTGGACTCCAGGTATATAGGTATATAACAAAGCTTCTTAACCTTTTACTGTTGCTAAATTTTTTGCAATTCCCGCATTCAGTTATACGACCCCATAGGAGGTTGCAACCCATAGTTTAAGAAGCTAGGGTATAGGAAATAGTGTTGTACTTGGAGTCAGGACAACCTGAGTTCAAATCCTGACTTAGACACTTAGTAGCTGAATGACCCTGGACAAGTCTCTTAACCTTTGTCTGCCTCAGTTTCCTCATCTGTAAAATGGGAATAATAGCAGCACCTGCCTCCCAGGATTGTTATAAGGATCAAATAAGAATATATATGTAGAGAGCACCTTGGAAACCTTAAAGTGCTATATGTTAACTGTTATTGTTATTGTAATGTTGTTGTTGTTCAGTCGTTTTAGTTGTGTCTGACTCTGTGACCTCATTTGGGGTTTTCTTGGCAAAGATACTGGGGTGGCTTGCCATTTCCTTTTTCAGCTCATTTGACAGCTGAGGAAACTGAGGCAAACAGGGTAAAGTGACTTGCCCAGGATCACACGGCTAGTAATTGTCTGAGGTCAGATTTGAACACGGGAACGACAATTTTTCCTTACTGTAGGCTTGGCACTCTATCCACTGCCCTCCCTAGCTGCCCTATATTATTAATACATAATGATAATTGCAACATTATTACTATTCTGGCTTATTACTTTTGTTGTTTCAACAGTCAACATTTATTGAGTATTTGTAATCATTAGAATATAAAATAGTATTAGATATTATATAACACTTATAATAAATAATTATATAATGACATATTTTTATTATTATTATTAGAATATCATTATGATTACAGCTAAGGAAACCAAGGCTCAGACAAATTGGGTGATTTACCTAGTGTTGTACAGCTTAGTTAACATCAGAGCCAGGACTAAGCTGGCAGGTGCTTCAAAAGATAGATCCTACATATTTTAATGAAGACTGACTAAATGGATTCCAAACTGAAATGAGACTGTTGAAAATTAAAGATAAGCTATTTAAAGACCATTTAAAAGGAATTCTGGGTTATATATCCATGTGATTTCAGGGCAACAGATGAATGATTTTGTACTCTCTGATGTTCTTTCAATTAGAGACTATACTGGCCCCTTAAACTTCTTGCCCTTCTGAGTGCCCTGTTCTTCTCGGGGTCTGCCGGTTGTGGGTCATTGCACTCAGTGCTGCCCCCTACTCAGCCCTCTCCCCAGCCTTCTAGTCTGCTTGCTGATATACTACCTCTAACCTTTACCTCTCTGGATCTACCCACGTTTCACTTCCCTTTGCTCTCATTCTCTGGAATTATGCTGGCATGCTGTCCTCAATTCACTTCACTCCAAGCATTCATTCATTTATTTATTTATTTATTTATTTATTTATCTATCTATTTATATATATATATATATATATATATTTATATTTTTTAGTGAGGCAATTGGGGTTAAGTAACTTGCCCAGGGTCACACAGCTAGTAAGTGTTAAGTGTCTGAGGTCAGATTTGAACTCAGGTACTCCTGACTCCAGGGCTGGTGCTCTATACATTGCGCCACCTAGTTGCCTCCTCCAAGCATTTATTAAACACAGAATTTTACATTAATTTCTGGGGAATGCAAAGACAAGAATGGAAGAATCCCTGTCTTCAAGGATCTTCCCATCTATTGGGAGGGGCACTATTACATAGGTTTGGTGCAAAGCTAGTGCCACTAGTGAATTCCAGATGAATTGGAAGGAAGTTCTCTGCCGCGCCCCCCCACCCTCTCCACCTTGAGTCTCTGTGCCTTTCAGAATGATTAGCTGAGCTGCTAAACTAACCCTATGATCATGGAAAGAGGAAAGGGTGATCATGGGCCAGAGGTGCTTTCTAACAACAGCCCTTTGTTGTTGAACCCCTTAGTGACTTTTATGGGGTGGGGAATTGCAGGCTAGTTGGAAGGATAGCAGCTCCAGGCAAGGCTAGTGGGGAGACACCTGAAGGGCTGGCTTTTCAATCTTACCATGTCCTATTAGCATCAGCCCTGAAGTAGAGCCCAAATGATGATATTTCCAAAACCTGAAAAGCTTTGCATGCTGCAGTCCTGTCCTGTAGGTTTTCGTTTTGCTCTCTCTGGCCCTGCTCAGACCTTTTCAAAATGGATCAAAGTCATTCATGCAGCAATACATTTTAATATTGGGTTAGTGGTGAGTGAAGGCCCCTGGAGCTCCTGAAACCTGCTACTGTTAGAAAAGAAGTTCGAGGTCTGCGTGCCCTTGGGGAGCAAGGCTAGATGATGGCTTTTTACTTTCCCTATTTTCAGCCAGTCAGGCATCAGTCAGTCAGTCAGTCAGTCAGCATTTATTGAGGGTCCGTCCAGAGTGTAAAAAACACTGGTCTAGGTAGCATGCTGAAGAATGGGCAAGAAGAATGTGATCTTGATGCACTCTTGTGGGAAGCATCCTGGACTTAGTAGTAGAAGAGCATGATTTGAGCTCCACTTAATTACTGTTTCTGTCACTATAGGCAAGTCGTTTAAACCCTCTGATCCTCAATTTACCCATCTGCAGATATAGTGCCATTTATATAAACAGCATAGGATCAGAGGATAAAGGAATCAGGGTGCCTTGGAGTCTGGGTAACCCGGGTTCAAATTCTGCCTCTGATACATATTAGTTGTGTGACCCTGGGTAAGTTATTTAACTTTCCAGGATCCGTAGGCAACTCCAAGATTATATAAGTTATGGACAATGTGTTGAAGGGATTTTTCACATGAGAAGGTCTCCATACCAAATCATAGGTTGGAACCAAAACTCCCCAAACAAAACAAACCAATCCATATACCACCTAGCTCATAGGGTTGTTGTGAGGATTACATGAGACTATACATCAGAGTGCTCTGTAACTATGAAACCTGATACACATGCCAACTATTAGCATTATTAGCAACAATAATAGAATCATTAGTAATATCTTACTAGCAATAATATTGTATAATATATAATAATAAATTATATTATATTGTTAATAACAATGATAACAATAACTTATAAACCATATTTGTAGATTTCATTAGTTTAGGAACTCCCTGGTAGGGAAATTCTCAATATCAATACAGACAGGTACCTACTCTGAAACCTAGAGGGAATTGTCTGAAGGCACTGAGTGCTTGTAGTTTGCCAAGGGTCATGCAGCCCGTTTGTGTCGGAGACAAAATTTGAACGCGTGTCTTCCTGACCTGGCTTCTTCTCTATCAATTATACCCTGCTGCCTCTCATTATAAAATAATTATTATATAAGATAATAACATCTAATTTATTTCTTAATGTTTGATTTTTCCCACTTACATGTAAAAACAATTTTTAACATGTGTTTTTAAAAAAAGTCTTTGGTTTCAAATTTTCTCCCTCCCCTCTGCTTTCATTGAGAAGGCAAGCAATTTGATCTAGGTTATACATGTGCAGTCAAGCAAAACATAGTCTCGTATTAGTAATGTAATATAATCTAAATTAGAAACTAGGAGACACATGGAAAAGAATTAAGAATGCCTATGAAGCAACCTGTACCAAATACAAATGAATATATTACAACAATACAAATACTGCAAACATAGATGATGTGAGAATAAATAAATACAAAGAAAGGGGGTCGGATGAAGTTAATCACTGAAGGCTTCTTGGGAGCGATCAGTCCAAAGATGTTTTAATGCTCAGATTGAAGGAGGCTAGGACCTTGGATTGGTGGAGAGGAAGGGAGGGGAGGGAGAGGGCATTGCAGATGGGGGCAAGGACATGTGGAAAGTCCTTTCGATGGAGCAGATGGCTAGCAGGTTTACTTGGCTAGAGCAAGTAATTAGCCCCGAGAAGCAACAGGAAATGAGCCTGGCGACAAAGCTGAAGGACAAAGATGGGTACTTGTTGGTGGACCTTAACAGCCGTAATTGGAGAACCTAGAGGTTCTCCAGCAAAGGAATGATATTATTAAACTATTGACTGAAGAAGATTTTTGTTTCTGGCTGCTTTGTTTAAATTGCCACCTTCTCCAAGACTGGCTGCAGCAGTGGAGGAGGAGAGGATGCAGACAGGCAGAGAGCTATTAGTTTGGCGTTAGAAGGCTATTATAGCTGTCTAGGCTGACTGAAACCTGGACTGGAGTTGTGAAAGTATGAATGTGAGGTAGGGGGTGGAAATGAGAAACGTTTCAGAGAAAGAACTGGCAGGATTGGGGGATGAGTATAACTGGGGTGAAAAGAAGCACTGATTTTTAACCCTTCATTGACCACTGAAATCCAACTACTAATCAATCAACAAGCATTTATTAATCACTCACTCTGTGCTATACGCTAGGTTCAGCACTGGAGATACAAGACCAAGAGAGAAATAGTTCCTCTTAAAGAGCTTATGGTCTAGAGTAATGTGTAGTGAGGGTTAGAGAGATAGGTTTTAGCTCTATCAGGAAGGGCTTTAAATGCCAAATAGAAGAGTTTGTATTTCAGGGGTTCATATCCTGGGTTTCTAGGACCCCTTGATAGATTTCAGAGGATCAGTGAAATTGTTTTTTAAAAATTTTATTTCTCCCTTTCTTATTGCCTTCTTTCTCTCCCTCCTTTCTTCCCTCCCTTTCATCCTTCTCTCCTTACCCCTTCCTTACCCCTTCCTTTTTCCCTTCCCTCCCCTCCCTTTCCTTCCCCTCCTTCTCTCCTTCCTTCTTTCACCTTCTCTCTCTCCTTCTTTCTTCCCTGCCAAATTCATCTTTTCCCTTCCCCTTCCCCTCCCATTAAGAAAAAAATCCAATCTTATGGCAAATAAGCATAGTCAAACAAAACAATCCCACAAATCGGTGCTACACACTTTTAAAGTCATTCTATTCTTAGTTCCCTTGGCCTAGCTTCTTGCATGATCCTGTGGCGTTTAAAATTATATATGGTCGCCTTATTTCTGTCCCAAGTTTGGGGAAAACTAGCTGGGGTTTCTAATATATTTGTTACTTATAAATTAGAAGCTTTAACACTAGTGTGGGGCATTAAGCATTTATTAAAGCATACCAAATATTAGTAAAGAGAGAATACTTGGCTCAGAAAGTTAAGAAAAGGCCTATCTTGCCTAGAGCTCAGCTTGGCCTGCTCTTTAGGCTGGGACTGTTTTGGTCTTTTCTCCCCTCTTTCTTTTTTGCTCTCATAAGAGGATGGGGGAGCTAGGTGGTACAGTGGATAGAACACTGGCCCTGAAGTCAGGAGGACATAAGTTCAAATCTCACTTCAGATACTTACTGTATGACCCTGGGAAAGTCACTTAACCCCAATTGCTTTAAAACTTCTGGGGCTATCTCTAGTCATCTTGATGTATATCTTGCCACTAGACCCAGATGGCCCTGGAGAAGAGAGTGAGAACCTCACTACAGACTTCCTTCAGTTAAATCCAATTAATTGCAAGTCATGATATGGTCTTCTTTGAGAATGAAGGACAAACAACAACATAAGAGGATGACATGATCCCCACCTGAATAGCACCTCCCCCCTACCCCCTGTGGAGATCACCCCAACTGGACCCTCAGGATTAAACTTATTTCTCCTCTCTATAATCCCAGATTCATCCTCAGACATACCAGAAACCTGGTGTGTCCCATCCAGATTGCTACATAATTACTTAGCTCCCTAACTTTTCTCTTTGACCAAGGGAGAAAAAAAAGAAAACACATAGCAGGTACAGATAGTATTCCTGTTGCCTTCAAAATCAGGATTAACCCAGCACCATGGCCCCTCCCCCAAAAGACAATTTAAAAAATGAAGACTTCTTGATGGAGAAGTTTGATCAATGAGTGAGAAAATGATGCTGTATTACTCAGAAGGGGCTGGAGGGGCACATGAAAGTCTTTGGGGAGGCCTGGACATTTTTAAAGTCAGAAGGTGTTTGTGAGGGAGATTGAATAAGGATTTTAGAGAGGACTTGGGTATGGAAGTGATGAGTTACATAGTACAGAAAGGAGAGGGATGTCTCCTTCTTTGAGACTGATTGTCTACTCTCAGAATGAGCCCACCAGTTATAAATGAGGATGGGGGTGGGGATGGTACCAAGGGTTTAAAGGGAGAGGCCAGGGTTTCAAAGAGCCTCTGTGAAGTGTGAGCTAAGTTAAGAGGAAGGAATAGCAATGCTGTCTGATTGCAGCCTGACACAGCACTCTGCACACAGCAGGTGCTCAGTAAATGCTTGTTAAACTAAGTAGGTCAAAGTCATTTCTGGAAAGCATGAAGCAGCAGGGGATCACATCATCTCAATCCTGAGATGTCTTCTCTCTCTGTTAAAAAGTTTCAGTCATGTCTTTATGTTTTGTTTTGGTTTATTTTTTGCATCATAATCATTTCCCGATATACCTTTCCCCCCACAACCTTCCTATGCCATAAAGAAAAACAGTCAAGCAAAATCAGCCAAAGTGGTGCCTGCAGCTATCCACAGATGCTGCATTTGGAATCTGGAGCCTCCACTCTTCCTTTCTCCAAGGGGAGGAGGGAGGAGTGTTTCATCATCTCTCTTCTGGAATCTGGATTGGTCATTAAATTGGAAATGAGTACAGCTGCCTTTTTGGGTTGTTTTCATTTACATTATTATGGTCACTGTGCATTTTGTCTCCCTGGTTCTGCTTTCTTTACTTGACAATGAGTTCCTGCAAGTCTTCAGCCTGGAGCTTTCTCCAAAAATGCTCAGATGTGTGGTCCAGGAACAGAAGGAGAGGACAGTGGAGCTAAGAAGTGGGGGAGTCAAGAATGGTGACAAGACAGTAGGTGAGGGAGACTAGGGTGTTAGAACTGAGAAGATCCAAATCATGGGATGAAAGAGGGAGAGGGAGAGAGACAGAGACAGAGATAGAGAGAGAGGGAAAGGAAGAAGAAGGAGAGAGAGACAGACACAGAGAGAGACAGAGAGACAGAGACAGAGGAAGAGACAGAGACAGAGAGAGACAGAGAAGGAGGAGAGGAGGAGTGGGAAGGGAGGGAAAGGGAGAAGAATTAGGAAAAGGTAGAAGAATGAGGGAGAGGGGGAGAGAAAAAGAGGAAGGGAGGAAGAGAGGGAAGAATAAGGGAGAGGGAGAAGAGAGTGGGACAGGGAGGGAGAGGGAAAGGAGGAAAGAGAATAGAGAAAGAAACAAAGAGAAAGGAAGAGGGAGAGAAGAATGAGGGAGAGGGAAAAGAAAAAAGAAGAGGGAGGGAAAGGGAGAGAGAGAAGGATAGAGCAAAGGAAGAAGGGGAAGAGGAAGGGGGGAAGGGGAGAGGGAGAGAAAGAAAAGGGAGGGAGAGAGAGAGAGAGAGAGAGAGAGAGAGAGAGAGAGAGAGAGAGAGAGAGAGAGAGAGCAAGATATTTTTAGAAGAGGAAAGCTTTCCAATAGGTGAACAATTCTGTTATGTAAAGAATAGGACTTATTATAGAATCTCCCTTCACAAGGTCTTTTCCCTCTAAAACAACGGGGAAAAGGTATATCCTTTCCTTTTACATTCAGTGTGTTTAATTAATTTTGTGAATTTTTAACTGACAATATGATTCGATTTCTTGATCTAGGATTGTAGATTTGTATAATGTTAGAGCAAAAAAAAGACCTAGAAGCCCTTCCCTTCAACTGAAATGGATATGGGGGGACTATCAAGGTTTGGTAGTTGGATGAATACTTTACAATCCTGGTGCTTCACACAGGCACAAACGATACGGCCAGTGGGAGTCTGGAAAACATGGCCAAAGATGGTGACATGTTGGGTAAGAGACTGAAGACCTGGAGTCAGGGTTCTTGTTTTTATCATTGCTGCTGATCAAAGGCAGAGGATTCAGAAGAGTGAAAATGAACAGGTAGTTGAGATGGTGGCTGAGAATGAGTGGGATTTAAATGTTCAGACTATGTCTTAAAAATGTAGAAATGATGGACAACTGGATAGGGATCAATTTCACCTAAACAGGTCAGGGGAAAAAAAAATTGTGTGTGTGTGTGTGTGTGTGTGTGTGTGTGTGTTTATTTATTTGCCTGGAGCCTTGAAAATCTAAGCAAAAGGGCTTTAAACTGCTTAAGTACATATCAATGAGTTAGATAATACAGAGAGTAGCTATATATAGAAACAATAGCAGTTGAGCTACCCTGAGATGCTTCACAGCAGACACAAGCCAAGAAAAGGGCCAAAGATTAAACTGATGACTCTAGTTAGCCATATTCAAATATACAAAACATGGAAAACAAGTAAAGTGAACTTTACTTTTAAATCTTAAGACATGAAAGTACATTTGACCTCATAGGTCACTGAGACACACAACTAGATGAGGATGAGACCCACAACCAGAATACTGTTCTGGAAGTACCTTAATTAACCAATTCAAAGACGCTGGAGGAAGGAGGCATCTCAGATCATGAGGAAGATCTGAGGTCCTCTTCATTGGAAGGGACCATGGACCTTTTAATAAAGTGCCATTAGCTGAGAGCTCTACCTCAGTTTCTTTTATTGTAGGTTGGGCAATTATGGACCTCACAAAAGTCAGCCCAAAGTGCAAGGACAATAAGAAAGGAGGCCCCTCAAGCAGTGTGACACTTGGAAGGTACAATATGGGATGAGAGTGGTTGGCTAGACATTCATTCAAGAAAGCTCTGGCGGGCAGCTAGGTGGCGCAGTGGATAGAGAGCCGGCCCTGGAGTCACTTAACACTTACTAGCTGTGTGACCCTGGGCAAATCACTTAACCCCAACTGCCTCACCAAAAAAGCAAGCAAGCAAGCAAGCAAGCAAGCAAGCAAGCAAGCAAGCAAGCAAGCAAGCAAGCAAGAAAGAAAGAAAGAAAGAAAGAAAGAAAGAAAGAAAGAAAGAAAGAGAAAGAAAGAAAGAAAGAAAGAAAGAAAGAAAGAAAGAAAGAAAGAAAGAAAAAAAGAAAAAAGAAAGCTCTGGGGTGGGGGTCCAGACTCCATGCTCTATGAGGATGGGTTGAAGGACCTGGGATGTTTATCCCAAAGAAGAGAAAACCTTTGGGGTTCATGATAGCTGTCTTTAAGTATCAGAAGTGCCATCATGGGGAAGAGGAATTAACTACACTTTATTGGCTCCAAGTAGAATCACATGGGTGGAAATTGCAATGGTCTGGGCTCAGTGGATAGAAAAAACTTCCTCTTCAAAAGTAGATTGGACTTCTCTGGTAAGTAAGTGACCTCCCCTCCCTGGAGAGCTTCAGGCAATGGTTGGAGGAGTCCTCCTTGGGTGTGTTATGTCAGGGAAACTTGTTTGGGCCTGGTTAGAGTAGAAGACCTTCAGACTTTCTTCCAGCTCTGAGTTTCTGTGATTCTGTGAAACATCTTCAAGGATCTTAGTGCTTTGGATATAATCATATTCACAGCCATGAAGACTTCATTCGATCATTTGTTCATGTGCTCATTCAACAGGCTTTGAATAAGAAGGAACCTACTTTGAAATACAGGACAGTTAGATGGCTCGGTGGATAGAGTGTGGGGTCTGGAGTCAGGAAGATTCATTTTCCTGAGTTCAAGTCTGGCCTCAGACACTTACTAGCTGTGTGACCCTGGGCAAATAACTTATCTCTGTTTGCCTCAGTTTTCTCATCTGTAAAATGGGCTAGAGAAGGAAGTGGCAAACCACTTCAGTATCTCTGCCAAGAAAACCCCAAATAGCATCACAAAGTCAGACATGACTGAAATGACCGATCAACAACAACAAACTATGAATATACTCTGCTTAAGAGGAGAAAAAGTATTGGACTTGGAAACAGAAGCTGTGGATTCCAATCTCTGCTCTGATACCAATTTGATACAAGATTGTGGGCCATTTACTCAAGCACTCTGAAGTTCAGTTTCCTCAACTGTAAAACGGGGGAATGAGAGTATTTGCATTGCTCATTGTACAGATTTGGTGTATAAAAACTGTTTTGTAACCTGTAAAGCACTAGATAAATATGAACTACTAAGACAAAGTCCCTGTTCTTGAGGTGATTACAGTATTTTTTTAATAGGACAGTTAAATGGTACAGTGGATGGACTGCTTGAACTTGGAGTCAGGAAGACTTGCATTTGAATCTTGCCTTAGTGGCTAATTAATATTTTTATTACCAGTGAGACCTTGGACAAATCACTTAATCTCAGCTTCAATTTCCTCATAAATAAAGTGGGGACAATCATAGCGAATACCTCAGATGGTTGTTGTAAGGACCACATCAAATGAGATTTTATATATATGTGTGTGTATAATCTCATTTGATGTGGTTATATATATATATATATATATATATATATATATATATATATATATATAAAGTGCTTCACAAACCTTATAGCATAATATAAATATTAGTTATCATCATCATTGTGGTTTTATTCTTCCCTCATCCTTGCTTTTACTGATTTGCTACTGATTCATAGCACTATGTAAATATTATTATTATTATTAGTAGTAGAAGTACTACTACTACTACTACTACTACTACTACTACTACTACTATTACTACTACTACTACTACTACAGCTACTATTATCCAGGTCCTATTCTTCCCTCATTCTTGATTTTACTGATTTGCTGCTGATTTATAGCAACATCAACAATCCTATCCCTCCCTCATCTTTCATTTTCCTGATTTTTATAGCTGGCAAGCACTGCCAAGTTTATCACCTAAAGGAGCAAGACAGTGGGGGTATGCTGCCAAAGATGACAGCTAAGGATGGAGGGTACCTGGTGCACAAATAAGTATAATACATGGCATGGGGGGAATGAGGATCCTAAGGGAGAGAAAAGTGACCAATGAATTCAAAGGAAGCTGAGGTCAAAGTGGGTTGCGAACACAAAGATAGATTCATGGAGAACATTTGGTTTGGTTCCTGAAATGTGAGTAGAATTTCAACTGACGTAAATGGAAGGAGAGGTTGTTTCAACGGAGTCAATATCCTGAACAAAGATAGGGGAGGGGAGAAGAAAAGTATGAAATATGTTTGGGGAATGGCAACAGTCTAATTTGGCTTGTTGGTAAGGGAAGGTGTAGGGGAATAGTGGGAGATATATTTAGAAAGGCAGATTTATTCTAAGAATCGTAGACCTGACTAATAGGCACTAGGGAGCACTAAAGGTTTTATGAAGAGAGAAGGGGCATAATCTCAGTTGTGCTTTAGGAAGATTACTTAGGCAGCTGTGTGTAGGATAGCTTGGAATGGATAAAGGCTAGGAGCAGAAGCATCAATTTGGAGACTATTACAGTAGTTCAGGTGAGGTAATAGGAGCCTGACCTAGAATGTTGGCAAAAAAGAGATGCAGAAAGGAAGGGATGAATTTGAGTATATGGGGCTAACCATGAATAAATAACCTGTTCAAACCTAACTAGGTAAGAGGAAGAGTTCTTTGTTCTGGCCTAGAAGACATGCCTTCAAAGTTATGACATTCCCATTAACATCACTTCAAGGCGGTTGATGATCTTTAATGGTATGTGGGGCTCCCTTTCCCTGGTTGCTTAGTGCCTCAATGAGCCCCATTCTTGTACTATAAAGGGAAGCGGACATCTGTGAAAGACTTCTAGAGAGATGGCTGAAGATGGACAGAAACCAGAGACTCGAGAGGCCAAAGAAGAAAGGGAGGATCTTAGGACAATAGATTTAGAGTTGGGATGCTATCTAGAGGCCTGCAAATCAAACCCTCACATTTTACAGATGAAGAAACTGAGGTTTATCAAGATAAATAATTTTGCCCAAAGTTATGCAGGTAGTAAATGGCAGAGTTCACATTCTTGGGGGAGGGTTGGTCTAACCGGCCATCTCCCAGGGATACCTTATTGTTAGTGCTGGCTGGAGGTATCCATGGACAGGTGAGAGCTCCTGGAGAGAGAAGATTTCTTCTATATGAAACTTTTGAAAAAAGAATAACCGGGGTTTAGAGACTGATTGTATATGATGTAAGGAAGGTCAGTTACAGTCAGCACACATTTATTAAGTATCGACAATGTGCCAGGCACCATGACAAACACCGGGATACAAAAAGAGGCAAAAGATAGTCCTTGCCCTCAAGCACTTTACAATCTAATGGGGGAAACAACATGCAAACAAATATGTAACAACAAATAAGCTAAATACAGGATAAGTAGAAAATAATTAAGAGAGAGAGCACTAGATTAAGAGGGGTTGGGAAAGACTTACTATAGAAGATGGGATTTTTAGATGGGGACTTCAAGAAAGCCAGGGGAGCTAGTAGGCAGGGATGAGGAAGGAGAACATCCCAGGCATGGAAGACAACCAGAGAAAATGCCTGGAGCCAAGAGATGGAGTATCTTGTCCACAGAAGAGCAAGGAGGTCAATGTCTATGGACTGAAGAGTACTTGGCAGGGCATAAAATATAAGAAGACTGGAAAGGTAGGGAGGAGCTAGGTTCTGAAGGGCTTTGAATACTAAATAGAACATTTTGTATTTGATCTTGGAATTTATTGAATAGGGGGATGACATGGTTGGACCTATGCTTTCGAAAAATCACTTTGGTGACTTCATGGAGGATGGATTGGAGTAGAGAGAGACCCAAGGGAGGCAGACCCACCAGTGGGTCATTGAAACAATCCAGGTACGAGGTGATGAGGGCCAGTCCTAGGATGGTGGCAGTGTCAGAGGAGAGAAGGAAGCATTTTTTAGAGATGTTGCAAGGGTGAAATTGATAAGCTTTAGCAACAGATTGGATATAGGACATGAGAGAGAGACTGGGGAATCAAGGATGACACCTAGGTTGTGAGCCCGAGAGACTGGGAGGATGTTGTTGCCCTTGACTGTAATAGAGAAGTTAGGAGGTGACAAAATCAAAGTTAATTTAAATAGCATGTTGAACCTGGGTGACTGGGACAATGGTGGACCCATGATTAGATATTGGGAAGGCAGGATGAGGAGCAAGTTTCAGGAGGAAGATTGTGATTTACTTTTAGAACAAGTTTGCTGAAGTGCTGTGGGACATCCAGATAAGAATATCTAGCCATAAACTAAAAATGAAGGACTAGGACTTGGGAGAGAGATTGGACTGGAGAGAGAAATGTGGAAGTCATCTGTATAGAAGTAGACACTATGGGAATACAGAGGATTGTGTAGTAAGATCAGTGAAAGAAAAGAAGAGAGTCTGGGACAGAACCTTGGGGAATTTATTCATAGGTTGGAGGAAGAAATGTCCTTGGAATGTTTATTTATAGGTAGAGGAAGAAATGGATCCATCAAAGAGGAACTGAAAAGGAATAAAATTAGGTGAGTGCAATATCATGGAAGCCAAGTGTAACAAGTATACCATGGGTACCTGGGGCTCCGTCCCTTTCAATTTTACATGGTGGGTCCCCCAGACAAGGTTACCTCAGGTTCAGGGTATTTAAAACCCTATCTCGGGGGCAGCTAGGTGGCGCAGTGGATAAAGCACCGGCCCTGGATTCAGGAGTACCTGAGTTCAAATCCGGCCTCAGACACTTACTAGCTGTGTGACCCTGGGCAAGTCACTTAACCCCCATTTCCCTGCAAAAATTAAAAAAAAAAACCCTATCTCATTTATGCATTTATCTTTACTAGCCAACAAATACTAGTTGTACTTGTTCAAATTAATTGTATAATAATTTGGAACCCAAACATTGAATGATGTAGCATATAAGAAAAGTACTGATGAAACCCCAGGAACCTGGGCGACACCCTCCTACAAATACATATACCACTCGAGGTGGACACACATAGGGAACATGGGTAGAGGGGCAACAGGCAAGGGACATATGCGTGGAGGAGCATCTGCATAGGAAACGTGTGTCTATGGTATACTCATGGTGGGGCAATTCATTCTTTGGCTCCTGATATTTTTTGGTGATATTATAGTGTTACTCCCACAAGGTCTGTGCCCTGCAGATGTGCAATTGCTCACCACTGGTCTGTCCTGTTGACTTCTGCATAGCATTGCTCTGATGGTCCTACAGTCACCACTGGTCCCTATCAGCTATGGTTCCAGTGGCTCATGGTTGTGGACCTCCTCTCTGTTTCTACTTTCTTTCCCTGGAAACCTAATCTCTTCCTTTGCCACGGCTTTTGTAATTTAAGGCTCAAAGACCTCTCTCTGGCTAATGGTCAGAAAATCTATGGAACTCACTGTTCAATTTCCATATGCAAAATTGTTCTTAGTCAACAGCTATTTAGATGTCAGTCTTTCAGTAACCTGTCAAGGGTTGTTGGGGTCCTTGGTCCTACAGTTTCTCAATTGCAAAACTCATTTGCTCTCCAGCTTTGATAAATGGGAAGGGGATTGGCCCAAGAACAAAACCAAGCCCAGGGGGCAAGGCCATAAGCCTGGTCTTTTATATATGGCTGGCAAATCTTTCCAGGATTTAAGCCTTCCCTGAAAAGATAGGAGAGAGTGTTTCAAAATGGCTGATAGTGTCCAATGTTGCTGCTTTCAAGGTTAAAGAGGATGAGGAATGAATGGATTTCTGCACAAGTCATTTTACCTCTGTGGGTTTCAGGTTTCTTCTCATTGCTTCAGCAACTCTAAAGTTGAAAAGTTGGTATTGATCTGCATTGGCAGAGGGGATTTCCTCATTGGGAGTCACCTGTAGGAATGAAATCACAGGTGTAGTCCCAAATATTTTTGCAAGGCACTGTGTGAGGTCCTTTTTCATAAATTCCCAGAATGGAAGCTGATATGGGTTTGCCAAAGGGATTTGATTTCACTTATCCTCAAAATCTTTATCACCAGCATTATTTTACTTATGTCCTTTATGATGTAAAATAAGGGGATTTGAGTAGGTGATCTCTAAGGCCTCTAATCCTATGATCCAATGGGTGAGAAAAGCCTATTGAATCTAGTGATTTGAAGGTCACTGTTGACATCGGGGAGAATTTTTTCACTAGGATAGAAGGGCAAAAAATACACTATACAGGGTTAAGGAGTGGAGAAAAAGTGGAAGCATTGAGTATAGAATACTTTTTCTAGAAGTTTGGCAATGAAAAGAAGACAAATAATAGCTAAGGGAGGTAGAAGATCAAGGGAAAGATTTCTAAATGTAGATCTGAGGTTGTAACCTGGTACAGAGTGAATTCAGCAAATGTGTATTAAGCACAATGCAAGATATGTGGTAGGTTTTGTGGATACGAAGACAAAAAATAAACAGCCCCTCTTCAGGAGCTCACATTCTGTTGAAAGAACTACCTCTGTAACTCTTGGAAGCATGAGACTAGCCCTCTTTGCCACTTCAATCCTCCTGAAAGCTTCAAAGTTTTACTTTTTTTTTCCTCTGTAGACTCTTAGTGTCTTCACGATACTCCCAAAGGTAGGAGACTCAGAAGGGGAGAAATTAACTTTTTGTACTGATTTAACTAAACATTTCTAAGATTGTTCAAGGTGTGAGCAAACCACACCCTTTTACTTCCTGGGGATTGGCTAGCAAGGGGTCTAAAATAATACCATTTGATTGTGCCACAGATGTGTGTGAGACTTTTTGGCTGTTGGAGCCAAAAGATAAAGATAAGACTTTATCTATGGCCATAGACTGAGGCAGCTAAACCATCACAGAAAATAGAATTGTTGTCTGGAGACATCTAGGTGGGTGCCCTGGGTCATCTTGTTTAGAGATTCCATTGCTGTGTTCCAGCTATCAGATGTCATTGACTGTTAGCCCTGTCAGGAGTTGGATCCCTTGGTTTTCGACTTTGGGTGTTGGGCTCTTTTGTATTTGACAGATATGTGAACTCAGGGAAGAGGAGTTCAAAGAAACCTTAAAATTTTCTGGGAGACTCTCATCTATGGCTTGAGTTAATTTTGATTGACATTGAGGAAGGACTCTAGGGCTCCAAAGTTCAGGCACTCAGCAGAAGGTAAGCCAAGCTCATCACACAATTATGGTCAAGGAAGCCAATTATTACAGTAGAGATGATGAGAAGAATCAAGGATATATGCAGGTAGAGAACAACTGAATAGGCAAATAGCTTCAGATGGTGGTGTAGTACCTTGATTCTTAAAATGTGGGTTGTGACTCCATATAGGGTTGTGTGGGCATGTGAGGGTCATGAAAAAATTAGCAGTTATTGTTTGATGTGTATACCTATTTTATATGCCTATATATCCAGGGTCATGTAAAAATTTCTTGGGTGAAAAGGGACTGTGAGTGGAAAAGTTTTATGAAGCCTTGCTCTAGTGTGCAGGACTTTCTACCTACCAGCATCAGGGACTCCTCTGATACTAGTGACCTGATTTGGCTTCCTTTCTCAAGCTTCCTTGAGTGAAGTTATCATAGAGGAGAGAGTCAATGTGCTCCCATAACTGGATACTTGCATCAAGTCTGATATTCTGGGAAATTCTGCAGTATCTGAAATCTCTTCCCTTGCTGGCCTTTTGTGTGAATTTGCATGTCTTCCTCTGGGTTAGACTCTCTAGGATTAGCAGAGGGGAAAGTATATCCCATGCCTGTGTTCTCAAGAGAGTGGGGACCTATCTGACTGTGTGTATTTGTGAGAGACAAGAAGAGAGTAGCTAAGGAACCTGAACTGGTCCAGTTACTAGGGGTGTGGTTTCATGCTGATGGTAATGGCCACACTAGGCTGACTACTGTAGGTGCTTATCTGAGAATGTGACTTTAAAGATAATCCTGAGTCTAGTTTCAAGAGAAAATCTCTGGGGAAGAAGGTAGTGCCTCTTCAGGGATAGAGGAACAAGTTCCTTGGTTTGGGGCTAGGACCAGGAATGATTAAAAACATCCTGAATATAATTGGTCACGAAACCAATGAAATTTCCTTTATTCTTATGAATGGGCCCTTGAACTCTTAGAATGACTCTGAAATGTCTGTGATTTTTCCTGGAAAGAATATTAGAATGCTTTGTTTGTCTTCTCCCAGGACTGGTATCAATCCTTTCAATTCCCCCCCCCCCACACACACCTTCCCCTCCCTCCCTCCCTCCCCCCCCCTCTCTCTCTCATCTCTCTCTTTCCCTCCCATCTCTTCTCTTCCCCTTCTCTCTCTCTTCTTTTTCCTCTCCCTTCTCTCTTTCCCTTTCTCTCTTTCCTTCTCTTCTCTCTTCCCTTCCCTTCCTTTTTTTTTTTTTTTTTAGTGAGGCAATTGGAGTTAAGTGACTTGCCCAGGGTCACACAGCTAGTAAGTGTTAAGTGTCTGAGGCCGGATTTGAACTCTGGTACTCCTGACTCCAGGGCCGGTGCTCTATCCACTGTGCCACCTAGCTGCTCCCCTTCCTTTTTAAAAATTTAATATTTCCAAATTATATTTTAATCCAGCTCTGGCTGTACTCAGGAGTGTTCTGGGCTGTATGCAGGCTATAGGCTGAGTGTTTGACACTTCTGCAATGAGCAACCTTTTAAAACTAAGTTACAGGGGGCAGCTAAGTGGTGCAGTGGATAAAGCACTGGCCCTGGATTCAGGAGGACCCGAGTTCAAATCCGGCCTCAGACACTTGACACTTATTAGCTTTGTGACCCTGGGCAAGTCACTGAACCCTCATTGCCCCGCAAAAATTATAGAATAAAAACAAAACCAAAAACCCAAGTTACAGAGAAGGTGCCAATCTGCATTGGTAGAGAGTTTCCTCATTTTGGAGTCCCCTAGACAAATGGCATGACTCTCTGGGTAATGGAATAGGGGAGAGATATATTTAGAGATGAAGGTGATGGAAAAAACAAAATATTTCAATGAAATATTAAAAAACAGAAAAAACCCCCCAAAACTGGGCTATAAGACTGAACAAGGGCAAATTTTGCCCAAATTCTGAAAAAAACGAAGAGTAGATACTGCAAAATTCAGGCTAAGGCACTTGACTGTAATTCCTAGAAAAATTCTCGACTGTATTATTCAAAGTTAAGTGACTTGCCTAGGGTCACATAGCCAGTTTGTGGTCAAGGCAGGACTTGAGCCTGTTTTCAAAGGAGTGCATGAATATGTGTGAATACACACCATATGCATGAGATGTATGAGCTTGTGTGTGCATGCGTGCATGCACACACACATACACACACACTCTCTTCTTTTATATTACTTAGGTCCACAGACTTCCACTGTATGGGTCACATTCTCATCCTAATCAGATGGCTTCCCTTTCCCAGGATGGAAATCAAGGTCTTTGAATATGCCCTGAGATTCATATATCTGTGTGATCCTAACAGTCGATTTTGAGGGGTTTGAAACTCACACAGACTGAGCTGCCCTTTGTACCCATCTGTTCTTTTTTCTCACTCATGATACCAACTGTCTTGAGGCAGCTGGTGGCACAGTGGATCAATTTCTCGTCCTGGAGTCAGGAAGATATGGATTCAAATCTGGTCTCAGACACTTACTAGCTGTGTGACCCTGGGTGAGTCACTTAACTTCTGTTTGCTTCAGTTTCCTCAACTGTAAAATGGTTGATAATAATAGCACCTACCTCACAGGGTTGGTGTAAAATTCAAATGAGATGATATTTGTAAAGCACAGTGCCTGGAGTATAGTAGGCACTGAGTAAATGCTTATTCACTTCCCTTCTCTTTCCCTCCTTTTCTTTCCCCAAGAGGAAGCTGGGGATTGAAGCCAGGATGTGTTTGGCTGTGCCAAGCACACAGACTCACATCAGGGCCTTACTGAAAAGTCAGGCAGTATTAGTTGGTATCAGGGAGTAGCTTGCCTATGGCAAGGTGAATGAAACTCTACTGCAATTAAGGAATTCAGTTTTGCCTCCCAATTGGATTTTCAAGGTTCATATATATATATATATTTATATATATTTATATATTTATATAAACTACAGAAGTGAGGACCCTCTGGGCTTCCTCACTCAGCTGCCTCCCCCTCCCCCCCCTTATGTATTTCTTTCTTCACAGGCATTGCTACTGAGATGGTTTGAAGCAGATAGGCCTCAAGGTAACTGCCTATGCTAGGGGTCTTTGGGGGATGGTGGGGTGGGGTGGGCTGAGCTGTTTAATTTACTTTGACTCTTTGCCAAAGGAGGGACAGGAAACCAGGAGTCAGATTCTCCCTAAGAATGAAGGTCAGAGAGCAGCATAAAGGGACTATAGTTATATTATGGTTATGTGGAAAGAATAGTGAATTTAGACTTAGAAGGCCTGGGTTCAGATTCTTCTATCTATTTAGTAACACATGTGACCTTAGGTAAATGACCTCTTCTCTCTAGGTCTTGGTGGCCTCATCTGTATAAAAAAATGGGAATTGGATGAGATGAGGTCCCTTTAGCTCTAACTCTTTGGCCCTATATTAATAATAAATTTCTTTATGTAATAAGACTTTAAAGACCATTGATGAAACAGAAAGAATGAAAAAATTGATATTGATGGAACAGACTGAAGCATGCTATTTTTCACTTTCTTTCATTTTTTTCTTTTAATCAAGTTTTCTTGTACAAAATGACTAATATGGTAATGATTTACATAATCACACATGTATAACCCATATCTGATTGCTTGCCGCCTCAGGGAGGAGAGGGGAGGGAGGGAAGGAGAGATAAAAATCAGAATCCAAAACTATAAATAAAAATGTTCATTACATTTAAATAAATAAATAAATGAATAATCAAACAAATAAATAGATAGATAGATGAATGAATGAACAAACAAGCAAATAAATAAATGGGTGAGTGAGTGAATGAATGAATAAATAAATAAATAATTAAATAGAAAAAAAGACTTTAAAGTTTTGTTTTTGCGGGGCAATGGGGGTTGTTAAGTGACTTGCCCAGGGTCACACAGCAAGTAAGTGTCAAGTGTCTGAAGCCAGATTTGAACTCAGGTACTCCTGAATCCAGGGCCAGCACTTTATCCACTGCACCACCTAGCCACCCCCAACTTTAAAGTTTTTTTAAGAACCCTATGTATGCTATCTCACTTGAGCTTCACAACAAGCCTTTGAGATAGGGTTTGTAGGTATTGTTATTCTGATTCTACAAGTGAGCAAGCTGAGGCTCATAGAAGTTAAGGGTACCAAGTTTGCAAGTGTCAGGAGGGGGATTTGAAGCCAGGCTTTCTTGATTCCAACACTCTATTATTCCACTGAGTAAAGTAGTGTCTAGTACGCATCACCTTCACGTTTGGATCTAAATACGTGCAACTTTCAAAATTGCAAGTCCCTGACAGTCCTTCACTTTTATAAACTAACAGGATTGATTTTCTAAGACAATCCACCTACTGCATGATTTAGGTTCATTTATATAAATTATACAGTGATTTATTTAATGACCTACTTGGAGTACTATAAATTCTACAGCATCCATGCAATTTATTATTTAAACACCACATAAATCATGCATGATGAGAAGGCAGAAGTGTATGTGAGAATCACTGGCTTTGGGCTGGCCCATAAAATGGGCTCGGTTGGCATTGTCTTGTATAGGAATGAGGTGTCCCTTTCTCTGTATTTGCAACTGTTAGTTGCTTTGTGGGGGTGGAGGTGGGGTGAAGGTGAGTTGGAAACTTTTATTTGTTCGTTTCATCAGAAAGGCCAAATCCCAAACTGGGACATGCATGACAGTGTTTGACACATCTCGGTGACATTTCTATTGGAAGGGGAGCCAGGGGGATCTTGCTGCCCTGATTGTCTGTGCACCTGAGTGCCTGACATTTCTGAAATGTAAGAAGGAGAAGTGAGCCATCACAGTGAGCTGCTGATGTCCTGGAACGGGGTTGTCAGGCTCTGTTCTCAGCTCTATCATTGCGCCTTTTAAAAATCATATCTGCTCTTCTGTGAAACTCCCAACTCCATTCATCTTCCTTGGTATGCTGACTTCTATTTCATACTCACCTCCCAGGCAGGAGCTGGGAAAAGAAAAACAAGACTATTTTAAAAGGTTGGTAAGACCTCCTTCCCCTTCCCCAGTGTTCCATCCCTCACTCCAAATAGGCACCAGGATGCATTTCACCTACAAGCAGAGCCTACAGATTTGAGGCAGATATGGCAAATAGGTCACTTACCAAAATGGCCAATAGTGCCGCATTGGGTTAAACCATTCATTCTCTGTGCTGTGGTGTCACAAACTCACAAGGGACACAGAGGGACTGTTAAGCATCTTTGTCTTTGCATATTATATTGGGTTGAAGAGGGGCAGTGGGGAGCAGTAAATAGGACTGCATATGGCTTCAAACTGAAGAAGTCAGGGTTCTGATCCGGCCTCCGACACGTGCAGGCTACTTGACGGTGGGCAAATCATTTGATCTTTCAGAACCTCTTAAGTTAAGTTAAGTACTGATCTGCATTGGTGGTGGGGATTTTCTCCCCAGGAAATGCCTTCATTGATGCAATCATAGGCAGGTCCAGACTAAACTGTGTTGAGAACATTGGAGGGACTTCATGACATCATCTGATCCTGCACCTTCCTTCAGGAACGCAAGGTACTATTTTCTCCATTTTACAGACGAAGAGGCTCACAGCAATTCAGCGACTTGTGCAAAATAATAGGATTTGGAGTCGAAAGGGAGCATAGAGATCATCTAATACAACTTCCTCATTTTATAGCTGAAAAAATTGTGGCCCAGAGAAAAAAGCAGTCTTCCCAAAGTCATACAGGTCACACACAAAAGAGCTGAGATTTGAATCAAGCCTTCTTACCCAGAAGTCTTCCTGCTGTCGTAGGCTACTTCATTCTAGGTCTTTTGTCTGGACTTTGCATGATGTTTCAACGGCAGGTGTATAAAAACATAACATTTCATTTCAAAACAACATCCCCATTCAATGATAACTCCGAACGAAGTCTCCAGCCTGGCAGAATAATTATTTAGTTGTTTTTTCAATCATGTCCAACTCTGCATGACCCCATTTTGGGGTTTTCTTGATAAAAACACTGGAGTAGTTTGCCATTTCCTTTTCCAGCTCATTTTATAGATGAGGAAACTGAAGCAAACCATGTGAAGTGACTTGCCCAGGGTCACACAGATAGTGACTGGGGCCATATTTGTAGTCAGGAAGATGAGTCTTCCTGACTCCAGGCCCAGTGCTCTATCCACTCAGGCACCTAGCTGCCCTTGGGAGAATAAAGATGGTTTCAAATCTTTTAGCATTAGATGTGATTTCACACCCACATGAAAATGTCCAAGCTCAGAAGCGTCTGTGTAATGACTCCATTTCATAATGGAAAATCCTTCCCTTTAATTCTCTCCCTCCCCACCCCAAAAGCTCCCTTCCCCAACCCCATTACCTAGAAGCAGATGCTGTGGATAGTTGGAACCACTCCAATAAAAATATTTACATCGTGTGCGTTGTAGCTTCAGTACCACACTAATAGCACACTTGCAAACATGACATTTCCCCAAGTAATTATGGAAGCAAGAGATGTTTACAGAAAGTTTGCTGCTCCTTGATGTGGGAATCACAGGCCCTCTTGTCTGGAGTATTCCAAACTTGGGGAAGTGTGCTTTATGCCTTAACATACCTTTTTTCCCCCCAGATAGCGAATCTGTGTCCTTCAGGGAGCCTGGAAGATCTCAGGCAGGTCTTTGGCTCTAGTCAAGGAGAGGGAAGGGCAAAACGCATTTATTAAGCACCTACTATGTACCAGGCACTGTGCTAAGCCCTTTACAAATATCCTTTCACCAGCTGAGGTTCTGAGGCCTTCTCACTCATGCTCTCTTTCCCTCCTGTGTGGGCTTGTGTTCTGTACTGGGGCTTATTGACACTTTCTTAGTTAACCAAGACTTCAAGAACACGACTTCTTGATGTGTTTCGTACTGCCCTTTGCCGTTTGACTTTTCTACATGGAGAGAGAGAGTCCCCATTTCATAGATGAGGACAATAAGGCTTATCAAGTGATTTGTCCCAGTCACATAGCTAATAAGTGGTAAACCCAGAACATAGAAAGAGATCAATATTCTTTCTATAATAAGAGATATTATATTAGTGTTTGGGGTGATTTTTGGCATCCAAGAGCTGATACTGTATAGTGTATAGACCTTCTTAACCCTAGATCCAAATGACTGTAGTTGTCTCCATGCCAGAAGAGCCCCTTCTTCTTTCCGTCCTAACTCCCCCAGCATGTTATTCTCAGTCTTCAGTAAAGATGGATTTCCAGACTATTGGGTAGTTTTTTGAAATGGGTAATTCCTCCCTCCGCTTTGAAACCTGAATGAAAATTTCACAGAATGTAGAAACTTTGTCTGTCTCTTTCTCAATACCCCTTCTTCATTCATTCCCTCACCCTTATAGGCCCTCACTTCCTGACAAATTCTTCTTTGTGGTCTGGCAGATGAAATGAGACTGCTGCCTTCCACACATTGAGTTGACTGAGCTGCACTGATGGACACGGTGTCTCTAGTCAAGGCACTGTGGATGTGCGTATTTTCTTAGAGAAATGAGTAGATATTTAAAATCGAGGAGCAATACTTTCGCTGATAGGAGAAACATAGGGATCCATTCCAACAGCTGCTATAGTACAGGGAGGGAAGGGTTTCATCCTATTCAGAACAGCCGTGGGGATGAGTCCTTTAACACGAGAGCAGCCCTTGGTAAAAGGATGGAGTTTTGAGAGGGCAGTTTGGATTAGATAGTCAGCTCCCCAAGAGTCCCCATAGATTACCCCTTGGTTTTATATTGACCTGGATTAAAATCTTTGTTCTTGGGGGGCAGCTAGGTGGTGCAGTAGATAAAGTACCAGCCCTGGATTCAGGAGGACTTGAGTTCAAATCCAGACTCAGACACTTGACACTTAATAGCTGTGTGACCCTGGGCAAGTCACTTAACCCTCCTTGCCCCTCCAAAAAAAAAGATCATAATAAAAAAAATCTCTGAATCTTGAACCTGGTTTACCATGGCATCTCAGCCACTGGAATTAAAAAATCTTTATTTTATTTGTAATTTATGTAATAAAACAAGCATTTCTCTAACATAGTATAATAAAAAAAGATGACTGCATGTGAAACTGTAAGTCTCTTTTGTAAAAATTGCTATTCCTTTTAAATATATAAAAATTACCATGTAAATTTCTTTTTTTGCCTCCTCCCACTCTAGAGATGGCTACCATTAGACACAAATAGCTGTATGTATGTATATATGTATATATGCACATATATATATAATACATAAATGTATGCCTATACCTATATATGTAAAATTATTCTACACATATTTCTATTTATCAGTTCTTTCTCTGGATGGAAATACAATCTTCATAGATCCTTTATTGTTAATTTGGGTATTTATAACAGTCAAAATGACTTATTTGCTCAGTCATTCTTAAAATAATATTGTTGTTACTATATATAATGTTCTCTTGGTTCTGCTCATTTTGCTCTTTATGATTTCATGGAAGTCTTTCCATATTTTTCTAAACTCATTGAGCTCATCTTTACTCCATAGAAACCTGGGTTCTTAACACAGTCTTGACTTTAGTTTATAGTTGGTGGCATCCTGACTTAAATCCTCTGGAGAGTATTGCCCTTTCTCTCCCCAATCTCCAATATAGAAATATTATATTTCATTGTACTTTTCAAAATCTGTATAATGCATGATCACACATATTAATATCACATTTTATATAATTAATATAAAATTTTACCATCATAATATAGTCATATATTTTTATGTATTTCAAAACCATGTAAATAATAAGTGTTACATGATATAATATAATGTTTTTATATTATACATAGAGGCTGTCCAACAAGTTTTAGTGGAGTTTTAAGTTGTTTTTTATTTTTTTTTTGTGAGGGAATTGGTGTTAAGTGACTTGCCTAGGGTCACACAGCTAGTAATTGTTAAGTGTCTGAGGCCAGATTTGAACTCAGGTCCTCCTGAATCCAGGGCCAGTGCTCTATCCACTGCGCCACCTAGCTGCCTCCAGTTTTAAGCTTTAATAAGCTTTGGAACATCCTGTGACATGGGGCTTAGGATAAATCAGAAGTTTCTCCTGTGAGAAGCAAAACCAAAGATGAGCAGATCAGGACAGATACATCAAGGAATCAAGGGACTATTAAAGTTTAGATTGACCGACTAGATATAGGAGGGACACACCTAAGAAGTAAGGGGAGATAAGATTCTGTAGCAGGAAAGTCAGTTAGGCATGGCTACTACCATGACTGAGCCAGAGAAAGTGACCAAATGAGAAGTCAAAAGATTTCATATCCAGGGAGAAAGTGGTTTAGAAACATCCTCTTCCCAGAACAGAAGGAAGGTAAAAGCTTGTATAGAGGATAGATGGGGTGTCCAATGGAAAATGGAAAGTTCCTTTGTGGGGTGGGTGGGGAAAGCCTGGATGCTTGTCATGTTCCTGAGATTTGAGGGGGAATTTTTGAAATGATGGTCCTGACCTTTGGGGATATCTCTGTTCCCTGCTATAGAATTTTATCTCCCCTTTCTTCTTAGGTGTATCTGTCCTGATATCTAGCTGGCCAATCTAAACTTTAATAGTCCCTTGATTCCTAGATATGTCTGTCCTGTTATCTGGTCATCTTTGTTTTTGCTTCTCATAGGAGAAACTTTTGATTTATCCTAAGCCTCATGTCACCCTGTACGTATGTATGTACACACACACACACACACACACACACATATGTGTGTGTGTGTATGTAAATAAAACTTGGAACTTGAAGATAATAGTCATTTGTTTGAACTATGGTTTGTATGTGTGAGCTCCCTCTCATTCTCCACTGAGATTGGTTTAATTGCTGGAACACATCTGCCCTTGAGTCAGGAGAGTATTGTGTAGTTTTGGGTTCTTTTTGAAGTTCATTCAACATTGAGTCTTCTTGCACTGGAAATACTCTTGTTTCCTGTTGGCCCCTTTCTCTGGTTGGTTGGTTCTTCCCAGAATCTTCATTTTAAGGAAAGTGCCCAGGCTAGCTTCGTGGTTGTTACTCTTCCAGCTTCACTCTTCGTTCTCTGGATTTTTTCTCCCATGTGGAAACTTTTTGTCCTTAATCCCCTTCCTTTTTGGCTTCCCCCATTAGAATCTAAGCTCTTTGAGGGAAGGGACTTCTTTGTTTGTATCTCTAGTATTTAGCACAGTGCCTGGCATTTAATAAGTGCTTAATAAATATTTAATTTATTGACTTCTTAAAGTATATAGCCCCATGAATTCAACTTTTTTAATGTAGGAACTGGAGTACAAACTATAGTCCAAATGAATGACTATCGGGTCATCTGCAAGTTCTGAATTTAACATAGAAACAAAATGTAGAAATATTATATTTTATTATATTATTCAAAAATCTATATGTGATCACACATAGTATATGACTCATATATCTGTCACTATATATCTATGCATTATTTTGTAACAAAATTATATAGAATTATAAATATTTATAATATAATATTTTTATATTTTATATAGAAGGTGTTCCAAAAGTTTTAGTGCAGTTTTAAGAGTTTTTTTTTTGGAACACTTTGTATACATTAAACTAAGAACTTGTAAATAACTTAGTAGTCACTCATTTGAACTCAAGTTTGTACCCTCATGTCCCAGGGATCTTACATGTATGTTCAGAAGACTTAGCTCAGTCTTTACCTTTTGTACAAGACTTTCTAAGTTTCCTGAGTCACTTGAACTTTGTCCTCTAAAGCTACCTTATTTTCACTTTGTATATATTATGAATATTTATTTTTTAGTATATAAGCTTCTTGGAGGGGGGCGAAGAGCCTGTTTTTGTCTTTCTGTTTATCCCTAGGGTTTAGCACATAGTAAGTGCTTTATTATGGTTTGTTGATTGGTCAGTAGCCAAATTTCATATAAATACATATAAATGTATGCATATATTTGTATATACATATGTATGTGTGTATATCTATATACATATTATGCATACATATCTCTCTCTTTCTTTATGTCTACCTCTCTCTCTACCTTTTTCCAATTCTACCTCCCCCTCCATCTCCATCTCTATCTCCATCTCTACCTCCACCTCCACCTCCACCTCCATCCCTGTCCCCCCTTCTGTCTCTCTTTCTCTATCTGTCTCTGTCTGTCTGTCTGTCTGTCTCTCAAGAGGACCATCAATGACTTGAGTTAATGGTGGCTCCCATCAAGGAAAAGGAAATACACATATTGCACACATAAAAATTTCATTGATACCAGGAATTTCAGTGAAGAATTTTCCCCTATCAATGCAGATAATTTCTGGATGATAGATTAGATAAACAGATAAATATTACAAAAACATACTCCTGCAAAAGAGATTTCTGAAAAAGACAAGAGATGCCCAACATGCCAATATTAGATAGATACTATAACCATACCTAGTCCTTGTTTATTTATTTATTTATTTTTAGTTTTTAGCTTTTGGTTTTTTTAAGTGAGGCAATTGGGGTTAAGTGACTTGCCCAGGGTCACACAGCTAGTGAGTGTTAAGTGTCTGAGGCCGGATTTGAACTCAGGTACTCCTGACTCCAGGGCCAGTGCTCTATCCATTGCACCATTCTAGCTGCCCCACCTACTCCTTGTTTAGAAGCTTAATAGTTTTTTTTTTCTTCAATGAAGCCCATTGTAACCTCTTGGAAACATTTTCTTGCTTATTAGAATTTCAGTAGTTTTTTTTAGTTGCCTGTTAACATTTCTGAATTCAATGAATAGTATACCTTCCCCATCATCTCAGGACCTGGCTGACTCTGCTATATCCTTCAATAAGCCCCTTTTAAATACATGAGTCAGAGTTCATTGGCTTTCACTTTTATGTTCAGTGATGTGGCAGTGATGCTTACTTACCATATAACCATTTGATTCAGGGAGGGAATGGGTGTGAAAGATTGATCACTTCTCTAGTCCCAGCTAGTTTGACTCTCATCTGTAACAGCAGGGGTTCCATAGTCCTTCTTGGCAGTGTTAACACAACTGATCCAAAGAAAACTGATACTTGACTAAGATTGTCCCTATCTGACTTACAAAGTTCAAAACCTTTGGAACTCTTGTCCTTACTGTGAGGTTTTCTGTGGTCCTATTTCTTAGAGTAGTTTAACTATCTGAGAACAATAGGCTAAGCCTAAGAAGATGACATTGAATTGGGACACATGTTCAGGTCCACACTTGGTGTAAGAAGACACATCCTTATACAAATACAGAATAGGGGAGATGTGCTAAACAATGGTTCCTGTGACAAAGGCCTGGAAGGTTTAAATGGACTGCAAGCTCAATGTAAGTCAACAGTGTGACATGGCAGCCCCACATATAAATGCAATATTAGGTAAGGTGCAGAAGGAGAGGGGTCAGGGTCCTTCAGCCAGGGAGGATTCTGTTCAGTTCTGGATGGGAATGAAATTGACAAGCTGGAGAGTGTTGAAAGGTGGGCAACCAGAGTGGTGAGAGATTTAAAAAATTGTCCGATGGAGGCAGCTAGGCGGCGCAGTGGAAAAGCACTGGTCCTAGATTTAGGAGAACCTAATTTCAAATCCGGCTTCACTTGACACCTACTAACTGTGTGACCCTGGGCAAGTCACTTAACCCTCATTGTCTCACAAAGAAACAAAACAAAACAAAAAACTAAAAATCCTTGCCCTGTGAGGATAAAGAAACTGGGAATGTTTAGCCTATGGAAGAAGAAACTTGAGGAGGATGGCATGGCTTTCTTCAAGTATTTGAAGAGCTATTACGGAAGAGTGAGTAGCCTTATTTTAAAGAGCTTTAAGGGTTGAACTAGGAGAAATGAGTAGATGTTGAAGAAAGACAGATTTTGGTGGGATATGAGGAAAAATTTCTTTACAACTAGAGTTGTCCAAACATGATATGCACTGCCTCCAGGAGATAATAATAGCTAATATTTCTATAGCACTTTAAGGTTTGCAAAATAATTTATATATATATGTATATATGTGTATATATATATGTGTGTGTGTGTGTGTATATATATATATATATACACATATATATAAAATATATATTCTCCTTTGATCCTTACAACAAACCTGAGAAGCAGGTGTTATTATTATCCCCATTTTACAGATAGGGAAACTGAGTCTGAGGGAAGTGAAATGATTTGCTTAATGTCACATAGGTAGTAAATGTCTGAGACAGGATTTGAATCCAGGTAGGCCTTCCTGACTCCAAGTTTAACACTCTATTCATTATTCTATCATTTTCACAAACAAAACATTGTGTTTCTCAGCTCCAGGCATTTTCTCTTCCTGTCCCCCCATGCTCTTTCTCCTTATCTCCATCCTAATGATTCCCTGACTTTCTTTAAGGACCAACTAAAATATCATCTTCTACAGGAATTCTCTCACTACCTCTTTTAATTCTAGTGCCTTCCTCTTTGTTAATTATTTCCTATTTATCCTGTATACAACTTGTTTGATTGTTGTCTCCCCCATTTGATTTTGAGCTCTTTGAGGACAGGGACTATGTTTTGTCTCCTTTTGTATCTCCATCGCTTAACACAGTGCCTGGTATATTGTAGGTATTTAATAAATATTTATTGACTCATATGTTATTGATTTCCATTGGGCATGATCAATTTGGTTCTTATTTTTCTCCCATAATCTTCCTCTTGGTACTTCAGAAGTGTCATTAAATCTGGGCTGCTCCGTGTCGATGTTGAATTATGTTAAGTTCCTCTTCTTCCTCTTGTCATCTGGCAGTTTCCTTAATAACCAGTATTTTTACTTGAGAGTCAGTGATGGTTGATAGTTTTACCCCCTTTCATATTACAGTAAGGTATTTGAGTATATAGCAAAATTGGAAATTTAGTACAATGGTGCTTACAACAGTGATGAAACAAAAATATGTAGACAATAGGTCCTACAAATTTCAAAACAGTCTCTTAAAGAATTAAGTAAAGGGCAGCTAGGTGGTGCAGTGGATAAATTACTGGCCCTGGATTCAGGAGTACCTGAGTTCAAATCCGGTCTCAGACACTTGACACTTACTAGCTGTGTGACCCTGGGCAAGTCACTTAACCCCCATTGCCCCGCCCCCCCAAAAGAATTAAGTAACAAATATTAATCAATTATATTTCAACTAATGAGAAATAGAATTGTAACCCCAGTCCTAAAACCCATTGGTATGGAACTCTTTCCTCACTGATGGAAATAAATCCCCTGGGCTTATGGGAGGGGCAGAGTAGAGCTGATGAGAGCAGACAAGAAAAGTCTTTAGCACTTCCAGTTGCTTCAAGGTTCTCTTTAAGCTTTGAGTTGCTTTGGGCTCTGCAGTTCCTTCTGGCACTTTGTTTTCCAGCTGCAAGAGGGAAAATTCATGAAGCCAACTTCAAGTTGGTAAAGGAAAAGACTGTGGGACTCATGTCCCTGTCTCCAGCTTGCTACCCTAGAATCTTTGGGGGAACTTCCTTTTGGGTGATATGTAAGACTCTCTCTCTCTCTCTCTCTCTCTCTCTCTTGGTTGATATGAATTACTCTGGTCCCAGGGGAAGAGTTCCTTCACTTTATTGAAAAATAGAGAAAAGAAAAAAATTAGTAACACATATGTATTGTCAAGTAAAATTAATTCCTTCATTGGTTATATACAAGCATACACACATGTACATATGTGTGTATATATATAGTTCATTAATGATAATCTTTTTTGTAATATTTTATTTTGTTTTCCAATTACATGTAAAGATTTTTTTAACATTCATTTTTGGAAGATTTTGAGTTCCAAAATTTTCTCCCTACCTCCCTTCCTTTTTCCCTCCCCAAGAGAGCAAACCATCAGATATAGGGTTATATATGTACAGTCATGTTATACATATTCCCATATTGTTGTTGTTGTTTGTCTCTTTTTGAAGAGGACCATGATATCGGATGATGTCATGACTTTCAGTGAATTGGATTTAAGTGAGGGAGGACTGTGCAAAGTCACCAGCCTCAGTTTCTCCTCCAGAGCCATCTAGGTCCAGTGGCAAGATATATACATCAGGACAACTGAAGAATCAGAACAAAAACTACAAGAAAGAAAAAATAACAACAAATAAAGTGAAAATAGTATATTTCCATCTGCATTCAGACTCCATATTCTTTTTCTGGATATGGAGAGCATTTTCCATCATAAGTCTTTTGGAATTGCCCTGGATATTGCTGAGAAGAGCCAAGTCCTTCACGGTTGATCATCACACAGTATTGTTGTTACTGTGTATGATGTTCTCTTGGTTCTGCTCTCTTCACTCAGCATCAGTTCATGTAAGTCTTTCCAGGTTTTTCTGAAATCTACCTGCTCATCATTTCTTATAGCATAATAGTTTCCCATGACATTCACATACCCTTTAGTGATAATCTTAAAAGAACCAGACATTTTGGAATGCAGCAAATGAAACCAGCCAGCTTCTCTGTGTGACTTTTGGCTTTCTCATTTTATGTATATGTGTATATGTGTATTGTATATGCATATACACACATGTATATATGTGTATTGTATATGCATACACAATACACATATGTGTATGTATAGATGTGTGTATATATACGTGCATATAGATATATATGAAATATAACAGCATATGGATATATGCATATATGCATATATATGTATATATTTTTCCGTACCTTAAATCCATCACCTCTTGGTTGTCAGGAGGTGGATAGTATGTTTCACCACTGGTCTTCTAGAGTCATGGATGGTCATTGCATCCATAGTTCTTATAGCTTTTAAAGTTGTTTGTTTTTCCAGTGTTATTATATAAATTGTTCTCCTGGTCCTGCTCATTTCATTCTTCATTGATTTATAAAAGTCTTTAAAATTGTTTGTTTTTATAATATTGATGTTATAAATTGCTCTTCTTGTTCTGCTCACTTTACTCTGCATCAGTTCATTTAAGTCCTTTCATGTCACTTTTATATCTTTCATCCTATAAGCTCTCCTGCTCTCCACATTTCTTCCCTGCCCCTCACACAGGTGATGGACATTGATCTTCATCAATGAGGGGAAAGTTTCATGTCAGTAGGCTTTGGGACTGGGGTTACAGAATAAAGAAAAAGTTATTAAATAATCTCATGTTTCCTCACCATTCCCCCTCCCCATATAAATGCCAGTGTGATTGTCTTACCCCACTGTAGCTTAGAATCTCTGACCTCAAGAGATCCACCAGCCTCAAGCACCCCAGAAGTGGGATTATAAACTAGTGCCACCACACCTAGCTGACATTGCATTTGAGTAGCATGGACAGTAACCTACCACTCTAAGCTAGGGACCACAAAGGAGACATTAGCTCCCTCCCCCATTCCTTAATTCTTTCCTTAGCCTTCCCCACTAGCATTGTCTCAGCAATGCCTAGTTTTCCTCTTCTTGTTATGCAAAAGGGGTCCTGCATATATACTACTGCCTTGCTTGGATTGTTTCATCAGTGGATTTGAGCTGGAATTTACAGATTTCCCTGAGAGGGCTACATCTAGAAACTCCTGTGGGAAAGACACAGCCATGTCCAGCTCAGTGGGACTTTGAAATGCAGCCTTCTTGGAATCTACTCAATGTCATTTGATTCAGCTCAGAGAGAGGGAAACAGTGTGTCTCCTATCTGAGAGCACTAGGGATGGGCCCTGCCTTCTCAGGCAGCTGATGATGCCTGAGAAACAAATTAAAAGCTCGTTTAACTTATTTTGAGGACAAATTTAAACCCCACACCATCACCAGCAATCATAAGCGGTTCATTAGCGATCATTTTGAAAGAGCCAGACGCTTTGGTATGCAGCAAATGAAGCCAGTCGGCTTCTCTTTGTGTGGCTTTGCTGCTTTCAGTGCTTGGTTTTGTAATCCCAAAGCCCTCCCTGCCCAAGTTGTGGAGAATCTAAATAGGTCAAAATATTTGTTACCACAGAGGCCTCCCTGTCCTGGTGGCCTTGATCAGGTGCCTCCCAGATATAGTAAAGAAGCTTCCAAGAAACAAACCGAAGGGGAATAGTGACTGCACCTGCCATGTTTTGTTCAATGAGCAAGCACTTTTTAAGTGCTTACTATGTGCCAAGCATTGTGCTCTGCTCTGGAGACACACACACACACACACACACACACACACACACACACACACACACACACACACACACCCTGTCCTAATGGAACATACATTCTAATGGCAGAGACAACATATATCATCTATATCTGTATCTGTAAATATGGATATAGATATAGAAATATGTAAACTCAATACATATAGGATATATACAGGGAAGATGTTGCTAATGAAGGTCACTAGCAGCTGGGGCACTTGGGGAAAGTCTCCATAGTCATTTTTTTGTGTCATTTCTCCCACCCCTGCCCCTTCATTTGGCACTAAACCATACCTTATAACAAAGAAAAGACAGCAATTAAGCAAAAACCAACAATGGGGCAACAAGGTCTGGCGTGTGTGTGTGTGTGTGTGTGTGTGTATGTGTGTGTGTGTGTGTGTGTGTATAGATATGGAAAGAGAAGTACAAGGACCCTGGGGAAAAAGAAGGAAGGAGGGAAAAAGGAAGGTGGAGGCAGCAGCATTTGATGGAACATATGGCCTGGGAGGGCAGGAAGCTAAAATCTAAGACAGCTCTACCCCAGATTTGGCCACCATATTATTGCAGGATGGAATTTCTGTCAAGGTTATACTGAAGTCCCAGGTATCCCTTTCTAGAGTGAATCTGTAGAAAGGACACTGTCATTTGGAGGAGGAGAGTAAGCCTGTATGCCACTCCAAATCAATTAATCTACAAGCATTTATTAAATGCCTACTATATGCCAGGCACCATGCCCGGTGCTGGGGATTAAAAGACAATAAATGAAAGAATCCCTACTCCTAGGGCACTTGTTTCTAGGAAGCTGCATATCCAATTAAGCATTTCTAAGCCCTGTTCCAGGAAGCTGTTTGGGGGGTATAAGAAAAGCAACTCCTTCCAAGGCAGCAGCTAACTATTGGGACCCTCTACAGCAAATAAACAGTAGGACGCCTGACCCAGCTGAGTTCTGCTGATATCGACCATTTTCTTTAAGAGAAGTAGACATCACAGGATCATTGATTCAGAGCTGGAAGGGGCCCTCCAGGCATTTAGGTATTGTAATGGATAGAGTTCGGGATGTGGAGTTAGGAAAACCTGATTGGAAATCCTGTCTCAGACATTTTACTGGTTCTAGCCAGTAAAACGGCTTGTTGTTGTTGTTTATCCTTCCTTTTGAAGAGGACCAAGACATCAGGTGATGTCATGGCTTGCACTGAATTGGATTTACGTGAGGGAGGGCTGATAGGCAGCTAGTAAAGGCTGGTGGTGGTGCAGAGGCTAGATCACTGGACCTGGAGTCAGGAAGATCTGCGTTCCTATCTCACCTCAGACACTCACTAGCTGTGTGACCTTGGGCAAGTCACTTGATCTCTGTCTGCCTCAGTTTCTTGAACTGTAAAATGTGGATAATAATAGGACCTACTTCCCAGGGTTATTGTGAGGACTAAATGAGATATTTGTAAAAAAAATTGCTTAAATACCACTTTTGCGTCTTTTTACCAAAGAGATCATGGAAAAGGGAAATGGACCCACATGTACAAAAATATTTATAGCTACTCTTTTTGTGGGGGCAAGGAATTGGAAATTGAGGGGATGCCCATCAATTGGGGAATGGCTGAACAAGTTGTGGTATATGAATGTAATGAAATACTATTGTGCTGTAAGAAACGATGAGCAGGAGGAGTTCAGAGAAACCTGGAAGGACTTGCATGAACAGATGATGAGTGAGATGAGCAGAACCAGGAGAACATTGTACACAGTATCATCAACATTATGTGTTGATCAACTGTGATAGACTAGATTCTTCTCACCAATCAAAAGGTACAAGAAAGTTCCAAAGGACTCATGATGAAAAAGGCTCTCCAAATCCAGGGAAAAAAAAGGAGCTGTGGAATATGGACACTGATTGGACCATACTATTTCTTTTGTTTTTGGTGCTGTTGTTTTTCTTTTTTGAGGTTTTTCTGTTTTGCTCTGATTCTTCTCTTAAAACATGACTAATGCAGAAATAAGTTTAATATTATATATATATATATATATATATACATATATATATATCCTATATCAGATTACCTGCTGTCTAGGGGAGGGAGGGAGAAAAATTTGAAATTGGAAATCTTATCTAAACAAATGTTGAAAACTAAAATAAATAAATTAATTTTAAAAATTGCTTAGCGTAGTGCCTGGCACATAGTGGGCATTATATAAATGTTTATTCCCCTCCCTTTGTGATCTTGGGGAAATCATTTAACCTTTCCCAGCCTCAATTTACTCAGCTGTCAAAAGGATAATAATAGCACCTACCTTCCAGGGTTGTTGTGAGGGGCAAATGAGTTTCTGTACATAAAAACATTTTGCCAACCTTAATATACTATAAAATGTTAGTTATTATTAGTAGAAGTCATACAGCCCAGCCCCCTCATTTTCAGATGAAGAAGAGATCCAGAGGTTAAATGACTTTCTACCTGTAGAAAGTGCCAGAGCCAGACCTCCAAGCCAGGTTTTCTCACTCTCCTCCAGCACTCTTTCCATTATGTTGTTTTTCAGTCATGTCAGACTCTTTGTGACCCCATTTGGGGTTTTCTTGGTGGAGATTCTGTCGTGGTTTTGCCATTTCCGTCTCCAGCTCATTTTACAGATGAGGAAACTGAGTCAAGCAGGGTGAAGTGACCTGCCCAGAGTCACACATCTAGGAAGTGTCTGAGGCTGGATTTGAACTCAGGAAGATGAGTCTTCTTGATTTCAAGTCCAGTTCTCTATTCCCTGTAACACCTAGCTACCCAGTCTTCCCTCTATAACCTTGTATTTATTTTAAGAGGCTATTAAAAACACATAGACTTTTAGCTTATCTGTAGCTCCCAATCAACATGCAAATTAATTTAAAAAGGCTTCTTTTGTAGATGCAGATATCATTTTAGTAGTATCCCTAAAGACATTCATTCAAGTGTTCTTGAAAATTGATTAGTTAGTCAGTCAGTCAGTCAGTTAATATTTATTAAGCATTTACTATGTGCCTTCCCAACTGACATTTGCCTTAAGCCCATTAGGACCTCTCCTACAGTCACTGGAGAAGGAGAAAATGCCAAAGAGGGGAAAGAACTAGATCTCTTACTACCCCATTCTGTGGCCAACCTGGAAAAAGAGAACTTGGAGGAGGAATCTTGTCTCCCTCTATCCTTTCCACATAGTCAAGTCCTGTGTAATTACTTTCCATTTTACCAGAGTCTACTAAGCAATCTGCCTCATGAAAATTGGACTCAATACCATATCTTCTGCTTTCTGAGTTCTGTACCACATGGGACAGTTAGGAGTTAAGAAAGTTCAACCCATAGGGCCATCGATCTAGAAGTGGAAGTAATCTCAGAGGTCATTTAGTCCCGTATTCTAGTTTTACAAATGAAGAAATTGAAGCCCAGAGAAGTTAAGTGACTTGCCCAAGGTCACACAGGTAGCGAACATGAGTGGTAGAATTTGGACCCAGGTTCCCTAACTTCCTTAGCCCAGGCACATAATCCATTTCTGCCTGCTTTCAGAGACCTAATGTTATGGTAGAAGCAGAATAGGGGAGAAACATGTTATTAGAGCCCTCCATTACAAAAAGCAAAAGGGTAGCAAGGTATCAATGGAATGTAACTGGCCTTTCCCATTCACACAAGTACTGACTGCCATGGAAACTTAGATGCAGGATGACCATTCTTGGTCAGACAAGGTACCCAGAATTCCCAGGTGCCCAGGGTTTTTAAACCTGAGGATTCCAACACCTTGAGTACTTGACAACTAGGTAATCTGTTCTTTCAAGAATAGTTGCTTCCTTCCTCTTGAGTTTCCATGTCCATTCATGTGGGTGTGGCAAAGGCGGGTCACACAAACATGACATTTGTCATTGTATGAACATGGTTGTTGTAGATTTCTATTTAGTTTTTATTTTATTTATTTATTTTTGTGAGGCAATTGGGGTTAAGTGACTTGCCTAGGGTCGCACAGCTAGTAAGTGTTAAGTGTCTGAGGCCGGATTTGAACTCAGGTCCTCCTGACTCCAGGGCCGGTGCTCTATCCACTGTACTACCTAGCTGCCCCTGTTGTAGATTTATAATGAACTTCACCCACTCATTGGTAGGTTGATGATACTAATCTTTTTTTTTTTTTTTTTTGGTGCTAGTCCTATCATTTCATTAGTGAAGGATGGGAAGCTTCTGCTAAGAAACTCCTAGTGATGCAAGATCATCAATTGTTTGGCCACTTACAGTGTTAGGGGGTTGCCTGGGGGTAGTGGGATGTTATGTAATCTGCCTGGGATCCCACAGTCAGTATGGATCAAAAGCAAGAATCATATTTTCTTCCATTCATTTCCAATATCATCTCAACCCACTATATTAATGGTTTTCTAGATGTGGTACTCAAAATGGCATATTATAGTAAATTTGTTGTTCTTGTTATTCAGTCATTTCAGTCGTATCTAACTCTCCACGATCCCATTTTGGTGTTTTCTTGGCAAAGATACTGGAGTGGTTTGCCATTTCCTTCTCCAGCTCATTTTACAGATGAGAAACTGAGACAATCAAGCTTAAGTGACTTGCCTAGGGTCACAGAGCTAATAAGTGTCTGAGGCCATATTTGAATTCAGAAAGATGAGTCTTCCCAATTCTAAGCCCAGTATTCTATCCTCTGTGCCACCTAGCTGCTCCTTAGAGTAAATCCTAACCCTAAATATGTCCTTTAGACATATAGGATCAAGGCAAGGATCTAGTCCAACCCTCTCATTTACAGATGAAGATACTGAGTCTCAGAGAGTTGTGACTTGTCTAAGGTCACACAAGTAGTAGGTAGCAGAGATGGGGTTTGACCCCCAATTCTCTAGCTCTTCATCAGCTGCTATTTCTACTGTACCATGTTGCTCTAGTCACCTCCAAAGTCTCCAACCCTCAAGTCCATTGTAGAGGGAAATTCCTATTCCTTCATTTCTCATATGCATCCCTTTCTCCCCCAAGTAACAAGTGACAAGGTTTAAAAAAAAATCATACCCAAACTCAACACAGAATACCAATTAGCTACAACATGAACCCCCCAAAAGCCAATACTGGTAAATCCTTACACCAAAGTGACCATTTGAACAGTCTATTAATGATAATGACATTTACATAAGGCTTTGAACTTTTCATCTCATTGTACTCTCTTGTGAAGAGGCACTAAGCTATTATTATTGCCATTTTATTGATGTTAAAACCCTGAGATTTAGAATGGTTAAGTGACTTGCTCATGGTTATCTGCCACCTAATTGCCAGATGCAGAGTTTGCATCAATGACTCCTGTTCCCAGGTTTAGGGCTCTTGCTACTATAATGTAACGCTTCTCCAATCAATTACCTTAACGTATTTCCTAAGAAAAACAAACATATCCCCAAACCAATGCCTGTCTCAACTCAACACTTATTCTTCCTTTAACTTACAGTTTAAGTTCGCTGTATCCTTATTAATTAAAGCCTAGATTTTTCTAAGACTGCCCTCTCCCTTAATATTGTCTGCACTCAAAAGAGGACAGACAGAAAATTCTGACATGTTGGTCTCTATCAAAAAGCATGCCAAGACTAAATCATCAATATGAATTTGGTTTCAGTTATGGAAACATAGCCCATCAATTACTATGCACAATAATGATCAAATACACCACGGATGAATGATTTTATTCTTAACTAATATCACCAACCATATATTACCAAATAATAAATAGAAAATATCCAATTAGACATATTTCCATCCAATTGTCATTTTTTGAAATCCATCAATGTCATATTGCCTGCAAAGAATTTTAATTACTGAAACCTAATTTTAAAATATCCATTTCATGGGTTTCCATGGATAAAGAATTATGTGCCTGGTGATAATTAATTGGCAGTGAACCTCTGCATTCAGCTAGGCTAGACCTCCTCTACATATACAACTTGTCAATTGGACTATACCCAAAGGCTTTTCAGTTTGATAGAACCTGTCCAAGCTTGTGCTCTGCTGGTAAAGGCTTTGAGAACCCAGGGTCGTCTTTGTGCCATGATGTGGCATCAGAAGAGGATGTTTGTGGAAAGAAAATGACAAGCATCACACAAGGTAAGGAGGTATGGTAAACTTTTATCTATAGAGGAAGCAGCTGCATTGATGGAACCCTGCATATATCAGAGTATCGCAGTAAATCAAATGCCAAGCTAGTTATTTTCAAGAGTACCTCAGACAAATCTACTCAATAATTAGTACTCCAGTAGGGTGATTCTAGCAATCTTTTCCAAATACACACCATGATTACAGCTAGGTCCTAATTAGTGTTAATAATGACTCTCTTCTCTCTGGATTTTTGGGACACCCATATCTCCTGGGTTTCCTCCTACCTATCTGACCACTTCTGTCTCATTTTCTGGATCTTCATCCAGGTCATGCCTGATAATGATGACTGTCTCATGGGCTTCTGTCTAGGACCCTCTTCTCTCTGCATACTATTTCCCTTGGTGATATGGATTCAATTATCTCTATCTTGATGATTCTCAAAATCTACTTGTCCATTCCTGACCTCTCAGCTAAATATCAGTCTCTAACTGCCTATAAGACATCTTGAACTGGATGTATTGTAGATACCTTAAACTCAATATGTCCAAAACTGAATTCATAATCTTTCTCCCCAAAGACTCATCCTTTCCAAACTTCTCTTATTACCTATCCCACAGTACCCCAGGCTCACAACCTAGGAATCATCCTTGACTCCTCACTACCTCCCACCCTCCCATAATTAATTTGTTGCCAACACCTGTCCATTCAAGCTTTGCAACATCTCTTGAATATGCTTCCTTCTTTCCTCTGATACTGTCATCCTGGTTTGGACTCTCTTTTCTTCACTCCTGTACTATTGAAATTGCCTGCGGATTAGTCTGCCTGCCACAAGTCTCTCTCCATTCTAGTCTATTCTCTACTCAGCTGCTATAATGTTTTCCCTAAAGCACAAATCCAAGCCTGTCATCTCCTACTCAGTAAACTCCAGTGGCTCCCTGTCACATCCAGGGTCATATTGAAAATGCTATTTAGTGTTCCAAGTCCTTCATAACCTAGCCACCTCCTAGTCTTCTTATGCCCTACTCCGCAACATATGTTCTTCAATCTGGTAACGCTGGCTTCCTGGCTGTTTCTCTAACAAAACATTTAATTTCTCAGTTCTAGGTATTTTCTCTGACTGTTCTCCATGCCTAGACTTCGCTTCAAAACCCCACCTCCTACAGAAAGCCTTGCCCAATCTTTTTTTTTTTTTAGATAAGGCAATTGGGGTTAAGTGACTTGCCCAGGGTCACACAGCTAGTAAGTGTTAAGTGTCTGAGGCCGGATTTGAACTCAGGTACTCCTGAATCCAGGGCCGGTGCTCTATCCACTGCACTACCTAGCTGCCCCCTGCCCAATCCTTCTTAATTCTAGTTCCTTCCCTCTTTCATCTGTAGAGAGCTTGTTTGTGCATAATTGTTTTCATGCTTTCTACCTCACCAGAATATATTCTCCTTGAGGGCAGGGACTGTTTTGTTTTTGCCTTTTTTTGGGTATTTCCAATGCTTAGCAATGTGCCTAGCACACAGCAAGCATTTAATAAACACATTTTGACTGACTGATGAATTCCATGACTTGGTTTCATGTACAGTATTTGTATTTGCATTATTCAGAGTTCCAATTATGTAAAGCACAGTAATTGATTCTAGCCAATGGAATATGTGGTTGAAATTCAAATAATGTACCTACTTCACAGGATACATTATTTGCACTAAACAGGACCTAGCAGTTTATGACATCTGCATGATTAGACTTGAAAATCACTGTTAGAATTAATCGATAGCATTTATATGGTGCTTTACGGTGTGCAAAGCACTGTGTGTGTTATCTCATTTGATTCTTACAATCCTGTGAGGTAAGTGCTATTATTATTATTCCCATTTTACATACAGATGGGGAGATTTGGGTTGAGACAAACCAAATGACTTTCTCAGGGTCATACACAACTAATAAGTATCTGAGGTAGTATTTGAATTCAGGTCTTCCTAAATCTAAGACCAATCTATTCATTGTGCCACCTTGCTGCCTCATGTTTATTAAATGAATGAATGATTTAACATGAGCATCAAAAACTCCTTTGGAAGTATTTGCCAATTCAGAGACGATTTCCTTTTCTGGGATATCCTTTCCTGGTGCCAATACTAGTATACTTACAATATGGAGAAGACCAGGTCCCTGGGCAATTTCCCTTAGGTAAAAATTAGTTGAGTGCAGTATTTACAACATTGTGTGTTGATCAGCTGTGATAGACTTGACTCTTCTCAGCAATACAATGGTCTAAAATAGTTCCAAAGGACTCGTGATGGAAAATGTTCTCCAAATCCAGAAAAAAAAAGAACTGAGGAATCTAGATGCAGATTGAACCATACTATTTCTACTTTTTTTGTTTTCCTTTTTTTTGTTTTCCCCTTTTGCTCTGATTCTTCTTTCACAGCATGACTAATGCAGAACTATGTTTAATGTTATTGTACATATATAACCTATATCAGATTGCTTTCTGTCTTAGGAAGGGGAGGGGGGGAGGGAGGGAGGGAGAAAAATTTGAAAGTAGAAATCTTATAAAAACAAATGTTGAAAACTATCTCTACATGTAAGTAGAAAATAATAAAATACTTTTATAAAATAAAAAAATTTTAAAAATTGGTTGAGTGGTATTTCTCCCATCAGTTCTATGTTCTCTCCATCATTATTTTGGCTCTTGCATTCCTGATGATCTTATGCTGAGTTCAGGATGGATCCTTCCCATTAATTGATCTTAGCCTTTAATCTGTGAGTGAGGCAAAAAAAGTGAATTAAAGAGTTCTTGGTGAAGTTCTTGTGTTAAACCCAGTCTCTGACATGCATTCTCTATCCTTTTCTCACCCCTTGTTGTTGTTGCTCAGTTGTGCTAGACCCTTCATCACACCATTTGGGGTTTTCTTGGCAAAGATATTGGAGTGGTTTGCCATTTTTTTCTCCAGGTCATGTTTACAGGTAAGCAAAATGAAGCAGATAGGGTTAAGTGACTTACTCAGGGTCATACAGCTAGTAAGTTTCTGAGGCCAAATTTGAACTAAGGTCCTTCTGACTCCAGACCAGGGGCTTAATCTGCTATGACACCTTCCCCTTTCCACCCCTAAGAAGATCTAAATATTATTAGCACATACACAATTACACCAGGGACTGATGATGTCTATGTATCTTATTAGTTCCTGTTGAGGGATGTAACGATTGGAATGACACCACCTGCTGGAGACTTACTGTAGGAAAGCTTCGTCATAAGGAGAAGGCGCCTGAGGGCAAGACGTGTGACTTTTCTTTGGCATCAGGAAGTGAGTTTGCTTGTGGGAGGAAGAGGGGCTGAGGGTAGTGGTCTCACTCTCTTTTGTCAGGACTCTGGTGGAGAGTGGAGCAAAAGATGCACTCTCCCTTTGATAGATGAATCTAGGCCTTTCTCTCTTCACCAAATTCTTATTCTCTTTAATAAATGCTTAAAAGTCTAACTCTTGCTAAAGCTTATAATTTATTGGCGACCACTCATTAGATATTTTAGACAGACTAGCTAGAATTTTAGCCCCTTTACAGGGACCTTGCTGAAGATTTATACACATACATCTATAAATACACATACATATATAATATAAAATACAGATATATAATATTTCTATATTATATGCGTATGTCAATATGTCAAGCATCTTTGATTTCACTGATATGGGAATTCCCAGTGGAGAAAAGTCATCAGATCACAACAGATCACAACCCACATATAATTTATACTCTTAGAGAACTGTCTGAGGTTCAGAGGGGAAGAGGTTTGACCACAGGCAGTGGTGGGATCTGAATTCGGGTGGTTTTGACCCCTAGTCCAACACTCTATCCATGCTGCATAATACTTGCTTTCTAAAGTAGATACAAATGTGAGGACCCTGAATTGGTCCAGATATTGGCAGAAACTTCTGAGTTTTGTTGTTTAGAGTAAAAGAAACTGGAGCCATTGGGCTTTTTATCAATCAATAAACATTTATTAAGAGTCTACTGTGTGTCTTGCCTAGATCACTGCCTTGTTGTGGTAGAGGGGAGGGGCTTGAGTAGCTCAATGAAACTATGAACTATGCTGTGTTGGGTTACCCAAGATGGACATGTCATAGTGGAGAATTCTAACAAAATGTGATCCAGTAGGGAAGAAAATGGCAAACCATTCTAGTATCTTTGCCAAGAAAACCCTATGGACAGTATTAACTTGGGAGAGACTTCTGGGGATAGTGGAAGACAGAAGATGCCTGGAATACTATGGTCCACAGGCTCACAAAGAGTTAGATAAGATTAAACTACTGAACAACAACTACAATGTACCAAACCCTGGGCTAAGCACTGGGGATACAAAAGGAGGCAAAAGATAGTTCCTGCCTTCAAGGAATTTACAATCTAATTCTCTTATCTGGTTAGTCTGCACAAAATCTTTTTTTTTGTCTCTTTTCTCATCAAATCTTTTGCTGGCTGCATGTTCACCTATTTGTATACACTTTATATTTTTCCTTTGCATTTTTACTTCTTCTGTAGCTCTCTTCTAGTGCTCAGTACCCAGGGTGTCTTAGAGTCAGCTCAATGGGGGTGAAGGAGGGATAGTTAAATTTTCAGTGTGAACATTTTGGAAATTAGTACATGCTACAAATCAGAACTTATTTGTTGATGATCTAAAATTAAGAAATTGATGGAGAAAATGTTAATTTTAGAGATTAAACTTAAAGGGGGTTGGGTGTTCATTTTTTGGGGAGAGAAAGTTGTTTATACATTTACCAGTACATCTCTGTCAGTACCCCTCTTTAGTTTCTTGGTTAACTTTTTTCTTTTTAGTGAGGCAATTGGGGTTAAGTGACTTGCCCAGAGTCACACAGCTAGTAAGTGTTAAGTGTCTGAGGCCAGATTTGAACTCAGGTACTCCTGACTCCAGGACCGGTGCTCTATCCACTGCGCCACCTAGCTGCCCTTTGGTTAACTTTTAATTGGCCTGCAAGTCTATATTATGTTGCTTTCAAATCATAAATAGACCATCTGCTTCTGGTTTTAGGTCTTTCCTCTGAATTTCTCTTTAGTTCAGTTTTCTGGTTCTCCCATTGTTCCGATGGTTGTTAGAACTCCAAATACCTCTGTTGCCGGGTAGCACATTCTTCTTTATATTGCCTTGTTGGCTTTTTCATTTCTGATTTTCTTCTGATCATCTTTTAATTCTCTACTTGTCTGTTTTCAGATTATATTCCATAACTTGTCATTGCAATTCTATGTCTCAGGATTACAACTGTAAAAGCACTATGTAGGATACCAGATTTAGAACTCAAAATTACTTTAGAGATGCTCTAGCCCAATTGCCTTATTTTACAGATAAGGAAATTGAGGCCTAGAGAGACAATGGGAATTGCCCATTGTCACGTATGTACCGAGTAGCAGAAGTCGGCTTTGGATGCAAGAACTCTGGTTCCAAAGCCAGTGCATTTTCCATTATACTCTGCTTATAGCTGAGAAAAAATGAGACCCAGAATGGTCAGATGATTTTCCCCCCAAGGTCACACAAGCACAAAGTAGTAAAAGTAGGATTCAAACCTAGGTTCCCTGACTCCAAATCTAGAGGACTTCCACTGTAGCGTTCTTCCTCTTACCAATCTGTCTCCAACTGGATAACCACTCAAATTGTGTTTTCCAATCTGGTTTTCATTTTTCCTCTACTACATCTGTTTCTCTCACAAGTTAGTGGACCTCTAATAATCCTTTCATACTGAGACTTGCTACCCATAATGCCCATGCTGTAAATGCATCTCATTAAGTTGCATGTGCCTTATGCTCTTTGCAGAATTTTTCATATTCCTCATATAATTTGGCTCCTGGGGCATCAGACATAAAACTGCCAGATTGTGGAATGCAGCCTTCCCTTTTCCTGACCCATTTTAACAATTTGGCCTCTTGCTCAAGTGTAGTCCCAGCTCTTCCTGCTTGTAACTGCAGGATGGTTATTTATCTCTCTACCTATTTCTAATTCCCTTTAGCCATTCAGATGCCATTGCCTTCACTTCACAACTAGATCTGTACATAATTTACTTCAAATTGATAAACAATTCAATTCAACCAAATCATTCATTCCAGCTTTTACCAGACAAGCCATCCTGCCTTTGTGCCTTTTCCCTTCCTCCCCTCCCACTCCCATGGGTATTTTCTAAAGAGGGGGGAATAAAGAAATAGAGAAACACACCCTGGATTCAAGGTGTACCCCAGGGTGTAGTTTAGAAACTATCAGATAATTGTTGTTGTTTTTCCTTCTACCTCGAACAAGAAAAAGTCAAATGAAATGAGGACTGTGTCCAGGGACTCTGGATGTCATGGTGTTTGTTCACTAACAAAAAAAAATACTGCAAAACTCATCAGTAATGGAAGGAGTAAACAATGAGTTCTCTCGTGATCTACACTCATGTAGTTCACAAATCAACCAGTTGTGGGGGGGCGGGGTTCGAGATGTCAGACTGAGTGTCTACCCAATTTTACTGCATGAATCAATGCCTCATCTCTGGGTAAAACTCGATAGCAATCAAAATTCATGGGAGAGCTCTGCCTCTAGTACTTTTCCCTTCTCAAATGTCCCTGCTGCTTCCCTCCAAGTGGTCTCTGTTACTAAATGAAAAGGCTCAATGGAAACATTAAAAGAGACTTCAGTAAAAGGCACTTTCTGACCTTAAGGCCAAGCACATTTTTTCCTCCATTACTCCCTAATGCCCAACACATCAATTTCCTCATTTCCTTCAGGAGTCCAAGCATCCTCAATAGAGCTAAGGAAGATTTTGCCCAGTCACAATCTATTCTAGGCTGTTGTGTTCTCAAGGTGATTCCAACCTGTTGCTACCTATAGTGCTCTATTGGCTCATTTTCTTTCTGGTCAACATCTTTTATAATTCTCTAATTTTCTGCCTCCAGATCACATTTCATAATTTATCATTGCATTGCTATGTCTCTGGATCGTAACAGAAAAGGACTTGATAGAACAGACCATTTCTCCCCCTGCCTTTCATTCCAACCCCCCATTGGCTAATCTGTATACTGGATTAATGTAGATCATGAGAGACCTTCTCATTGTTTACTCCTTTAGTCATTGTTGTTGAGTTTTTACAGTACTTTTTTTTTTTGCAGCATTTACCAGAATTGAGCAGCAATGCTAGCTTTGCAAATGGTTTGCCTCTAGTACCACTCATGGTGGTAATGAAGAGGGGTTGAGGGGAGGTTGAAAGAACTGTGGCATATGAATATAATAGAATGCTATTGTGTAGTAAGAAATGATAAATGGGGAATTCAGAGAAACATGGGAAGATCTGCATGACCCAGTGAAGAATAAAATAAGCAGAACACCAAGAACAATGCAAAATAATCATAACCAGGTAAATGAAAAGATTGCTCTAAAAGGAAGCTAAGCTCTAAGCCATTAAAAAAATCCTGGAGAATAGACAATGAAACATACAAACATATTAAGGGTAGTAATTTGGGGAGGGATTTTGGAGAGCAACTGATTCCCCTGTCCCAGCCAGTAACACTTAGAATTTTTAAAATAAGTTTTTTAAAAATGTATTTTGTTTTTCCTCACTATTATCATTTTCTTCATTTTCCTTTCCCTTCCCTATCCCCTCTCAGAGATCCATTCCCTATAGCAAACTGTATTTTTTAAAGTCAAAGAAAAAGAAGAGAGAAAAATCAGTATAACCGATCAATGTTTTGAAAAAGTCTGAAAATATGTGCAGTGTGTAACACATATGCACTTCCACAAAGGCTTAGCTTGGAAGTATTCTCTCATATCTCTTATTTTGAACCATTTTTGCTCATTATATTTTTGCTGCATTCATTTTTGGCTGTGTGGGTGTTTCATTTGCATTCATGTAGTCATTGTGTATATTGTTTTCTTGGCTTTACTTATCTCAATCTGCATCAGTTCTTATAGACTTTTCTATGCTTTTCTGTATGCATCGTGTATCATCATTTCTTACAGCATAGCAATATTCCATTACATTCACGTGCCACAATTTATTTAGTCATTCCCCAATCAATGGGCATCTAAATTGTTTCCTGTTCTTTGCTGTCACAAAAAGTGCTGCTATAAATATTTGGTGCATATGGGGACTTTCTTATCATTGACTCTTAGGAGACAGTTAATGAGGTCTTGCAAACATACGAAATTATAGAAAGTTTCTAGGTCATTACAAGCATACAAATCTATGAAAAAGAAAAGCCAATATATTGAGGATAAAATTATTAGCAATAATCATTCCCAAAGATAAGCAAACATTCCTGCAATTAGGTCATAGTTAGATGGGGAGTCTATATTTATCCTAAAGCCAACTATGTCTCTCTCTTGGCCGTCTGAGCCAAAGGAAAGAGTGGGAGATGCTACTTCCATTGTTGCTTTCCTTCTTGTCAGAAGAAAGTCAGATAAGCACCTAAGGGAAGAGGATATTAAAAGCAAAGCTTGGTGTTCATCTTCAAGCTCCAGAAGAGGGAAGTTCTGGATGTCTTTAGGACCCTTCCCTGTGTCATTCTGGTCTAGCTGCACCATGCTTATTCATCTTTCCTCCTCCTAGAATCTCTCTAATCTACTCCTTATCTTCTTGATGGATTGGATGCAAAATGGTCCCATGCGCATTCCAAAGTCTATGCTAGATTTTGGGGTCATTGAGGGTGCTGCCCCTCTCTAAGGGGCAGAGGTTCAACCCTGATATTCTGAGAGGAATTCTTTCTGATCTGATCCAAGTGGAATGCTCAGAGCCACACAATTTGAATAAGGTTGTTGCTTAATTCAGCGATATAAAGATATATAATGAGTGTGCCTGCTCAAAGCCTTCCACTATCCACAAAGGTATACTCAGTAACTCCAGGGTAAAGCTATCAGGTCTCAGGAATGCCTGAAGGACAGGGGACAGCCCTTAAATTTCCACAGAGATGACCCTACCCTTTCGATTTCAGCTCATATGAAGGCCTACAACTGTCCCCCAGATCACCTGGTTTCAGCTCCCTAATGGCTTATACCAGATAGAAGATATTGGTTATTTAACTTTGTGGCCCAATTCCACTCCCAACCTATCATAATCCATCCCTGACCCCTTGTCCCTAGTGCCCTGGGTGGACAGGGTCATCAGGCCCTGCAAATAGTGGTGGATTTGTAAGAGCTGATGCTCCTAAATGAAATAAAATTCAACATAATAACTACCATTCCTTCCTTTCCAATCAAAACAATGTAGGTTTCTTTCCAGTGTCCCTCTTCTACCCCCTCATCCTTGGGGTCCTCCCAACAAGCTTCATTTGTTCTGCTGTTTGCACTGCCTCCCCCTGTCCTTGCTCCTGAATGTGCTGCTGCCTGTTAGCCAGGGTTAGCCTCCTTATTCTCTCACCTTTCTGACTCCAGATTTTACTATATCAGATCTTGCCAGAATACAACAAATGTTCAAAGAGGAAGCCTTTTTGATCTAGTGCAAACTGAACACCAGTTGTCACTGTATTTGAACCTGGCAGTTGCTCTTACTCATTGCAAAGATGCTGAATGGGGCTCCCCCCTTCCACTTATCTACAAAAGCTACTTGGTTACTCTGGGGTAAAATGACCCCCTTAGTGGTTCCATCAGTTGCACCAAGTTGGTTATTTATCCTTGTCCATGGCCCAATTCCACCCTCAAGAGTACTACTACACCTGTCAATAACAGAAAACTGCTGAGCCATGCCACCCATTATCATTCCCTCTCCAGACCTATGGGATAGGTTATTTTCCCTATTATAAATACCAAATAAATAACAGGAATAGTGAAGAGTTATCAACTGGAAAAGGCAACATCACTAAGAATAGCTAAGTAGATAAGCTGCTAAGAATACCACCTGGAACAATGTCAGAGGATAGTCTAGCTCTCTTTGGATGAAAAAATTATAAATAATAAAAATTATAAAAAATAAATAATTAAAATCTACACATTTTTCTTGGCTACCTGTTATGTACAAAGCACTGGGTCGGTGGGAAGCTTGTAGTCTAGTTAGGCAGATGATTCACAAATCATAAAGGAGTAAAAAGATGACAAACAACAACAGTTCAGTGATAGTGGAAAAAAGAGAAGAAATGTCATATAGTAATGAATGATTAGTTACTAAATGAATAGCAAGTATAATAATTGTTACAGGAGTTCATAGAAGAGATCTAGACAAAGGAAAGCTGTAGGGTGGAAACAATATTCAATATAAATTTTGGAAGATGGGGACGATTTGGGCAGTTGGAGAAGAAGGGGACTATATTGCAGGAGAAGTAAGTGGCTTATACAACAGTACTCCCAGGTTGGGTACTTATGTCACTGTTTAGGACAATCACTAAGGATGGGGAAAACTTATGGAAAAAGGGGTAATGTCTAAATTGGAATTTGAGTAAGTATAAGTCAGAGGCTTTCTTCACTGGGTCAAAAGACAGTTTTTCAGATTGCTCAGCTATTAAGAACTAATCCTAACATGGGGAAGCTGGGGACCAGTAGAGATTTCAGATTAGTAAGGGTCAGGGTGGAGTTTAAGAAGTCTGCCATCAGGAGTGTTATGAAAATGACTGTCTGATACAATCATCCTCACTGGCTGCTACCACTGTGTTTCCTGTTAACTCAGATGCCTTGGGAAAAAAATGGGCTCAATTCAATGAAATTCAAAAAAACATTTATTAAGCACCTACTAATTGCAAGACATTGTGTTAGACGAGGAGATACAAAGCCAAAATGAAAAATAGCACCTGCCATCCTAAAGTACTACCCTGTACCTCAAAGATTTGGTTTAGTGGAATGACATTGGTATAAGACCCCTTACATGGCTGCCAGGACTAATCTGAAGTCACTTATTGCATGTTAAATATCACTAAAATATATTATTAAAATTAAAATTTAACATCCAAAGCATCTTTGTGATCATTTTGAAGCCCAGATATGTATTCAGGTTGTCATGAAAGACACTCATCAGTTCTTCCCTTAAAAAAAACCAAACAAATCAAACATGTTTACAAGAAGAAATACCCAACCCCTTTTTGTATTGTCTGGAAGTAATTTGTTTTAGTTGTGAATCCATTAATTTGTTTGTTATCAAAAGAGTACTTTCCTGAAAAGATATGACTGACAAGTGTGTAAAATGTTTATAATTCTTTGAGAAACTATAGTTTATTATCCATTCATAGTGGTAAATTATTGCTATAAAATATCATCTGTATTTTCTGAATTATATACAACTAGTGCTTTTGAATTTTGAAGCTGTGAATCTATGACAAATTGTTTTGCCAATTGTGTGTGTGTGTGTGTGTGTGTAAACGTTTTTGTGGGGCAATGAGGGTTAAGTGATTTGCCCAGGGTCAAGTTTCTGATCTGAACTCAGGTCCTCTCGAATCTAGGGCCGGCGCTTTATCCATGGCGCCACCTAGCGGCCCCTGGTATTTAGATTTAAAGTAGGAAGAGGAAATCTAGTCCAATTACTTGAGAAACTGAAGACAGGAGAGATGCCCAGGATCACACTATTAGTGAATATCCAGAGAAGTATTTGAACTCATGTCTTCCTGATTCCAAGTCCAATGCTCTATACAATACCACTTTCCATATGTTCAAGAGCTCTTTGGGGGCTCAATCAAGACCAATTTCCCATTTGTATATCTTCCGTTTGGTTACTTTTAGGAAATTCTGCAAATTGCAATTTAGCCTGAACAGTTTTAGATAATCCCCCAAGTAGTAACTGACTCTGGGCACAAGTACAAGGGAAATCGGAGTGTACAACTGATAGTTTGTGGACAAATGGATGATAGTGGAAAGACATGTGGTATAGTCATTCTCATAGTTGGAAGTACAGCACCAGAGATACTGTCCCTCGGTTCAGTGTATGCTCATCAGAATGAGAGTGAGTCTACCTTGTAAAGTTATATGTGAAGGTGAAGCTTTATGTTGAAGGCAGTGAATGATGCAATCCAGAATTATGGTTTAATAGAGGACCCCAGATGGAGATAATGAAATCTAGTGAATACTTTGCTTCTGGAAAGGGAAGCTTGATTGACAGATCAATAGATCCACTCACTGTTCCTGTGACTACCCAAACCAAAACTCCCTTCCCTGAGCACCACCTCCTATATAAATTGTCCCCCTTATCAGAATGCAGAATTTTGAGAGGTGCTATGCCACAAGATAGAGGGTTGGCTTAGGAGTCAGGGAGACCTGGGTCCAAGTCCTGCCTCTATTATATACATATGTGTATACAACACACACATATGTGCATGCATGAACGTATGTATGCAAATATATACACATATATGCACATGTATACATGCATAAATACATATACATATCTATCTATCTGTCTGTCTATCTATCTATCTATCTATCTATCTATCTATCTATCTATCTATCTATCTATCTATCTACCTATCTATCTATCTACCTATCTATCTATCTATCTATCTATCTATCTATCTATCTATCTATCTATCTATCTATCTATCTATCTATCTATCTATCATCTATCTACTGGCTGTGTGACCCTGTGAGAGTCACTCAACCTCCAAATGACCCAGGCAACTCTCTAAGATGATAGTGGCAGATTTGGTATCTATCTGCATTAGTAGAGAATTCCTTGAAAGGAGTTCTCCATACTTGAAATGCTACTTGAAGTCAACAAGATTTTCTAAAGGACCTATTGTGTACCAGGTACTACATTAAACACCGGGTATAGAAAAAAAAGCAAAAAAATAAATCCCTGCCTATAAAGAGCTTACATTCTAATGGGGAGACAGCATGTGAACACCTATGTAACAACAAAGTATATACAGGATAAATAAGAGGTAATCTCAGAAATAAGGTGCTAGCCTTAAAGAGGAATAAGAAAGCCTTCTTACAAAAGATGAGAGTTTAGCTGAGACTTGAAGGAAACTGGGTAAGCCAGGAAGCAGAGATGTGGAAGGAGAAAATGCCAGGCATGGAAGACAGCTAGTGAAAATGCACAAATGAAATCACAGATCCAGTAAAAGAAGAAAAAATGTAAGCTCTTTGAGGGTAGGGCTTTCCTTAAGTACTGTATGTATATGCTTTGTGCTTTGTTCAGTGCCTGGCACATAATAAATGCTTAATAATGTTTTTTATTCATTATTCCCTTCCAGACTGCAAGAAGGAGACTATGAAATTGGGAAAATATCTTTTAAAAAGGAATGGGCAGGGGCAGCTAGGTGGCACAGTGGATAGAGAACTGGCCTTTGATTCAGGAGGACCTGAGTTCAAATCCGACCTCAGACACATGTCACTTACTAGCTGTGTGACCCTGGGCAAGTCACTTAACCCTCATTGCCCTGCAAAAAAATGGCATGGGCAGCTTTGGCTGTAGTGGCAGGTCTAGCACAGAGGAGAGGACTCATCTTGGTCAGGGTGTCTAATAACACTTAGAAGGCACCATATTCCTAGATGAGGGCAGGTCAATGACACAAAGCACTGTTATTGCCATCCAAAGATAGAAGGGAATTTGTAGGCTTTGGAATAAATCTACTGGGTACTTGGCCCTAACACATACAATCACATGACCGACCAGATATATGGGTGGATGTTGTATCTTAGGTATGGTTACTAAAATTCTCAGGTCATTTATTGTACAGGCCCTTGTAGCTTGAAACTAGACTGTTGGGGCACTGTCTGTTGAACCTTCCAAGACATAGTGTACAAAGTATGAGGAGAGAAGCAGGATCCCAGGACTGACCTTTCCCCAGTTATGTACTTTGTAGCCCTCTGCAGAGCAGGGAGTTATGGCTGAGTGTGGCTGTCCTGCACCTGCTTTTGAGAAATGAACTCTCCTAGTTCTAGTTGAAGTTTGGCAGGTGCCAAGTTTGTAGCCTCTATAAGGGCAATTAATCCATCACATATGAAGTATGGGCTTTTGTGATAGTACATCTGCTCACCTATTATGATGCCTGGGAATGTAGCTGATGAGAAAGTTGAACCCGTTGAAAAGTAATGCCCAATGGATCTGGCATCAGTTGAGTCAAAGGTGGTCAAAATAGCTTTAGACGCTTATGAATGGTCTAGATCAGAAGTGCCAAATATGTGGTCCGTTGTGAACCAGATTAAAATGTAATTGGGAAATATTTGACAAAATAAATAGAAATCCAATAAAAATAATGTTAATTTGTGATTTTCTAAGTCAATATGTGGAGATAGGGATCCCTATGTATAATTTAGTGCCCCACCTCCCCCTCTTCTTTTTGAGTTTGACATCGCTGGAATTGATGATGGGCCTTAGCACTTAGCACAGTGCCTGGAACATAGTAAGTGATTAATAAGTGTTTACTGATTGATTGAAGATGGAAGCCTGTATGCCTCATAAGCTTCTTTGATGGTGAGTAGCTCCTTCCCCCATATTGCACAATTTTCTGCTGCCTCAGTCAGTCTTTTGGAAAAGCATGAACAGAGTCAGAGTTTGGAGGAACTTAAATAAATTCTGGATGTGGAGGACATGCTTTGGCCCAGGAGAGGCTCCAAAATGGCTGGTGTGTGGGCCAGGTCTGCCGTACCACTACCTTCAATAGTCATTTAGTAGACATTCACTGCTGGCAGAACACCTTTAGAGAAAACTTTGTCCCTGTATGATTAGTAGGGAATAATAAATTTAATTTTTTTGAATTAAGCACTTTCTAGGTGCTATATTAAGTACTGAGGAAAGAAATACAGAAATTAATATAGGTCCTGTCCTCAAAGGGCTTACCTTCTTTTTTTTTTTTAACAGACTTGAGTTCATATGTATAGAGAGCTTACAGGGAGGAATTTTATCTATCAGTGAAGTTTGGTACCTTATCTGCAATGTATGGTCTTAGAGAGTTGGCTAGGACAGTAGTGTCTGAACTCCAATAGAAATGGATCTGGTAGCATAGACTTAGAAAAAAACAAAAAAATTTAAAAAATACAACAAATTAACATTATCTATGTTATGTTTTTATTGATCTTGTTAGAAATCTCCCAATTCCATTTTAATTTGGTTCCACATCACTAGGGAGTTTTGGCATGAGGTCAGTCTGATATCTCCAACCTGGGTCTCTCAGAGGTCATGCAGTCAGACCATATCAGAGGTAGAGCTTCAACTCAGGTCTTCCTGACTCTGAGGTCAACTCTATTGACTATGACATGCTGCCTCTTAGTTTATGTTTTTTTTTTTTTTTCAGAACAGTGAGGGTTAAGTGACTTGCCCAGGGTCACACAGCTAGTATTAAGTGTCTGGGGTCAGATTTGAACTCAGGTCCTCCTGAATCCAGGACTGGTGCTTTATCCACTGCACTACCTAGCTGCCCCCAGAAGTTTATGTTCTAATGGAGTCACAACACAGATAGGGAAATGGTGGCTAAGGAAAGAAGTTTGGGGGTTTAGGTGCTATTATTATCCCTTGAGTGGTTAAATGACTTGCCTAGGGTCACATAGCTATGAAGTATCTGAGGTCATATTTGAACTCAGGTCTTCCCAACTCTATGTCCCACTCTCTATCTGTTGTGCCACCTTTGGGTAATCTCAGGGATGATAAATGCATTCATAGAGCAGGCAACTGACTGGCCATTTCTGGAAGAAATCAGAGTATTGATTTGAATACTGTGCCCAGAAAAAAAAATTGAAGACAGGAAGAAGGGTTGGAAGGAGGGGTGTGGTGTATGTATGTGTAAGTCCTCATCACAGCTGCAGGTTGATGGCAAGATGGCTTGGATGGATTGATGTTTGAGGTTTACTTTCAGTGATCAATCAAGGTTGACTAGGCTCTGGGGCAAGAATTTCAAAGAAGAGTGGATTAACTTCCCCATGCACTGGGGGTCATGAATTCTGGAGGTCCTGTGCAGAGATCCAGTAGGGAGGGAGCTGTTTTGGATGGGGAGAAATAGGATAGCAATGGCAGGAGGTTGTGAGATGGCCTGGGAGAATCACTGGATAGACTATGAAAGTGAAGACAGTAACACAAATAACCATAATGTACAACAATATCACATGTTAAATGCAGTTGAGAGTTACAACACAAAATGCTATGAGGGGAGAGGTTGTTACTGAAGGTGGAGACCAAGGAAGGTTTCATGGAGGAGGTGACATTTGAGTTGGGTTTTCAAGGAACATAAGATCATGGAAGAAACCTTAGAGGTCATCTAGTCCAACCCCCTCCATGTATGGATGAGGAAACCAAAGTTAGGTCAGTCAACAAACATTTATTATGCACTTACTATGTTCCAGGCACTGGCTAAGCTCTGGAGATTCAAATATGAAAGATGGTCCCTGCCCTCAAGGAGCTTGCAATACATAGAAGGAGGCTGAACAGGGAAGGAGAAGATACCCAACTTGGAGGCATGATGGAGTCCAAAGGAATGAGACTGGATGGGTAGAGAAGAGCAGACTGGTTTGGGCACACTCCTCAAAAGGACATATTTGGATGAGCTCTTCATTCTACCCTCCAGTTAAAGAGGGGTAGAGGGTACCAAGGGTGGTGCATCTTGCAGAATAACGAAGTTCTTGATGGGTCACCCAAGGGAAGGAGGGATACTCAGCAGGTAAGCATTCTAGGTCTACATTAGAAAAGGCCTGGAGGCAAGAGGGTGTAGTATGCCTTTAGATGGTGAAGAATAGAACAGTTTGTCTGGTATATATATATATATATATATATATATATATACATATATATATTCATGGAGGCATGTAATGAACGAAGACTGGAAAGGGAGGGAGCCATTAGGTGAAGAAGGGCTTTGAATGGCAGGCAGAGGAATATTGAACTCTATACACAGTAAAGAGTCGTTAAAATTTTTTGAGCAAAGGAATAACATAACTAGAACTTTGTATGAGAAAGACCATTCAGACAGTGGAATAAAGAATTGATTGGAGTAGGGAGAGAATTTAGGTAGAGGAAGACCTGAAAGTACTAAATGGGTAAGAGGTAGCAGCTGTAAGCCTGAGGGCTTACAGCTATCTGTGGTTGTTGACTACTACCACATGCTATCAAAGACCAGTCTACATTCTCCTGAAGCTGGTAATTGGTGGAGGAGGTGTGTTGGAAAGCCTGCCTTGGGGTGTTTTGCCCACGTGTTGAGAAGTGTATTTTAGTGAACAGGGTTGGGATTGGGATTGGAATGAAGGAGTTGATGCTTAATGAAGCAGTTTGGTTCAGCAGCTTGGAATGAGAGCGGATTCTATCTGATGCTCACCACCTGCTGACCTTGGTGACTTGCTTAGGGTTACACAGGTAATAAGTATCTGAGACTAGATTTTAACCCATATCTTTCTGACTCCAGGTCTAGTACTAGCACCTAATTTCCCCAGAGAGAACATGCATCATTATTTGTGAGTTAATTAGGTATAGATTCTTGGGCAATTTGAGGGTGTGTTTGAGGTGCATATTCCCAGAGAATTCAGGTTATCCTCTAGAGCAATTCTCATTGCAGGGATCATGGGAAGAGAAGTAAACAGCTTGTCTAGCTGGCTAGATTGAGCATATTTTGGGTGTTAGTTCTGATGCTGAAGGAGAGATTCTAGCATATGAGAATAATGATGACAAGACCCGAGAGATGCTGTATCTAACTGGCAAAATGTCTGAGCCTCTAGCAGTTTCTACATAAGAAAAGAGGGCACTCAGGTTGTGGTGTGTGTGTGTGTGTGTGTGTGTGTGTGTGTATGCATGTGCATGTGTATGTATGTGTGCACACACATGCACGGGCACACACACATACTAGGAGAAGGCAAAGTGGCTTTGGAGGTAACAGAATGAAGGTGTATTGTGACTGGATCCACATTAATAAGCAGGCTACTGTAAAAGTCCAGACAGATGGGAGTAAATGTTGTGGGGAAGGGAGAAAAAGAGAAAGGAGCGGAAAGATAGCCAAAGGGGAAATGAAAGGATTTCATAACTGATTGTATGGAATAGATGAGGGAGAGGGAAGAATCAAAGACAAGCCCAACATCATGACCACGAGAGACAGGGTGATGCTGGTGCTGCCATCAAACACTGAAGGTGGAAGAAAGGGAAGATTTACAGGGAGGCATTGTCAACTTGTTTTTGTTTTTTTTTTTTGTTTTTTTTGGCGGGGCAATGGGGGTTAAGTGACTTGCCCAGGGTCACACAGCTAGTAAGTGTCAAGTGTCTGAGGCTGGATTTGAACTCAGGAACTCCTGAATCCAGGGCTGGTGCTTTATCCACTGTGCCACCTAGCTACCCCTCAACTTGTTTTTATACATGTCAAGTCTGAGGTGCCTGTGGGATAACTGGGAGGGAATGTCTTTCAGGCAGCTGGAGAGATGGGCTTGGAGCTCAGAAGAAAGGTCAGAACTGGTTGAAGGTGGAGATTTGGGAATCATTTGTATGGAAGTGGTAGCTAAAGTGGTGGAGTGAATGAGATGATCAGGAGAGAAGTGTTCAGAGAGAACAGACAAGAGTCCAAGACAGTCCCAAGGGTGGGAGCTCAGATGTTTTTGTGTCATGGACCCCTAGGGCAGTCTGGTGAAGCCTAGGGAGCCCTTCTCAGAATCATGGTTGTAGATGCATAGAACATATAGGACCACAAAGGAAACCAATTATATTGACAAAAGTTAGAAGACTTGCTCAGAGTCACAAAGCTAGTAAGTGTCTGAGGCTGAATTTGAACTCAGGGTGTCCTGATTCTGGGCCATGCACTCTGGCCATGGTATCATCAGCTTCCTCATTAGCTACCATTGGTTAAATTATCATCTCTATGCTGATGATTCCTAGATCTATATATCCAAACCTAGTCTATTAGATAATCAATAAATGCTTATTGATTGATCGATAGATGGATCAAATCTTTAACTAGGTTGGTGGCACACAAAATGGAAAGGAAGAGACTGATGGGAAACATTTTAAAGGAAGAATCGACAGGTCTTAGATATAAAGGTTGCCCTTCCTGACCTTGGAGAACAGAATGGTTTCCTCTGTCCTTGAGTTAGATGGATTTAGCTAAGCTTAGGCTGCATTTTGGGTGTAGAAACAAATGCTTACTGAGGTGTTCAAATCAGGAGACATATAGGAAGTAGATACAGATTTGGAGTTTGGGGCTGGATTCTGTTGCTGGCCCTTCTACTCTACATACCAAGTGACTTAAAGAAAGTAGCCAGCTATGAACTCAATCAGTTGGCAGAAAATCCCTTTGGAATGGGGAAAATGGAAATACCTAGAAACATTTCTGTTTGAGGAGTGAGGTATCCTATCCTCCACATGGGTATCCAATCCCATCATGACCCAGTGATAACACGACCAACTTGGTTCTGCCTTTAAATATTTGAAAGAGCACACAGGGAATGTACCTGCCCTGTCCCTCCCTGCCTGACACATTTTCTGGAGGATGTCTTCTAATTATACATGTGTACCAGTCATTCTGGGGTACTTCCTTCACCCCAGTTTTCACCCACAGATTGAGTCCTCCAGGGGATGAATACTCTAGGTTCAAGGTGTACTGTGTATCCACACTCCTAAAACTAGTGATGTAAGTCTTCACCAATGGGTTTGCTTTCTTTCTTTTTAAAAATTTGATTTATTCCTGGAGGATGCCTTTCCCAGCAGTCAATGAGCATGCGTTTCCTGCTATTTTAGGACTGACAATTATAGTACTAGGTTCAATACACATTAATAGATGTTTGATAGCCACAGACTGTCCTATCAAGCCTCTATGGTGGTCTTCATTGTTACTTGAGAGAATCAAATCATTCACAGAAGTTTGGTGAATCTGAAGTAGCCATACTGATTTCAATCTCTCTTCTAGGCTACAAAACCCTAGGACTTGATAAAGATAGAAGCCACAGCAGGGAGGATAACATACATGTGTTTTTTCTTCCCTTAATGGGTTGGGTTGGTGAATTCAGATATAGAGACATGCTCTTCTGTTCTGAATTCTTTGGAGTGGTATGCAGCCTTCAAGATTACCACCATCATCCTCTTCTTAGACATGATAGACTGTTAGACCCTGGAAGGTACCTTTGAAATCTCCTAGTCTATTCTATGAGTACCAGGGTGGCACAATGGATAGAGACCAGACCTGGAGTTAGGATGACCTGAGTTCAAATTTGACCTCAGACACTTACTAGCTGTGTGACCCTGGGTGAGACACTTAACCCTGTTTGCCTTAGTTTTCTCATCTGTAAAATGAGCTGGAGAAGGAAATGACAAACCACTCCAGTATCTTTGCCAAGAAAACCCCAAATGGGGTCAAGAAGAATTGGGCATGACCAAAAGGAATGAACAATATCCAAGTCCACTCTATACATTTTATCCATAAGAAGTCTGAGGGCTAGAGGATCTTAGTGACTTGTCTGAGACTCCCCAGCTTCTCAGTGGCACTGTTGGGACTGAAAGTCAAACAGCCTGACCCCCAACTTCATAGCTGTTTAGTGTACCATGCTGTTATAATTGTGTGGTTCAGAAACCCATGGGAATCATAGCTAGATGATGCTCTAGAGGTCAAGTTATTAGGTACTGTGTTGTTGTCATTTTTCCAGTTATGTATGACTCTTTGTGACCCCCCCCCCGCCATTTTTTGGGCAAAGATACTGGAGTGGTTTGCCACTTCCGTCTCCCAATCATGTGACAGATGAAGAAACATAGGCAAACAGGGTCTTGCCCAGGGTCATGCAGCTAATAAGTGTCTGAGGCCAGATTTGAACTCAGGAAAATGAGTCTTCCTGATTCCAGGCCCAGTACTTTATCCACTGAGTTGCTTATCTGCACTTTACAAGGGATTGGAGAGGCCGTTTAGTCTGACCTCTTCATTTTAGAGATTTAGAAACAGGCCCAAGGAGAACTAGAGACTTACCCAAGGTCTCAAGGTTTATGTCAGAGGGTAGTGCTGGACCCAGGCTCCCTGACTTCAGACTCAGAGACCTTTCCACTGTATCATTTTTTTGTTTTGTTTTGTTTTTTGTTTTGGTGAGGCAATTGGGGTTAAGTGACTTGCCCAGGGTCACACAGCTACTAAGTGTCAAGTGTCTGAGGCCGGATTTGAGCTCAGGTCCTCCAGATTCCAGGGCTGGTGCTCTATCCACTGCGCCACCTAGCTGCCCTCCACTATATCGTTGTCATTTAGTTCAACCCCCTTATTTTACAGATAAAGAGTGTCTAGCCTAAGAGGGGAAGGTTACTTTCCCAAGGTACAGAAGTAGTGACTGGTGAGGTGAGATTTGAACCTAAGTCGTCTGAGTCCAATGCCAATGCTCTTTCCAATGCACCATACTGGGTGATATTCATGTCCTGTCCCCTGAGTACTTGCTTATTAAGCTAGAAAATTTCCTCAAGATATACACATAAAAATAAATGATGAATTGGATCATGAGCTGAAAGAAATAAGGCTGTACTTCAACTAGAATGGGAAAGAACATTCAAAATATGATAAATCTGCCAGGGAAGTCAGAAGCATCATCTCTGACATAACCAGGAGAAGGGAATTGCCCGGAAGCACCTTTGGAACTGGTCGATAAGGGGGGTTAACGAAGATGATGCGGGAACTAGAGATCATATAATATGAGGCTTATTTGAAGGAACTGGGGGTATTAAAATGAGAAGAGAAAATTGAGAGGAGATCACAGCTGTCTTTAAAGTTTTGAAGGGACATCATTTGGAAGAAGCATTAACTTTGTTGTCCTTGGTCCCAGAAGATGGCAGTAAGAGCAATGAGTTAAAATTACAAGGGGAGCAGATGCTTCCTAACAACTCAATCTATACGGGTCTTAGAACAGAGTGTGTCTTCCACATCTGGAGGAATTCAGGCAGACCATTTCTCACAAAACCTGTGGCTTTCTTTGTGGAGTCCCTTTAATTCAACAACCTTGTAGTAGATGGAGACGTATGTATGAAAAAAGAAAGCAAAAATGAAAATATTCTCCAGATCTTGCCAGTGTCCATGGTTGGTCCTCACCGTGGTCTGTAACTAGGTTGGGGGCTGCTGTGGTTCTGCCCCAGGGCACCACATTCAGAGGGTACTAGATTTAAAAGGTAATGGTAGCACTTGTGGCAAAGAAGCAACAGTCCAGCACTTAATTAGTAAGAATAATTAGTGGGGGCAGCTAGGTGGTGCAGTGGATAGAGCACCATCCCTGGATTCAGGAGGACCTGAGTTCAAATCCAGCCTCAGACACGTGACACTTACTAGCTGTGTGACCCTGGGCAAGTCACTTAACCCTCATTGACCCACCAAAAAAAAAAAAGAATAATTAGTTATAATTTGTAGCTGTCATACTGTGGTATGGGGAGAACCCTGCTTTTCCTTCTTTCTCTTACTGCTGGGGTGGCAGCCTCTCCAGAGGCATCTCCACTGCAGTAAATTAGTGTACTCTGTCTCCCCTTCATGAGATGGTGTCTCTTTCCCCTCCACTGAAGGGGGTGCTTCATGTCAGTTGCTCCTTTACGGTTTCTGGTGCTTGCCCTGGGTTCAACATTTCCTTGTTACAGCTTTGGGACAAGCACAGCTGATTCTTTTCCCTTTTCTTTCCCATAAAGCTACCTGGCTGGCAGAATAACAAATCTTGGATTTCCCAGACTGTTTTGCTTTCTGTTCAGCCTACTTTTTTCCCATCTTCTTCAGCAAATAAGAAAAAAATCTGGAAGGATTAGGGAGGATTTGGCTTCCCTGAAAACACCTGGTAGTGTTTACATTTGTGCCTTCTTCTCCTCAGTACTGCTCTGGCACTTGATGTCTGTCCCACTCTTGTTGGTACTTGGCATGGACTGACTTGCATTGTTAGCTGCCTTTTTAGGTATGCATGACTTATCACTGTTAAGTAGACTAGAAATTCCTTGGAAACAGGAACTAGGTCTCAATCTGCTTTATATTTTCCCTAGCAACTATCCCAGTGCATTATACATAGTAGGTCTCCAATAAATATCTGTTGATTGAATGGGTCCCTCTAGAAAAGTAAGGAACACATAAGGTTCCTCATTTATCCAGGGCTCTCTCTTTTCTGCTAGAGTGAGCACTAACCTGGCTGCATGTCTGACTTCATGGTAATCTGCTGCTCCAGGCTGCACCTTGTTCCTTCTGTCTCTCTGTGATACTCATATGGTCTCATCTTAAGCAAGACCAATGTGGCACTATGAGAAGTGTTAAAATGGTGGCCTTATTCTTCTTGGTAGGAATGCTGTGTGTCTATAAGAATGTTGCAAAAGTTATCAAATTGTAGGTGATGTTTTGAATAGATTTACACAATTATATTGATATAGGTATATCCTCCATAGTCATAGAGGAGCCTAAATCTAGAGCTAGAGGGGGATTTGAAGGTATATACCAGTAAGTCCTGATGAAATACCCACTACCCTTGAGAAGAAACAAAGAGGGAAAGAAATTAAGGAAAGAAGAAAAGACAGAAGGAAGGAAAAAAAGGAAGGAGGGAATAAAGGAAGAAAAAAGAAGGGAGGAAGGAAAGAAGAAGGGAAGGGAAAGAAAAAGAAAGAGAAGGAAGGATTTATAAAACTGTCTGTTATCCAAGCTCTGTTCCCAGGCATTATTATTCTGGCCAGGAGAAGTTCCTGAAAATGAGTCATATCTCTTTCTCATCAGTTAATAAAGTTCTCAAAAATATTCATTTTTAATAATATTGATTATTGTTGTTGTTTAGTCAATTCAGTCACTTATAACTTTGTGACCCCTTTGGCAGTTTTATTGGCAAAGATACTGGAATGGTTTGCCATTTCCTTCTCCAATTCATTTTACAGATGAGGAAACTGAGGCAAACAGGGTTAAGTGACTTACCCAAAGTTACATAGCTAGTAAGTGTCTGAGGCCAATTTGCACTCAGGGTCTTCCTGAATCCAGGCCCAGTGCCCTATCCACTGAACTACCTAGCTGCCCCATAGTATTAATGTTGTAGTATAAATTGTTCATCCATAAAATTGAAAATGATTTAAAATTAATCATGTGGCCAATAGGTCATTTCAGGTCTGGCTTCCCAAAGGGTTTTTGTTTTTAGACTCTAGCTGGTTCATGAGCTGTCTCATGACTGGTGGTCCTGCTATCACTGATGCTCTATGGCAGACACCGCAAATTGCTCTTCCTGTTGACTCATGTGTCATTTGACATACAACTCTTCAAAGGCTAATCGCACTAAAGGTCAGAGGAAGTAGCAGGAAATGAATGCCTACCCTGTGTTATCTTCATTCCTAGGCAGGAACCCAAATCTGGAGCTACGAGTCACCTAAAAGGTCATCTAATCCAACCTCTTCATTTTACAGACAAGGAAAATGAAGCCCAAGGAGGTTAAGAGTCTTGCCCATAGTCACCTACACAATAATTGGCAGAGGCAAGGTCATTGCTGGAGCAACATGCTTCCCCAGCCCTCATTCCTTCTTTGTGGTGAGGTCACTACCCTCATCAAAGTCACCCAATCAAGTAATTTTAGAAGCATCTCTTACTCTTTGCTTTCCCTTATCATTCCTTCTCCCCACCCTGTCCCATCTAATTGTTGATTCTGTTTTCAGTATCTCTCAAAGCAGTCATCGGCTGGCTCTTCTCTCTCATTGGACTTTAGTTAAGTTGCTAATTATCTTTTTTGCTAGACTACATACTAGCACTGGAAAATCATCGTGCTGCCCCAATTCTTCCCTTCTCCAATCTATCTTTTGTACCAGTACAAAAATAATCTTCCTACTGCACCACTGTAACAATGACACTCCTCTACACAAAATTCTTCCCCCATTGACTACTGTGTAAAATATAAACTCCTATTTTTGGCATTCTAGGTCCCCTCTAGGACTCCCACCTACTTTTTCATTCTTATCTAAAAAAATCCCCTTCACTTACTCTACATTCTAGCTAAACCAGACAATTCACAAAATTACATACTTTGAGAGCTAGATAGGACACTGGCAACCTTCTGGTCCAACCTGCTACTATAAAAAACCTGAAAAGTGGTCATCTAGTGTCTGCTTAAAGACCTCCAGTGAGAGGGAAACCACCACCTCTTGAAGAAACTCTTTTTTTCCTTTGAAACAGCCTGTTCTTCATTCCCCATCCTCATTCTGATCTTTTCCATCTTTGTGCCTTTGTTTACATCATCCTCTATTCCTAGAGTGGCTGCAACTCCAACTTCCATCTCTATCTCTCTGATTCTCAGGTGATGTAGTGGATAAGTAGTAGACTTTGAGTCAGGAAGACCTGCCTCAGTTTCTTACTGGGTATGTAAGCCTGGGCAAGTCAGCTAATGTCTCTCAGCCTCAGTTTCCAAGTCTGTTATAGCACCTGCTTCACAAGGTTGGTGTGTTACAGGTTGACCAAATGGGATAATATTTGTAAAATGCTTTTCAAACTTTAAATTGCTGCATAAATGCTAGCCATTGTTGTTATTCCTTCAGGAGGCAAATAAGGTGTCATCTCCTCCACAATACCAGGTAAAAGTGATCTCTTTCTCTATAAATTTCTAACATCACTTGCCTGGATATCTTTGTATTTGTCTCTTCTTCCTTGTATTAGATTAATATTGTAGAATTGTATTGAAATATATATATATATATACACACACACACACACACACACATATGTGTGTGTATGTGTGTGTGTGTGTGTGAGTGTTCTCTTCCCTGATATAATGTAAATTCTTTGAGAGCAGGGATTCTTCTATTTTTTTTTTGTACCTGTATCCTGTCTGTGTTTGTCATTGTTTTAGGCTCTTGGTATAGTGCAAGGTAAATAATAGGCGCTTTGGAAATGCTTTTTGGTTGGTTGATAGTTCTATGTGAGCATGTCTTTCCTTGATTTGAATCATAATACTATCATATCATTAGTATCATAGATCTAGAGATGGAAGGAATCTGAGAGTTTATCTTTCTGACACATTTTACAGGTGAGGAAATTGAGGCCTGGAGAGGCCAAAAGAACTCATCCAAGGTCTCTATGGAATCAATGTCAGATTGATTATTATACCACTCTGTAGCTCCTCTGTAGGTCCTTTAACTCCAAAACCAGTGTTCTTCCCACTGCATACCACTATACTATACTATAAGTTATACTATAACTATAAACTCCTTGAGGGCAATATTTGTCTTATATCTGTATCTATATCCTCAGCTCTTAGCATAGTGCCTTACATTCATTAGGCTGTTGTGAATTAAAATAATAGTTAATTAATAGTTAATAATGATATTATATTATATAGGTGGTGTAGGTAGAGTCTACCTTGGGACCAGGAAGGCCTGAGTTCATGATGTCCTGCCTTTGATATATCTTGTCTGTGTCACTCTGGGCAATACATTCAACCTCTCAGTACCCTAGAAAACCCAAAGGTTTTAAGTTTCAGCCAAGGTGCCAACCTGAATTGATAAGAGGAGTTTCCTTATTCAGGAATGTCCTAGACCAATGAAATCACCAGTCCAGTCCCTATGCCAATCCCTAATCATATGATCAAATCACATAAAATGATTTATTTGTATGTTTATATATGTGGAATTCGATTGAAACAAGATTTATTGAATGCTTCTTTTGAGCACTGTATTGGAAAGTAAAAAACCAAACCAAACCAAACCCAAATAATTTAATGCCCCCAAATGAAATAGTCTTTGGTCTCAAGGAGCTTACATTCTATTGGGGAGAATAGACAATCAAACCAGCTGTTTGGGATCATCCTTTATAAATAATACAACTGTTCAAATGGATAAATTTTGCATGGATGTTTTGTAAACTCATCACAACTTCAGGGTGACATAGAAACTCCAGAATAGTGACACTAACCCCACAACTTTACAATAATGGAGAAGGTTTTTTTCTTTCATTAGTGATGAAGGGTTTTTTTGGAGATAATTGTATTTTCAGTAACACGGTTAATGAAGTAGCTAAGCATCAATAGATGGAATCATAAAACCATTAAACATTAAGAGTAATAATATGAAACTGTGTCTGGTGGTAATGAAATTAAGTGTTTTTATGAGGTCACTTTCTCCCCTTCTTCTGCTCGCTAAGTCCCCCTCCCCCTGCACTGTGACTGCAGCTCCTAATTGCTGTTTAACTGAAACATACCATTAGATTCATTTTGTTTGAATTCCATGGGCTTCTCATGCCTCAGGGTTGATATACTTTACAGTAAGAGAACATGGAAGCAGGTTGGATGGTGAAGATGGGAGCTCAGAATAGGCCAGGCAACATGGGGAAAAAAGGATGAGAGAAAGGGTCAAGGTAGATTAAATAAATGAATAAAGGATGAAAAACAGACACTGAAAAGATTTCAAAGCTGATCTGCTTTGGTCTTAGGAAATTGGCTGTACATTAGGGGTTTCTTAACTTGGGGTAGAGTTTGTTTAGAATGTATTAATGATGTTATTTTGAATTGATGTTGCTTGGGTCAATTTTATTTAGGAAAGATGTAAAAATTCCCCCAAGGATCTTCTTGGATTGACCTTGGGCATGTCCCAATACTTGATGCTCTTTGGGGCTGTCCTATGCTTGACAGTAATGAACTCAGTTGGGCATCGGAGATGGCAGCACCACATTAGACCCCAGGGGCCTACTATACATGTGTCCTCAATTAAAACACTGAAAATTCTGACAGCAATCACTAACATATCTGTTTATACCCACATAATGAGTGTGTATGTATATGTGTAGAAGTGAGATGGTGAATATATTAGATAAAACAACCAGGATCTCTAAAACTCCCACAGGCTGGGCCAAAACAAGATGAAATTTAAAGGGGATAAATGTAAAGTCTTGCCTTTATGTTCAAAAGGGCAACTAAACCAATAGAGGATGGGAGAAATTGGACTTAAGAGCGGGTCATGTGGGACAAAAAGCTTTGGGGAGTTGAATTGATTGCTGGCTTCCACAAAAGTTAATGCGATATTAAGTTGCTTTAATGAAAGGGTTGTTTATAGATCAAGGGAAGCCTCAATGTTATTAGGCTATATCTTGAATATTTTAAATTTTGGTCAATGTATTTGAAGAAGCACATAGACAAATTAGATTAGTATGTCCATGATGGGGAAGGGTCTCGAAACCATGTTATGTGAAGAATAATTGAAGGAACTGAGTATGTTTTGTTGAAAGAAGATACTTGGAGGTAGGGGGAGCTATCTCTGTCTTCAAATATTTGAAATTCTGTTATATGAAGAAGGGATTATATTTCTACAGAAGTTCAGATAGAAGAACTAATAGCAATGGAGAGAAATTACAAATGTAGAAAGTCCAATGCTGTTATGATTGGCCAGAAGGCAGCATAAAAAAGGTAGTGAATAAAAAAAGACAATTTGTTTTTGGGTGATACAGGATAAAGTCCATCAGATCTTTTCAGTCTTCTTCACCCATCCTGGCCTTTTGGATTTGCAGAGGTAGTGATGGTAGCCGAGAAGGCAATCCCTCCACAGTTTCATTTAGCTAGCTTCTTTGCAGTTTACTAAAGAGGATTCTTGAAAATGTTTGCTTGGGGATGTGATATCACCTAGAAAGGATGTCTGTCCATTACTCAGATGGAACTTAGACTAAATGAGCCAGAGCAGGCTGAAGAAGAGCAAGGAAGATGGAAAAAAATAGGTAATCAGCCTAGGGAATTCTGATTTTTTTTTTCTGGTTGCCTGGCTGGCCAAATAGGTTATGATGGTCGTGACAGCTCATAATCTTAACAGTTAAAGAACTGTAGTTCTCCCTGCCTAGGAGAGTTTACTAGTCATTACACCCAGCAGGTGGTAGCAGAGAGCAGCAGATGGTCTCAAAGAATAATAGGTAATAGTAGAGAGCAACTCAGCGATTATTAAACCAGAAAAGATGGTAAAATAGTAATGAGTAGAGATGCAATGCCCAATGGGACATCTAGAAGAGATCAGCAAAGAACATTGTGATAAAATCACTAGAGGAGATTGTTGTGTCTGTATCATCAGAGGTGTGACTTGTATTGGACAAACATGTCCCTATGTGTATGCCTTCCATTCATGTGGTCTTGACACATTTTCTTCATGTGAGTCCTTCATGTTCTGGTAACCATTGGTCAAAACTTCTTATTCTTTTCTTTTCCTTTTGCAGTGGGCAAATGAGGGTTAAGGTGATGTACCCAGGTTACCACACAGCTAGTAAAGTGTCAAAGTGGTCAGAAGGCTTGGGATTTTGAACTCAGGTCCTCCTGAATCCAGGCTGGTACTTTATCTACTGCACCACCCCGATGAGCCCCTGCCACCCAAAACTTATTTCTACATGTCGACTCCTCCCACTGGTTTTTGGTTGTAAACTTCCTTGGGAACAGCAGACGACATGTTGCATGGGGAATCTTTTTTTGGTCACGTTGCTGATGTTGTTGAGTCAAGTCAATAATTATTCTGGCTTTGTGACCCCATGTAGGGTATTTCTTGGCGCAAAGATACCAGAGGTGGGTTGCCATTTCCTTCTTCAGCTCATTTTACAGATGAGGAAACTGAGACAAGCAGTGACTTGTCCAGGGTCACACAACTAGTAAGTGTCTGAAGGCAGATTTGAACTCACAAAGATGAATCTTCCTGACTCCCGGCCCAGGCTCTGTCCACTGTATCACCCGGACACCCCCATTTTGTTATGTTATTTGATAAAATATCTTTTTAAAAAAACAACTAATGTGTTCTTTGCTCACCTAGTAAAAGTAAATGCATAGATTCATGAATTGTCATTTTGAGCTGAGTCAAAGAGTTCCTCAAACCTAGATTAGCTTTCTGGGGGTTGATGTGTGTGTATTTGGGGGACCAGAGTACTATATAAGGAGGAAGAGTTGGACAATATAAAGAAGAATTTGTTAACAGTTACATATAACTACTTGAAAATAAAATAAGTTTCCTTATAAGGTAGTGAGTTTCCTCTTACTGAGATGTTCCAACAGAAGCTGTATGTCTACTTTTTGGAGATACTATAGAGAGCATCCTGGCTTCAGATAAGGATTGTTTTAGAGAATTTTTGAAACTCCTCCCACTTCTGGAATCCTATGGTTGAACTTCTTTTGTGCTAAAAACTCACAACACAGAAGCAATAGAGAAGTAAAGGGGGAACTTTTCAGCCCCCAAAGCATACTATTTAGTGAAGAAGCTCCTTTGCTCATGGTGGGGGAAAATCATTCCCAGCTAAACAGTGGAGGGCTTCCTGTTTAAAAGTTCATTCATCACAGAGCCGATAGGGAAAGAAATATATCCACTGTAATGGAGAGTGAGGGGTCTCTGTTAAACTTTTTTATTTCTTGGAGACTTTTCATTTAAACAAACTGTAAACCAACCACCTAATGTAAAAAATGATGTGTTTTCAAATTGTAAGAAAACACAACAGATTTCAATCAATAAACTTAAATTTTCATTAAACCTGTTGTTGGTTTCCTTAAACTTTTCTCTGGGGGAAATATGCCTTCAAAGTGATTGATTGTGTTACCTGCCACATGCCATTAATATTAAGCGTGTGCGACACACACACACACACACACACACACCACACACACTCCTTTCCTGTTTTGGGGGTAGTTTCTCTGCTGAAATTACATATAGGCATCAAGGAATAGTTTTATTTTCAGGATAGTCTGTGCCTGGGTCTATCTGAATTGTAACCCTGCACAAACAACCTTTGTTGTGATAAGATAAGAAAGCCATTAGCCAAAGATACAGTGCGCAATGGTTCAAAAGATGGAAAGCACCGAAGTGGTGGATAGAAGCCCATGAAATCCATTGGAACATCAGATTGAGGAAGGCTAGTTGAAGAAGATGAATATATTGTCTTATCAAGAATATTTTGCTTTGAGTATCCTGCCTCAGGGCTGCCTGGGAAATGGATATAAGGTGGAGAAGAATGGGGTTTCTTTCACCATTCTTTATTTTGGGCCCCAAGCAATCAGTTGTTTTCCCTGAGCAGACAAACTTTGCTTCCTAGGACTTTTTTTTTTTAGTTATGATCTGAGGACCATCATAAAGTAGTTTGGGGGAGGGACTAGGAGGTCATCATGAGCCCCATCTAAAGGTACCCGTAGGGGAAGCTAGGTGATGCAGTGATAAAGCACCAGCCCTGGATTCAGGAGGACCTGAGTTCAATCCATCCTCAGACCTAGACACTTACTAGTTGTGTGACCCTGGGCAAGTCACTTAACCTCATTGGCCTGGCCAAAAAAATTAAATAAATAAAATAGATAGATAGATATATAGATAAATTTTTTAAAAAAGAAGAAAGGTACCCATGGCACCTTCACACCCTGAATGGGAAGATAATGTCAGCTTTCCTCTGAAATCTCATTCTTCCTCACTGCAAAAACAAACAAACCAACAACAAACAAAACCCAATAAAACAAATAAAAAAAAAAACTCAGAAAGATATCTTCAGTGGATTTACGTGTACTATACATGTAAGAGATGTAAAGTAATTGCTTATCAAACCAGAGGTTGAATGGTCCAGTGAAAAGAGCCCTGACTTCATGGAATAAAGCACTGTCCTGGATTCAGGACACCCTGAGTTCAATCCAGCCTCCGACACTTGACACTTCCTAGCTGTGTGACCCTGGGCAAGTCACTTAACCCTCATTGCCTGCCAAAAATAAAACAAAAAACAAACAAACAAAAAGAGCCCTGACTCCAGAGTGAGAGGGCCCGTTTTCGAATCCTGATAGTCACCCTTCCTATCCACATGTTCATTTTCATGTTGTTTCCTCATTAGATCATAAGTTCCAAGAGAGCAGGTCTTTTGCATCTTTTTGTACCCCCAGTTCTTAGCACAGTGCCTGGCACGTAGTAGACACTTGATAAATGTTTATTGCTTGATTGATATATCCGTAGGCTAGTCACTTAACCTCTCTGGGTCTCAGTTTCCTCCTGTGTGAAATCAGAGAATTGCACTAAATGGCCTCTAGGTTCTCTTCTGTGATGCTGTAATCCTCCTTTCCCTGCCTGCCCTCCAGGAGCTTATACTCTGGTGGAAAGACCAATCTGATACCAATGAAACAATTAGAGAAAAAAATTTTAAAGAGCACTTTCATTGTCACTAAGATCACCTTTGAGAAGCATGTAAGAAGGAGAAGGGCATTAGCTGTGGAAGACTACTGTTCAATGCTACCTGCTGACATAGGAGGAGAAAGAAAACATTTGTCACTTTTCCCAATAGCACATTTCTACCCTAGCCTGGATGAATGTATCAAATTAGCTGCTAGTCAATCAACTCTAAGAGCATGGGTAAGAGAGCAGAATGGAAAGAGACTTGGGGTCAAGTCCTATTTCTGCCTCTTGCTATTTGGTGATCATAGCACATAGCAAGAACCCTACTGAAGAGCGTAGATTGAGGAGCAATTGTCAGAAATTTCAAAGAAGCAGATTTAGGCTCTATTTAAGGAAAACAACAACAGTTACAGCTACCTGACAACTAGCCAAGGGACACCTGGCTGCCTCAGGAAGTAGAGTGTTTCCCTTCTCTTGGGGGCAGGGTGTCAGGAGAGGGAGGGCTTTCAATAAAGTCTGGGTGACACTAATAGGATGTATTGTAGTTAAAGTTCTCCCAATTCTGAGATTCTGTGATTCTAAGGGCCCAGGAATTGACATGTAAATGTAAACCATTTATTTTACCTCCTCCTTTATGTCCTGGGCAAAGTTTTTATAACCTTAAAACTCTTGGTAGAATTAAGGCCAATAGAGTTTTCATCTAGGCTTAGGCTAAGAATGGTCAAGAGCAGGAGTTCTTAGCCTTTTTTGTGTGTTTTATGGAGCTTTTTGGCAGTCTGGTGCAGTCTATGGATCCTGTTTCAGAATAATGTTTTTAAATGAACAAAATAAAATATATAGGATTGCTAGGGAAACCAATTATACTGAAATTTAGTTATTGAAAATTTTTTTTTCAAAAGGCTACAGCTGGTAGAAGTGGGAGAATGGAAATCAAAGTACCCTTCCGAGGAAAAAACTACTTTCAGTATCTCAAGGGCATTGAGTAAGAGACCAAAATTAGAATGAGCTGCCACCAGGTGAGCAGTGGTGCTCTGGTTATAGCCTCCTACCTTGAACAGGAAGCTCCCTGTAGTTGTGTTTAACGCAAAAAATAGCAAGCTTTCCCATTCAGGGGGTCTTATATTTGAAAAGAAAGCTTTTTATTTTAAAATTATTTAATTTAATTTTTTATTAATTACATGCAAACAAAATTTTTAATATTTTTTAAAATTTAAGTTTCATGTCCTTTCCCTCCTTCCTCCCTTCCCCTTTGTTGAGAAGGCAAGCCATTTGATAAAGATTATACATGTGCAGTCATACAAAACATTTCCATATTAGCCATCTTGCAAAAGAATACAGAGACCAAAAACCCCAAGAATGATAAAGAAAATGAAAACTTATGCTTCAATCTGCATTCAGTCTCCACCACTTCTTTCTCTGGATGTAAATAGCATTTTTCATCACAGGTCCTTCAGAGCTGACTTGGATCTCTGAGAAGAGCCAAGTCTATCATAGTTGATCATTGTACAATATTGATAAAATAAAGTTTTTTATTAAAACAATTAACGATAGATAGATGAACATAAAAAGGATTCTTATCATAAGTGTGATAACGTCTGTTCAGTACAGGGAGGTTATAAGGGTTAAAGGGATGCCTCTTCTTTCTGTAGGCCCTCCTTTCCTCCATGACCTTCATAGGAGTGAGAAGAGAGAGGGTGAGAGGTCTTTTTGGTAGAACCTCTTTACCAATATGGCACTGAGTGGGAAGCCCAGTTTTGCCCCATCCAGATCTAGTGAGGCCTGAAAATTAAGTGGGTGATTGTAGATATGTGCTAGTGACCACAGGAGAGACTATAAGAAACAAAGCTCTTTAGAGTTTTATTGATTACTCCCAAGCCCCATCTTTCTCTAGTTTTCCAGCCTATTTCTCTTAAAAACCAGAGACATGGTAGAATAACTCATAGTTAGGGTCAGGTTATCAGGATAGGGTTGGAAACATGTTAAAAAGCATTGGATTTGAGGAGTAGCTAGGTGGCTCAGTGGATAAATCACTGGCCCTGGATTCAGAAGGACCTGAGTTCAAATCTGGCCTCAGACATTTGACATTAGCTGTGTGACCCTGAGCAAGTCACTTAACCCTCATTGCCCTGCCCCAAAAAAAAAAGCATTGGATTTAGTTAAAAAACAAACAATATGTAGGTTTGAGTATCAACTCAATGTTAGTAATATTTGATCCTAGGTACTTGGATCTCTTTGAGTCTCACTTTTCTCATCAATAAAACAGGGATAATAAACTTGCATCACCTATTTTGCAGCGTAGTTGCATGGAAGTCAATCAATAAGCATTTATTAAGCACCTACAATGTACCAGGCACTGTCCCAGGTGCTGAAGATCCAAAGATAGATGAAATTGTACCTACCCTCAAAGATTTTTATATGTGTGTGTGTGTGTGTGTATACATACACACACACGCACACACACATATATGGTATACCTATATGTGTGTATATGTATGTATGTATGTATAAGCACTTTGCCAACTATAAGAAGAATTAAATTTCTTTGAGGGCAGGTTTGCTTTATTTCTGCCTTTGTTGCCCTAGCACTTAAACAAAATGTCTGGCACATAAAAGGCCACTATAAATGTTTGTTCCTTTATTTAAATATAACTTATTATTATTGATGAAGCAACAAATGATGTTGATGATACAACAAATATGAAGTGTGGTCAGGAACAAAGAAAGTCAAAGTCTGGGGCAGGAGAAGTCCAAATCAGGGGAGCTATGATTGTCTGAACTCTATAGCTGGTACTGGTACAGTATTTGCACATGAGAATGGCTCACAGGCAAGAGAATACCAGGTATACACTTGTACCTTGGCTTTGTACAAGCAGTGGTGTCCAGAATCTTACTATGACTGACTCTTCCATGTCTCAACTTCTTGCCTTCATTTGCTCCCGGGATCTCCAATGTGAGACCTACCTGGACTCCCATTGCCTTCTCTGTGTCTGGATTCCTTATCTGTGGCCTCCTGGGTCCTCTTTTTTTTCTAGCATCAAACATTTATTTTATTTTCCAGTTACATGTAAGGGCAGTTTTTAACATTCATTTTCATAAGATTTAGAGTTCCAAAATTTTCGTCCTTTCCTCCCCCCTCCACAAGATTACACCATGTTATATATGCACAATCCACAAGTGTTATTTTTATCAGTTCTTTCTATAGGGGTGCATAGTAAGCTTCCTCATTAGTTCTTTGGGATTGTCTTGGATCATTGCACTGCTGAGAGTGGTTAAGTCATTCACAATTGCTCATTGAACAATACTGCTGTCACTATGCACAATGTCCTCCCAGCTCTGCTCACTTCACTATACATTGATGTTCATTAGTCTTCCAGGTTTTGGGGGGATCATCCTGTTTGTCAATTTCCTGTAGCACAAGACCATTCTACTACAATAATATAGCACATCTTTTTCCATCATTCCTCAATTGATGGACATTCCCTTGATTCTCAATTCTTAGCCTCCACCAAGAGTTTCAATAAATATTTTTTGTACAATTTTTCCCCCCTTTTCTCTTTTTCATGATTACTATTGTTAACTGTTTTCCCTTAGTTTATTTAGGGGCAAGGGAAGGGAAGGGGGGGAGGGAAGGGAAAACCGTGAAAGAAATCCTTGGACTTCTCATGGGGAGATAGGCACAAAGCACATGGCGCAGAGGTACCAAATCTCCGGTCCTCTTTAATCAGTATTGATTTAGCTATACTCCAGGCCCCTTGTCTGGACAGATTTGCAGCTCCTGGTTGGCAATATGTTGCTTGTGCTTGGTTGGCAAAGTTCTACAAGCCACCATACATCCATCTGGCCACAGGCTCTACTCATGCTGCTCTGTGACAAAGAGAAACACGGTTCTGGCTGAGAGGCTGGAAGAGGATATGGTCAGAGAGGTCCATCCAGCAGCAGAAAGGGGTGAGCCTGAGGCCATAGATCAGAGAATCCATGGATCTCTAATCCAACCTGTCCTTGAACAGAATCTTTTTTACAACGTACTGAACAAATGGTCTGTTTATCTGCTTCTGCTTGAAGCCTTTCTGTGATGGGAATTTACCTCTTAAAGTAGCATATTTTTAATTTAGGGAACTATAAAATTGTTAGGATTCTTACGTGAAACTAAGGCAGAGAGGTAGTGCAGTATCAGGCCTGGAATCCAAATGACCTGGGCTCAAATCTTACTCAGACATTTATTAGCTGTGACCATGGGCAAGCCACTTAAACCTCTGTCTGTCTCAATTTTCTCAACTCCCAGGATTGTTTGTAATGCTAAAAGACCATGACTTGTAAAGTGCTTAGCCTAGTGCCTGACATGCAGTAGGTACTTAATAAATGCTTATTTCCTTATTTCCCGTCCCTGATATTGAAGGTTAGATTCTTATGTTAGTTCCATCTAATTTCAGAATACTAGAAAATGGCTTGGTGAAAACCATATGGCCTAAAACATTTTTGAGAAGCAAGTGTGGTGTGGTTAATAGAGTGTAGGTTGGCAGAGTCAGGGAAAACTGTTTCAAATCTACTCAGACTCTTGCTTGTGGTGTGATTCTGGTACAAGCCTATTTAACCTTTTTGGCCTCAGTTTCTTTATCTGTAAAATGAGGGGGTTGGACTTGACGACCTCTCTAAAATTCCTTCCAGTTCTAAATCAGTGATCCTAAGAAGGGGACTTTGCATTTCTTTTTTAACCTGTTTTGAAAGCAGATTTATATTCACCCCCTCTCTCCTCCTCCCCCTTTTTCTATCAGGCTTTGGCAGGTTCCTGGAGGTTTTCTACCTTGTTTCCATTTTCCATGTGTAATTATTGAGATCAATGCCTACAGCAATTATATTATGTTTACAGCAGCCACCACATATCAGAGGCCTTAAGTGGTCCAAATGTCACTTTAGTACTCCCCAGTGGAGGTTGTGTGATTATAAGTGGTTCACTACCTTCCCTGTGAATGAGGCTGATACTTGTAACCTCAAAAGGAGAATAGAAACACATTTACTGCAACCTTACAAGTGCACTCATTTGGTAAACATCTTGGAATGGGAGGACATGGGCACAGACTCTGAGAGGCTAACAGCATCAGGCAGGAGGTGCCCGCTTTTGGAGACAGGTTGGTTCCTGTGCCCTGAGGCATCTGTTGTGCCTCACCAGCTTCTGCTCATTTTCTTCAAGACTCAGCCAAGCACTACCTTCCTCTGCCTGAGGCCATTTCTGAGTCCCCATTCTCTCCTTCAAGCTGTTAGTGCCTTCTCAGCCCCAAGGTTACCTCGTTTGTCTATTATATGTGTTCTGTATATAACTACATATGTACATGCGGTGCCCCCATTGGTTCAGTACCTAGTAGGTGCTCCATAAATGCTTATTGATTGACTGCTTGCTTGCATAAGACCCATATTACCAAAGAACAACCCTAGAGCGGGAACTCATATTTGGGAATAGTGATTGACCAGCTAAAGATGGCGCATTCAGTGGGGAGCCCGGACATGGGTCTGGCTGTGCTGCTATATAGGTGATATAGAGCACACATCTGCGTCTTGCTTCTTGAGATGATCCCTGGCCTCTGGATAAAATTCAATATAGAGAAGATTTGTCTTCGGTGAGCTCCCAAGGTACCTATTAGTGCTCACCTTTCCCTCCTCATACTTCTCTCCATTGCTTACCCACCTTGGTGACTGTCCTCACCTGACTAACCCAATAAGGTGTTAGTTGGTTTTAAGGTGCTATCCCTGCCAGGAGTACTTGCATTTTATGAAGGGACTCCCTGAAAGCCTTGAGACCCAAGGGAATGTGGTGTCATAGAAGAAGCAGCACTGCACTGGGGGTTCTGTTCTTAACTTTGACACTCAGTAGCTCTGTAACCTTGGCCAAATCATTCACTTTCCTGGGCCTCAGTTTCTTTTCAATAATAATTGATCGCGCTATCCTAGACAATCTTTAAACTCCCATCCAGCCCTAACCTTTTATGTTTCTGAGTAGGGCCAGAGGAAAACACTCTTATTTTAACACTGAATGAACCCTGGGGTATGTGCCCCCTGCCACTGATTCTGTTCTGAAGTGATTTTAAAATCTCATTTCTTTCTTCCAAAGGTTGAAATATAAGGTAGGGTATTTGGCGATGTAGTTTATTGGGGTGCCTGAGGCTATTCTTTGGAAAATCATAACTTAAAAACACATCGCTCTTCTGTACCATGTTTGTTCATTCTCATAAATTATGCTGAGGGTCGAATATATCTTGAGATGCAGGCCTTTCATCTTTGGTGTCAGGAGGGGTAGAGGTTGTTAATTGCCATTCCTCACCTCCCTTGTGGAGTTGCAGGCAAGAGGCTGGTGTACACTCGTATCACTTATTTTATTCTTCATATGGTCGATAAATCTCATCTCCTGAACTGGGACTCTGTATTTAATATATCTAGGGAGTGGGCTAATTAATTGGTGAGCTAGCCTGCCTCTTCAAAGGCAGCTCTATGCCTGACATTTTCACTATGGCCCAAAGAATTTTCCCCATAGGACGAGGCACATAGTTCCTTCACCATGAGAGCCCAGATGCCAGGCATTTGATTAGTGGCTTTGCTTTGCTAGCTCTTTTCTTTTGTTTAAATCATTCACTGCTTCAGATTCCTTTCCTCCTTACATCGTAAAATCAAACTCATCCTTCAAAATCCGGCTCAAGTATCAGCTCAATTGTGAAGCCCTCCCCAGTCCACAGAGACCCCCTACTGACCCTGCTGAACTCTGGTACAATTTCTTCTTTTGTACCACTGTTTTTGGTACTGATTAAATGCTACCTTTCCATATTCTTTTTCTGTTTAATCTGGACATAAACATAGAATGTTAGGGCCTTAGGTCTGGATTAGGATCGAACCTGTGATTTAATTAGTCTACGAGAATTGGATGAGGAAACTGCAGATGGGCACTTTGGCCATAGCTTAGGGCTGAGAGGTTGTGACTTACCCAGGATCCACAGCCAGTATGTGGTCAGAGGTGGGTCCATGAACCCCAGGTTTTGGCTGGCTCCGACGTTAGCTATTGTCTAGAACTAGAGCAAGAATTTAGGTCTTTTAAGATGGTTAGAGCTGGGGTTTGAACCCAAATATTCTGACCCCCGGTTAGTACTTTAACCCCTATGCCATGTTGGAAGGGGGTGATATACTTAGGCATTTGGCATCATCATTCAAAGGTTTAACCATCAGGCTGGCACCTTTGCACTGAAATATGATGAATTACTACTGAATCATCACTAAATACCTGTCTTCAATACGTGAATTCTGGTCCCAGATCAGTATTCTTTCTCCTTTAACATAAGAATGTCATCTCCCCAACATTATTAGTCAGAAACAAACTATGCCTTACATGTTTTGTATTCTGCATAGAGCCCAGCACTGCCTTGAGAACATAGCCAGTGTTCATTAAGTACTTAGTGTTGGGACTAAGGAGTTCTTTGAGTGCCCCAGCCACTCAGTCACTATCGTTGCTAGTTTAGACTTTGGTGAAAGACTTTTTTCTTCTTAGGTTTATGCTTTGGAGGTTATTGAAGAGGTAGTGTGATGATATAACTACACAGTTCAATTTCTATGTTCATCCTTTGTTTGTTGGTTTTTTTCCCCTTCTCTCCCTGATAGCATGGACTGGGTACACTGCCATGCCACTATAGTGCTATTTTTAATTTTAAGAGTTGTATCCCTGGATGTTAGGTATCTACCATCACTCCATCTCACAATTTTATTCGTGCAAAGCTGCAGGTAGCCTCTCAATGGTTAACACTTCCCTAGTCAATGCCAGCTGACTAAAGGTTGCTTCTTTGAAAGGCAACTTGTCAGGGGGCAGCTAGGTGGTGCAGCGGATAAAGCACCAGCCCTGGATTCAGGAGGACCTGAGTTCAAATCTGGCCTCAGTCACTTGACACTTACTAGCTGTGTGACTTCTGGGCAAGTCCCTTAGCCCTCATTGCTCCACAAAAAAACAGGCAACATGGCATAATGTACTGAACTTGGAGTCAGAAATATTTGGTTCAACCCCAACCTCTACCATTTATTATGGATGGACTTGGGCAAGTCATTTCCCTTTTCCGAGTCTCACTTGCAAAGTAGAGGTAGTAATGCATATAGAACTTACTTCACAGGGTTTCATGAGGATAAAATGAGATGATTCCTATCAGGTGCTTTGCAAACTTTAAAGAACTATATAAATGTCAGCTATTATTATTATCCACCCTATAAATAAGCTGTCCAGCCACAGGTGGCTGGCAAAGAAATGTGGACCAACATAATTGAACAAGCAGTAATTTTCTATCCTTCTTCTGCTTTTTACCAAAAAAAAATGCTCCAGAGAAAACAGATTTATTGAAGAACTGTCTTGTTTTCAGAAACATTAGATAAATTAGGTTACATGTTTGCTGTTTCTGAATGCTGTGCAAATGATTTGTTCCCCCTTCTCCCTCCCCCCCCAATCCATCTTTGAACACAGCCAGGGTGCTTGTTTCAAACCACGCAAAAGAATGATTTCATTTTGTGTGTTCCTGATGTGATTGGTTTGCTCACTTTGAACTTGGTTTAATACAATTTTAATTGTTTTAATACCTTAAATTAATTACAAGCCATTTTGGTTGCTCCTGTGTCTTTGCTATTTCGCTGCTTGGTCTCCATAGCAACCTTCCTTGCAAAAAAGGAGAAGGTGGGGGCGTGCCACCATACTGATGCTGACTTCCATTGGCTTTCAACTCAGTAATCCTCCAGGACAGAGGATTCTGGGACACAACAAGTGGAGGCTGTCTGTTATTTGCACTCAGTAACCAAGTCTGACAGAGAAATGTCTGGAGAGGCCTTTTAAAAAAGCAACACATTTTTATTGTTCTCCCTCCTTTTTACACATTGTTTACCATGTTCTCATGTAACTCTCTTCTTGCTCTTCCCTCCTAGAAAGTTGTCCCTTTTAACAAAGATTTTTTTTTTTTAAGAGGAAGGAGAGAAAAAAAAATCAGTAAAATCAATCCATGTATTGAAGAAATCTGACATTATGTATATGAAAATATTTCCCCTCTTTTCCCCAACTAGATGCAGCTTAGAATAGAGATGAGGTCTTTTTGAAGATGCCTTGATGAGTGGCAACCTGGTGTATTGGAAAGAGCCGCCATATTGGGAAACAGAAGACCTGGATTTAGCTCAGGTTCCACTATTTGCAAGTTGTGTGCTCCTTAACAACTGCCACAATGACAACATTTCCTTTCTTTTTGCATGAAATTTTTAGCAAAATTATTTATTTTTATGATTCTTTTCTTTTTAAATTTTGAATTCCAAATTCTCTCCCTCTCTCCCTCCCATACTCCCCTACCCACTAAGAAGACAAATAAAATTATATCAATTAATAAGGAGCTCTTATTCTATAGCACAATAATGTTAAGCATTTTCCTCACAATAACCCAGGGAGATCAGTGGTACAAGGATTATTAATCCCATTTTGCAGGTGACACAATTGAGGTTCAAAATTACATGGCCTTGCCCATGATTTGCTTCAAGAAGGAGCATATATAGGAAAGACTACTACTAGGCTGCAGTCAGAAGATAGGGTGTTTAAATTCCAACTCTGACACTCACTAGCTATGTGCCCCTATTTAACTTCTTTGAGACTCTGTTTACTCATTTATGAAAATGGGGATATAATATGACCCTCCCTGCTTCACTGAATTGTTGTAAGAAAAGGCCTTAGTAAAGCTTAATCGTCTATGTAAACATCAATCCCTATTATTGTATCATACAATCTCTAGACACAGTATATCATTAGCATGTGCACAGCTACAAACAGCTCATAAGGAGCCTTGGATAGTGGAGAGATTGCTTCTGGTTCACAGTTCTAATTTTAGTTGTACTACAAGCCACTAATTATTGGAGCTGTTCTCGGGGGGAGGAGAGGTGTCCTTCTAAGGAAGACCACAATTGCCAAACTGAGGAGCTGTGGATTGAATTCCCTCATAAAGATCATAATGATCCATTTTTTTTGTTTTTGTTTTTTTGTGGGGCAATGGGGGTTTAAGTGACTTGCCCAGGGTCACACAGCTAGTAAGTGTCAAGTGTCTGAGGCTGATTTGAACTCAGGGCCTCCTGAATCCAGGGCCAGTGCTCTAATTCCACTGCGCCACCTAGCTGCCCCACATGATCCATTTTTAGTGAAGACTAAAACTGTCCATCTCCTTCCTGACCTCCAAATACCATCTGGAAATAATAATTTCAGAGAATATTTCCTGACTTTAAAGAGGAAACCATTTGGTGATCATTATAGAGAGTTAAAAAGATACTTGAAAATGTGTTGCTCAAGATAAATGATTTGTATTTAAGTGTTTCATATTTTAAAAAAAATCCAATGTGAGCACCTAGGTGGCTCAGAGGATAAAGCACTGGCCCTAGATCAGGAGGACCTGATTTCAAATCCGGCCTCAGACACTTGATACTTACTAGCTGTGTGACCCTGGGCATGTCACTTACCCTCACTGCCCTGCCCCCCCCAAAAAAAAAATCCATGTAAAATATTGTGTTTTATGGATTAGTTGCAAACATTTTACATTTTATCTGACACCTACCTTAAACCAGGAAGTTCAGTTTGGTTGAACAGTTTATTGAGTATAGGGCACTGAACTTGTTGCTAATAGAGGATATTGCTATCAACAAAATATCGTCCAGCCCTGGGCCTTGTATGGTCTTGTTACCTCTCACATAGGGGGCAATAAGATGTATCTACCACATATAATATAGAAGAGATAAGTGCCATTAGAGAGATACACAGTAAGAAGGAGAGACTACTTTCGCTGGGAAAATGAAAGAAGAATCGGAAGACATTGATTTGTTCTATAGGTAGGACTGAATGTTATACTTTGTTCTCGAAGAGGACCAACAACATCAGGAGGAGATGTCTTGACATTGCAAGTGAATTTGATTTAGTGAGAGAGGGCTGTGCAAGTTATCAGCCTCACTTTCTCCTTCGGAGTCATCAGAGTCCAATGGCAAGATATAGGTCAGGATAACTGGCAATGGCCCCACAGGGTTTGGATGAAAGTCAGAATTGGATAGTGGTCATGGTGGTCTCTCTTTTTTTTTTGTGAGGCAGTTGGGGTTAAGTGACTTGCCCAGGGTCACACAGCTAGTAAGTTATCAAGTGTCTGAGGCTGGATTTGACTCAGGTCCTCCTGAGTCCAGGGCCTGTGCTCTATCCACTGTGCCACCTAGCTGCCCCATGGTGGTGTCTTCTTGATATAAGAATAATGTAAACAATTCACGCCCAAATAATGCGGTAAAAATCAAAACCCAGAACAGCCTAATGCACATAAGAACAGAGTGGGACTATTTCTCCGCAAAAGAGGGCAATTCTGATCACCTACTGATCAGGCTGAACAGCTCAGTGCGCGGTCCGGACCCAGCCAGGGACAACTTGCTTCCAGCGCATGGTCAGAGTCTTTAGCACCTGCAGCTTCTGAGGCTCCGATCACGGACTGGTGAGGGTGTTCAGAGGTAAGGCCGGGGTGAAGTGGAGGCAGTTCTACTGGAGTTGGGGCAAAGCACCCTGGGTCTGAACCAGTGGGCTGAATCGAGTGGTGGTGGCCCAGTGGGGGAGGGGTAAAAGCATGCCAAGCTTCCGACCATAGAGAATCGAGTTCATCAGACTTCTGTTTCCTGGTCAAAGAGAAAGTGGCTGTGATTACTCACAAGCCAGGCAGGCTGAGAAGAAGCCCAGTCACCCCCTGGGCCACGCTGTAGCATGAACGTGTGTCCGGGAAGGCAGCACTACACTTTTAGGAGTAAAAAGCCAAGAACAGTAAGCCAGCATGAGTAGGCAGAGAAAGCAGAAGACCATCGAAAAAACTTCTTTGGGGGAAAGGTAGACCACAATACATCCTCAGAAGAAGATAATAATAGGGTCAAAGCTCCAACATCCAAAGCTTCCAAGAAAAATATGAACTGGTCTCAGGCCATGGAAGCTCTCAAAAGGAACTTTGAAGAGAAAGTAGGAGAGATAGAATGAAGATGTAGAGAAAGAGAGGAAGGAATGGAAAGAGAAATGAGAGCAATGCAGGAGAGTCATGAGAAAAAAGTCAACAGTTTTGAAAGAGCAAATGGAAAGGAGATTAAAAAAACTGTCTGCTGAAATAATTGCCTAAGAATTAGGATGGAACAAGTGGAAGCTAGTGACCTATGAGAAAGCAGACACAGTAAAGCAAATCCAATTGAATGAAAAAATAGGAGGGCAATGTGAAATATCTCCTTGGAAAACAGCTGACCTAGAAAATAAATCTAGGAGAGATAATTTGAAAATCATTGGACTACCTGAAAACCATGACCAAAACAAGAGTTTAGACACCATCCTCCAAGAGATTGTGAGGGGAAATTGCCCTGATATTCTAGAAGCAGAAGCTAAAATAGAAATTGAAAGAATCCACCGATCACCCTCCTGAAAGAGATCCAAAGGAAAACCTCCAGGAAATTATAGCCAAATTCCAGAACTCCCAGGTCAAGGAGAAAAATATTGCAAGCAGCTAGAAAAAAGGGAATTTAAATACTGTGGAGCTCCAATAAGGATAAAGCAAGATCTAGCAGCTTCTACATTAAAGGACCGGAGGGCATGGAATATGATATTCCAGAGGGCAAAGGAACTGGTACTACAGCCAAAAATCACGTACCCAGCAAAACTAAGCATCATCTTTCAGAGCAACATGGAACTTCAAGGAGAAAGAAGACTTTCAGGCATTTGTTATGAAAGACCTGAACTGAATAGAAAATTTGACTTTCAAATACAAACACCCTGGAGAAGTATAAAAAAGATAAACAGGAAAAAGACTTCATGAGGGATATTAAAAGATCAAACTGTTAACATTCCTATATGGGAAGATAATACAGAGGACACAGGTCTGAACTGAATATGAAGGGATGTTATGTTTGTGTTCTTTGTGGGGTGTCTTATGTATGGGGCCAGATTTGGGCTTGGGGCCTCCTGGGTCCAGGGCTTGGTGCATTGTCCACTGTGCCACCTAACTAACCATAATGACATCCTTAAAATAGGGTTGAGGTGTAGGAGAAATAGACTGGGGGAGGGGAAGGGGAGAGATGGTCTGGGGAAAGGTTGTTCACATGAAGGAAACAAGAAAAAGCTTATGGAGGGGAGGGGAAGAGGGGGAAGGAATTGGGGAGTGATTGAACCTTAATATCAACAGAATTGACTCTAAGAAGGACTAACTTACATACTCAAGTGGGTATAGTAATATATTTTGCCCTGAGGGAGGGGAGGGAGATAAGGGGGTGGGGGAAGAGGGGAAGGAGGGAAGGGCAGATTCTGGGTGAGAGTAGTAAAAAGCAAAATGCTTTCAAGGAAGGTGAAGATGTTCTGCATAACGGCACAAGTATGAAATATTGAATTGCTTGATTTCATAGGGAGGGTTGAGGAGAGAGGGAGGAAGAAAATTTAGAACATAGAATTAGCTCAAAGACCTTAAACTCATCAGAGTTGGCTCTATGGAGGGAATAACATTCACACCCAGTTGGGAGGAGTAATCTATTTAACCTTATAGGAAGTATGAGGGGAAGAGGATAAGGAAGGAAGGGTGAAAAAAAAAAGGGGAGTGCCGAGTAGGGGAGGGGACAGTCAGAAGTAAAATACTTTTGAGGAGGAATAGTTTAAAGAAGATAGAAAATAGAGTAAATATCATGGGAAGGGAATAGGATGGAGGGAAATAGTTATGATGATTTTTGCTGGCTAATATGAAGAAAATTCCTTTGTCAAGTTTAAGGTACATTATTTAGGTTATGATGAACAGGATTACTATTAGAAAAAACCTGGAAAGACCTACATGAACTGAAGCAGAGTGAAATGCACTGTATACAAAATAACAGCAATCGTGTAAAATGATCTGCTGGGAAGCATGTGGTTATTTTCAGCAAGGCAATGGTCCAATATAACCCTGAAGGACTTATGAAAATGGCAACCCATCTACAGAGAAAGAAGTGATAGTATCTGAAAAATAGATGGAAACACATTTTTTTTTCTTTTTTGGTGAGGCAATTGGGGTTGGGTGGCTTGCCAGGGTCATGCAGCTGGTGGGTGTTGGGTGTCTGGGGCCGGGATTTGGGCTCCAGTGCTCCTGGTTCCAGGGCCGTGCTCTGTCCGCTGCGCCACCTAGCTGCCTCTGGAAACACATTTTAAAAAAAATGTTTTTTCTCTTTGACAATTCCTCAGTCTGAAGTTTGGGGAGTTTTTTGACTGTTTTTTTCTCACAACCTAGCTAATGTGGGAATGTTTTCCATGACTACACATGTATAATTTATTTTGAAATGATTGAGTTCTAGTGGGTGGGGGGGCGGGAATAGAGGAGGAAGAGAAGTTGGAACAATTTTTTTAAAAAAATTGATGTTAAAATTTGTTTTTACATATATTTTAGAAAAATAAAATTCTATTCAAAAAAAAAAAGAAGCCTAGCAGCAGAAGGGAAGCAAGAGTTTGGTGGAGAAAAAGTCCAGCAGCAGATAACAGCAATGGATTTGAGAGAAAGCAGAGAGCAGCAACTTTAGAGGTGGAGTAGAGAAGCAGGGAAGCCCAGGGGATTCTGGGACACTGACCAAATACAACCTGAGAGGTGTTCCAGGTGGAATGCATCCTAGCCTATGGACAACTAACTCTCCAAGGTAATTACCTCTCCACTGGCAATAATATTGACATATACAATTTGAGGGAGATCATCCTTTGTTTTACTATGAGGGGATTTGTCCTTGTTATATACTTTGGTATTCTGTTTAGCTAAATGCCTTTTGCTTTGAAATTCATGTGCCATCTGGTAGAATTTGGAAATGTGAATTTCAATAGACCAGCAATTCTCAACTTTCCCCTCTTAAAAGTTGTTGAGGGGGCAGCTAGGTGGCGCAGTGGATAGAGCACTGGCTTTGGATTCAGGAGTGACCTGAGTTCAGGTCCAGCCTCAAACACTTGACACTTAACTAGCTGTGTGACCCTGTGGGCAAGTCACTTAACCCTCATTGCCCTGAAAAAAAAAACCAAACCAAAACAAAAGTTGTTGAGGATCACAAAGAGTATTTGCTTATATGGTTTATGTCTATAGATATTTATATTAGAAATTAAAATTGATATATGTTTAAAACAAAAAAAAAGAATAATGTAAACTGAGTTAGAGGATGGGACAGCATGGGGATGGTGAGCAATTCAGCTTGACTGTAACAGAGCACCTCTCTAGTATGCAAAAAGGCTTGAAAGGTAGATGGTACCAGATTGTGGAGGGTTTTGGAGTGACTGAGTAAGGAGCTTGGACTGTATTTACTAGGCAATGGGGAACCAATTAAGGTTTTTGTGCTGAAGAGTGATGTGACCAGAATTGTGCATTAGCAAGATGAATCTGGCAGAAGTTTTTGCCAAATTGGAATGGGGAGATACTGGAAGTCATTAGACTAGTTAGGAGTGGTAAGTCCAATAGTCCAGGCAGAGGTAATGGGAACTCAAACTAGGTTTTGTAGTGGGAGTTGGAAAAAGGGAAAACTTATAGAGATTTCCTCCTACCCATCTTTAGCCCACTTATAACAATTGCTAAATTAATAAGTTTCCCTGAGAAAAACTAGGCTGACTTGAGAAGTTGGTGAAGTGTGCTTCAATCTGGGGTAATCAGAGCTGTGGGAGACCAAAAAGAAGACATTTGAGAATGGTTCAACGAATTGGTTATGGAGGAGAAGACCCTAATTAGTTAGTTGTATGAGCCAGTTAAGACAGGGGTGGAGTGAAATGGAAGAGTGTTCTAGAGTCTGGACACTTGGCTTCCATGACTTAACAGCTTTGTGATCCCATGGAAATTTCATTTGCTTAGAACTTGGTGTTATCTATGATCTCTACAAACTCCATTTAGTTATCAAGTTCTGTGAATCCTACCTATGTGCTGTCTCACATCAGTCCCCTCAAAATCCCTTTCTATATTCTTAACCTATTAGGGTCCCCCCTTCCAAAGTACTTTGTATCTATTCTCTTTCTATTTATTCTGCATATACTAATTGTGAGAAAATAATTATTAGTGGTGATTTCCTGGAGAAACCCAGACGTGTTACTACTATTGCTGCTCTCTTCCCCTTCCACCTTCCCAGCCTGGGATGAGCCTTCAGTTTAACAGATTGACCTTTCTGATTAGCTAGGGGGAGGAAACACACCTTGACCACCCCCAAGTCATGTAATCAATGGAGCTGAAGTATGCTAAACAATTATCTTAGATTGATGTGTGGTGACCCACCTCTACCTGAAAGAGGATAAAAGTTCCTGGGGACAGGAGAGTTTCTCTCTTATGCTCTTCTCTTATTCTCTTAATCTGGGCTCAGTCTCCCTGGACTCCTCCTGGGACTCTTCATGGTGTGTATGCAACTTGTTCAGGCCTGTAAGGCCTGTAATTAGTGGGGAAGTCAGTGAGACACGTGGTCAATACTTTAGTAATTTGTGATCTTAATTAATAATAAATGCTTACTGCCCAAACTGGTGCAATAGCCTTTAATTTATAAGTAGCAATATTTTTAGAAACCCCAGCTAGTCTCACAATATTTCAAATAACACATAATATATCACTTATTGTCTCCTGCATTAGGATGTGAGTTAGGATTATTTCTTTCTTTTCTTTTCTTTTCTTTTCTTTTCTTTTATACTTGTATCCTCAGTATGTAGCACAGTTCCTGGTGTTTCACAGGTGCTTGGTTGATCAATTTACTATCCCTCTAACTCAGGTCCTTGTCACTAATAACCAGGGCTATTGCAATAGCCTACTAATAAATGTTCCCACTTCCACTTGTTCTCTCACTTCCCTTCAATGTATTCATCATAGCCTTGTCAGAATCGTCTTCTGGAGAGATCTGGTCACCTCACACTAACAGTTAGTGGCTCCCTAATTAACAATAATATTCAATGCCTCTCAAGTTCAAACTCCTTGATGTCGAATTTGAGGATCTACACAATCTGACAATAGTCTTTTCTTCCAGTCTTCTTCCACTATGCTTCAGCCAAACTAGACTACTCACTGGATGCCATGGAAATTTCCTTTGCTTAGAACCTTGGTGTTATCTATGAGCATATCCTCAACCCTCAGGTTCCTTGCTCACTTATCTTGTCTCATCCTATCCCCTATGTCTGATAATAAATCCTCACCCACTGAATTCATATTTGTTCTTTAAAGCTTTACACACCATCTACTCCATGTAGCCTTCTCTGATCCTCTAGTCACTGCCTCAAATCTTGAATTAATCAGTGTTTGCCAGTCTCTGGTTTAGATACTTACGTGGTAATCTGTTAAGAAGATCAAGCTGGAAGATATGTGTTGGGTAGACCAGAGGAGGAGAGACTGGAGCAAATGTTTGCCCTCAGACCTCTCCTAACCAGTTTTTCAAAGGCACATAAGGATTAAGTAAATTATAGATATCTGAGTTGTTATTTAACTCTGTGGACTCTGCCTTACCAAGGAATTTAAGTTTCATGAGGGCAGGGACAGTGTTTTTTAAAATTTTGTATCTCCCCTAGCATGTAACAGTACCCTGCATTATGATTAAGCACGTGATTAATTAATATGTGTTTGAGTGAATGAATTGAATAAACTTTACTTTTCTGAACCTCAGTTTCCTCATTTGTAAAATGTGCATAATAACTTTTGCCATGTATATCCCACTGGACAGCAAATGGCAGTTGAGAGAGTAGCTTGTACACTGTAGGGTACTAGAAAATACAAGGGATAGTTTTCTTTTTTAAATAAGACTTCATTGCTCATTTATTGTGTTTGACTTCTCCTGGGGTCCTGAATAGGGACATGCCGGAACTTTTGGTGACAAAGGCTTCTAGCTCATTTCCTTTTATTTTCCCCAGAGTCCTTTTCAACTAAGCCATCTGATTTCTTCAGTGACAGGGGAATACTTTGTTACCTCTTCCTCACTGGGGCTTTGGTCAGGGGCTAACTCATGTTCAAAGGAGAACTGCCCATCCTCTTCCTCCTCAAGAAGAATAACTAGAGTTTCCATTTTAAGATAGCTTTCATGTTTACAAAATTCTTTCTTCACAATGGCCCTGTGATGTAGGTAGTACAAAGATATTATCTACACTTTTCAGAAAGGGAAACTGAGGTACAGATCTACCTCACAGAATTGCTACTAGGCTCACATAAAATAAGTAAAGTGCTTTGTAATCTTTAAGAGCCTATTTTTGACTCAGATTATAATTGTCTTTGCATCCCTGTACTGATGATAGTGCCTTTTACAAAGTGGACCTTCAATAGTTGTTTTTTATTTAATGGATTTTAACTCACTTTTCTGGGACCCTTTAGGATTCCTGCCTTAGAGGAATTGTGACTATTTGATAGGACTCAGCTGGTAGTGTGGTTTTGAAACTAAATCCTTATCAAGTTAAGAGAGATCAAGATTTCCCCTGGTTATTTCATCTTGTAGGGAAATATATTTGAGAAAATCTCAATAGAAATGCCCATGGGCCAAGGAGGCAAATAGATTAATTACTCCCTTTCATCTAGGCCTTTGTAAGTTTAGTAAGAGTATATGATAAAGACAAATGAAGGGGTGGTGAAGGCTGTTAAAGGCAGGAGAATCACCACACTGAGAGGGTGGTGTATGTGCTGCCAAACACACCTTAATATATATTCAAGTGATTGTCATGTTTTCTAAATATACTTTGATTGATGGAAAACTTTTTGAACTTTTTGGTGGGGCTCCTGGCCATTTGCCAGTCCATTTATCCTCTCTTGAGGATAATCCAAACTCAGGGTCACTTTTGGCAGAGGTCGAAATAAACCAAAGTGTCAACAAAAGTACAAAGAGACAAACCAAGATCAACCACCAGAGTTCTCTTGAAAGACAAAAAACAGGGAATTATGAATTGAAATCTGATAGGGCTCAGCAACAATTTCATTCTGCTTAGACATGCCACCTTGGACAAGTCATATGATAATAAATATAAGTGAGAAGGAAGCTGAGAGATTATATGATCCAGTTTTGTCAAACTCAAGTAGAAAAAGGCCCACTAATCCATTTATAAGTATCCCTGAAGGCAGCATATTGACTTAACTGTAAAATGTAGTGTTATCTATGTATTATTGGATTTTTATTTGTCTTTAAAAATATTTCTTAATTACATCTTTTTTTTTTTTCCCGTGGAGCAATGAAGGTTAAGTGACTTTCCCAGGGTCACACAGCTAGAAAGTGTCAACTGTCTGAGGCCAGATTAGAACTCAGGTCCTCCTTTATCCACTGTGCCACCTAGCTGCTCCCTCTTAATTACATTTTAATCTGGTTTGGTAGCCCTCAGGAGTGTTGCAGATAGAAGAGTATTTGCCACCTCTGATTTAATCTGTGTTTCCTCTCTCTGAGTTTTAGTATCTTCTTCTGTTGCCTGGATTTTGGCTTCATTGGCATGGGTAAATCCCAGTATGGAAACTTTCCACTTACACAGATCAGCAACTCATCTGAAATGTCTAGTTTTAGAGAGTCAGAGGCAGGACTTAAGTTTAAGATTTTTCTGTGTCCTTCATGACATTCCATTTACCAACCATGTTGCAAAGGCAACCCTTTGCCTGGAATACTCTTCCTTCTTACCTCTACTTCTTGGAACCCCAGCTTCTTAGACTCATTCAACTCAGGTACTACCTCTTAGGTGAAGCCCTTCCTTCCTCTACCCCGTCTCCACCATTCCCCCCATGCTTATGTTATAGTATTGATGGAGGAGGCTAAAAAGGATTAACAGACAGCCTAAGATCTGAGCTCTAAAAGGGCCTAATAGATAACCTATCAACAGTAGCTAAAAAAGGGTTAACAGAGAAACTAAGGTTTCTGTTCTTACAGTAACCAAGAGGGTTCATCCCTATCAACCAATACTATCAACAGAAATTTAGACATTAACTAGGGATTAATATACCTACATGACAGGATACCTAGAAACTAGATCTTAAGTAAAGAGATATCAAAAACACAGAGACCCCCTGGGTCTGACATGTCTTTAGGAACATGCTCAGAAAGGGTCAAATTTGTCTTTAGGTTCACCTTATGATGTGTAAACCCTAAAAACACACCTCCAAGGAAAAAGGTACCTGCCTTGGAGGTTGTCTTAGGACCCCAGGAAGTCCAAATTAGGATAAGACCTCACATGTGCCTCCCTAAGAAGGAGATTAAGATAATGAGGAGATAGCCTACTTTTTCTCACTATAAACATAACTATTCTTCTTCCCCCTATTGGAGACACCTATCTCCTTTGGGTGATTCTTCCTGTGGCCTCACAGTATTCCAATAAAACTTAAGAAACTGAGTCACTGAGTCTTGTCATTCTTTGGGACACCTCATGATCAATTTGATCAATTAAATCCATCCTCCACAACAATATTACTTTATATTTAATTGTATATATTTTGCATTCCTTTATTTGAATGTTTCTCCAATATAACATGAATTGCTTGAGGTTATGGACTATTTTGTTTTTGCCTTTCTTTTTATTCTTTGCATTTAACAAAGTACTTTTTAAGTCTTGACCTGTGACTTCATCAGTTTAGAGTTCCTGGTGTGGCAAATCCTTCTACTAATGTGAATTAAGATATTGCTGACTCCTTGGTACTTAACAGATGTGTCCAAGTTCTGGAGAATTTGTGACATTGTGGGCATAAAGTTAGTAAATGTCAGGCAGGACTTGAATCCAGACCTTTCTGATTCCAAGGTTGGTTCTTTATCCCCTATGCTTTGTTGTTGTTGTTGTTGAGACATTTCAGTCATGTGTGACTGTTCATGACTCCATTTGGGGTTTTCTTGGCAAAGATACTGGAATGGTTTGCCATTTGTTTCTCCAGCTCATTTGACAGATGAGGAAACCAAGGCAAACAGGGTGAAATGACTTACCCAGGATCACACAGCTAATAAATACCTGAGGCCTGATTTGATCTCAGGAAGATGAGTCTTTCTGACTTAAGGCTGGCACTCTGTCCACTGTGCCACCTAGCTGCTCTACCCTTTGCCTCATGCATACTTAATGATTAAAAAAACTTGCTGAATTGACCTCTTGCCTCCAGGGCTAATCATCCATATTTGCTGTTTATCCCCCTCATCTGTACAATGGGGATAATAATCTCTGCCATGCAATTTTTTTTTTCCGCAGGGTGATGAGGGTTAAGTGACTTGCCTAGGGTCACACGGCTAGCAAGTGTCAAGTGTCTGTGGCTGCATTTGAACTCAGGTCTTCCTGAATCCAGGGCCGGTGCTTTATCTACTGTGCCACCTAGCTTCCCCTGCCATGCAATTTTCATGGAGGAATTGTGAAGTTCCAATGAAATCATGGCTATGGATATGCTTTGTAAAACAAATATGATAGAAATGTGAGGGATTACAAGCAGAATTTAGGGCAGGACACATTGAGTCATTCTATAGCCTTGGCATGCATTACTAACTCAAGAACTCCTGGTGACCTGTCAGGTTTTATCAATGTCTGCTCATCACATTTGGGCATTCAAGCCTGAGTTTCTGTGTCTACAGACACAGGACCTGACTATTCCTCATTGGGAATTTTCTTCAGATAGCTTATGAGCCAGAACAGCAGGCTCTTTGGATCCTAGGATCAAAGTTGTAGAGCTGGAAGGGACCTTGGAGGTTCTCTTTTTCAACCTTTTCATTTTATACATGAAGAAACAGACCCCCAGAGGGATAAAAATGCCTTTTTAAGGGCATAGAGTTATATCTGTAAGGGACCTCAGAGATCATCTTGTCCAGTGCCCTCAGGTCTAACAGGTAGTAAATGGCAGAGGAGGTTTCTAATCTAGGTTTCAATTCCTTAAACCCAGTGTTCTTATTTCCCCCTGCTGTATCACTCTGCTACCACGCAGACCCTCACTTAATTACCAAGCATTTACTAAGTACTTCCCATGTGCTAGGAATACAAATACACTGAATAAAACTATCCCTCCTCACAAGGAGACAGCAAGGGCATATGTAAGTATAGACACATAATTAATATAAAGAAAATAAATACAAAGTAGTTAAATGGAACATAGTTTGGGAAGGAGGGTTCTAGAAGTTCGGGGCAAGGGACCAGGAAGGGTTTCATGTAGATAGTCATGCTTAAAACTGTGTCTTCCAAGGAAGTAAGGGCTTTTGTGAAGTAGAGGAAAGGATGGAGTTCATTCCAGGCATGAGGTGTAAAGGTATAGAGATGAAAAGTAGAGTGTTCTTTCATCTATATGGAACAGAGATAAGGCCAATTGGGTCGCAGAATGTACTAGGTGGATTAATGGCCAATGAAAATGGAAAGATAGGTTGGGGGCAGATTGCAAAGTGTTTTAAAAGCCAAATGGAAGATTTGATATTATTCAGTAATAGAGAACCACTGGAGTTTATTGAGTAGAGCAATAGTATGGCTAGATCTTTACTCAAGGAACATGGCTTTGGCAGCTATGTGAAGGATAGATTGGAGTGGGGAGAGACTTGAGGCAGGAATTAAAAGGCCATTGTAATTATCTAGGCAAGAGGTAAGGAGAGCTTTAGCTAAGGTGGTAGCTGTGTGAGAAGAGAGGAAGGGTCAGACATGAGAGATATTGTGTAGGCAGAAATGTCAAAATTTGGTAATTAATTGGATATATGAAATGAGGGAGAATGAAGAGTTAAGGATAATGCTAAAGTTATGAAACTGGAACCCTGGAAGATTGAAAGACTGGTGGTGCTTTTTGCAGAAATACAGAAGTTTAGAAGAGGGGAAGACTTGGAGAAAAGACAATACATTTTGCTTTAGATATATTGAATTCGAGATAATTGATGACAGAAGACTAAAGCTCATGGGTGAGACAGGCTAGTTATATAGATATGGGAGTCATCTTCATAGAGATGATAATTATACCAATGGGAACTGGTGAGGTCACCAAGAGAGAAAGAGTATTAAGAAAGAAGATAAGGTCCAAAACAGAACTTTGGGGAATACCTATACCTGATAGGAATCAGGAATACCTATACCTGATATGGATCAGAAGCCAGCAAAGAAATATTGAGGAGAGGTCAGACAAGGAGGAAAATCCGAAGAGAGCAGTGTCATAGAAAACCAGGGAGGAGTAAGTATGTAGGAAGAGAGGTGTCAGATGCACCAGATAGGATGGCAAGGATGAAGACTGAGAAAAAACCATTGGATTTGGCAATTAAGAGAACACTGATAGGGGGCAGCTAGGTGGTGCAGTGGATAGAGCACCAGCCCTGGAGTCAGGAGTACCTGAGTTCAAATCCGGCCTCAGACACTTAAGACTTACTAGCTGGGCAAGTCACTTAACCCCAATTGCCTCACTAAAAAAAAAAAAAAAGAGAGAGAGAGAACATTGATAACTTGGAGACAGTAGTTTTCAGCTGAATGATGTCAGATGCTATACTGTAAAAGGCTGAAGAGTGAGCAAAAGGAGAAGAGGTGGAGGCAATGAGTGTAGATAGCTTTTTCTAGGAGTCTGGCTGAGAGGCAAGAGAAATATAAGACAATAGCTTTTAGAAAATGGCAAGGTCTAGTGGTTTTTTTTTTTAAGGCTGGGGGAGATGGACACATCTGAAGTGTGAGGTTCAAACTGTACAACCTACAATAAAAGAACTGAGGCAGAGCTCTCAGGTAATGGCACTTTATAAAGAGTCCATGGTCCCCTCCAATGAAGTGGACCTCAGGTTCACTTCATGATCTGAGATGCCCCCTTCCTCCAGGGCCTTAGTTTTATAGTGCTTGATACTCAGTCAATACAGATGAAGCAAACTAAAAATACATAACTTCATTGGTTGATAGACCTTGCCCTTGATCTTCTAGGAGGGTGTACACAAAATACAGAATCCCATTGATTGACACATGGGCTAATGAGCAGACCTTGATAGATGTATTTTGACCTTCCAAGAAGTTCTATCAAGCCAATGAGCTGATCTATGGGCTGGGCTGATAAACAGATAACAAAACATCTACATGGACCTATGAGCCAGCAAACAAGCAGGCCACAGGGTGGCAAACAGGGCCACTTGTTGGTCAAGTGCTCATGGTCACCTCCCCACGTTGGATAATAGAGGGATGACAAGGGACAGAAGGGCAACAAAAATAGCTGGGGAACTTTCCATGTAATTGAGTCAACTCTAATTTGATCACCATAACAAGGTAAAAACAAGGGTGGGGATCCTCTAGTTAGCTTCCTATGATTAAGCAAGTGAACTTACAATCTGTAGTTCACAGCTCTGGGACCTAAAACAGAACTTATAATCACCACCCCTTATGGAATCGTATCAAACTAATTAATACTGATTGGAATAAAATGAGTCCAATTAATCATCTATCACAGAAGGTGGCAGGGAAGGAACCAGAAGACAGGAAGATGTTGAAGATTAGGAGAGCGATTGAGAGGACAATCTGATGGACAAGATGGGAGGGGATGGTATTAGGGGAACATGAAGAGGGAGGGATTGGCTTTGGCAAAAACAATCACCTCATTATCAGAGTTTGGGAAAAGGTGGAGAGTTTGAGGGGGATGATGCCAAATGGGTTTTGAGATAAAGAGAAGGGGGGAAGAGGGAGCTCACAGTAAGTAATACTCATTTTCTTTGTATCATGAGTTGAGGCCTTCAGCTGAGAGTGGGAAGAGGGAGAAGAATGGAGTTTTCTAGGAGAGAAGACAAGATTTAGAATAGTTTCTGTGGGAAATGAAATAAGAAATCAATTAGAGAGCAATAAAAAGATTGCCTCAGTCATTAGCTACAGAATACAGTCATTATCCCACCAGTGTCTATAGACTGGATTATCAAAATGATAAAAATTAGGTTTCTGATCAGATATTAGGCATATTAACAATCATAGAGATTTAGCTTCCTTTTCTTTTACTCTTTGGTGTTTCACAATTCTTTTGCAAATGGCAAAAACTGCTTTACAGTCACATTATGTAAAATGTTCTAGCCACCTATCTCTGCTGCTCTAGCTCCCTGATCTTCCTCCAGAAACATTCATATTTCTACCGGCTGAATTCAGTCAGCATTTGTTTTTCATCCTACTGATTTTTGCTTAATGCCTAGAGGCACCTAGTTGATTGATATATGTTTGACTTTGTTCAACAATATTATCTTCTTTGTGTGTTACACCATATGAAGTTCTAAGGCAAATATACAGATGAAAGCTAGGTGGTACAGTGGATAGAGTGCTGGCCTGAAGTCAGGGAAACTCATCTTCCTGAATTCAAATCTGGCCTCAGACACTTACTGGTGGTGTGACTCTGGGCAAGTCATTTAAGCCTGTTTGCATCAGTTTCCTCATCTGTAAAATGAGCTGGAGAAGGAAGTGACAAACCACTCCAGTATTTCTGCCAAGAAAATCCCAAATGGGTCATGAAGAGTCAGACATAACCGAGATGACTAAACAACAACAAATAAATAAACTTAGCAGTCACAATGGCCCCTCATCTGGTCATTATTTATAGTTCTTTAAGGTTTACAAAGTGTTTTTCTTAACACAATGTTGTGGGATAGGTACTGTAAGTGTCAGGAACATTTGTAGAGGATTTTAAACTGTCAGCACTATAGCCAGGGATAGCTTGTAGTCTCTTGAGGCTAAGCTGTAGGTCGACCCTAGTGTTATGGCCCTAGTGAATAGGGCCAACATGTATGAGGGATTTAAGAAAGGACAATAACAACAACAAAAATGATTAACATTCATATAGAATTTCAAGATTTGTACTAATCTTGCTACCAGTCATAATGGAATGTTCACTAATGTGGAATTGTATAGAAATTTTGGCTGCCTTTGAAAAGTGATTTAGACATAAGTACTAGAAGAGTATGGAAACATTTATGGGATTCTGGAAACTCTCTGTTATGTCTCTCCTTCCATACTGATGTTGGCAAGGTGAGAGGTAGAGCCATACATCCCTATTTCTTTTTCTCTGGGCAGCTGGTATGATGTTCCCACATTTGGTACCTCCCCATTTCTTGGAAATCAGCCAATAGGTGAGTCTGTGATGACAAAGTCTTCTTGAGTTGCCCAGGCTAGATTTCTAACAATAGAAAGCTAGTTAGCACATTGGATAGGATACTAGGGTTGCAGTGAGGGAAACCTGAATTCAAATATGGCCTCAGACACTTGTTAGCTAACCTCTGTCTGCCTCGGTTTTGTCATCTGTATATCGAGGATAATAATAACATCTACCTCCAATGGTTGTTGTGAGAGAAAAAAAGATAACATTTGTGAAGCACTTTGCAGACAATATACTATATAAATGCTAGCTGTTATGATGCTGCTGCTGCCAGTTTTGAGTCTCTGACCTATCAACTTTGGTGACTGTTGCTTAAGAATGCCAAATACTATAAGACATTGTCCAGTTTTCCAACTTATTTTAGCTATAGGTTCATTGCTCCAGGCTAGCTTCTCTCCGTGCCCACCATGATTTTGTTAGGCTTTTGCTTCTTAGAGTCAGGTGAACAGCTTTCTTTTGTGATAAGAGCAAGGAACAGATGGGTCTTTAACCTGATCTCCATTTGCTCTGGATTTGGGAGAAATGCTCTGACTGCCTCTTGCATACGCTGAAGCTCGTCTGACTAGATTTTGGTTGGATCTCCATGCCAGCCTGGCCAGTCCTTCATCTCTTCTGTCAGGAGTGTATAATACTAATGGCCAGCTTCATTTCCCTGAAGGGAAAGTTGGCAAGTAACTGTGGCAATCAACCATGACTCTTCTATTATCATCTGATTCTTTTTTGATTGATCATTGCTCAATAAATCTTAGTTCGGGAGCTCAGGCATCTGTATGGAATGTATCAGGGGACCAATCTTGTTAAGTGGTGAGTTACGTAGGCCTTTGCTGGAAGACTGGGAACTATCACTATGGCCAGAGGACATGGGAGGAATGAATTCTCCTCTCCTAGGCTAAGCCCACAGCTGTGGAGAGATATGTAAACTTTTCCAGTGTCATGCTATAATTATTTGCCTATGAGACACTCTCCCTGCCCCCCCCCCGCCTCCCCCCCCCCGCCCCCCCAGGCCACACAAACTACTTTTCTTCATAGGCTGGGTCTTTGTTTAGGGAATCACCCTGATCATAAAGGAGGGATTTTTTCTTTATTGGGTATTGTTTCCTAAAAATGGAGACCAGAGGAGAATCAGAAACACACTACAAAGCTTATGTTCAGCAGGCAGGGGCCAGCTCAATTTTTCATCACTGACTACTCACTCTACTCACTTATTTGCTAGATGATAGATCCTATAAAGGACCTGAAGGGGTACACACACATCTATCTATCTATCTATCTATCTATCTATCTATCTATCTATCTATCTATCTATCTATCTATCTATCTATCTATCTATCTATCTATCTATCTATCTATATGATGCCCTTTGCATCTCTCTTATTTGCAGGTCTACCCATACTTCAAGGTCCACCTGAGAAGCTTTATTCTTTCTTTTCTTTCTTTCTTTCTTTCTTTCTTTCTTTCTTTCTTTCTTCTTTCTTTCTTTCTTTCTTTCTTTCTTTCTTTCTTTCTTTCTTTCTTTCTTTCTTTCTTTCTTTCTTTCTTTCTTTCTTTCTTTCTTTCTTTCTTTCTTTCTTTCGAGAAACCTTATTCTTGATGATGGAAAGCCTTCTCTGGCCCTCTCAGCTGGAAATGGTTATTCCTTGAACCTCAACATAGTGCTTTTGTAAAATCGTGTTTGACTTCAAGTTATGGTTATCTGTGTCTGTGTCACATTTCCTCCATAGACTGCTGTGGGAGGGCAAGGACGTTTTCTTATGTATGTTTGTGTCTTCCCTAAGCACCTAGCACATTTTAGGCATGTAATAGGTATTTGTTGAATGAAAATGAATTGAATTGACTGGGCTAACTGAGGGAGACTTAGGTCAGTCCCTCAGTTCCTTGTCCACACTCATAGATAAACACAGACCAGTAGGATTCTCTACCATGAAGCCTTTCTTCTCCTGGGAACAAAGGCCTCCCTAAGTCTGGAGCTGGTGACATGAAACATGGAAAGGACGTAAGTTCTAATAGCCAGGTAAAGAAAAATGTAACATTGAAACTGCTGCCTGTCAGAGACCCAGATAACCCCCAAGGGGCTGGAAATGTTTCAGTTCAGATATATTGAAATGGATGGCAGATAACCAAACATATGAGTTCCCATTGATGAATTCAAGCACTCTAGTTCACCAGATGCTTCTGCAGCCCTGAAAAAACACAACTGGGGCCGATCTCCCCCTCCCCCCTCAACTAACCAAAGGAATGCATATATAACCATACCATCTGGGTTTTTTTTTAGCCTGACCAATTCAACAAATTCAAGAGTTATGAAATATCTACAATGTGTGGAGGAGCACTAGAGAAAAACAACAACAACGTTTAGGTTAGATAAAAGCTCTGGCCTCATGGAGTATACGGTCGTGTGTGTGTGTGTGTGTGTGTGTGTAGGGGAATAATACATATACACAGATAGCTTATGATAATGAAAACCACAATGCCTGAAAAAGGTCTAAAGTCATTACCAGCTTGGGGAGCATGGAGCACTTCTCTTTGAGATGCAGAAGACATTCCCAAGATAGTGGGAGTAATTGGCAATTCTTAGTACATTGTGCTTGCTACTCCATGTTGCAAGAGAATTTCTTCCCTGTCTTACTCATGCTTAAAAATGTTCCAAGCCACATGCTGCTGCTATAGCATGACAGTGGCCAATGTAAGCAACATTAGCTCTCTCTTATTGAGTTCTAATCCCTATCATATGACTAAATTGTTCTAGGTGCTAGGGAAGAAACAAAGATGAAGAAAAGGTCCCTGCCCTCCAAGAATCCTAATATCTCCAGAATCTGGGAAGCAGCCAAAAGACATCTCCAAAGGCCAGGACAGGAAAATAATATAATTGGGATGCTTTAACTAAGGCAGCCCAAAGATGAAGGTAGCTCTACATACTGGGACAACTTTGCATGGTCCACCTATGAAATGTGAAGGACATAGGTTTTATAGGGAGGGGCAGGACCTCATTCAGGCATGTGTGCTTGGCTTAACAGTGGTGTCACAGGAAAGACCCTTTTTTACTCAAAGATGGCATTATATGATGGAAAGAAGATGACACCTGGAATCAGGGTTCAAATGATGTTTTTATCACTTACTATCTGTGTGACCTTGGACAAGTCACTAAACTTCTCTGGGTGTTAATTTCCTCATCTGTAAAATGAGAGGGGTTGCCTTAGATGGCCTCTAAGTTTACTTGTAGTTTTAAATCTATGATCCTATAGGTAAAGGAAGTTTCCAATAGGCATAAATTCAACAGTCTCCATTGAAGGGCAGTGCAGGGAGACTGAACAGGTGAGGTGGGGTAGAGTTTAGAGAAGAGGCCGCCTAATGGAAAAGGGTTTGTTATTATGTTCAGTCATTTCAGTTGTGCCCAGCTCTCTGTGGCCCCATCTGGGGTTTCCTTAGCAAAGATAATTGGAGTGGTTTGCCACTTCCTTCTCCAGCTCATTTTTTACAGATAAGGAAACTGAGGCAAACAGGGCTAAGTGACTTGCCCAGGGTCATACAACTAGTGTCTGAAGTTGGATTTGAACTCAGATCTTCCTGATTCCATACCCAGTGCTCTATACTCTGTGCCACCTAGCTGCCTAGAAAAGGGGTTAGGGTTAGGACCCTCTAAAAGAGAAGTTTTTGAACTATCATATAAAGTTTTTTTTTTTTGGTGAGGCAATTGGGATTAAGTGACTTGCCCAGGGTCACACAACTAGTAAGTGTCAAGTGTCTGAGGTCGGATTTGAACTACAGGTCCTCCTGAATCCAGGGCTGATGCTTTACAATGCACCACCTAGCTGCCCCATATAACATAAGTTCTGAAAACTAATCTCATGCCCAGAGCAATGCCAACCTATTATCTGGGTCTCTGGCTGTGAGGTTGCCAACTCTGCATGTGAAGACGGTCCTTGAATTTGGAGGCCCTGCTCAAGTTTTAGACCTAGAAGTGGCATAGCCAGCATACTTCAGGACCTTGTCTTGGATATGCTGAGACAAGGGCTTCCTCTCAGACAGATCACTAGCAGCCAAATCAACTTTGTTAGCTGCTTTTATTTGCTTCTGGTTAAATTAGTTAGAGATTGATCTTAGCTGTGCTATCTGCACCCTTGGTTCATTTTCCTGCTGGCTCTGTCATCCTTGCTTATGGAGAATGAGGGACCTGACAGGGACTGGAAATGGAGACTTTCTATGGTCTATCTACCAACTACCTTTCCAGTTTTCAATAGAAAGACTCCTCTTCATGTACTCTGTGCTTTAGTAAAATTGGGCTACTAGATCTTTGATTTCATCCTGCCCAACCCTTACCTGCCCAGGCTCCCAGCTGAAATTGAAGACTCCTTCACACTTCTCTCTTTCTCTCTCTTTTTTTTTTTTTTGGTTAGGCAATTGGGGTTAAGTGACTTGGCCAGGGTCACACAGATAGTAAATGTCAAGTATCTCAAATCCTCCTGACTCCAGAGCCAGTACTCTACCCACTGTGCCACCTAGCTGCCCCACTTTCACACTTCTTATAGCATTTTGTTCTGATTTTCTGTTTGTCCATTAAACATCCCCATTTGTGTGTATGCCATATGGTTCTGCTACGCTGAAAATTCCTTGAAGTACCAGGCTATGTATCTCTTTATCTTTTTTGTTCTCAGGGCCTAGTATTATGCTTTACATATAGTGAAGTTTTGTTCAGTTTTCCCCCTCAGATATCTCCCTCTTTGTCTCCCTCTTGACTAATAGTTCTGTTTTTTAGGGAAAGCTCATATTGAGGCTGACATTCATCAGGTGACAGAAAGGGGAGAGCTTCAGAGGAATCCTGATCGAGATATATAGTATGGAAGTGATTAATATGGACTCTGCTTCTCTTTTCTACAGGCACTGAAAGAAAACAGAAAACCCTGGTGACTGAGAAGCTGCTTTGAACACTGGAAATGCCAAAGATGTCATTTCAGCACCAAGATCAGTCCCCCCTCCACCCCCACCCCCAATTGCTTCAGCTTTCACCTGAATGAAGTATCTGATTTCCCAGGTGGCCAACGGGGGAATGACTCATGGCATCTTTACTGTTTTGAAGAAAGGAATCTCATTCTGAGGAGAGGCCACAACTATTAGAAATAGCAGCCGTGTTTCTACGCTGGGCAAATGAGTGAAATAGAGGAAGCTTGTCATCTCCCTTTTCAGGTTTTCCTCTTTCTATACCCATGTCTTCACTCAACAGCAAACATTTGGGAAGATATTGTATTAGGCCCTGAGGGAAGATATGAAGATGAGTAAGATGTTATACCTGTCTTCATGGGACTTTTAATCTAGTAAGACAAATAAGAAATGTAGACAAATAATTGCAATATAGGGCAGCATGGGATGAATATTTTATGTGTTAGGGCCTTGCTTCTATCAGATGTCATGGATAGTGCCCTGGATTGGATGCCCAAAGAGCTGGACTCAAGTCCTGGTTCTGCCTTGTACTATCCAAGTGATCTTACACAAGTGACTTGATTTCTCTGAGCTTCAGTTTCTCATCTGTAAAATGGGAATAATAATAATAATAAATATATAAATAGGCTGCCTCAAAAGGCTATTGGTGAGACTGAAGACAACATTATATAACATGTTTTCATTATAAAGTGCAATACAAATGGAGCTATTAAGATGAACAATTGAAAAAAGCTGTAGGTATCAATTACCTTTCCTAAGAGGCATTTCTCTTTGCATGGCATATTGCAAAAGGCCAAAAAATCATGAAGATTCTAAGATCCAAATAGGGGAATTCAGGTTGAGAGAGTGATTTACTTGGTTGGAGTGGGGAGGCTGTGACTGCAGCAAGCAGGTGCCTGCCTTTGTGCGGCCATCCTGGGGCCTCATGGTACTCTCCTCTAGGACCCTGCTCAGAATGTTGGTTGCCATCAGGGTAACCCCTTGTAAGAAGGAACATGGCACTCTCAGAACCTGAGACTTTCATCTTCATGTATAATTCACAACTTTGCGGCAGCCTGACCGGTGACTTTGCCATGTTAATAGGAAACAAATACATTGTTTTGTTGTGTTTGATTTCTGTGTTGGGCTGGAGTCTTCAAGGGCTGTTTAAAAATTAATAAGCAAGAATAAAATAAGGAGAAAAAATTTTCCTCTTGGGTATCTGGATATTTAATTCTATCTCCACTTTTTTTCCTGGCACTAAAACAGCTGACCCAATCTGTTCTTTAAAGACATTTTTATTTTGTTTTGAACTTAAGCAACTCTACACACACACACACACACACACACACACACACACACACACACACACACACATACACACCACACAACAATAAAAATCCAAACTCAAACCAAACCCTGAAAACCATAAAGCCTATTAAATATTAAATGGTAACTATCTATCTTCCTCATTTTTTTCTGAGGCAGGATGGCATAGTGGAAAGAGGACTGGATATGGAGTCAGAATTTCTGGATTCAGATTGTAGCTAGGTCAATTATAAGATATGTAAATCTTAGGCAAATCATTTAACATCTTCTGATTTCATTTATTCCATCTGTCAAATATATCTTTAACTGCTCTACCCACCTCCCAGGTTTGTTTGTGACAAATGAGACAATGTGTTGTTGTTGTTCTTCATTTGTCTCAGTCCTGTCTGACTCTTTGTGACTCCATCTGGGGTTTTCTTGGCAAAGACTGGAGTGGTCTGCCTTTTCCTTCTCCAGCTCATTTTACAGATGAGGAAACTGAGCCAACAGGGTTAAGTGACTTTCTCAGGGTCACAAAGCTAGTAAGTGTCTGAGGCTGGATTTGAACTCAGGAAGATGTCTTCCTGATTCTGAGCCCAGTGGTCTATCCATTGTACCACCTAGCTTCCCTGAGATAATGTATATGAATATATTTTATGAATAAACTCTAATAAAATATGTGGTTAGTTGTTAGGTGTAAAAGTAATAATGACGTACTTCATACATTTTTAGATAGTTGTAGTCACTGTTTCTGTCAAATTTGGTGCTTTTTTTTACTTGCAACATTATTTTGCATATACATTTTAATGTATCTATGTGAGGCCACAGATTTTCCTTGGTAGTAGAGCACTGGACTTCAGGTCAGGAGAATTGGGTTCTAGTACTGGCTCTTTCATTAATTAGCTCTGTAATGTTGGGTAGGTTCCTTACCCTATTTAGGCCTTCATTTCATCACGTGGAAAATGTGGTGTGGCCAGACTAGATAATGTCTACGGTCCCGTTCAGCTCTGGCATTCCTATTATTCTCTCCAATGTCTTTGTGTAAATAATAACATGGTTTGTTTAGTCATTATTTTGGTGTTGAGACCCATACTATCCTGCAAATGTTCTGCAGTCGTTGCTCAGTCTCTCTGATCTTGTATCTTTGATCTTGGAGATAGTCCTATATCACATCTTATATCACAAATGGTAGGTGGGCTAGGTAGTGAATCTCCAAAGGACTTTGAGAAGTTCTTCATGAGCTTAATGGCAAAGTGCATTGTACATAGAAGGTCCTTGAACTCAGTTGTTTCCAGGATGCCTACAGTTCTGTTCTGCTGGCTGTTTCTTCCTACTCCAACCTATGCCCTCTCTCTGTGGAAGTTGGAGTGCCTGGGTCTTAGTCATTGTTCACTGTTATAGAAAAGGTAGAGTGTGTGCAGTGGATGAAGCACCAGCCCTGGATTCAGGAGGACCTGAGTTCAAATCCAGCCTCAGACACTTGACACTTACTAGCTGTGTGACCCTGGGAAAATCACTTAACTCTCATTGCCCAGCAAAAAAAGTAAATGTCAGTGGGAATTGATCCCAGATATTAAGAAGAAAACAAGAAAAAAAAAAGAAAGGTAGGGCTGGTAGGTGGCACAGTGGATAAAGCACCAGGCCTGGATTCAGGAGGACCTGAATTCAAATCCAGCCTCAGACACTTGACACTTACTATCTGTGTGACCCTGGGCAAGTCACTTAACCCTCATTGCCCTGAAAAAAAAAGAAAGAAAGAAAAAAAAAGAAAAGGTAGAGTGTACATGTGTATGTATCTGGGGAAGGGACAGTGGTTTAGTCTTCTTTGCTTCTTTTATTTAAAAAAATTCATGTTAATAGATGTCTTCTGTTTTTATATTACTTGACCTTTCCTCTTTGTATCCCCCTTTCCCTTTCCCAGAGAGCTATCCCTTATAAGAATTTTTAAAAAGACAAAAAAAAAGAGGAAAAAGAGAAAAAACAACAAAATCACCCAATACCTAAAAACATCTGAAAATATATAGAATTCTACATTGTGGATCCTGTCACCCTCAATCTCTGTCAAGGAGAGGGGAAGGATGGAGTCTTCTGTTTTCTCTTCTTTGGGGCCGTGATTGTTCTTTGTAGCTTTATGACATTCACTCTGGATTTTTTTTTGTAGTGATTCTTTCCATTTACATTGTTTTAGTTTTTTGTCTGTTATTTTCTTGACTCTGCTTACTTTCTCTCTCTCTCTGTGTCTCTCTTTCTCTCTTCTCTCCTCTTTCTCTCTCCCCCTCCCTCCCTTCCTTCTCTCTCTTGCCCCTCTCTCTCTTCCATCCCCTTCTCTCTCTTCCACCCCCTTCTCTCTCTCTCCCTCTCCTTCTCTCTCTCTCTCTCTCTCTCTCTTTCTCTCTCTCTGGGATGTGATGGAAAAAAGGTCCATGAGGTGACTCTCAAAGAAAGTACCACATTGCAGTATGTGCCAAGTTCAAACTTGTAACCATTTGTAGATGGAGGTAGAGGGTGAGCTTTCACTTTGTGGCCAGCTTCTCCCAGCCCCACCTGACGTGAAGACATTTGAATGGGTCCTCTTCTTATTCCCGTCTTTGCTTTTGGTCCCACACACACGGCAAGCATTAATCACTGACACTCCCACCCTGACAGATTGGCGCTTTCACCACATCATAGAACCACCCGCTGTGAACAACACCAGGCAGCATATTTCCTGCAAAGAGTCAACTCCTCCTGGCAGCCTTATAATTTAAAAACAAATTGATACAACATAGTTGCGAATGTCTGGATTGTTTGGCCCTGACAGGACGTGTTAGAAAGCAAACTGCCTGATTGGGCTGGGCCAGGCCCACGGCTCCTGACAAATGCGCTCACTGATATTGTGGGGATCCCTTTGCATCTTAAGTCCTTCGTATTTTATGGAAGGATGTAAATCCTGCAGAGGGTATTTTTTATGTCCCCTTTTCATGATGCTCAAATTCTAAATCTAATCACTCTCTAGAGAGGAGGTGGAATCATCCAGCCATTCTCTTCTGTCAAAGTTATAGGCAATTTGACCTGCCATTGAGACATCACCTGGAGCTGGCTGACTGGCTCCTTGGACATTTTTGCCTTGGAGGGAACACTGGGTTTTTTATGTCCCATGCATATGAGGAAAGAACCAAGACCTGTGGCACGAGACTCATTTCCTTTGTAAATGTTAAAGTCCTCCTTAGCCTCACGGCTGAGGAAATCTCACTGGAGTCTATGGATATCAAATACGTGTGTCGGGGGAATGGGTTACTTTTTCTAAGTGACTGGTTCAGTCTTAAAGGGTAAGAGCTTGCATAGGTCCAGGAGTTGAGAAGAGAATGAACCGCAAGAAAAGGAGCATGTTGGGAAATTACAGTGTTGCAGAATTACAGATTCTCAGGATTGTAAAGGATCTCAAAAGTCATCCCACTGCAACCCCCGCCTATACTGGCATCCATTTTATAGCATTCTAGCATCTCTAGGGAGGGTGAACTTACTTCCTCCTGAGGCGGCTTATTCTACTTTGGAATAGCTCTCATTTAAGGGTTCCAACTCAGGCAGCTATGTGGCACACTGGATAGATAGAGTGCTGGACTTGGAGGCAGGAAGACCCAAGTTCAAATTCTGCCTCAGATACTTGCTAGCTGTGTAACATGAAGGAAGGCACTAAACTCCTTTTGCTCTCAGTTTCCTCACTTTATAAATTAAAAAAATAAATGTAATAATAGCACCTACATCAGTTGTGTAGATGAATTGAGATAGCATATGTAAAGTATTACATTATTATTATATTGTGAATGCTTTTTACAGTCTGGGAGAACCTATGGATTTCTTCTTAGAATAATGTTTTAAAATGCATAGAACAAAATACATAGGATTTTAAGGAAATCAATCTCATTGAAATAACAGTTATCAAAATATTTTTTTTAAAAAACCATATTTATTGAATCTAGGTTAAGGACCCCTGCTAATTGTTAGCAAGTTTGTCCTTACATCACATGAATCTCAGTTTCTCTCCTTCAGGTTCATAAACCTGGACAAGTTGTTTGGGTCCCTTACAACCAACACAAGTAAAATAATTTTTTTTGTTAAAGAAGGACTTTATTTTATTTTAATTTTTAAAAACATTTTTATTTAAAGTTTTGAGTTCCAAATTCTATCCCTTTCTTTCCCCTCCCAACCTTTCCCTCTCCCTGAGATGGTAAGCAATAAGATATAGCTTATATATGTACAGTGCATGTATAGTTTATACATGTATGGTAATATAAAACATTACCATATTAGTCATTTTATACAAGAAGACTTGAATAAAATAAAAATAAAATAAAAAATAGCATGCATCAAAAAAGGGGAAAGGACCCACATGTACAAAAATATTTATAGCTACTCTTTTTGTGGAAGCAATGAATTGGAAATTGAGGGGATGCCCATCAATTGGGGAATAGCCAAACAAGTTGTGATATATGAATGTAATGGAATACTATTGTGCTGTCAGAAATAATGAGCAGGCAGATTTCAGAAAAACCTGGAAAAACTTACATGAACTGATGCTGAGTGAAATTAGTAGAACCAGGAGAACATTGTACACAGTATCAACAACACTGTGTGATGATCAACTGTGATAGACTTAACTCTCCTCAGCAATACGATGATCCAAGATAATTCCAAAGGACTCATGATGGAAAATGCTCTTCACCTCCAGAAAAAAGAATTGTGGAATCTAGATGCAGATTGAACCATACTGTTTCTACTTTTTTTGCTTTTGTTTTTTGAGGTTTCCCCCTTTTGTTCTGATTTTCCTTTTACAACATGACTAATGCAGAAATATGCTTAATGTGATTGTACATATATAACCTATATTAGATTGCTTGTTTTCTTGGGGAGGGGGGAGGGAAAGGAGGGAGTAGGAACTAGAAATCTTATAAAAACAAATGTTGAAAAATATCTCTACATGTAACTAGAAAATAATAAAATATGTTTATGATTAAAAAAAGAAAAATAGCATACTCTAGTCTCTGTTCAATAAAAACCAGCTCTTTCTCTAGTGGCAGATAGTGTGCTTCAGCATTAGTCCTTTAGGATTATTTTAAATCATTGTAATGTTGAAAAAAGCTAAGTCATTCACAATTCTTCATTGAATAATATTGCAGTTACTGTGTACGATGTTATCCTGGTTCTACTTACTTCGCTATGCATCAGTTCACATAAGTCTTTCTAGGTTTTTCTGAAATCATCCTGCTTGTCATTTCTTATAGCACAATAATATTCCATGACAATCATATAGCACAGCTTGTTTAACCATACCTCAAGTGATGGGCATCCCTTTGATTTCCAATTCTTAGTTACCACATAAAGAGCTGCTATAAGTATTTTTGTACAAATAGGTCATTTCCCCATTTTTTTTCTGGGTATCTTTGGGATACAGACCTAGCAGTGGTATTGCTGAATAAAAGGGTATGCACAGTTTTATAGCCCTTTGGGCATAGTTCCAAAATTTGCTCTCCAGAATGGTTGGATCTGTTCACAACTCCACTAACAGTATGTTAGTGTCCCAGTTTTTCCACATTGCTTCCAATATCCAACATTTTCTCTTTTTTTTTTTTTTGGTCATATTAGCTCCTCTGATAGGTGTGAGGTGGTATTTCAGAATTGTTTAAATGTGCATTTCTCTGATCAATAGTAATTTAGAGCAAAAATAAATGTTTATTAAGCACTTTATGCAGAGTTATGCTAGACTCAGAGACAAAGACAGAGATAGAGAGGAGTGTGTGTGTGTGTGTGTGTGTGTGTGTGTGAGAGAGAGAGAGAGAGAGAGAGAGAATATTCAGCCAAGATAATCCCTGCCTTCTTGAAGCTAACAGAATAAAAGCAGTGACTATGTAGTGGGAGGAAAGGGGAGAGAAACTGGGCAAAGGTCACCATCTCTTTAGGCTTTCTCTACCCAGGCTAACATCTGTGGTTTGCACTGACCATTGAAGGGCATCATGGGGTTTGAGTAGCTTCACTGAACTGTGCTTTTGCTAATGGAGTTCCTGTGCATTTTCTGTCAGCACCAGAGAATTATAGGAATTAAGGAGAATTTTCTGACCATAAAGACTCAAATGGTGGCCAAGGAGATAGAATATTAATAGAAACTTTAAAAAAACCTAAGGGTTTTATTTGGTATCTGGCTGGGTGTTGCTGGTTGGGTCTACATCATAAATTCCTAAGGCTATCTCCAAGATTTTGAGCTCACAGACCCCTACTCCTATTGGGAAAAAAAGTTGTACTGCATGTGGAGACTAATTGTTGTTGTTTGTTCTTCATTCCTGAAGAGGAACATGACATCAGGGTAATGTCATGACTTGCACTGAATTGGATTTAAGTGAGGCAAGGCTATGCAAAGTCACTGACCTTATTCTCTCCTCCAGAGAGATCTAGGGTGGAATGATATAGATCAGGACAACTGGAGATGGCCCTGGATATTTTAAGGCAATTAGGGTTAAGTGACTTGTGCAGGGTCACACAGCTAGTAAATATCTGAGGTGTGATGCTTAAAATCTAACTGTGATGTCTAAAAAAAATCTAATGTGTGGTTGCCTTAAATTAGAAGCTTTAGCACCAGTCTTTGGGCATTAAGCATTTATTAAAGCATACTAGGTATTAGAAAAAAGAGAACATGTGGAGTTAAAAAAAGGCCTATCTAGTCTAGAGTTCCAGCCTGGTCTGGTTCTTCCTCAAGTCCTCCGCCATGAGCCTGCTTCGATCATGAACTCCCTCAAATTGAGTGTGGAAGCATTTTAGAGGTCTGGAGCAGAGGTGGTCCTTACACACTGCTTCAAGCTGATTGGTAGGCGTCATCCAAATCCATTGGTTCACTGGACTTGAAGGTGGTCTCGCGTTGAGTTCAAGTCCTTAGCTTCTGAGAAAAAATACCTTCTTAAGGGTCAGTCAGGTGTGGTTACAATCTAATTAACCCTTAAGTAGGTACTTAGTCAGTTTCTCACACTCACCCAATTCAAACAATACTAAATCAATCAGGTGGGACTCCTGGGCATCTGCCAAATTCCATTATTTTATAACATTATTTGAACTCAGGTCCTCCCAACTTCATGGCCAGTGCTTCATCCACAGTGCTCTCTAGCTGCCCTGGAGACCAATTATTAGCCCTAGAGAAAAGTAGCAGAAAAGACCCAGAAGAGCCCAGCCATGAAAATGAATGGAAGAGGGTAAAAGTGAAGACATTCAGAAGAGAGCAGTGGGACAGAAGAGACCAGAGCCACAGAGCTCCAGCTTGATGACATCACCAAAGTATATCACTGCCTTGGCAGCACTGGAGATATAACCTCCTGCTGAGCCATGTGTGGACCCTAATCACATGGGTTCCCTACTTGTGTGTCCTTTCATACATGTGCCCTAGCCACATGTGCCCCTCAATGTGTATCATGTGTTCCCTTGCATGTTGCCCCTAACCCAAGCATGGTGGGATAATCTGTGGGAGAGTATGTCCCTGTATTTGTGAAGAATCTTCTCACTTCTTTAGCCATGCTATTTGATTTGAAATAATGTCTTTTTTTTTTAAATAGTTTGTCCTTCGTTTGGTCTAGTAAATGTAAACACATCTGTAGGGGCTCATAAGCTATAGTTTTGAGGGGATGCTGCTCCACAAAGTGCCTTGGATCTGGGATAGTTTTCTGTTGGCCCATGTGTAAGGAGGGTCCTGGGTTCAATACAGACAAGTAGGGGGATTAGACATCAACGTGGATAATAACTATAATACACCCTATTAAATTGCATTTTGCACCTCACTAATTGCATTGCCCAAGTGCTATGTGAAGTGTGAGGAGGAATGTTTTTACTGAGCAGGGGATTGTTCTGGAAAATAGAAGGGTAGCCAATATGATTTAATTTCAGGGTTTTTTAAAGGGCTTGCTCACCTTCCAGACTCTAATTTCCTGCTATGGAATATACTTGTCAAGAGTAAGAGCCGTATGAGAAATTGGGGCAGCCTAGCTTCCGTGCAGACTTCACCTTTTTGAGGAGTCTCTGAGGCAGGCCATTATCCTTTTAGTTTGCTTTGAGCTCATTTTGTGGCTGCTCTGTAAGATGAGGGTCAAAGGAATCCAGCAGCTGTTTGCAAGTGTCAATCAAGGAGTCTTGATGAGATTAGAACTGTGGAGGTGGGGAGGACAGTAAGGGAAGAGTCTGAAGAGGGAGAATAAGGTGAGACTGAGGAAGAGACAGATTTTTTTTGTGTGTGTGTAGGATCTAAAAATAGCATTTCTAAAGTGCTTTCTTTCCCCCTTGCATAGTCTGTTGTTGACTCTGATGGAGCTAGGCTCCCCCAGGAGACACTTCAAGATGGAAAACAAGAGAGCTTTCTCTAGTACTTCAACTGTGTAAATAACAGGAACAGGGAATACAAATGTCACACCAGCTCTTACTGATTAAAGCTCTCATGAGTTAAATGGCTTCTGTAGTTGACCAGGTTAGAAGTTTCTTTGGGCTGATATTCAGCTTCATTTAATTCAATTGAATTCTATAGAAAGGGCATGTATTAAACAGCAACTATGTGCCTGACACTGTGCTACCTGCTGGGGATACAAAGAGAAAAGCCTAATTAGTTGCTGGCCTCAGGGAGCTTACACTTTAGATGGGGTGGGGAACAGCAGGTTCTCAGATACAAAATGGGAAAGTAATTTCAGGGTTGGGCAAAGAATAAATAACTTTGTGATTTAGGAAAAGCCTCATGTATAGGAGGTAGCATTTATTTATTTAGGCTTAAAGGAAGTCAGGGTTCCAAGAGACAAAGGTGAGGAAGGAGAACATTCCAGCCAAGGTGGACAGCCTATGTATGCAAAGGTAGGAGATAGGTTACTGTATACAGGAACACATATAGACCAATTTGACACCAATGTACAGGGCATGAGAAGGAGTGATATATAATTAGCCTAGAAAGAGAGGCTGGAACCAAGGTTGGACTTTAAATTTAAAACAAAAATGTTTACACTTTATCATCAAGGCAATTGGGAGCCAATGAAGTTTATTGAGCAGGGGAGTGATATGAAAAGATGACTAGCTCAGAAACATGCAAGCTAAGGATCGAAAAGGATACATTTCAGAGGTCATCTCATTCAGTATGTCCCTGAGCAGGAATCCCCTCTAGAAGTGGTTGCTTATCTAGACTATGCTTCTTGTTGTTCAGTTGTGTCTAAGTCTCCATGACCCCATCTGTGGTTTTCTTGGCAAAGAAACTGAAGAGGTTTGCCATTTCCTTATCCAGATCTTTTTACAGATGAAGAAACTGAGGCAAACAGGATTAAGTGACTTGTGCAGTGTCACATAGGTAGTAAACATCTGAGGCTGAATTTGAACTCATGAAGATGAGTTTTCCTGACTTCAGGTCCAGTGCTTTAACCACTGAGCCACCTACCTGCTCCAAAAATAGGGGACTTATCTTCAGAGGCAGCATATCCCATAGGATAATGTAATCATATGTATTAGATATAGAACAAAGGGACTTAGTCCCTAATTTTATAGATGATGAAACTGAGGTTTAGAGAGGTTAGGTGACTTGCCCAAGGTAACGTAGCTAGTAGCAAAATTCAGATGAATGTACAACTAGTAATTCATAGGATTAGGAATCTGACCTGTGACTCCAATGATGATTCCTCCACTCTTTGGACAGCTCTAATTGTTAGGAAGCTTTACCCATCCTCTGGGTACCAGTGTTCTTTAGTTTCTTCCTGCCTCTCTCCCTCCTATTTCTTTTTTTTTTCTTCCTCCTTCCTTTAGTCTTTAAACTCTCCTCCCCTACAATGCCCTTTTTCCTCTTTCCTAGCTCATGCAGGCTGCCTGTTCTCAGCGGTGGTACTCAGATGGCTGCCTCCTAATTTAAGTTTCTGATTCTAATACTGGAGGGCTTGAAGCCAGAGCAGAGGGATATTAAGCCATTCATCTATGGTGTAGAGAACATATTTCCCCTTCCTCTCCTGTACTGCTCTTCACTGTGAGTTGTCTGTCAAGACATCACAGCAACATGGAATTTAAGAGTTGAAAGAAGTCTCAGGGGCAGCTAGGTGGTACAGTGGATAGAGCACAGGTCCTGGAGTCAGGAGAACCTGAGTTCAAATCTGGCCTCAGACACTAGCTGTGTGTCCCTGGGCAAGTCACTTAACCCTGATTACCTAAAAAAAAAAGTGTCTTAGGTCACTGGTGTCACACTCTAATAGAAATAAGAACCATTAATCCATATTGTGGGCCACATGTTGACTTAGTTATCTATGTATAACCCCTGTCCCAAGCCCCATTAGCATGGGATTCTTTCCTTATTGGTAGAGATGACGACCCTGCCCTGATTGAATGGTAGAGTGGAGTTGGTGAGAGTCAAGAGAGCTCAAACTTTCGCCAGTCCCCTTCAAGTTCCCCACTTTTTTCAGGGGGGGTCTCTTCAAACTTTGAGGCTTCTTTGTGGCATTGAGTTGCTTTGAATGCACTTGGTTTCTCACTTAGAGAGAAGATGGAAGATGCCAACCCTACTTAAAGTTGCTAAAGGGAAAAACTTAGGGAAGAGATGAGAGGAGCTAGCAGTCCATAACCCCACCCCCAGCTTCTTACTCTATAGACTTAAAGGAGTTTCCCTTCAGATGAGATCTAGGAGTTCCTCTCCCCATTGAGCTGTTATCTTGCTCCCAATGGGAGAGCTCCTTTACCCTGTTTTTTTCTTCTGGTATATGTTGTCTTATGTATATATCTTCTCTGATTTTCTCTGTTTCACTGTAATTTGAACAAATGGGTTTCTTTGCAATTTTCTATGCTTGTTCATTGTGGAACTGGTATTAGTCTGGGAAGGTGGGAAGGGGTCAAGCCTTGGGTATGGAGCTTGGGATCCCTGTGTCCCACGGAATGAGAAAGCATTCAAAAGTTAGATGGATCATATCCGCTAGATGAACAATATTTAAGGGAGCAGATTCATAGACTTTCATCTGTTTCTGTCTCTGAGGAGAGCAGAATGGCCTCTGACCTCAACCTCTTGCTTCCTGCTTGTTGTTGTTAAGTTGTTTCAGTCATGTCTGACTCTTTGGGACCCCACCTTTTCCTTACATTTTTAATCATATTTTTATTTTATTTTGTTAAATACTTCCCAATTACATTTTTTTTTTTGTGGTGCAATGAGGGTTAAGTGACTTGTCCAGGGTAACACAGATAGTAAGTGTCAAGTGTCTGAGGTCAGATTGGATCTCAGGTTCTCCTGAATCCAGGGCTGGTGCTTTAACCACTGCACCACCTAGCTATTGCCCCACCCCCAATTACATTTTAATATAATTTGGGCATGTGTTCAACACCTCTGCCTTAGGTCACCTAGCCAATGCTTAAGGATCCCACCTATAACATTGCTGACAAGTGGTTAGACAACTTCTACTTGAAAGTATCCAATGAGGGGGAGCAGACTTCCTTCTGAGGTAGTTGATTCCTCTTCTGGACAGCTTTAGTTGTTAGAAAGTTTTTCCTCAGTGGATAGAGCAGGTAGGCCTAGAGTCAGGAAGATCTGATTTAAAATCTGATCTCAGATACTTACTAGCTATGTGACCCTGGGTAAGTCACTTGACCTGTGTATGCCTTAATTTCCTCAATTGTAAATGAGGATAATAATGGCATCTATTGCAGGATTGTTGTGAGGGTCATAAGAGATAATATTTATAAAGCATTTAGCACAGTACCTGGCATATTGTAGGTACCAAATAAATGTTTATTTCCTTCCCATTACTTTTCTCTCATATGAAGCTGAAATCTGTTTCCCTGTAACTTCCATTCACCGTTCTTAGTTTTGCCCCCTGAGGAAAATCTCATCCCTCTCAGAGGTAGCCAACCTTCAAATATTTGAAAACCACTTTCATTTCTTCTTCTCTGAGCTAAATGTCTCAAGTTCATCCAACCAGTCCTGGCACGTAATGATCTATTGTTCATTTGCCAGCTTGTTTTCCTCCCCTCTTTTAATTTCTGGATTTGCTTCAGCTTCTCTTTGTTTTAATTAAATAGAATGCTCCAGATGTTCACGTATGAACAGAGTTCAGTGGGTCTATTACTGCCCTCATTCTAGACACTTTTCTTTTTTTTAAGGTAGCCTAAGATTGCATTAGTAGTTGTTATTATTATTATTATTATTTTGTTTTTAGTGAGGCAATTGGGGTTAAGTGACTTGCCCAGGGTCACACAGCCAGTAAGTGTTAAGTGTCTGAGGTCGGATTTGAACTAAGGTACTCCTGACTCCAGGGCTGGTGCTCTATCCACTGCGCCATCTAGCTGCCCCAGTTGTTATTATTTTTGACTGTCATCTCACACTGCTGACAAATTTGAAGATACAATCCACTTTAACGCCCAGATCTTTTTCACATCAACCCTTTCCTGTTCATTACATAGCTTTGCTTCTGGGGTCTGGATTGGATTGATCTTGGGATTCAATTTTAAAGTCACCATCAAACTTCATGAGTTCAGAACCCATGCTTAGATTTGTCTGAGTGGCCAAGGAATGTTCATCAAACCTGAAGATTGTTGTTGAACCTTAAGCATGTGTATTGAAAACAACAGTTACTTCACTTTTTCAATGAACCTGTGATTTCATTAATGTGGTCACTCTTTCCTCTGGTACAAATCATAACCCATCTACACCTTCTCATCTGGTACCATGTTTGTCCATATCCTTCCATAAAGGAAGCTTCCCCAATGTTTTAGGGGCTCCTAGTAATTTGTTTAATATTACTGGGATGTTCACGTCTCATTCTTTAAAAAATACATTTGTTGATAACTTTTTGTTTCATTTTACTTTCATTTTTGAATACATTGTCTCCGTAGCTATCCCAGGGATCCATACCTCATGATAAATAATAAAAAAGAAAGAGCAAAAAAACAACCCACAAAAACCAAGCCTTGTCTGAGAGTATATGAAAAATTTCACACCATAGTCCTCCAACTCTGCAAAGAGGAGAGGGAAGTGCATTTGAAAATTGTTTGTATTATGAATTTAATAATCATTACACATGGACACTTCAGTATATAAAAACAAAAAAGGAGAATTGTATAGGAAACTGTGGACTTCTGTTCTATAGTTTTAATACTGTATATAAAATTTAACATCATCATAATAAGATTACCCAGTTTGTGACTCTTTTTGTTTTCTTCTATGAATTTCAGTGTTTTATTGGTACCCTGTTTTGTGTTTTTTCTTCTTTTGAATCTTGTAGTCACTGTGTCAATTGTTCCCTGGTTCTGCTTGCTTCACTTTGCATCAATTCATTTAAGTCTTTCCATGCTTTCTTGAGTTCTTCATATTCATCATTTCTTAAGGTACAGTGATCCTCCACTAGACACACACACACATTCCCAATTTAGGAATTTTCTTTGTCAACAAGAATCACAACTTTTCTATGACTTAGAAGATAAATCCTAGGGAGTTGCCGTGGGTGCATTGAGGCCATGTGGCATTGGTTGAGGTTACATGGCTAGTGTCACTTACAGGATCCAAAGTCTTTTTGACACTAAGCCCAATACTGGATTCACTAGGCCCAAGTGACTCTTAAAGATGTATGTATATTATAATAGTGTTCTTGATTCCCAGCCACATAGCACCACTAGAAGAATATTGCTTTTTTAAAAATAATGCTTTCATAGCAGGAAGCAGCTTGGGATCAGTGAAAATACTTCACAATTTCCCAAATAACTCTTATATCAATATATACAGTACTAATCTGTCTCATATCACCAACTGCCTATTGGACATATTGAACTAGATGTCCCATAGGCATATCAAACTTGACGTATCAAAACAGAGCTCATGATTTTTTTCTTGCAAAGCAACCTCCTTTCCTTTTTGTCAAAGCTAAATCACCACCCTTCTAACAGTACAGGCTCACCATTTCAGAGTTATCTTCAGTTCTTCTCTTTACTCCATCCTGGACCCAATATCCAATCAGTTACAATTTTTTATAAATTCTACTTCTGTAATATTTTTCATTTTAAAAATAGTGTTTTTATTGAGGGCTTTTGTTTTCACATTACCCTCTTTCTTTGAGAGTTATTCCTGATAGCAAGGAATTTTTAAAAGAAAGAAAAAGTAGAATAAGAGAAAAAATTAAGTAAAACAGATCAACCCATTGAAAAAAATCTGACATTATAGGCAATGTTCCATTCCCATGTACTCTGATCTCTGCCAATGATCCATGCTTTCTTTTATAGTCATCCCCTCATCTCCAATTCCATGGCTCTTATCATCCCTTCTCTTATAAATTGCAATAGCCTGCTAAATGGACTTCTTGCTTGCAGTTGCTCCTCTATGATCAGGTCACTCCCAAGCTCAGGACACTCTCATGGTTCCCATTTGTCTCTAGAATAAAATGCAACTTTCTTTATTTTCCTTGGAAACCCTTTTAAATGTGGTGGCAGCTTACCCTCCCACCTCTGTTACACATTACTCTCCTTTACCAACTCTGCATTCCATTCAATTCTCCTGACTTATTGCTTGCTTCCTGTAGGGGATTTTCCATCTCCTGACTTAGTGCTTTTGCATGGGTTCCCTCCAAATCCTAGAATACATTTGGTTCTCACTTCTTTAAGCACCACCTCCAAGAAGCTGTAGCATTTGCAAAGGCCACAGCCTGGTAAAAACATCTTGGTAGATGGGCTAAACCAAGAGACTTTAAACCCATTCATGATCTAGGAAGATGCCTACCCCAAGCATGTGAAAACTTCTCTGGGTGGAATAGGTAGATTAGAACAATTTGTTCCAGTGGTTGAAGCAGGAGAACTTAGGACTTGGTAAGACATCAAAGATTTCAAGGTCATTCACTGCATCCTGGACCATCACCAGTTGCCCTGACTTTTGTCTTACCACTGGCATTTGATGACCCTAGAAGAGACTTTGTACAATTCTGCCTCACTTAAATCCAATTGATGTGCAAGTCAAGACATCACCTTGTGATGTCATTGATCTTCAAAAAACAAAGGACCATCAACCACAGCCATGTCCTACCTGAGGCTTCTCCTAATCCTTTCACTTGGTAGTGACACCCCCACATAGTTTGGTATTGACATCGAACATATTTGCTTTTATTTATGTGTACAAGTATTGTTTCCCTTGATACAGTTTCTTGAGGACTAAAACTATTGTACTTGTTTGGGGCTTTGTATCCCCAGTGCCTGAGAGGTAGCATTTCATCATGGAGAGGAAGTTGGCCCCAAAGTCAGGAAGGCCTGTATTCATGTCCTATCTCTAACATATCCTCCCTGTGTGACTCTGGAAGAGTCTTAGTATTCCAGGCATCTAAGACTATGTTGCAGAGAAGGTGCTGACTTGCATTGGTAGAGGGATTTTCCTTGCCTGGGAGTTCCCTATATCAATAAAATCACGGGTCCATTCCCTACTCCTACCCCCAGTGCTAAGCTCAGTAATTGGCATTAAATAAATCCTTATTGATATATTGATTGAAGTAACATGTGATTCCAAAGTTAAGTAGGTTACCATTTACATATTAAATAATTTGTATCATCAGTTTGGACTCACTTGCTGGTACAGTGATTCTTTGGTCCCAGTGAACACTGAAGAGCAAGGTATTACATTCTGTTCCTATCCCTAAATACACATTGACACCTATACTAGGTAGATCACTGGAGTCTCAAAGTCAGGAATATCTGAGTTAAAATTTGGCCTCAGATACATACCATTTGTGTGACCCTAGAGAAATCATTTAACCTCTGTTTGCCTCAGTTTCCTAATCTATAAAATAATGATAATAATAGCACCTACTTCCCAGTGTTGTTGTGAAGACTAAATGAAATAATAATTGTAAATGGCTTGACACAGTGCCTAGCACATTGTAAGCATTATAGAAATGTTAGTTATTGTTGCTACTATTATTATCTCCATTCTGGGATATCCACTAGCAGGTCCAAGTCCATAGAATAGATTAGTGAACTTGGTGGATTCTGATAAGATCAAATTGGGGCTTCTTTTTTTCTGCTCCCAGATCCTTTTACTCTTTACCCCTTTGAAGTCATTTCCATTTGTATTGAGGGGAGATGAAGTCTTTCATAGAGGAAAGAGGACAAAGGAAACTCTAACATCCTTTCTTCTCAAAGAATTTGTCATTGTCTTGTCTGATCAAAGATGGCTGAGCTACCAACAGCCATATACCTATGTGAGCTATTTTGGGAATGAAGCTGATATGTAAATCAGTAGTGGAATAAACAAAGCTGGGGCTGAAGGGTATCAAGCTAGAAAGGCAGCAAGTGGGAGATGTCATAACAATGGAGCTTGCCAAAGTTCTATCTGGATAGTTAGAAGGGCAGTTAAGTATAGGAGCTGATGTAAAGGCAAAGCACCAGGAGGAACCAGCGTGATTGGTAACTAAGGAAACCAAGTCAATATGGAAACCCAGAGCCAACACCAATAGTTTGTCATATTTCATGGTATACTTAGCAAAGTCCCTTAAACATTTGAAAATGGATATCTTTTGTTTTAATGTCTCTTTAATTCTCAAACTATTCCTCTCCCAGAAATTCATTCCTTATTACACAGAATAAAAAATAAAGAGGAAAAAAAACCCCAACAGTTTAACAACAATTAAACATATCCAACATTGTATATAGTGCTCCATACCCATAGTCCTCCCCCTTCTGCAAAGAAGGGAGGAAGTTACAGTCTCATTTTTCTTCTTTGGAGTTGGCCATCATAAATACTCAGTGTCCAGTTTCAATTTTTATTGTTATTTTAAAAAATGTATATCGCTATAATTATTGTATCTATTGTTTACTTGGTTCTTATTTTAATTTGCATCAATTCATGTTTCCCATTCTTCCTTTTAACCTTCATTTTCATTATTTCTATTCCCATTAATTCTATTCATTATTTATCTGTAGTAATATTATATCTCATTCATATTCTATAATTTGTTTTTACATTCCTTAATTGATGCACATCTATTTTATTTGCTATTCTTAACAGAAACACTGTAAATATTTTGATGTATACTTGACCCTACCTCTCCCCCTCCCATCTTTGACCTTCCTGGGGTATATGTCTGATGTATATGGGTCAGAGGGTATGGACATTTTTGTTATTTTGTTAGCATGATTCCAAATTGCTTTCCAGAGGCAGCTAGGTAGTGTAACCGATAGAGCACTGGGCTTGGAGTCAAGAAGACCTGAGTTTAAATTCATCATCAGACATTTAACTATATATTTATGACCCTGGCCAAGTTACTTTACCTTTGTTTGTCTCAGTTTCTTCAATTGTAGAATGGGAATAAAAACAATAACAATAATAACCTTGTAGGGTTTTTTTAGGCTCAAATGAGATATTTGTAGAGTACTTACTTAGAGCAGTGCCTTATTAAGTACATGTAATAAGTGATTCTCTTCTACCCCCTCTCTTTACCCTCTCAGTGATTGGAACAATTACAGTTCTACCAACAGTGTATTAGTGTGATTATCTTTCAAAAATCCCTCTAACAAACAATGTCATTTGTGTGTATGTGTGCAGGTGTGTGTACATGTGTGTGGCACACAAAACTGTAATTTCATTCTGGTGTGCAAAGTCTTTCTACCAGTTCAGACTAGCACCTCACCTACAATTTACTGTTACTGTTACTGACTTGTCTTTAGCACTTGGGAGTTAAATGGATTCCATAGTAACCCTTTGGGTGGTGCTCTGAGCTACACAGCTAGTAATTGTCAAAGGCAGAACTTAAGCCTACATCCTTCTGGAGCCAAGTCCAGCTGTCTCTTCGATCTGTCAGACTAAACTTCAAATAATAATGTAATAATGATAATACTTCAGAAATGAAGAGATCTCTGATTTCGTTAGTAGGGTTACTCCCTTTTCCAGCATAGCTTACAAACTATAATTTAATAGATAGTCTTTGAGACCATCTCTTTGCAATTGAAAAAGTCTTCACCCTGTCTGCATTCAACATGGTGAAGAGCCATTCCCAAAGTGGCTAAGTATTCAAAGTGGGTACTAGGTCCCCAGTACCTAGACATATAGACAAGGGCTTCTTTTTTGTTTGTTTTTTGTTTTTTGTTTTTTTAGTGAAGCAATTGGGGTTAAGTGACTTGCCCAGGGTCACACAGCTAGTAAGTGTCAAGTGTCTGAGGCCGGATTTGAACTCAGGTACTCCTGACTCCAGGGCTGGTGCTCCATCCACTGTGCCATCTAGCTGCCCCAAGACAAGGGCTTCTTAAACTTTTCCCACTCAAGACCCATTTTCACCTAAGGAATTTTTACATGACCCTGGTTATATAGGTATATAAAATAGGTATACATAACCTTTTACTGTTGCCAAATTTTTCATGACCCCCAAATTCAGTTACATATCTCTATATGGGGTCATGACCCACAGTTTAAGAAGCTTTGATATAGACTATATGTGGTCCTCTCCTCAAAATTTTTACAGCTTAGTAAGACCTGTGGCATTCTGTGCTTGCTTGCCTGGTATAGCTCCCTAGAACCTAGGGTTGTCTTTCATACCATAATGAAGTATTAGACAAAGATATCAGTGGATATCTTGATATTATTATCTTTTTAATAACAATATATTACATTTTTTTTTTGGTGAGGCAATTGGGGTTAAGTGACTTTCCCAGGGTCACACAGCTAGTGTCAAGCGTCTGAAGCCGGATTTGAACTCAGGTTCTCCTGACTCCAGGGCTGGTGCTCTATCCACTGCGCCACCTAGCTGCCCCTATATATTACATTTTTGTATCACTCTCAGGTCTATGAAAGGTCAGCATATGTCAAGACTGCCTCCTTTTGCTTCTTTAAGGGTTAAACTTGAAAGTTATCTGATCAATTAAGGAGTTAAATAAAACTTTACCACATGAAGCCTGCGTCTGCCAGTGGAACTAAAGGATGTGGTTTGTTTGCTTATTTATTCTTCATCCATTCAATGATTATTCAGCACCTATTATGTAATAGGGGATATAATGACATAAATGAAGCAGCTTCTGTCCTTAAAGAACTTACATTCCTTTAGACCTTGCAGAGTTTGGTATTCTTCAACCCATAATGGTCAGCTACTAAATGATGCTCCAATTAATCATGAAGCAATATTACTAATCAAGGCATGAATCGGTGATTTTTCTCCTTGGCCTAGCCCAGCCTGGCCACTGACGGAGCTTGGGAGATATATATGTATCTGAGCCCAATCAGAAAGTTCACACACAAGAAGAATGGGTCAAGATATAGAGACTAAGTAGTGTCAACAAGAGCGAGTAACTAGGTCTCTGTGAAGTCTAATTCAGTCCTTTGCCAGGATTCAATCTTTTGAATTGGATGCCTGTTGTAGGGGTAATGTTTTGAGAAGGTCAGCAGCCATCAATGCATTTACCAGGCTGTGGGTAAAAACAAAGTTGGAGGGAACCCTGCAAAGTGGAAGATGCTTGTCTGCTGGGATTGCCAGGAGCTGTCACCTTCTCAAGGTTGCCTGCAGGGCAACCTTGCAGGGGTGATGAACCTCAGCTGGTACTGACACTCCCTTTCTTCCCCCCCCCCTTTGAATTCTCAGCTGTTTCCCTTTTCTCATCCCCACCATAGCAACTGCCCTTAGATAACACAGGCCACAATTCAATGTGATCCTGAAAAAAAAGCTAGTTACAGGATGGAAGTTACTACTAGTAGAAGAAATCCACCCTGCAAATACCCCAAGATATAGAGGTAATTCCAGCAAAGGTTTATGTGATATTAATTTGTTTTACTCTGGCAACTTGATTAATCAGCTTTATTGTGACAACTTGTTTTGCTGCAACACTGCCTAATCAGGGAGCTGTCACCGGAATGCTTTATGGCAGCCCAGTTTTCAACTGCAAATCAAAAACTCAGAGACAGCTCAGCACCAGAAGAAGTGGTGATAATTAAAATGCATTCTGAGAATTAGGAAGCATTCAGTGTCCTGATGTTCCTTAGGAGAGACTGCACTTGTAGAGAATGGAACAATCAGCCTGTGCTCTTTGCTGGTAATTATGCACCTTCCCAGGAGAATCCCCAATGCAGCACCTGGGTGAAAGTTTGAGAGTTACTATAGGTGCCTCTTCCAAGCTGACTGCAGTGTTCTCTGCTAGACTGTGAAAAGACAGAACCTCTGTTAGAGTAGATCATCAGGAGCAGGCCCATTTACCTCAATGGTTAGTACATAACTGAGAAAAGTTGTGGCAAATTGAGCTGGGACATATTGGTAAAAACTATGGTAGCTTGTTCCCAAGAGTAATTGGATTTCCAGGAGCCAGGGGATAAGGGTGTGATAGAAAGGAGTTCGTCTCTAATATATAAGTGGTCAAAGATGATCAAACAGTTCTTGAAAGAATAATTGCAAACTATGACCAACCATATGAAAAAGTGCTCCAAATTTTTAATAATAAGAAAAATGCAGATCAAGATAACCCTGAATGTTGGATTAGGTATCCAGGTAGCACAGTGACTAGAGCACTGGACCTGGAGTCAGGAAGACCTGTGTTCAAATCCAACCTAGATGCTAAGTGTATCACCCTGGGCAAGTCACTAAACTTCTGTGTAAAATTAGGATAATAGTGGCACCTACTTCCTAGGGTATTGGTGAGAATGAAATGAGGTGTTTGTAAAGTGCTTTTCATACCTTAAAGTGGCATATAAATGTTAGCTATTATTATTTCACCTCACTGCTGAAAAAGAGGCAAAGATAACAAAAGGGGATATTCAGGTTGGATTTATTGTGGAATGAGAGGCATACAAATGCATTGTTAGAGCTGTGGATTGGTACAACCTTTGTGCAAAGCAATTTAGAATTTTGCAAATAAAGTAACTAAAATGTTTGTAGATTTTGCTGCTAGGCATATACCCTAAGGAGGTTACTGATAAAAAGAAAGGCTCCATATACAACAAAATATTTATAGCAGAACATTTTGTTGTAGCAGAGAACTGGAAACAAAGTAGATGTCCACTGACTAGAGAATGGCCAAACAAATTGTAGCACCTGAATGTAATGAAATTACTAGGAAACAATGAACATGATAAATACAGAGAAGTAAGGAAAGACTTAGATGAACTCATGCAAAGAGAAGTAAGCTGAGCAAGGAAAACAAGAGAAACAATGACTGTTTAGTCCATTAGTCCTGTCTGACTCTCTGTGACCCCATTTGGGGTTTTCTTGGCAAAGATATTAGCGTGGTTTGCCATTTCCTTCTCCAGTTGGTTTTACAGATAAGGAAACTGAGGCAAACAGGGTTAAGTGACTTGCCTAGGGTCACAAAGCTAGTAAGTGTTAAGTGTTAAGTGTCTGAGGCCAGATTTGAACTCAGGTACTCCTGACTCCAGGGCCAGTGCTCTATCCACTGTGCCACATAGCTGCCCCGGTCCACTGACTTTTGTTTCAGTTGCTATCACTTCGTGGAGGTGGGAGAGAGAAGCTGGGAGGTTAGGTACTTGTATAGGGCAGCTTGGCAGCCATGCCATTGCCATCTTGAGTTATTAACTAGTGGTACACATTCTCTGAGAAAAGAACCTGATTTGCAAGAGCTATTGAGATGAGTATTATGATAAGCAGGACATTTATGGCCCCAGATGCCACGGGGCACGAAAGTCCATATGTTGCTTGCTCATTTAGCATGTCTAACTTTAATGGAACAGGTTGGAAATAATTGGCTTTTTAAGGAATGTTGCACTTAATTTCATTCTAGTCAGAAGACACCTACCAGGTTGACTTTTTGTCACACTCACCATCTCGAATTTCCCCCTTCTTCAGAATGGCAAGTAGGAGACAAGGTGAGGGTGAGGAAATGAGGAGAGAGGGAAAATCAGTGATGAATGAGAGAGAAAAGGGGGCGGGACTCCCTTTGAAGAGTATCCTCAATATAGATGTTCCCTGTGATTAGGGTGATGTCTTCAGGCTCTTGAGAGAGGAATTGTCTGGATGTTGGGAACATTTCTGTCTTCCTATGTGTCCTTAACAGAGCACTGATACACACCTAGTTGGTATCTGGTCACAGTGGTTTATGTAATTGTTGGGTGTGAAGTCTCTCCTCCTTCAATGTCTCTTTTCTTATGATTACTATCATTCACTATGTCCCTACTCAAAGTTGATTTAAAAAATTCGTGGATATTGTGAAGTTGAGATGAATCAGATTGTTGATGAACAAAACTACTTTGCACCCTGGGGGGGGGCAGGGAGTGGGAATACATTTGTAGCACTCATAGGTATATCTGATGGCCAGGTACTTTTATCAGTGTGGGTTCTTTGACTATTTGTACAAATCAATATGACTCCATGCCTTCTCATTCACTCATACTTCTTCCAAAGAGAATCCACCTAACTTGGTAGAGGTCGGTCTTCTTCTGGTACGTTTAATTTCTCTGGGGGAAACTAAAGGTATCACTTTGGGCTATCTGTTGTCTCTTTTCCCCCATGACTTACCCACCTCCTTTTCTGTGCACAGATAATGCCTCTTATGCCACTTCTCTCAAGCAGGTTATCATTAATAACATTCTAGGGACTTCTCATGCCCACTATATATTTCTTTTGCCCTTTCAGTTACTTGTTAGGTTGATTCTTCTAGAATCATGATTTACAGCCATATGGCACCATAGGGAGAACATTGGTACTAAAGAGCTGGGCTTTTGCAACATCAAGCAGTTCAGCATCATTCAAAGCACTGAACAATTTCCCAAATGGGATCAAGCTTACTTTCCTCCTCCTACTCAATTCTCAGTTCAGCTCATTGGCCATCTGTGGCACCTGTCTAATGCATATGTTTCTGCATATATATAGATATGGACTCAGGAAATGTCATCCACTGGTATAGGCTTATAATCACCTCAGTAGCAATCATAATTCAAATGTATACAGCACTTTAAGTACCAAAAAGTACATTTTTAGACAACAGTCTTGGGAAGAAGATAGGGATAGTATTTTTGCTGTTGTTCAGTAGTTTCCGTTGTGTCTGATTCTTCATGACCCCATTTGGGGTTTTCTTGGCAGAGATACTGGAGTGTTTTGCCATTTCCTTCTCCAGATCATTTTACAGACAAGGAACTGAGGAGGATAGGATTAAATGACTTGCCCAGGGTCACACAGCTAGTAAGTGTCTGAGGCCAGATTTGAATTTAGGACATCCACTGTGACACCTAGCTGCCAGAGCAAAGGCAAAAAGGCAGAAACATGACATGGTTTATTCTGGAGAGCACATTGACTGCTTTGAAGACTGGTATTTATTCTTCTCAGTGCATCCTGGTTTAGAAAGATCATTGGGAATTCTTATGTTTGGGATGAGACCTTCAAACAGAAAATCTGGATTTTGTGGCTATTATTGGATAGTTGTGAATGATAATGAGTTCATCACAAAGCCTCTTCATGTGATGTAGTGGAAAGAATTTTGGTAAGGGAAGCAGAAGACCTGGATTTGAATCCTGCTTCTGCTACTTGTTATCTCCATGATCTTGGTCACCTCATTTAATCTCACTGGGTTTTAGTTTCTTCATTTCGAAAATCTTTACTTTCTTTCTTGATGGCCATGGAGTGAGTGTCTGTGTTCAAGGCTACTGCTTCACCTTGTGGCTGTGCATAAAAATGCATCTTGCCAAGTGTCCTACAGTCCCTTAGAATTAAGGTTGCTTAGAATTGCAAATAAACTCATCTGCTCTCCTAATTTTAGAAGTGAGGAAACCAAGGTCCAGAATCAATTTGACCCATCAATACTAATAAGTTAGTGACAGACCTGGAGTCAGCTCCTATTGGCTCAATAGAGACAATTGTTAAATTTCCCATATGAGCACATTCACAACTCAGAAATTGTTGGCAAATGCTATAAATCAGGGACTGATTTACTGTTTTGTTGATTGTCTAGACTCAAGAAAGTAATAGGAAAACGTCAATAATGCAGATTAAACTTAACAGTGTATCCTTATACTTTTTCCCCCCTCAGAGAGTCAGTCATTAAATATTTACACCCCTGACCTGGGGAACAAAAACTCTTCTTTTTAACCTCACAGAAAAGACCAGACACACAGTTTTTAATAGTAGCCTATCCTTGGGGCAGGTAGGTGACACAGTGGATAGTGCCAGACCTGAAGTCAGCAACACTCATCTTCCTAAATTCAAATCTGGCCTCAGACACTTACTTGCTGTGTGACCCTGGCTAGATCACTTAACCCTGTTTGCCTCATTACCCTCTTCTGTAAAACAGGGCTAGAGAAGGAAATGATAAACTATTCCAGTACCGTTGCCAGGAAATTCCAAATGGAATCACGAAGAGTCAGACACTATTGAACAACAAGTGTATCCACAGTACCAAAAATTATTCCTAGGTGTGAAGGAATGGAGTTTTGACGCATTACTAACAGACTCTTCTCTTGTTGTTTGTCCTTCCTTCTGGAAGAGGACCAGTGACACCAGGAAGGTGATGTTATGACTTTCAAGTGAATTGGATTTGTGTCTGTTATTCCACAATCAACTCCATTCTTGAGAGTATTCCTAAACTCTTCTATACCTCCTAACTCTGGGGCTGATGTTCTTAGATTTTCATCTCTCCTAAGGGAGGATTGTCATAAAATTGTATGTATTGTTCTGGGAGGGATAGAAGAGGATCATCTAGTCTAATTCCTTCATTTTACAGATAAAGAAACTGAGGCCCAGAGAGGAGACATGACTACTCCATAGTCACACAGGTAATAAATTGTAGAGCCAGGTATTGTAGAACCAATATTCCTGACTCCAAATCAGATGTTATTTCCACTGAATCACTTTATTTTTGAGTTATCTCATCCTCCTTACTTCTGCTCATGGCAGAAGGGATCTTTGAGGACATTGAAGATTCAAGTAAGAGCTATCCAAATTCCAGGGAAAAACCATATATTCTATCTGCTCTTTAAGTGATAACTTCTTTGTTTTTTTGTTTTTTTGTGGGACAACGAGGGTTAAGTGACTTGCCCAGGGTCACACAGCTAGTAAGTGTCAAGTGTCTGGAACTGGATTTAAACTCAGGTCCTCCCGAATCCAGAGCTGGTGCTTTATCCATTGCGCCACCTAACTGCCCCCAAGTTTCAACTTCTTCATCCAGGAAGACTCTCCAAGGTGTTTCCTTATACCAGCACAGAGTACAGGGAATTGTTCCTTACCATAATTTTGACATATAGTTCTATTATTGGGTTAACATATCTTAAGCAATCATATTACATTATCAGCAAATATGAAACTTGTAGCCAGTCAGTTAGGTCTCTGCCATATTTACTTGTACAATCAGTCTTTTTAAACCTAAATTCAGATGGGACAGCTAGGTGATGCAGTAGATAAAACACCAGCCCTGGCTTCAGGAGGACCTGAATTCAAATCTGACCTCAAACACTTGACAATTACTAGCTGTGTGACCCTGGGCGAGTCACTTAACCCTCATTGTCCCACAAAACAAACAAACAAAAAAACCACCCCTAAATTTAGGACTGATTTTTTCCCCTTTCTTTGATTTTATTTTGTTGGCTAAAGACCATATTTTCAACCTGTTGAGATAATTTTGAGTCATAATTCTATAATCTATTATCTGTCTTTCCAAGCTTCATGTCATCTGCAAAATTGATGAGAATGGTGTTTATGTTAAAGGCAGCTAGTGGTGCAGTGGAGAAAGCACTGGGCCTGGAATCAGGAAGACCTGAGTTTAAATATGACCTCAGATTCTTACTAGCTGTGTGACCTTGGGCAAGTCACTAAATATCTGTTTGCCTTAGTTTCCTCAACTGTAAAATAGGGTAACAATAGCACCTACCTCACAGAGTTGTTGTGAGAATCAAATGAGATAATATTTGTAAAGAACTTAGGATAATGCCTGGGAAATAGTACACACACAATAAATGCTTCCTTCCTTCCTCCCTCCCTATCTCCCTCCCTTCCTCCCTCTCCTGCTCCCTCCTTTCACTGACTTGATCAAGGTCCCAAAGATAATAATAATATTAAATAGTGACTAAATGATTAAATAATTAATACTAATGGATGGCAGAGGCAGGATTCAAACCTATGCCCTTACACACTCAATCCAAAGTTCTCTTCACTGCACCATCATGTTTCTCTCAGGTAATTATCCCATCCTGCTTGTCTAAGAGCAACAGATGAGGCTGGAAAGACATGAACAAACTGCAATTTTTTAAAAAAGTGCATAAGATGGAAGCAAGACCACATAACTGAAGGTGAATGTGAGTATGGCACAGTCCTGCAAAAGTAGTGCAAGGAATATTAAAGCTTGAAACCAGCAGAAGCTGGTAAGTAAAGCTAAAGTTGACAAAAAATAACTGTTTTTAACCTATGTTGGGAGAAAAAAGGAAGATAGGGCTGTAGCTTCAGGGTAGATAGGGTAATGGTAACTGACTGAGCTTCTTAAATTCTTACTTGATTTCTGTTTTCTCTGCTAAGTTGAATGGCCTCTGCATTGGGAATAATAGAACAAAAATGATTAACAGAGTTGATACCCAAGAGAACAAAGGAGATGGGAAGCAAGTACTGAGGACTTCAAGTCACCTTGCCCAGGTGAACTACATCCTAGGTCTTGAAAGGACTGGCAGATGTGATTGCTGAGGCACTGTTAGTGATACTTGAGAGATCACGGGAGACAGGAGAGATACTGCAAAATTGAAGAAGGACAATTTTAACAGCTAGGGGGTACAGTGGATAGTTCACTTGATAGAGGAGGCTAAAAAGGGTTAACAGACAACCTAAGACATGAGCTCTAATAATCAGTAGCTAAAAGGGGTTAACAGATAAACTAAGGCTTGAGTTCATATCAATAGTAGCTAAGAAGGGTTAACAGAGAAACTAAGGTTTGTGTTCTTATCAACTGTAACTAGAGGGTTCCAGTTCCTATCAACCAAAACTATCAACAGAAGCTCAGACAGTAACCAGGGACTATTAACCATTAATAGCCATTAATATTCCTAGGTGACAGGAAACAGAAACTATACCTAGAAACCAGATCTTAAGTAAAGAGATATCATAAACAGAGAGACCCTCTGGCTCTGACAAGTTTAAGCCTGTCTTTATGAACATGTGAAGAAAGACCAAATGTGTCCTTAGGTTCACCTTATGATGTTTAAACCCCCAAAACACATCCCTAGGGAAAAAGGTACCCACCTTGGAGGATGTCTTAAGACCCCAGGAAGTCCAAAATAGGATATGAATCTACCTAAGGAGGAGATTAGGATAATGAGGAGATAACCTACTTTTCTCAGTATAAATATATCTATTTTAATCTCCCTATTGGAGACACCTATCTCCTTTGGGTGATTCTCCCTGTGGCCTCACAGTATTTTAATAAAACTTGGGAAACCGAATCACTGAGTCTTGTAATTCTTTGGGATGCCTCACAATCAATATGATCAATTAAACCCATCCCCACTATGTCACACTAAGGCTGCAGTCAGGAACACTCATCTTCTTGAGTTCAAATCTGGCCTCAGACACTTACTAGCTGTGTGACCCTGGGCAAGTCACTTAACCCTGTTTGCCTCTGTCTCCTTATCTGTCAAATGAACTGTAGAAGGAAATGACAAACCACTCTGGTATTTTTGCCAAGAAAACCCCAAAATGGGGTCATAGAGAGTCAGACACAACTGAAAAACAACTGAACTTAAAAGGGGAAAGGAAGAAGTCTGCCAACAAAAGGCCAATGACCTTGGCTTCAACTGCTGGGAGAGTTCTAAAACAGATCATTCAAGAAATGGTTGGCAAAAATCTCAAAAGGGAAGTAGTGATTAAAAAGGGCCAGCATAATTTCATCAAAAAAAAAAAAAAGGTCCTGCCAGTCTAACCTAATTTCCTTTCTTGACTAGATTACTAAACAGAGGGGGGCATATCTTGGATAAAGTTTGCCTAGTTAACAATGCTAGATTTTTAGCAAAGCTTTTGAAAAAGGATCACATACTATTTTTGTGGAGAAGATGGAGAAATATGGACCAGATGATAAAACAATAAGATGAATTCTGAACTGGTTGGATGGCCAGATTCAATGACTAGCTGTTAATGGTTTGATGTCAATGTGGCAAGACATCTCTAGTGAAGGACTCCACTTGTCTCTATGCTGTTTAGTATTTTTATCAATCACTTGAATAAAAGCATAGATGGCATACTCAGCAAATATGGAGATGGTGTTGTTGTGGCTGTTGGTCTTTTCATTTCCATTTTGGAAGAGGACCAATGACATGTCAGGGAATTGGATTTAAATGAGACAGTGACACAAAGTTGTCAGTCTCACTCTTTCTTCCAGAGTCATTGAAGTCTAGTGTCAAGACAAACATCAAGATGACTGGTGATGGCCTAGGATACAGTCAATGGCCTTGGCATATTTGATGTCTGACCAAGCCCTAAGCACTCCACAGCATCTGCTTCAGTTACCTTCATGGGGACTGGAACAAATTATCCTCATCTGCTCATTCCTGGGGGAAATCTTCACATGCTTGGGGTAGAACCACTCCCCACCAGCTTACCAATAGGTTTGAAGCCTGCCAGTTACACTCAACCTGATTTAGCCCATCTGCCAAGATGTTTTAACAGGGTGTGACTGCTGAGCATGCTATAGCTTTTTGGAGCCACAGGTGAGAGTTGGGTGACAGGTAGACATCAAGGTGAATGAGTAGCCTGAAAAGGGCTTGGCAAGTCCTCACACTAGAGGTGCTAGTCCTTCTTGAACACCCCATGTAACTTTAAGGTTGTTTGTCCTTTGTTTCTGAAGAGGACCATGACATCAGGGAGGTGATGTCATGACTTGTAGTGAATTGGATTTAAGTGAGGGAGCGCTGTGCCATGTCACCAGCCTCACTCTCTCCTCCAGAACCATCTGGGTTCACTGTCAAGATACACATCAGGACAACTGAAGATGGCCCTGAATGCAGTGGAGACCTTGGACTTTTAAGATAAGGCCTTTCACAGGTCTCAGTTTGCCTGAGGCAACACCCATTCAGTGATTAAGACTAGGTAAGAAAGGAAGCAAAGAAAGAAAGGCCTCTTTTACCTAGTCAAAAAAAAATAGATAAGAGGTGGTAGTGTGTGTGTGTGGGAGATCCTCAGGGTTTCTGGCCAAAAGAGATACAATTACTATTTAGATCCACTCTGAGCGATCAAAGAGCCAAACAATAAGGATGTGGAGGAGGAATATGAGCTAAGCTGGAAAGATGGATGGTGTCAGATTTTGGATGGCTTTGAATTCCAGGAAAAGGGGTCTTGAACTTTTTAAATTAGGGAATAAGGAATCAATGAAGATGTGTGAGCAAGGAGTGAAATGGTCACATTTAAGTATTAAGCAAGATTTTTCTGACAGTAATAGGAAGGATGGATTAATGGTGGGTGTTAAATTAGGGATTACAGTCAACAAAGCCTGATGGGAGGCTATTGTAATTATGCAGAGGGTGATAATGATGGCTGTACTCAGGGGGTTGTGGAGGCAACATCAAAGGGATGCAACACACATTGCAGATGACATAAAGCTGGGGTGGATAGCAATACACTGAATGCCAGGGTGGAGATCTAAAAGGATGTTGACACATTAAAATGCTGGACTAGCTCTAACAAGAAGCTCTGGAGGGATAAGTGTAAAGTCTTTTGCATGAGTCCAGAAAGTATAATTTCATAAGTATCAGACAAGGAGGTGTGCATACCTGCATAGATAGCAATTGTTCTCAAAAGGATCTGAGGATTTTATCTGACTGCTCAATATGAATTAATAGTATGACAAGACAGCCAGAAAAAAACAAACAAACAAAAAATCCCCAAACAAAACAAAACTAATTTGTTCTTGGGCAGCATCAGGAAAGGCAGAGGTTTCAGGAATAGGAACAGGAGAGTACCACTGTACTCTACCTGTGTCGGGTCTCATCTGTGTTTACTTCTGTGGTGCTGTGGTTTAAGAAGGATGTGGATAGGATAGTGAGTGTCCCCAGGAGGACTGATAGGATGATGAAGGTCTCTGAGTCCATGACAGATGAGGATCAGTTGAACAGACTTGTCATGTTTAGCTTGGAAGAAAGGAGAGGCAGGGCCTATATGATAACTGAATCCAGGTATCCAAAGTACTGTCAAGTGGAGGAGGGATCAGGTTGCTTGGTTTGGCTTCCTAGGGCAGAACCAGAACAATGGGAGAATTGCAAGGAAGCAAATTTGTATGCCTCTCTTTAGTCTTGTGTTTGCATGTCAAATTTTCTATTCAGCTCTGGTTCTTTAATCAATAATGCTTGAAATTTCTCTATTTCATGAAATATCCTTTTTTTCTTCTGAAGGATTATACAAAATTTCTTTAGGTAGGTTATTCTTCATTGTAATCCTAGTTTCTTTGCCTTCCTTAATATCATATTTTAGGCTGTTTATTCTTTTAACATAGAAGCTGCTAAATCTTGTGTGATCCTGACTGTGGTTCCATGATATTTGAATTGTTTCTTTCTGGATGTTTGCAATATTTTATCCTTGACTTGGGAGTTCTGGAATTTGGCTTTAATATTTCTGGGATTTTTTATTTTGGGATCTCTCTTAGGAGTTGATTAGTGGATTCTTTAAATTTCTATTTTTTTTTCTATTTTTAATTCTTAAATTATCTCTCCTTGATTTAGTTTTATCATGGGGGAAAGGTAGGGGTTCTTCAGTATTCCTCAGTAAAGAACTATACTCTCATACACAGTGAAATTAGAATGAAAATGGTCTTTGATTTGGCAATAGAGAAAGTGACTGAGTGGAAAGGCAAAGAGTTCACCTTGGGGAGAAGGTGACTTAGAAACATCCTCCTCCCAAACCTGAAGGAAAGCAAAAGCTCTTATAGAGGATAGATAGGGTGTCCATTTGAAAACTGGAAAGTTCCCTTTTGGGGTGGGGTGGGGAAAGCTTGGATGCTTGTCATATTCCTGAGAGCTGAGGAGGATTTTTTGAAATGATGGTCATGACCTTTGGGGTTATCTCTGTCTCCTACCTCTGGTCAGGTAGCAGCCTTGCCTAACTGACTTTCCTGCTATAGAATTTTTTCTCCTCTTACTTCCTAGGTGTGTCTGTCCTGATATCTAGCTGGTCAATCTAAACTTTAATAGTCCCTTGATTCTTTAATATGTCTGTCATGTTATCTAGTTATTTTGATTTTGCTTCTCACAGGAGAAACTTCTTCTTTATCCTAAGCCCCAGTTTCCAGGTCAGTTGTTTTTCCAGAGAGATTTTTCAACTTTTCTTCTATTTTCTTATTATTTTGACTTTGCTTTATTGTTTCTTGACTTCTCATGGAGTCATTAGTTTTCCCTTCTCAAATTCTAATTTTTAAGGAATTATTTTTCTCAATGAGTTTTTGTACCTCTTTTCTTGTTTGGTCCATTCTTCTTTTTAAGGAGTTCTTTTCTTCAGTGAATTCTTGTTCCACTTTTAACATTAGGCCAGTTCTGTTTTAAAAGGTGTTATTTTCTTCAGTACTTTTTGTGTATGTGCCTCTTTTACCAAACTGTTAATTCTCTTTTCATAATTTTCTTGTATAACTCTCATTCCCTCCTCTCCCATCCAATTTTTCCTCTGCCACTATTATCTCTTTCTTTAACTCTTCCAGGAATTCTTGTTGGGATTGGATCCAATTAGCATTTTTCTTTGAGGCTTTTGTTGTAGCTATTTTCACATTGTTATCTTCTAAGTTAATGGTTTTCCTTGACATTGTAGTAGCTTTTAATGGTTAATTATTTTTTTTTGCTCATTTTTCCAGCCTGTTTTTTTTTTTTACTTTGAACTTTATTTTAAAGTTAGATTCTGTTCACATAGGGGTGGGGAGGCACTATCCCAAGCTTTGGATTTTTCAAACTGCTGTTTTCAGAGCTAGTTCTTGGGGTTTGCAAGTTTTCAGTACTTCCAAGGTAGTATGACGTCTGGTCACTGCTCTCCTGGTCTGTGCTCTGGTCTTTATTCAGGAAGGGACTCTGGTTCCCTGTAGCAGCAAGTACTAGTGCTCCTCTTGGCTCTGGAATTATTACCAGGTTGCCTGCTCTCCTGTAGTCTCAAGCCTCAAATGCTAGTACTTTTCTTTGAAATTGTGACTAGGGCTCCTGCTCCCTTGTTATTGACTACAAGTGTTCCTTTCCACCTTAGAACATTGACCCAGAACTGTACATGAGCAATAGAGTTGCCAATCAGCACCAGGTGCACTTAGTGCCAACAAAGGATCTCCAATAATCTTTTTTTTCTGACCAGTTGTCCTATTCCCTTCTGATCTCTGGGATGAGAGCTCCAAAAGCTCTTGTTGCTGGTTGCTCTCAGGGTGCTCCTTGGCTGGTGCTGCTGTCATGTGGGTTCTAGGTAAGCCCCTACCCCAGTGTCACAGATCTTTCCTGTCAACCTCCAAGTTGTCCAAGTTGTCTGAGGCTGGAAAAAATGTCTCTCCTTGACCTTTTGTTGTCTCTGCTGCTCCCAAATTTGATTGGAGGCATTATTTTAAAGTTGTTCAGAGTTTGAGAGTTCAACTGGGTTGCTTGCCTTCATCTTGGCTGCACCCCTCTCATTGAATTTTAATTTCAGTAATTAAAATAATGTAAGGTTTAAGGCATCCATCTAAGAGCACGAAATGCTTAGTTGTGTCATTAACAGTAATATGTGATGTATGAGATGACAATGATGATGTGTGTTGTGGGAGGTGGCCATCCAACTCTAGTTGCTCATTAACACTGAGCCTTTCCATTTTAATGGGTCATTTAACTTCTGCACATTTTCTACTGGGAAGACAATGATGGGGGAGGGGGACTCAGGTGGAAGATCTTGGCAGAAATTCTGTGGAAAGAGAACCAAGCAAGCTTCTTGGGATGATGGTAGAAAAACAGCCTCCAGATAATAACTCATTTCTACTCTTCATGATGAAATGAAACGAATTAGCAGAGCCCATATCTGCTCAGTCAGTTACTCATCACTTGAGTTGATACTGCTGGCTCAGGAGAGCTTGTGAGTAGAAAATAAAATTTTGACCTGGCACTTCTCAAAGGATCTTAAGCCATCTTGGGGAGTGACACTACAGGAAAAGAAATATTTCATGTATCTAGTATTGTGGCTGGGCAGCCGTTATTGAACTTCTATGTAGTTCTTGCAGGTGCTGGTGACCTCTCCCCCCAGAAACGACTTTATCCCTTCTTTGTATGTATTTTGCGTTTTTAAAAATTTGTGTAATGTTGTTTTTCCTCAAAAGAACAGTTCAGCAATTTGGTTTTTGGTCCTGGTATTTTTAGCATTTAGCCTAATGTGCAGAACATATGTTCTTATATTTGGAGCTAGAAGGGACCTCGTTTTATATGGAAGGGACTTTGCCAAATTTTTCTTAGAAAGACCAACTCCCTTCCATATAGATGAGGAAACTGAGGTCCAGATGGGTAAGTGACTTGGCCAAAGTCAGAAAGGTAAGATTTGAATCTATTTGCTCTGCTCCCCCCTCAAGTCCTTTGCTTTTTATTATAATATATTTTACTTTTTCCCCAATGACATGTTAAAACAATTTTTTAAACATTTGATTTTTCCTTCCATTGTATAGGAAAGATCAGTGAGTAAGCAAATTTATATTGCAGTTATCACTGTACTAAGTACTTTACAAATATTATCTTATTATGTATAGATTAATAGGTGTTTAATAAGTGCCCATTGAGTGAATGAATGCATGAATAAATGAATGCCAGGTGATGTTGAGGTGCTAGGGATGCAAAATGAAAATGAAACGGTCTGTTCTCAAGAAGTTTTACATTCTACTGGGGGAGGTGGTGTGGGGAATGATGCAACACATGGACACACAGTTTAATATATAATATATATAAAGTAATTTCTATTAGATGAGGAGAACACTACCAACTGGGAATTAGGCAAAGCTTTATGGAGGAAGTGATATGGGAGCTAATCCTGGGAGGTAAAGGAGGAGTCCCATCAGTGACCACATAGAGGATATTTGCTACTTGGGGCTATGATAAATCCCTCCAGTGACATCCTACAAGATGCTGGGATCTTGTCCCAAACTCAGCCAGCAGCCTGAATCCATAGGGCAAACAGTTTAGAAACTGGTTGGTTTCAAGCCAGGATCATTTAACTAAGACCCTTCATGACAGGGACAATAGCAGTCCTCTCTGGTATCACTCACCCTACTTCAGCTGAGGTTCCCAAGTCTTTGAATTCCATTGGAAAAGGTAGTGAAGCCTTGTTGCTTGCCCTATGAGAGCTAACCTATTTAATATTCATTGTGTGCAGGAACTTTTCTGGATCTCATTTTTTTCCTCTTCAAATTAAGGAGATTGGATAAAGATGATCTCTAAAGTGTCTTTCAGCTCTACTAGTCTATGATTCTAGCAAGACAGCCTTCTCTATCCTTGAGGAATTAACATATTTAATATGATGATATAGACATGCTCCAGAGAACACAAATGACTTTTTTCTAAAAAAGTACTTTTTAAAAGTACTTACTTTAAATTACTTATAAAAATTACTTTTTACAAAAGCTCATTTTGAGACTATTCAGAGGAATGTGCTAGGTCCCCCAAATCAGCAGATATCTAATCATTGCTGACCATATGCCTGGTGCTAGCAATACAAATAGTAAAGGGTTAAAGTCAAGAAGCTTACATTCTACCAGGGAAATACAAGAACTTTACTGATCAATACAGGATATATTGCTCCCGTCGGTTCCTGCGTCTCATTCGTTTTTCTTCCTCCAGAGCTTGGAGGCTCACCTCAGCTGTGTGCAAACTGCTCCTGAGTACTGAACTCCACTGGGCACGGTCCTTGGCCATCTCCTCTCAGCTGCCGGTGTCTATTCCCAGAGCCCTCAAGTCTCGCTTGCATACATCTCTGTAGCAAATCTGGGGGCGTCCAGCAGGTCTTTGGCCTGAGGCTAACTTGCCATAGAGTAGGTCTTTAGGAATGCGCCCATCTTGCATGCAGTACACATGACTGAGACAGTGCAGCCGTCTTTGTTTCAGTAGCATGTAGATGCTCAGAAGTTGCTTGTGTTGGAGCAGTTCTGTGTTGGTGATCCTATCTGACCAAGATATGCCAAGGATTCGCTGAAGGCAGCACATGTGGAAGCTATTAAGCTTCTTCTCATGTCTAGTGTATGTAGAACCAACGGGTAACAGAGAGCGCAGTTTTCCGATGTCCTCGTTGCAGCAGGAGCTGCGGCTCCTGTATCAGGCTGCACAGCCACACTGTGGCCTGTGGCTCTTCAAAGCGCTGATCCATGGTTGTCCACGACTGGTGGAAGCCTACTACTATATTGCCCCCACAAAAAACACACACAATAATATATGGGACAAGCAACTAGAGAAATTAGGGGAGACCTCTTGAAGATGGTGGCACTAAGCTGAATCTTGAGAGAAGCTGGTGTTAACCAAGACACAGAAGTGAGGAGAGAGAGGATTCCAAGCATGGAGTCAGGGGACAGCCAAGACAAAGCACTCTGAGTGAGAAACACTGAGATGGGAGATGGATTATTTTGTATGAGCAATCACAAGAAGGCCAATGGGATTGGGCCTCGGAGTTTGCGGAAGAGAGTACCCCCAAATGGAATAGGTTACCTTGTAAAGTCATGGATTCTCTGTCACTAGTGGTATCCAAATGGAGAATTGATGCATGCTCTTCATTATTAGGGATATTTCAGAAAGGATTCACCCTTCAAGGGGGGTTTGTACAAGATGACCTTGTGCCTCCCTACCAGCCCTGAGATTCTAGAATCCCATGAGCTCCTCTGCTCAGTCAGGCCCAAAGGACCTTCTTCCCTAACTCTTTGTTTCATGTGGATTGACTATGCAGGGGATGGGAAGGAGACAGTGTTGGGCCATTATGCTGATCCAACCTGCTCAGTACTAAATTACCTACCGTTTATTAAGCTTATTGATCCTCGCTGCCTCAAGGATAAAGGAAGGACTGGTCCTGGCGGCTTTTGAGAAAGGAGAAGATTGATGGCTTGAGACAGCGGCACAGTTAATGCTGCTTCTCGGGGAGGCTGGGGGAATTAGCTGTCTGGAGAGCTTCCGTCTGTCCATCAGAAGTCAATTTAATAATCTTTACAGTTCCAGAGAGATTGAGGAAAAACATAGGAGGACCCCTGACTACATTCTTTTTAGGTGAGAAAGGAAAGAAAGTTCTGGCTGAATTAGGTCTCCTGAGAAAGGGATAATGGGTATATATGGAAATGTTTGTGTTTCTTGTTGATTGTTAAATTCATAATTTAAAAAAAGTTATAGTGTGGGTTAAAGCACAAAAATAGTTAAGGGGAAACCTGAAGAAAAGATCAGAATACTGGGCTAGGACTCAGTAGTCCTAGCTTCTAATCCCACATCTGCCAATGACTTGCTGTGTCTCCTTGGGCAAGTCACTCCTTCCTGAGCCTTAGTTTCCCCAGAAGTTAAATATAGGCGTAGGACTAGAGGATCACTAAGGTCCTTTCAAGCTCCCACAGTCTGTGAGTTAAAAAATGATAAAGAAATATAATGATTTAAGCTCCATGCAAAGCATGTATTTGACAGGGAAGGGACCTATAATTGAAGTGCTAGAAGCATGGAGACATTTAGTGGGAGATTAACTCCAGTGGTGTGTATTGTGTTTACAGAAGGAACAACGCAGCCTGGACAGCCAGGTCAGTAATAGAGGGAGTGCTGGCTATTAGCTATGCTGTACCTCCCCTCCACTGAATAGAAACCAGAGCTCCTACAATATCGCCTAACAACTCTTTTCTTTGTCCTAGGCTGGAAGAGGCAGAGCTCTGTGTTAATCCCCAATGAAAACCCTTTTTCTCACAGTGATAATAATGCCCCAGCCTGTTAAGGAGGGGAGTTGTGGCTTCCCTGCCTCGGACAGCAGCAATACCTTGCTGTTGGGGGGCTGCCTGATTGTTCCTTATAGATAAGCCACTGCTTAGAGCTGAGTAGAGTCTTTTCTCAGGGGCTTGGCTCAGAGACACTTTCAGCTAGATATGCTAGACCCCCCAAAAGGGTTTTGAAAAAAACTCTAGATAATAATTAATCCATTAATTAGAAAAGAAATAGCTCTCCAATCTTAGTACAAAGACAACTTGGATGGTATGTATGATAGAGACAGAGAAGAAATGCAGTTATAGGAGACACACATCCATACTCAGTCGGTTGCCTAGCATTTCTTAAGGGCCAACCATGTGCTGGGGATACAAAGAAAGGCAAAAATCAATCAATTAAACACAAACAGTCCTTGCTCTCAATGAACTCGGGTCTAATGAGGAAGGCAATGTACAAACAACTATGTATAAACAAGATATATACTGGATATATTGGAGGTAGTCTCAGAGGGAAGGCACTAGACAGAACTATTTCTGAGGATTGGGAAAGGCTTCTTGTAGAAGTTGAGACTTTAGCTGAGGCTCAGAGGAAGCTAGCAAAGCCAAGAGGCAGATATAAAGAGTGATAGCATTTAGGGTATGGGGGAATAGCCAATGAAAATGTTCCAAGTGGGGGCAGCTAGGTAGTGCAGTGGATAAAGTACCAGCCTTGGATTCAGGAGGACCTGAGTTCAAATTTGATCTCAGACGCTTGACCATTACTAGCTGTGTGACCCTGTGCAAGTCACTTAACCCTCATTGCTCCACAAAAATAAAAGAAAAGAAAAAAAAAAGAAAAAAATGTTTCAAGTGGGGGGCAGCTAGATGGTGCAGTGGATAAAGCACCAGCCCTGGATTCAGAGGTACCTGAGTTCAAATCCGGCCTCAAACACTTGACACTTACTAGCTGTGTGACCCTGGGAAAGTCACTTAACCCTCATTGGCCCACAAAAAAAAAAAAGAAAATGTTACAAGTGGGGAAGCTGAGAAGTTGAGTGTCGTATGCAAGATGGCAAGGTGGCTGTGTCACTGGATCTATGCATATGTTGCAGGGAGTAATGTGTAAGAATACTGGAAAGTTAGTAAGGTGTCAGGCCACAAAGGACTTAAAAACTAAGATTTTATATCTGACCTTGGATATAATAGGGAGCCACTGGAACTTTATTGAATAGGATTGCAATATGGTCAGACCTCCATTTTAGGAAGAAAAAGTGAGATAGAAACATGTAGACAAGCAAAGACAAACACATTCACACACAGAAAAGGCACGGAGCTGGTCACTGACATTTCCTTGTTCTGGGTCTAGCTTATTCTCCCTCACAGACTAAAGTCTCATGGATCATCAGTTCAACAAAGAGTGATTTTGACCAAGGTAAGCAGGTTTAACTTGAATATGTTTAGGAATTTGATGAAGAATTGAGAGGTTCTCATTGTCTTCTGTAAACATCTTTTATTTCATTAGCAAATATTTCATTAGCTAAGGGGGTACTGCTCCAGCCTAATACCGTAACTTCCAGGTTTGTATCTTGAGCCTGTCTCTATAATCAAGTCCTCAAGATTTTGAGGAAGGGAGTGCTTGGCTCATAATTATGACTTGTATGCCATGACTTTTTCCCTCTGAAGGTGCACTCCACATCATTTCAGAGGGTGGTGTCAAGGGAGTAAATGTGTGAAAATGGATTTGTGTTAGAAGTCAACAGCATGTAGTGAAAAGAATAAGAGATCAAATCTGGGTACAGTACTAGCTGGGTGACCCTGGACAAATCATTAACTCTGTTTGCCTCAGTTTCTCATCTGTAAAAATGAACTAGAGAAGGAAATAGCAAATCAATCCAGTATTTTTGCCAAGAAGTCCCCAAATGGGGTCATGAAGAGTCAGACATAACTGAAACGACTCAACAGCAACAACTGACAAACTGAAACTTTCCGTTTCTCCCCTTCAATCTTTTTTTTATCTATTGGCTCCTTCCTCTAGCACCTAATGCTAAGGTCATCTCTTATCCTTAAAAAAATAACAAAAGCCTTAATTTCCACTCCTCTCCCCCACCATCTTTGGTTCAGATCTCTGTGTAGTGACCACGGGCTTGTCTGACTAATTTCCTGCCCAATTTTCTGTTCTAATTTTCCACATATCCATTCATAACCCCTTCCTTATCCCCACCTCTACCCAGGTGAAGACTTGTCCACGTGGGTGACAGGAAACAGGCATTAAGCTACTCCAGCCTCTGAGGTGGCCAATGGTCTTGGCATGTTTCACACACACATGTTTCAGCTCCTCTGTCAGAAACACAGACTTATTTATCATCTACTGCATATGTCCTTTTTGGGATGTTTCTTTTCAGTCTAACCGTATCACAAAGTCCGCTGTCTTCTTGGTTTCTTTTATTAAATAGTAGAATGGCCAACTGTTATATTGAATTCATTTGAAATGAATAATCCAGGTTTCCTGTGGATAACTTCAGGCTGCCTTGTGGATGCAATAGAGAAGATTCAAGTTGAGATGGAGAAACAGTGGGACAAAAAGGGGGCATGTTTAGTCTAGGGAAGAGAATATGATCATGACTTCAAATATTTAAAAGGTTTTCATGTGGAAGGAGAACGAAACATGTTCTCCTAGGTCCCAGAGGGTGGAAGCTAAGACAAAAACTAGAAGCTACAGAGATGCAGACTTAAATGTGGTTCAAGGCAGACCTTGCTGACATTTGGAGATCTCCAAAAGTGGAATGGATCACCATCATAAGTAGTGAGTTCCTGACCATTGTCAGCCTTCTAACAAGGGCCACATGAAAATGCGTCAGGTATCTAGATGTACATAGACTATGTTTCTGTTCTTTAGTTGTTTTCAGTTGTATTTGATTCTTTGCGACCTCATTTGGGGTTTTCTTGGCAAAGATACTGCAGTGATTTGCCATTTCCTTTTCCAACTCATTTTACAGATGAGGAAACTGAGGGAAACAGGGTTAAGTGACTTTCCAAGGTCACACAGCTAGTAAGTGTCTGAGGCTGTGTTTGAACTCATATCTTCTTGACTCTAGGCCTGGCATTCTATCTACTGTGCCACTTAGCTCTCCCACATAGATTATAGGACCTGCCATTTATGCCCATAGTTAGGTAAATTGTATAATTTCTGCAATGGGTAAGCTTTAGTATAGATGGCTTTTTAAAAATCCTTAAGTAAATGCTTTACCATTGGATTTGTGCTACCTCATGGTCTCTGAAGACCAAGTCTTGTCTTGGGCAAGGCCCAGGCCATTATTTGCATGTTTAATTCTCTTTAGCCATTACCCCCGAGGCATCATGTCATACAGTTCACTAAGTGGATAGTTACAGCACTTCTGCAGCGGCCTACTATACATTTTGAACTCCGAGTATCTTCAGACCCCTTGGCTTCTTTTTCTTTTTCTTCTTTTTTTTTTGGTGGGACAATGAGGGTTAAGTGACTTGCCCAGGGTCACACAGCTATTAAGTGTCAAGTATCTGAGGCTAGATTTGAACTCAGGTCCTCCTGAATATAGGGCTGGTGCTTTATGCACTGCGCCACCTAGCTGCCCTCAGACCTCTTGGCTTATATTTTAATTCTGAGCCCATATATGACCCAGGATGACTACTGCTGTCTCCAGGCTCCGATTAGTCAGGTTGTGTATGTGGCCTCTGTGGTTGTGGGAAGGCCTCTTCAATCAATCCTTCAACAAGCATTTACTAAGCACTGATGCGCTGGGCACTGTGTTGGGTTTTGGAGACATTAAGACTAATGTGTAACTACTCCTACCCTCAAGAAGATTCTGTTTTCTAGAGGGAGACAAGCACAGAATGTAGATATTTAAGTATATCCAAATAAGCATAGTCTATACATGTCTATAAGTATGAGTTTGTGGGTATATATATACACATACACACATATGTGTATGCTACCTAAATACAAGGTAATTCAGGTCCTTGAACCATGTACCTTCCCCATCCCTCCACTGGCTTTTGCCTCCCTTCCTCCCTTCCGCAGAGCTCAGCAGAGTGGTCCACTTTCATAAAGTGAGAACATTCTGTATACATATACATATATCCCCTGACCACACTGAACCTTCTGTTTAGGTCTTAGGGTCAATAGCATGTTCAGTAGTATGAATTAAAATGATTTGGTTGCAGGTCTCCTGGAGGATTTTAATGTAGTTGTAGACTTCTTGATTCCTTACCATTGGACAGCAATGACAAAATGCCCCCCAAATTAAAACCTACATCATAAACATGAATGGTCCAGTAAGACAAATTTCCACACTGGCCATGCCCAAAGATATGTCTTTTTCTGTATTTTAAATCATTACCTTTATGTCTGGCAGGAGGTAGATGGCATGTTTAATCTTCATTCTCCTGAACTTGTGGTTTATCATTATATTGATGAGAGTTCTAAAGTCTTTCAAAGTTATTTTTCGATATAATGTTATTATTGTATAAATTTTTCTCCCAGTTCTACTCACTTTGCATCAATCCACAGAGGTCTTTTCATTTTCCTTTGAAATTGTTCATTTCATTATATTTTATGATATTATATTCCATTATATTTGCATGCCATCATTTGTTAAACCAATTTCTGATAGAACAACTCCTTAGTTTCCCATTTTTTGGCTACTGCGAAAAAGCTGCTATAAATCTTTTTTTGTACATCTAGGTCCTATTTCTCAAAATCTTGATCTTGATCAGAATGGCAAGGAAGCTACACACCAAAAAATCCTTCTCCCACAACACCTTGATTATACTGTCGTGGCCTTCTGGTTCTCGGTAGGTTAGGCATGTGAATAATAGTCTGATACCACTAGATCTTGCTTATGTTTTCCTCCTTCCAGAGATTAAAAAAATCTATATACCCTGGCTTTTGAGGCTTGCTGAGCTTCATTCTTTCTAGATTAAAATTATGAGCTGGTAGCACTTTTTTCTGAATGCATCCAAACATAGGTCTCACATTTCTATTTTACATCTGCTGCCATCATAGGCCAATGAGATCTCTTCTTTACCAGATGCAGTCTTCTCTTGGCCTGAGTGTCTAAAATTCTCATGGAGTGTTAGTATCAATGATCTTCTTTTTAAAAAAATGATAAACATTTTTATTTAACGTTTTGAATTCCAAATTTTATCCCTCCTTCCTTCACTTTCCCTCCCTCCCTGAGGCAGTAAGCAGTAAGGTTATACATGATCAATTATGTAAAATATTACCATATTAGCAATTTTGCATAAGAAAAGTTGAATGAAAGACAAAAAAATGAAAGAGAGTGAAAAATAACATGCTTCAGTCTGTGTTCAATCAATATTAGTTCTTTCTCTGGAGGTGGATAGTATGCTTCATCTTTAGTCCTTTGGGATTTTCTTGGATCATTGTATTGCTGAAAATAGTTGTCATTCACAGGTCTTTGTCAAAAAATATTGCTGTCACTGTGCACAATGTTCTCCTGGTTCTTCTCACTTCACTATACATTAGTTTGTACAAGTCTGGGCCAGGCCTTTCTGAAATCATCCTGCTTGACCAATACCTCATATCAAATGAATTATGGTCTAGTATAGTTCTTGATACAGTATAGCTCCAACTTCTTCCTCTATCATAATAGCTGGCTACTGTCTATGGAGCAAAGCTTAAATCTCTAAGGATAGCATTTCCATTTCTTGGCCTGTGCCCCTTTTCATATATCTTCATTTTGAAGCTATTCTCACTGATAAGCGGCCAAAAACTAAAATGTGAGATTGATCCAGTTCTATGATTTTTATGTCAGTAGATAGATGGCTCACTCTCCAAAGGAAATCCCAGTCTCTCAGATGCACAATTCTTGGGTTAGCATCCTGGCTTGTTTCATGGTATACATATGGAGATCTTCAAGGTTTCTGATGCCTAGGGCCCATGAGATAGGGCATCTGCATCCATATTGCTCTTCTTTGGCTAAGTAACGTATGCCCAGCTTAGAGTTATCTGGTGCCACTATCCATCTTTAATTGGACAGCACCCATCTTAGTGATTGTCAAAATAAATCAGTGGATTGTTGTCTGTTCAAACTTGAGAGTAAGCTCTGTACACATAGTCTTGGACCCTATCAATGAAAAATCCACTTTTCAAAGCCAAATACTCCAGTTTATGGATGGGATGACTAGTCTCACTGTCATTGAGTCCTCTACTGGCAAATGAAATTAGACATCTGGCATTCAGCACTCCCCTGGTATAAAACTGCTTCCAAACTCTCTAGGTTGGTCGCAATCTATAACAGAAAGGGTTTATTTGGATCTATAAAAGCCTATCCTATTGCATGTGTGAGTCAGTTAGCCGAGTCTTTAATGGCCTACTCCCATTTCTTGTCACACTGACCTCTCTAGATAGTAGCAGTGGTAGTGGTAGGTGGTTAGATTAGATTGCCCCTTTTTCTTTTCTACTTTCAGTTCTTCTTGTCCATATATCTACAGAGATCATCAAGAGTTCCATTTTTTTTTAATTTTAATTTTTTAGGGGCAATGAGGGTTAAGTGACTTGCCCAAGGTCACACAGCTAGTTTCAAGTGTTTGAGGCCAGATTTGAACTCAGGCCCTCCTGAATCCAGAGCCAGTGCATTAATCCACTGCACCACCTAGCTGCCCCGATCATCAAGAGTTAAAGAGATGATGATTCTTCACAAAATCTGAGAGTAGCCTTTGAATCAATTCCATTCAAGAAATGTTAAGCACCAGAACAATATGGGCAGCTAGGTGGTTCAGTGTATAGAGTGGTCGGCCTGAAGTTAGGAAGACCTGAGTTCAAATCTGGCCTCAGACACTTACTAGCTGTATGACCCTGTCACTTAACCCTGTTTCCCTTAGTTTCCTCATCTGTCAAATGAGCTGGAGAAGGAAATAGCAAATCACTCCACTATCTTTGCCAAGAAAACCCCAAATGGATTCACAAAGAGTCAGACACAACTGAAATGACTGAACAATATGCCTGGCAGTGTGCTATAATGAACAGAGCAGGGCTAGATGTCAAAAGGGCCTGAATTCAAATTCTAATTCACATTATTAGATATATTACCCTAAGCAAGTCACTTGACTTTCCAGTATCCCATACAACTTGATACTTGTACTAGTTGAAGATCAGCATCAGCAATTGTTCTGCACCAGTAGAGGAGGTTTCTTCACTTGAAGTTCCTTATGCTAATGAAATCACAGTCCTGTTCTCTCCTCCCACATCCCAAGTGTAAGGTCTTGTGCTGGGCTCACAGGATACAATGACAAAAAATGAAACAATCCTTGCTCACAAGGGACATTCCATTGCAACAACTGGGGGAGGGGATTATGATTCATATTCTAGTAAATATATAGAGAGCAAATAAAAATTAATATGTAAAGCTGGGAGGGCTGAGTACCAGACTGGATAATAGGAACCATTAAGATCTAGACAGTCTAGAGTTTTAGGTTAAAATTAATGAATTACAATTTAGTAAAATAAAGGTAATATTGGGCTTAAAAATAGGCTCTACAAATATAATATAGGGGAAGCCTAGTTAGAAGGAGGTTTGTCTGAAAATAATCCATAGGTGTTAGTGGACTATAAACTCAGCATGAGTTGACAATATGATATAGTAATGTTTTCCATGAATGAAAAAGCAATACTGCCCTGCTTAAACCTCATTTGAAATATTATAGTCAATTCTAAGGGCCACATCTTAGGAAGGATGATGTTAAGGTGAAGAGCATCTGGAGGAAGGCCCCCAGAACAATTGAGGGCCTCAAGTCCATGTAATATAAACATGATTTAAAGGAAATGAGAATATTGTGTTTGGAGATGAGAAGACTTGGGGGGATGGGACGTGATAATGGTCTTCAAGTATTTAAACGGTTGATACCCAAAAGAGGATTAATCTTATTCTGTATAGTTCCTGACAGCAGCACCAGGAGGAATTGGTGGAGGTTGCAGAGACAAATTTAGGTTCAACATTAGGAAATACTTCCTAATAATGAGAATTATTGAAAACTGAAATGGCTTATGTCAGGAGGTAATAGGCTTTTGCTCATTGGAGGTCTTCCGGAAGCAGCTGGATGCATACTTATTGGGTATGGTGTTGAAGAGATTTCTTTTCAGGTATGGGTTTGATTAAATAGTCACTGTTTCCTTCAAACTCTGACATTTTTTAATAACAGTTTTAAGAGGGAGTCAGTGCTAATAACTGGTGAGATCAGGAAAGAGGTTCAGGCTTCTACAAGGTAGAAGGGAGGCATGTGTGTGCTCTATATTTGGAAGACAACTTGTGGGAAGATGTGGGAAATGGGATTCCATGTACTAGGACCAGATAACGCAGGCCAGTTTCACTGAAATGTAAAATGTATGAAAGGAAATAATGCGAAATATGATGGGGAAGTCCAAGAAAAGAGAGAACGAAGGCTCAAAGGAGAAGAGAGGTCGTGTGAGTAGAGAGATGGGGATGGATGGGAGAGATGTTGTGGAGTTAGGATCAATAAGAATTATTCACTTACTGGATCTGGACACTGAAAGAAAGGGAAGAACCAGGGATTGGTATAAGGTTGTGAGCCTGTATGATTGAAAAATGATCATACCATCAATGTAAACAAAGAAGTTTGGAGTAGGGATAAGTTTTGTCAAAGAAAATAATAAGTACTTTTTGAGGGACATTGTATTTGAAATAACTATGAGATATCCAGGCAGAGATGTCTAGCGGGCAGTTAGGAATATGGAATTTGAGAGGAAGACAAATATTAGGGCTAGATATATAGATTTGGGAGCTGCCTGCATCGGTGTGATAAATGAGGCTGATAATATCATCAAGAGATGGAGTGTAGAGAGAGAAGTGGGCCAAGATTGTCAGGGAGTCATGGAGGTGGATAGTGTGTGTCACTCCATGGGCACATTTTGCTGTTCAGAGTCTTGGAGGAGGCCCACAATTAGTGGGCAGTAGGATGTCAATGATAATAGATTCCTATCAAGGCACAGTTATATTGGTAGGAAACAAACCAAGAAAGCATAGTGTCATAAAAGCCAAAAATGTTCAGCTTTTCACAATTCTTTGAAAGAGATCAAATGAAACACTTCCATCTTTGGGGAATCAGTCCTTATTCATTTCATTTCATTTCATTTCATTTCATTTCTTTTCTTTTTCTTTTTGGTGGGCAATGGGGGTTAAGTGACTCATCCAGGGCCACACAGCTAATAAGTGTCAAGTGTCTGAGGTCGGATTTGAACTCAGGTCCTCTTGAATCTAGGACCGGTGCTTTATCCACTGTGCCACCTAGCTGCCCCCCTTATTCATTTCTGAGACACAATGTGACTCACATACTTGACAGAGGCTCTGCAGAAATGATCCTTATTGATTTACAATTTTAGATAAGCATTTTCCATCTTATCTAATGCCTTCATTAGCTTTTCTTTATGTTCTCCCAGAATCTTTACAAATGCATTTAGACCATCCAGATTTACAAACACCACAAGGGAGTTCTATTTTTTTCTTGTGAGCTATTTTAAAATGTTGAGGGTCCCAGAAATCCCTACAGGCATTCAGTCAAGGTGGTATGATCTTCCTGGAAAGCTAAAAGTGCTTCTCACCTTCTCTTCTTCTGCTTTGGGTGTCTGATAGATACTAATGTGCAGATCCAAAACCAAAAATCAAACCAAAACAAAAAACCCCAAGACTGTTCAGGGCATCTTTAACTTATGGTATGATGCAATTATTCACCTTGTTTTTAATTGTTGTTGTTGTTGTTGTTCAAAGTTCAATAGTCCACACAAATCTAGGTCTTTCCATTACTCTTTCATACTAACATTGTAGGTGAGGCATGTAGACTGCAGAACATTTCCTTCAGGTGGTCCTCCATCTCAGAAAATAGTTTTTTGATTTTACTCTGGAAAAATTTGAGAGTCCAAACACATAAAAGAAAGGAAAAAAGGTCCTTTATGTATTTAAGGAAGCTTTTTTGGTAGAGGCAAATAATTGGAAACTAAAGGAGCACCCATCAATTGGGGAATGGTTGAACAAGTTATGGTATAGGAATGTAATAGAATACTATTTTGCTGTAAGATATAGTGATGGTTTCTGAGAAATCTAGAAAGACTTATATGAACTGATGGAGAGTGAAGTGAAGAGAACTAGGAGAACAATTTATACTATAACATCATAGATTTACAGGTGGAAAGGACTTTAGGAAAAAAATGAAAACCAGAGAAATCAAATAATGTGCCCATAGTCACACAGGTAGTAAATGGAAAAGTTAAAATTTTCATTTGATTCTAAATCAACATTATTCTATTCCAATTCATTTCTCTTCAATTTTCTTCTCCAGCTCATCTCTCTACTCAAGCCACTTCACTCTAGTTTACTCCTCCTTATCATGCAGCAACCAATGTTTCCTTTCTTTAAAAAAAATTAAAATTTATTTTTTCCATTAATAAAAATTTGCTTTCACTATCTCCTACTCCCTTATTTACTTTCCAAGTTCTTATCTTCTGATGAAATCTGAGTTCAGATGAAAGTACCGCAGGATTCTCACATTCCTCAGTAAACATCAGCTCCCCTCACCCTCAACGTTTTTAGTTAAACTTAACAATGGAATGTTCCATCCTGTGCCAAAGGCAACCCCTGTCCAGACATTTATAAAAGGCTTATTTTACATAGAGCTAATAATAATAATGTCAGCTAACATTTGTGTAGTATATACTATGTGACAGGCATTGTGCTAAGAGCTTTACAATTATCTCATCTGATCCTCACAACAACCCTGGGAGATAAGTGTTATTATTATCCCTATTTAATTAATGAGGAAACTAGGGCAAACATAGGTTAAATAACTTGCCCAGGGACACATAGCTAGGAAATGTCTGAGCCTGTATTTGAACTTAGGTTTTTTTTGTTTCCAGGCCAAGCACTCTATCTTTTGCACCATCTTGTCCAAAACAGAATTGCAATGATATCTTTTCCACTTAGGTTTATTATCTTAGAAAGACAACAAATGTGTGGAACAAAAAATGTAAAGGTATGTTTCTAGGACTTATGGGACAGGAAGATTCCTCCCCCAGAATCTTGACCAAGACTACTGAAAGTGGGAGCAGCACTCCCAGAAGCTCCCTTATTCCACGCCTTTTCTTTTCCAAGGAGTTTTCTTTATTCTAAGACTCCAAATTTAGGTTGAGGTTGAAATGATGTTGTGGATGTGGGTGGGAAAGTGCTTGTTCTGTTAACTTTTGTGGGGCTCCAGGGGAAGAGAGTTACTAGTACCTTTTCAGAGTAAGAATTGGATTCAAACTCATTGTACTCTGCTAAAATGCGTGTCATAATGTCCAGAATGAGGGAGGTGATCTCTGTCCCCATACTCTGCCCTGATTAGATCACATACAGAGTGTTATTAGGTTCCATTCTGGGCACTTAAGGAAGGGTAGGGTGGAGTCCATTCAGAGGAGTCCCTCTGATTCCATATCTGGTCATCCTTCCATTACAGTGCTCTGCTGCATAATTATTGATTAGGGATATTATGGAGGGGTTTTTCACGATATGGAAAGTTGAATTAGATGACTGCTAGGATCCCTTCCAACTCAAGGTAGAGTGTATTCAGAGAAGAGTGACCAAAATAGTAAAGATGTTATTGGAAGGCACTGGAGAAGTTGAGTTTGGACTTGGTGTATGTGGAAAAGGAGAGGGCAAAGGAGAGGATGATATTATTGCTGTTGTATTGTTTCCGTTGTGTCCAACTCTTCATGGCCCCATTTGGGGTTTTCTTGGTAGAGATACTGAAGTGGTTTACTATTTCCTTCTCCAGCTCATTTCACATATGAAGAAACTGAGGCAAACAAGGGTAAGTAGCTTGCCCAGGGTAAGAGTCTGAGGGTAGATTTGAACTCAGGAATATGAGTCTTCCTGATTCTAGGTCTGGCACTCTGTCCACTAGACTTATTTAGTTCTCCGTGGGCCTCTAGAATAGAATTAGAAAAAATGAATAGAAGTTGCCAAGATTTAGGCTTTAATGTAAGTCAGGATTTTCTAATGATTACATGCATTCCAAAAAGAGGATGGGCTATCTTAGAAAAAAAGACCAAGGTATTCTATTACATCCAGGGCCATCTCTGGTCATCCTGATGTATATCTTGCCACTGGACCCAGATAGCTCTGGAGGAGAAAGTAAAGTTGGTGACCTTGCACAGCCCTCCCTCACTTAAATCCAACTCACTGCAAGTCATGATATCACCTCCTTGATGTCATAGTCCTCTTTGAGAATGAAGGACAAGTAACAACAACAACAACAACCACAAGAAGGCTATCTTAGAAGTCAATGAAGACTCTGGCATTGGTAGCCTTCAAGGAGAGGTTGGTTGGCTACTTGTCATTTATGTTAGAGAGGGGATTTCTATTCATGTGCTGATTGGACTAGATGACAACTTTATTATTTTCCATCTCTGAGATTCCAGGATTCTGATCTTAAATGAAGATTATAGCAGCCTAAGGTAGGCTAATGTGGTGCTAGACCTGAAGTCAAGAAGACCCAAGTTCACATTTGGCTTCAGACACTTTCTAGTTATGTGATCTTGGGGAATATTCCACTTAACTCTTCTGTCTAGGTTTCCTCATCTATAAAACGAGGATAATAATAACACATACTTCCAAGGGGTATTGTGAAGATAAAATGATATTTGTATGGCACTTTACAAAACTTAAAGCACTATATAAATGCTATTATCAATCAATATCATTAAGTTCATGGTGGCAAGACCTAGGCCAATACATATTTCAGTAAAAGCTGCTGAAAGAGGATCTAATTAAAGAAATGACAAAGAAATAAGAATTAAGCAATCAAGGGATGAACAACTGGGATATACTGGATAAACAGAGAATTAGGAATGTTGCAACTATAAGAAAAACAAATCTGTAAATGGAATGGGTTGCTCTCTGTTATTAGACCCGTGCAAGCAGAACCTGAATAACCGCTGATGGAGGAGACTGTAGAGAAGATCCATGTTTCATGTAAAGGATGGGCTCAGTGACCTCTAAAGTACCTTTTAACTCAGGGATTCGATTGTTCTTTTAATAGACAGTCTATTTACATCACCAGTGAATTAAAGGTAAGAATCAATTTGGATGGGGAGCATTTTTTGTGCACGATTCTTTTGGGGAAACTGTGATGTGCTAATCACTGCTGCAAAGGGAGCTTGCCAGGAGAAAACTCAGCTCCGTAATTCTCTCATGCCTCATTCTCATGCAGTAATCAATTATTAGCATTTGTTTTCTCTAGTGTGTTAATTAAGCCCTGGTACTATGTGTGTATGTGTGTGTTTCTGGGTTATTAAGGAGCTGAAGTTGTCACAGCACATCATTTGCAGGGAAACATAGCTTACTTTCCCCGCCCCCCCCCCACTTCTTTTTCCAGTTCCTTGAATGTGGCTGGTGGTTGCATGACCCCTATTTGCTCTGTGTCTCTCCCATATATCACCACTAACCAAAACTTTCAGGCTGTGCCTGTGATGTTTCCTCAAAGAATCATGGGCTTTCAGAGTTTGAAGGGACACCAGCAGTCTTCTAGTTCAACTGCTTATGTCATATGAAAAATCATTCCATAATATCCCTAACAGAATTTCCCAGTAAAGCACTATAGTGATAGGAGGACTGGTTGTGGAGTCATTTACTTAACCTTTCTGAGCCTTAGTTTCCTTATCTGCAAAATGAGTGGATTGTACTAAATGATCTCTAAGCTTCCTACCAGCTCTAAAGCTAGACTCCTCCACGCCTCAACTTGACCACTTTCAATGACAGAGAAATCACTAGATTGTGAAGAAATTTGCTCAACTGGTAGGAAGTTTCAGTTGTTAGGACATTCTTCCTTAGCTGGACCCATGGAACTTTGTTTACCTAGGCTTGCAAGTTCAGTACCAAGAGCACGCTTATTACCTTTTAGATACTTTGCCTACAATTTGGATATGCTGCCAGCAGATGAGTGATCATGCTTTGCACATAGCTAGCTGTGTGTGCATATTTATGCATATAAACACACAACCCATATACATGTATATGCATATGTATATGCATAAGGCAGTATAATGTAGTGGATAGGAAACTGGAATTAGAAACCAGAAGTTATTGCTGTTCAGTTGTTTCAGTTATGTCCAACTCCTCATGATTCCATTTGGAGTTTTCTTGGCAGAGATACTGGAGCGGTTTGCCATTTCCTTTTCCGGTTCATTTTACAGATGAGAAAACTGAGGCAAACAGGATTGTGACTTTCCCAGGGCCACCCAGATAGTAAGTGGCTGAGACTGGATTTGAATTCTTGATTCCATGACCAGCCTGCTATCAACTCTATCAACTGTCTGCCACCTAGCTGTACATATATGTATGTTTATGCCTATTGCTTTGTTAGGGAATGTGATTCATTAGAAGTATAGCCATGGGGGCAGATAGGTGGCACAGTGGATAAAGCACCAGCCCTGGAGTCAGGAGGACCTGAGTTCAAATCCGGCCTCAGACACTTAACACGTGCTAGCTGTGTGACCCTGGGCAAGTCACTTAACCCCAATTGCCTCACCAAAAAAAAAAAAAAAAGAAGTATAGCCATGGTGGCAGCTAGGTGGCACAGTGGATAAAGCACCGGCTCTGGATTCAGGAGGACCTGAGTTCAAATCTAGCCTCAGACATTTGACACTTACTAGTTGTGTGACCCTGGGCAAGTCACTCAACCCTCATTGCCCTGTGCCATATATATATATATACATATATATATATATATATATAGGCATGTATGAATTCCTTATGTATGCAGGCTATCAGACTTTTATCAGCTATAGCTAGTGCACATTTTCAGAGTCTATTTCTTGTAATTTTAGAAATATTTTCTGTTGCACAAAATCCTTTTATCTTTGTATAAGACAGTCTATCAATTTTGTTTCACAGTTATTTCTCACTGTTTGATGGAAAGAAATTTCCTTCTCCATAAATAAGGCAAATTCCTTGTCTTTCCAGTTTTATCATTTTTAGAAAATATTCAAATCATTTAACCAGTTAGAATTCATAATTCTACAAGATAACTTATTTGTGTTACATTAAATATGTGTTATTGTCATTTTTACTTTATTCACTCAACCTAATCATGAACAGTGGAGATATCTCCACTTATTCATTTCTTCCTCAATTACTCTCAAAATCTTTTTGAAGTTGTCTTTGCATAAGTCTCTTGCTTGATAAGTTAATATCAAAATATTTAATATATTTTATTTCTTATGAAAAATGAGTCATTTGTGCCCCTACTCTCTTCTAATCAGTATCAATCAATTTGATATTTTAATTATAGGGATGATAGATAAGATAGGTTCTTATAATAGGCCTTTATAGCCTGCCTCAAACTTTAATGAATGTTCACTATTTGTTTACCAGCTATGAAGCTCACTTGCACAACTACAAGAATGCTGACAAAGGTATCTCCATTCTGTTTTACTCAAAATTCTGTGTCCAAACCCAGCATGGGTGGGATTCTTTGATGTCTTGGAAAGTCCCCCAACTTATCTTTGTACCCCCAGATCACCCTCTCTTGGCCAACACGAGCAGTTGACCATCTTATGGCCACTTGGTCACTGGAGATAACTCTTGCCTTGTGTAACGATTGGAATGACGCCACCTGCTGGATACTTACTGTAGAAGAGTTCTGCCCATGAAGCGAAGGTCTTTGAGGGCAAGACCAGGAGTCTTTTCTTTGGTATCAGGAAGTGACGCGGACTAGTGGGAGGAGGAAGGAAGAGACTGGCGCTGACTCTGGGGCTCTTTCCTGAGGACGCTGGCGGAGAAGGGAGCTAGAAATGTGCTCTCCCTTTAATAGATAGGAATCTAGGCCTTTTTCTCTCTCTTTACCAAATTCTTATTCTCCTTAATAAATGCTTAAAAGTCTAACTCTTGCTAAAGCTTATAATTTATTGGCGACCACTCATTAGATATTTTAGACAGTTTAGCTAGAATTTTAGCCCTTAACACTTGCCTATCTTAAGTTTTGGTCCTTGAAGCAAGGTCGATCAATCAAGGGAATTCTGTATTTTGTTTAGCCTTCTAGAATGTTCAGGTATCAAATCTGATATCAAGCCTTATAAAAATAAGGCCCTGAGGGAAGGGGACATCTCAGATTGTGAGGATGATTTGGGGTTCACTTCATTAGAGGGGACCATGGAACCTTTAGTAGAGTGCCATTGGCTCAGAGCTCTGTCTCTTTTTTTGTTGTTGTTGTAGGTTGGGCATCTTTAAACTCCACATTTTCTTTCCATTAGTTTGCCTTGATTCTTGGTGGTATATAGAAATAACAATTTTGGTAGAACTGACTTTTATCATGCTATTTTACTGAAGGCATTTATTTATTTATTTAAATGTTTATTTGTTCATCTATCTAGCCATCTAATCTATTTGTTTATTTGCTTGTTTGCCAGTACTTGCTATTTCACTGGCATGGGGAATTCCCTCTGAGTAAATTATCTCTATCAAAGCAGATGGGCAACTGCTCTGCAACCTGAAAGTTGCTTAGGACACCAAGAAGTTGTTATTGACTTAGGGTCACAGAGCAAGTATGTGTCCAAGGCAACACTTGAACCTAGGTCTTCCTGACTCCAGTGTTGCCTCTCTGTCCACAACTGACCATTAGCTGTAGCTGGCAGCTAGGTGGTGCAGTGGAGAGAGCACTGGCCCTGGAGTCAGGAGGACCTGAGTTCAAATCCAATTTCAGACACTTAATACCAATGTGCTGGGCAAGTCACTTAACCCTTATTGCTTCAAACATCTGAGGCCATCTCTAGTTGTCCTGATGGATATCTTGCCACTGGATCCACCTCCCAATGTCACGGTCCTCTTCAAGGACAAACAAGACAAACAACAACAACAACAATTAGCTGCAGCTATTTTTTTCCAATTGACTAACATTTTCTATCATGCTGCTGGCAAAAAGACATTTTAACTTCTACATGCCAATGCCTAGTTACTTGATTTCTCTCACACACCTACAATCTCTGAATTCTCAAATCTAACAGACTTTTTTTAGTTCTCTTCCTTCATGACTTCTCTGCAGCCTTTGATACTGTTAACCACTTTTTGACACTGTTGGTCACCCTTGCCTTAATATTCTTTTCTTAGATTCTTGTGTTCTCTCCTTTTCTCCTCCTATTAGTCTGACTGATCTTTCTTTATCTCCTTTCTTTGATCTTCATCCTGGTCACACCTGCTAACCATGGGTGTCCTTCAAGGCTCTTCCTGGGACCTCTTCTCTTGTCCTTCTATCTTTTTTACTTGGTGATCGATCTCATTAGCTCCCTTGGATTTTATTGTCACCTCTATGCCAATGATACTCAGGTCTATTTTTTCTAACCCTGATTTCCATTCTCTCATCTCCAACTTCCTATTAGACTTCTTAAACTGGATGTTCTGTACATATCTTAAACTTGAGATGTCTAAAAAGAAACTCACTATCATTTCCCCATAACTCTCCACTCTCACTAGTTTCCCTCCTACTGCCCAAGGTACCACTACCCTCCCAATCACCCATGCTCATAACCTAGGTATTATCCTTGGCTTCTTACTCTCCCAGCTTCCATATACAATCACTTGCTAACTCCTGTTGATCCCACTTTTATAACATCTCTATTATATATCCCCTTTTCTCCTCTGACATTGCACCCTGGTGCAGTCCTTTATTTACCTCATGTCTAGACTATTACAATAGCTTGCTGATTGGTCTCACTAACTGCTGGCTGGACTCAAGTCTCTCCCCACTCTTATCTACCCCTACTTAGCTGTGAAATTGATCTTCCTAAAGCACATTTTTTTGGTAGGGCAATGAGAGTTAAGTGACTTGCCTAGGATCACACAGCTAGTAAGTGTCAATTGTCTGAGGCCATATTTGAACTCAGGCCCTCCTGAATCCAGGGCCAGTGCTTTATCCATTTTATCCACTGTGCCATCCTCTAAAGCACATATTTGACCATGCCACCCTCTTACCCCATTCACTAAATTACAGTGTCTCCCTATTATCTCCAGTATCTTTGAATTTCTTTTTTTTCTTTTTTTTTTTAGGGGCAATGGGGGTTAAGTGACTTGCCCAGGGTTACATAGCTAGTAAGTGTCAAGTGTCTGAGGCCGGATTTGAACTCAGGTCCTCCTGAATCCAGGGCTGGTGCTTTATCCACTGTGCCACCTAGCTGGCCACTATTACCTCCAGTATCAAATCAAAAATTCTTTTTGGCTTTTAGTCCTTCATATCCTTACCCCTTCTTAACTCAGCTGTTCTCTTGCACCTTTTCCCTCTTCATTCAGTGACACAAGCCTATTTTTATTTCCTCTCCAAAACCCAACCCAAACCAAACCAAAACCCCACATCACTCTACTTCCTGACACTATGCATTTTCTTTTTCTTTTTTTGACTCTATGCATTTTCACTGGCTGTCCTACACACCAGTCATTCTTTCCCTCCTTTTGGTGTTCCCTGGCTTTCTGCAAGTCTCAGCTAAAATCCCACCTTCAAAAATTCTTAATGTTGGAGCCTTCCTTTGAGATCCTCTCCAATTTATACTGTATATATCCTATTTCTACATAATTATTTGCACACAGTCTACCCCATTAGATTAAAAGTTCCCTGAGAGCAGGGACTGTTTTTGCCTTTCTTTGTATCTCTAGTGCTTAGCACAAATGCCTGGCACAAAGTAGGTGCTTAATAAATGCTTGTTGATTATTACTATTTTAAAATTGTTAACTAAGAGTGATGAAAGTGGACACCCTTGCCTAATGTTTTTAATGAGATTGCCTCTAGTGGTTCTCAGTTGTATATTACATTAGCTCATGACTTTAGAGATAGTTTTTATCATTATGAAATGATCTTTCTATTCTGATATTTAAACTTAAAAGAAGCATATATTTTAATCAAAAGTTTTTAATTTAATCCAAATTTTTTTTTAAAATTTAATAGCATGGTCATGTGATCTTTATTTTTTCTCTTAATAGGATTTCTTATATTGATTATTTTTCTGGTATTGTTAGCCTTTCATTCCTTTTAGCTATGTTTCTTGGTCATGATGGATATTTAAAAATATATTTGTAAGTATTTTCTTTTGAACTTTTGTATCAATATTGATTAAATATATTGGTCTATGGTATTTGTTCTCTCTCAGCTTTATCTTTGTCTATTTGCTTGATAAAAAGATTTGGATAGGTGTCATCATTCTTTATGTTTTTTAAAACAGTTTTTTAGAATATAGGAATTATATATACTTAAAAAATTTGGTAGGACCTGTTCAAGCCCAGTGTCTTTTGCAGGGCATCTCTTTAACGACCTAAATTTTTCCTGCTATTGGCATATTATTGATCATCACTACTTCTTATTTTGTTAATTTGAGTACTTTACATTTCTATATATTCATAGTTTCTAGATAGAGTTGTGTGTACTAATCTCTGATAACTTTCTTGATTTCTTTTCTCCTTATCTTTCTTTTCTCAATTTTGGCAATTTGGATTTGCTTTATTATTTTTTAAAATTAGATTTTCTTGCTAATCATTTATCAATTTTGTTAGACTCTTCCAAAAATAGTCCTTAGAATTATTGCTTCAACCTTTAAAAAGATTTTTCTAAACCTATTTATTTCTGTTCTGATCTTGGTTCTAGTTGTGTGAGTGTGATTGTGTATGTGTGTGTTTCACTGGTTTGTTATTTTTGTAGGAGTTTCAGGTATGAATTCGTTATGTTCATTTTTTCTTCTACCTTTTTATTGATATAGGTACTCATGGCTATCCATTTGCCTTTGTACTATTTTGTTATTTGTTGTAGATTTGGCATATAATATCTGTATTGTCATATTTAATGTAATCTACTACTACTATTATTATTATTATTTAAATTTCTTCTTTCAACATTTCATTCGGAGATACATGTATCTTTTTCTACTAAATGTATTTCCTGGAAGTAGCATATTGTAGCTTCTGTTTTTTTAAAAAAATCCATTCTGGGGCAGCTAGGTGGTGCAGTGGATAGAGCACTGGCCCTGGAGTCAGGAGTACCTGAGTTCAAATCTGGCCTCAGACACTTAACACTTACTAGTTGTGTGACCCTGGGCAAGTCACTTAACCCCAATTGTCTCACTAAAAACAAACAAAAAAAATCCATTCTGTGACTCTCTTGTCTTTAATTGTGAAATTTGGCCCATTTACATCTAGCATCACAATTGCTAGGTTTGTCTTTTAGTATTCTATTAGAAGCAAATACAATATAAAATACAAGTTTCCAAAGGTTCTATGCCATTTTAATTACATTATAATTTCTACTAGTTTTTCTGTTCTGGTCTGTGTATATAATGCATAAAACATCTGCTTTTCTATATTTGTCTTTGTCTTTTTTGGTGGTCCAAATGTAACTAATTTTTGTGGAAATGTCTTGAACACTGGAAAATAAGGATTTTTTTTTTTTGGTTTTCCCCATTGTATCCTTTTAATATATCTAATTTGCTTGAAATTGTTTAGCTTTAAAATTACTTATCTTTTAAAATTTTCAAATGTTGGTAGTAAATACTGGATATTAAAATATGCCAATATAATTTTAAAATCTACTTTTTTTCTTGTTTTGATCTGAAGATTTCCTTTATGAATTTTGATGCAGGACTAGATGCCTATGAAATAAAGACTTATGTACTCTCATTATCTAAAGAAACATTTATCAAATGTCCTTGTTTAATTTCATTTTCTACTTTCTGACATCAATTCAACTTTGCTTAATACTATCAGTGTTGCTTCTGTTATTTGTGATTTGGCAACAGAATCATACCAACATTTCATTCTGAGATACATGTATCTTTTTCTACTAAATGAATTTCCTGGAAGTAGCATATTGTAGCTTCTGTTTTTTTTTTTTTAATCCATTCTGTGATTCTCTTGTCTTTAATTGTGAAATTTGGCCCATTCACATCCAGCATCACAACTGTTAGGTTTGTCTTTTAGTTTTCTATTAGAAGCAAATACATACCTTTTTTTGTTCTTGAAGTTGCCAGTAGTAATCCCAAACTTAGCAAAACTACTTTAAACAAAGTTCCTCTCTCTTATATTAATAACTATGTAGGTTATTTGAAGTTGGACTTCATAATCAAAGATAAGAGCTTTGTTTTCAGATTACATTGCCTTCCTTCACTTCTTCACATTTCTCTGTCCTTTTTTCTGTTTCTATGAAATACTTCTTAAACCTTTAGTAATTTATCTAATATAGTGCTTTAAGGGATTTCTCATATTTTGTTAATAACATTTTGTCTTGGTTGTTTGAAATATTTATCCTTTTTTTCTTGGAAGCTTATTTGTTGTTTAAAGCCTTCCTTGAAATTGGTATTTGTGAATTTTTAAAAGTATTTTGCTTCTCAAGTGTCCATCTCTTGTATTCATAGAGCAGACTGATTGTTCCTGGGAAAACAAATCTGGGTTCATGGTCCACGCTTCTTAATTTTGTGAATATTGTATTCTAGTTTCTGTGATTTTACCTCATCTTCTATAAGAGTCTCCTGTGATCCCAGTTATTGGTTTCTGGCAAATGATTTCTGCTTTTCTTTTGGCAGCTTATAATACTTTCCCCTTATTGTTGTAGTGTTGAAATTTAAATATGATATACCTATACTTGCTAAATCTTGGATTTTTCCTCACTGCCCTGTGGGTTTTGCTTTATATTATCTAGCCTTCATTTGAATATTTCCAATGATTACTGACCCAATAGCTTTTGTGGCAGCTCACTCTACTTCTGGATAACTCTAATTGTTAGAAAGTTTTTCCTTACATTGAAATGAAATCTACCCCTATGACTTTTACCTCTACTTTCTGAGACCATGTAGAATAAATTCAATCAATCTTCTATCAATAACCAATCAACCAGTAATTTACCTACTATATGCTAGTCCCAGGGATACAAAGGCAATAGAAAAATAGTCCTTACTCTCAGAGAGTTTACAATTTGGTTGAGAGGGACAGACTGCACATATACAGATATATTTAAAAGACACAAAAATAGTTACAAGATAGTTTTTTTGGAAAGGCAATAGGAACCAGGGGAATAAGGGAGGGCTTCATGTGTAAGGTAGGACCTGCATTAAGCCTTGAAAAAAACACAGGTATTTTAAGAGGACGAGGTAGGGACTATAATCAGGACATTGAACGCAACTAGTATAAAAGTATGCAGACAGGTAATGAAATGTCATTTATGAGGAATAGTCAAAAAAGCCAGCCTGACTGAACCATGGTTTGCATGATAGGGAATAATATGTTTTAAGACTGGAAAGGTAGGTTGGGGCAAGGTTATGAAATGCTTCAAATGCCAAAACAAATCATTTATATTTAATCCAATAGGTAATAGGGAGGAACTGGAATTTATTAGGTAGAAAGAGGCATGGCCAGATCTGCACATTAGGGAAACCACTTTGGCAGCTATGTGGAGGATACACTGGAGTGGGTAGAGACTTGAGGCAGGGTGACTATTTTGAAGGTTATTGCAATTATCCAGGCAAGAGGGGATGAGGGCCTGCGTAAGGCTGGTGGTTATGACAGAGAAGAGAAGGGGAACCTATGTGAGAGATGCTGAGGTACAAACAAAATCTGACAACTGATTAGATATGTTCATTGCAAAAGATGAAGGAACTCAGGATGCACAGAATGCAAAAACTTACTAGAAAGATGATATCTCCCTCAAGAGATATAGAAGTGTTAGAAAGGGGTAGATTTGGGGGCTGAAATAAAGAATTCTGCATTGGACTGTTGAGTTTGAGATGCTTATGGGATATCTATTTTGAAATGTCCAATAAGCAATTGGTAATGTAGGACTGTTTCGAGGCAAGTAGGTGGTGCAGTGGATAGAGTCATAATGGAGCCAGGAAGATATAAATTCAAATCTGGCTTCAGACACTTACTAGCCATGTGACCCTAGGCCAGTTAATTAACTCCCATTTGCCTTAGTTCCTCATTTCTAAAATGGGGACACACTGGAGAAGGAAATGGAAAACCACTCCAGTATCTTTGCTGAGAAAACCCCATGGACAAGTCCAGGGGGTCACAAAGAGTTGGACACAACTGAATGACTAAATGACAACAAAGTATTACTATAGTTCAGAAAAGAAATGGTACTGGGGTGTACAACTCTGGAAATCACCAGCATAGAAAGTAAAGTAGTAAATAAGTGAAGAAGGCCTCAGGCAGAGTCTTGGGGTATACCTAGGGAGATACTACGCATGATGAGTCAACAATAGTGACTGAGGACTGGTCAGACAGGTAGGAAGAGAACTAGGGGAAAGCAGCATCAACAAAAATCCATGGAGAAGGGAGTATCTAAAAGGACAGGATCATTAAGAGTGTCAAATACTACATAGAAGTCAAATAGGATCAGGTTGAATAAATCATTGTTGTTTTTGTTGTTGTTGCCATTTTATCTTTCAGTAATGTCTAGCTCTTCAAGACCCCATTTGGGGTTTTCTTGGCAGTGATACTAGAGTGGTTTGGCATTTCCTTTACCAGCTCATTTTATAGATGAGGAAATGGAGGCAAACGGGATTAAGTGACTTGACCAGGGTCACATAGCTAGTAAGTGCCTGAGACTGGATTTGAACTCAGGAAGATGAGTCTTCCTGACTCCAGACATGATGCTCTATCCACTGCTCTACCTAACTGCCTGAAAAATTCATTAGTTAAAAGTTCATTGATAACACTGGAGAGTTCAGCTTTTGTCTATAAAAGGAAGGAGAGCTATATGATGATAGCTTGATGAAGGGATGGAAGGGCGTAATGAGGGTCTTTTTCTTGATGAGAAAGACTTGGTAATTTGGGGGGACAGAGAAAGAGTCAGTTGATAGAGATTGAAGATTCAATAGAAAAGGGTGATTCTTGTGGGGCAATCTTCTAGAGAAGACAAGAGGTGATTTCATGAAGGGTGAATATAGAGGGTTGGCATTAGTAAAAAGAAGGGTCACCTCTCCATTGACTGGAATCAAGGAGAAGAGAATGGGTATGATATCAAGGGATTTGGGGATGTAAAGAAAGGGAGAAGAGGGAACTCACAGTGAATGGTCTCTGTTTTCCCAGTAGAGTATGAACTAAGTTCCTCCACTGTGAGAATAGGTGTGGGGGAGGGGTGGTGAGGGATGCTCCAAGAGAAAAGAGAATGTTTGGCATGGCAACTGTGGGGAGTGGGGTAGTGAATCAGTTGTTGTTGTTGTTTGTCCTTTATTCTCTTTTCTTTTCTTTTCTTTTTTTTTAGTGAGGAAATTGGGGTTAAGTGACTTGCCCAGGGTCACACAGCTAGTAAGTGTTAAGTGTCTGAGGCCGGATTTGAACTCAGGTACTCCTGACTCCAGGGCCGGTGCTTTATCCACTGCGCCACCTAGCCGCCCCTGTCCTTTATTCTCAAAGAGGACCATGTCATTGGGGAGGTGATGTCATGATTCGCAATGAATTGGATTTAAGTGAGGAAGGGCTGTGCAAAGTCTCCAGCCTCACTCTCTCCTCTGCAGCCATCTGGGTCCATTGGCAAGATAGATACTAGGGCCACTGGAGATGGCCCTAGATGCAGAGAATCAATTAGGGAGGAATCAAAGGGTTGCTTTGCTTCTGTGAGGAGCCAGTTGAAATTACATAACAAGTTTGTAGTAGACCCAGTCAACATGCTTTTATGAGTTCCTTCAGAATCATTTAGCAGTACATGAATAGGAAGATAAGAGGCAATGGTGAAACTAATTCAGACTTGGAGTTGGCAAGACAAAACAATATGGCAGGGAATAGGGATTCAAAAGTAGAAGACAGTGTAGGTGACTGAATTAAAGGGTCAAGTTTGTGGAGGGAGGAAAGTGAAGGCAGACCAGGCATCATGACCTGGGAAGTCTGAGAAGCATAGGGATCAGAAGTCATGGGGAGAGGAATGTTTAGGAGAAGTAAAGTATGGAGAGAGATAGCATGATAAGAGGTGAGGATAAGATAAAGGGATTTTAGAATCTGTTTTTGGGGAGTAGAACAACTGTGGGTGATGGCAAGATTCAAGGATGGGTATAACCATCCTTATGTATGGATTAGATAGATTGAAGAAGCAGGTCACAAGAGTTGATTAAATTGTGGAATATTTCAAGGCATATCAACATATATTTCTAAGTTCTCTAATATAAGGGTAAAAGCTGGGGTAGAAAGGTAGCTGTGGAGCCAAATGCTGAACTTCTTGAGAAAAGAGAAAAAGAGGAAAAGGAAGGGAAATAAGTATTTATAAATGTCAGGTACTAGCACATTTATAAATATTATTGCATTTGATCCTCACAACAATTCTGGAAAGTATGTATGATTAATATCCCCCCTCCTGCATTTTACAGTTGAGAAAACTGAGGCAAATATAGTTTAAAGTGACTTGTCCAGGACCACACAATTATATTAAATGTCTGAGACTGAATTTGAACTCAGGTCTTCCTGAATCCATATATCCCATGCATTACCTAGCTGGGAGTGTTCTGGCATTCAATATATAATAGTCAACAGTTCCTGGACTCTGACAAATATGGATAGAGTGAGTCTCAAAGAGGGAAAGCTTGCTGAGTATTAGTGGCAGCAGGAGAATATAAACATAACAGTGCAAGCAAGGGCTATGCTAGTTCTCCCTCTAAGAACATGTTGAGGAGTATGAGAGAAGGAACAACTAGGCCATTTATAGGGTGGGTAATGATAGAGACATGGAAAAGAGAGACGTTTTCCCTTGATTTTCTAATTACTGAAAGCCATGACCTTTTTGCTTTGTCTATCTTGACTTCTGTAGCATTTGATACTAAGGGAAGCAATTTGCCATAGTGACTATAGCACTAGATTCAAAATCATAAAGATCTGTGTCTGAATGTCACCTCATGTACTTATAACCCGTGTAACCCTGGATATCTTACTTACCTTCTCCTAGCCTCTTTTTCCTTAGCCGTAAAATTTGGATAAAATAGCTCACAAAATTTTTGTTTTGTAGATGATGTATTTTGTGACTGCCACAGCTTTATATAAACACGAGCTGTTATTTTCTTTTGTTATTGTTGTTGTTGTTGTTGTTGTTATTATTATTATGAGGGTTAAATGACTTGTCAGGGTCACACAGTTAGTAAGTGTCGAGTGTCTGAGGTCTGATTTGAACTCAGGTCCTCCTGAATCCAGGGCTAGTGCTTTATCCACTATGCCACCTAGCTGCCCCCGAGCTGTTATTTTATTATCATTATTATATCTCCTGCCTTGACCTTTTTTTTGAAATTCTGTCCAGCACCTCTCTTTGCCTTCTTGGGCATCTTCAGCTAAGTGACCCATAGTCACCTCAGATTCAACACGTCTAAAACACAATACTCTTTTAGCCAAATCTAGCTCTTCCTCTGGGCCTGCCTGTTTCTGTTCTTGCCTCTTCTTCTATCATTCAGTCATCCTGCCTTGAAATCCCCTTTCTCTAATTTCCTTCACCAGTCACATTCCATCAGTTATCAAATTCTGTCTACTTTTACTCTGTTTTATTTCTCATATCTGTGCACACGTCCCTTCTTTTCCATTGCCACCATCTTTTCATGCTGCTGTATGCATCTAGGCTTCACTGCCTCTCCCCTGAACCATCGCACTAATTTTTTAACTTGTCTTCCTGCCCTCATTCTCTACCTAAGTCATAGATTTAGAGTTAGAAAGGATCTTAAAGATCATCTCTTTCTTTCTTTTCATTTTATAGAGAGGTTAAGTGATGTGCCCAAGGTTACGCAGGTAGAAAGTGAGAAGTCTTGGGATTTGAACTTTGATCCTGTGTCTAGCTAAATCCAGATCTCTTCCTACTGTACCACACCTATTGCTTTTTGGGGTGTGTGTGTGTGTGTATGTGTGTGTGTGCGTGCAATGAGGGTTAAGTGACTTGCCCAGGGTCACACAGGTAGTGTGTCAAGTGTCTGAGGTCAGATTTGAACTCAGGTCTTCCTGAATCCAGGGCCGATGCTGTATCCACTGTGCCACCTTGCTGCCCCCACACCTATTTCAATGTATCCTAATTACCACGGCAACCTAAGCCTAATTCAAATGCCAATTGTGCAAAACATACCCCTAGTGAGAAACCTTTCATTCTTCCCAAAGTTCTATGGAACAGACTCCTTGGCTTAGAATACATATTCCTTCACAATCTTACCACTTTCCTACCTTATCTTTTACTATTTCTTATGGAAATCCTCTTGTTTAGTCAGGCTAGATTATTAACAGTCCTTGGAGCACTTACCTGATTGCCCCTGTCTGTATTACCTTTCTCTACCCCTCTATTTAAGGTTTACCCCCTTTTCACGCATCAACTAAATTTCTGCTGTGAAAGTAATATGCTTTACACATCTCTGTATTCTGGTAGGGCCTGGTACAGAATGTGGCCACACAGAGTATGCACTCAGTAAATATTTGTTGGCATGGATGATGATGATGGTGGTGGTGGTGAAATTCTGATCAGTTATCATTTCTGTTCTCAAGTTCTTCAGTGGGTTATAATCCTTCAGGATTACAACACAATCTCCTCATTTTGGCATTTTAAAGCCCTTCACAGTTATATTACATTATGGTTTTATTTTTTTGGTTTTTTTTTGTGGAGCAATGAGGGTTAAGTGACTTGCCCAAGGTCACACAGCTAGTAAGTGTCAAGTGTCTGAGTCCAGATTTGAACTCAGGTCCTCCTGAATCCAGGGTCGGTGCTTTATCCACTGCGCCACCCAGCTGCCCCACATTATGTTAATATACTATATTTGTTTACCCATTACCCAAAGATGGGCATCTACTTTGTTACCAGTTCTTTGGTACCACAAAAAGTGAGTATTTTAGAGGATATAGGATCTTTCTGTGTCTGGCCTTGTTGGGGTTATGTGCCTAACTATAGGATGTCTGAATCAAAGAGAATAGACATTTTCATCACTTTAAAAATTCCAAATTGCCTTCCAAAATGTTTGAACCAATTCACAGCTCCGATGGTAGATGAATATACTCTACTTCTCAGAGCATCTGGAACATCGACTATTTCGTCATCTTGTCCAGTTTTTTTTTTTTTGGCATGAGGTAAAACTTCAGAGTTGTTTTGAATTGCAATTCTCTTATTATTAGTGAATTAGAATAATCTTTCACGTAGTTGTTAATAGCTTATAATTATTCTTTTGAGAACTGATTATATAATTGGCCATTAAGCCATTGGTAAATGTTTCTGGACTCATGTATTGGTGTTGATTTCCCATATATCTTGGATATCAGCCCCTTGCCAGAGATGTTTGATGCAAAGACTCCCCCCAGCCTTAATGTTCAGTTTCCCTTCTTATCCTCGTTATAATGATGAAATGTTTGTCAAGTTCATGTAATTGAAAAAAGTGTATTTTAACTTTTGTAATGCCTCTAGCCCTTGTCTAGTTAAAAATATGCTACCTGTCCACCATGATAGCTGTGAAAGGTATCTGATTTTATTCCTTTCTATTTCTTTTTAGTAGTTTTACCTTTTATATTCAGCTCACACATCCATTTAGAGCTTATTGTGGCATGTACTGTAACTTGTTGGTCTGAACTTAATTTCTGTTAGAGAGTGAAGTTTGTTTTTTTTTTTAAATGGAAGAAATCTAGGATAATAGACTTAGGGATGGCAAGGGCCTTGAATGTCATCTAGTCCAATTCTATTATTTTACAGATAAGCAAAATATGAAGTGACTTTCCCAAAGTCATAAAGCAGTAAGTAGTAGAAACACAATGTGAACTCAAGTTCATTGACTTTCAATTCGCCAGTCTTTCCATTGCATCACAGTAGAGATATATTTCAGCAAGCATAAAATGGACAGGGCAAAAGTAGAACACAGGGCCTAGGGGAAGGTAACCAGTTATGGTGGGTAGTAGTGGTGGGGGAAACAGTGTTAGTAGTCATAGCAATGGCTGGTCCAACCATTGGAGAACTATTTTTGCGGCTAATCACTGACTCTACGAGATAGTACTGTATTGACCTCTGTTATTTTTCATAGAAATTATCCCCAGGCTAAGCAATTTGTGGGCAAGGGACAACGAGGAATAATTTATCTCACCTTGGTGGACAGGTGTCTGGGTGAGAGGCTTTGCCATTGGACCTGTTGGAAGTGAAATCCTAGGGTCAGCTGAGAGCACAGCCTCCCTAGAAGCTGATGGAAATTGGAGGTGGAGAGGCAAGAATTGTTCTCTCTGGGGAGTGAAATGGGACTCCTGGGATGTTGGTATTTGGGGCACAGCCTCAGTAACCCAAATTCAATTCCAGATCTAACAGTGAGACAAATTGCTGAAAATACTGGAAGCAGCAGTGGCATCAGACCTTCTCCAACTTGGCTTCTTTGAGGATCCTTGCATCTAGAATATTTATTGTTTTTGTTTCAGAACAAAAATGTTTTCATTTCATGAAGTATAAGGAACTTTGTCATAAATTCAGCCTTGACTCACCTCTCTCTGTCAGATTTCTAGACCAACACTCTGTTATAAGCTCATCCTACACTTAATACCAACAGCAATGAAAACAATAATAATAATGATAATAGCAACAGTAACGATAGATGACATTTATATAGAACTGAATACTTTTCATTATGTTTTCTCATTTTATCCCCAGAATAATCTTGTGAGGGAGCTTGAATCAGATTTAGAGCTGGAAGAGACCTTAGAAATCATCAAGCCAGAGATCCTTCCTCCTCATTTTATAGATGAAGAAACTGAGAATCATATAGCTTATATGACTCGCCAAGGGTCACACAGTAAATGAATGAAGTAGGATTTGAACCGTCACCCCCAACATTCTCTGCCATGCTTAATTAAGTCCTGGACAGACTACTGTCTCTGAAAATGTTGCTCATCCTTTGTTTTCAAAAAGGACCAATGACATCAGGGAGATGTCACGACTTGGGTGTGAATTGGATTTAAGTGATAAAGAGTTGTATAAAATTGTCAACCTCACTCTCCAGGAGAGAGACTAAATATCCATAAGATCCCAAGGCAGATTTTTGGCATTTTACCCCCCTGTTCTAATATCTTATATGTACTTTCCACATTTAGGAACTTTTTGATTACAAAGTACTTCATTTACCTGATCTTATTTAATTTTTCACTATATCCCTGTATTGTGTTAAAATCTCCATTTTACAGTTGAAGAAACCAGAGAGGAGGGAAGTAACTCACCCAAGGTCACATAGCAAGTTAATAGAAAAGTTACTGTACAAGCCCCCATTACATTCACTCAAGTTCAGGGCACTTACTTGATCCTATTCTTGGCAAAATCCAGTGTCTCTAGCCATTTCTTTTTCCCTTATGGAGTAAAAAGTATTTGGTGCCCTGCCCAGCATCAGACTCATGCTGGCACACAGTAGTAACAAATACTGTCCCCAAGGACACCCCTAGATTTCCAGCCATAGTCTCTGCAATTTTCTAATAAGTAGTCATGTTGGGGCAGCCAGGTGGCACAGTGGATAGAGCACCGGCCCTGGAGTCAGGAGGACCTGAGTTCAAATCTGGCCTCAGACACTTGACACTTACTAGTGGTGTAACCCTGGGCAAGTCACTTAACCCTCATTGCCCGACCAAAAAAAAAAAGTAGTCATATCAGGAGATAAAAACACTAAGAAGAGAAAAAGTAGAAATTAATTGTTTTGATTTTTTGGGGGGCAGGGCAATGGGGGTTAAGTGACTTGCCCAAGGTCACACAGCTAGTGTCAAGTGTCTGAGGCCACATTTGAACTCAGGTACTCCTGAATCCTGGGCTGGTGCTTTATCCACTGTGCCACCTAGCTGCCTTGAAATTACTTGTTAAAAACTACCTTCACTACTATTAGGAACTCATCATTGCTGTTGCTTTGACTATCAAAGAAAGAGTAGAAGAGGGGTTGAAAGGGTTTAGGAGTTGAACACTTGTGGGCAAAATTGGGAAATAAAGATCCTTTGTGTTTATGTTTTCTCACTTCCCCTCCAGTAATATGGCTCCCACTAGTCCCCTCTGCCTTCCCTGAGAACCAGTTCTATTCTTTAGCCTTCCTTTCCCACTTCTTTCTCTTCCTGCTATTCCTCTGTTTAAAGTCCTGACTCCAAATTCCCTTTCTAGTCTTATTTCACATTACTTGTCATCAAGAATTATAAATTGTAGCCAAAATAGACAACTAGTTGTTCCCCAAATATATCATGCCATCTCCTAACTCTGGGTATTTATCTGGACTGATTACCTCCCGGCCCCAGCAATCCCTTGAATGCATTCTTTCCTGGTTTTTGCCTGTTAAGAACCTCATCTTCCTTCAAAACTCAGCTCAGAGACCTCTTTGAAAACTTTCTGGATCTCCCTAGTCTTGATAGAAAGTTGTCTCTCCACAGCAGTAAATGACTTTAGTAATGTACTATTTGATAAACCCAAAGACTCCAGCTTCTGGGATAGGAACTCAGTATTTGAAAAAACACTGCTGGGAAAACTGGAAGATAGTATGGCAGAAATTAGGCATAGACCAACATCTTACACCTTATACTAAAATGGGTACATGATTTAGTCATTAAAGGTGATATCATAGGTAAATTGGGAGAGGAAGGAATAGGTTATCTTTCAGATCTTTGGAAAGGAGAACAGTTTATGACCAAACAAGAGATAGAGAATATTATGAAATGCAAAATGGATGATTTTGATTACATTAAATTAAGAAGTTTTTGCATAAACAGAAGCAATGCATCCAAAATTAGAAGGGAAGTAGAAAGCTGGGAAACAATTTTTATAGCCAGTACTTCTGAAAAAGGCCTTATTTCTAAAATATATAGGGAACTAAATCAACTTTATAAGAATCCAAGTCATTCCCCAATTGAGAAATAGTCAAAGGATATGAACAGGCAGTTTTCTGATGAAGAAATCAAAGCTATCTATTGCCATATGAAAAAATGCTCTAAATCACTATTGATTAGAGAAATGCAAATTAAAACAACTCTGAGATACCACCTGACACCTATCAGATTGGTTAATATGACAAAAAAGGAAAAGAAAAAATATTGGAGAAGCTGTGGAAAATTTGGAACACTAATGCATTGTTGGTGGAGCTGTAAACTGATCCAACCATTCTGGAGAGCAATTTAGAATTATGCCCAAGGGGGTATAAAGCTGTGCATACCCTTTGACCCAGCAATACCACTATTGGGTCTTTATCCCAAAGAGATCATAAAAAAGGGAAAAGTACCCACATGTACAAAAATATTCATAGCTGCTCTTTTTGTGGTGGCAAGGAATTGGAAATTGAGGGGCTGCCCATCAATTGGGGAATGGCTGAACAAGTTGTGGTATATGAATGTAATGGAATTCTATTGTGCTGTAAGAAACGATGAGCAGGCAGATTTCAGAGAAACCTGGAAGGTCTTGCATGAACGGATGATGATTGAGATGAGCAGAACCAGGAGAACATTGTATACAGTATCATCAACATTATGTGTTGATCAGCTGTGATAGACTTGATTCTTCTCAGCAATGCAATGGTTCAAGATTGTTCCAAAGGACTCATGATGGAAAAGGCTCTCCAAATCCAGAAAAAAAAAGAACTGTGGAACATGGATGCAGACCAAACCATACTATTTCTTTTGTTTTTGGTACTATTGTTTTTCTTTTTTGAGGTTTTTCCTTTTTGCTTGATTCTTCTCTTATAACATGACTAATTCAGAAATGTGTTTAATGTTATTGTACATATATAACCTATATCAGATTACTTGCTACCTTGGGGGGGGAGGAAGAAAAATTAGAAACTAGAACCCTTATGAAAACAAATGTTGAAAACTATCTCTACATATAACTGGAAAATAATAAAATACTTTCATTTTACATATATATATATATATATATATATATATATATATATATATATAAGTTGTCTCTCCCTCCTCACATTTTCCTAGAGTAGTCTCTGTGTGGATGTTTCTCCTTTCCCCCCATCACACTTCTCTATTATATTTATCTGTGCTTGTGTCATATCTTCCCTAGTGGAATATAAAATCCCTTTAGTGCAGGCATGGATGGTGCCATATTTGTCTTTGAATCCTTAGCATCAAACCCAGTACCTTGCACATAGTGTATACAATAGATGTTGAGTTGAACGGAGCTGTCCATTAAGTTTTACCAGTCTTTGTCCCATTCCTTTGGGGCTCTGATCTCCTTTAATAAGAAAATGAGTAACTAGATCCTCCTCATGTATTCCTTCCAGGAAACATATTTGAATTTTCACCAGAGTTAATAATCAACTTCAAGAAGAGGCTCAAATGGTGGGATTACAGGAAGCCTGTGGTGGAAACATTTTCATTCAGGTGCCTTTTGGTGTGAGCTCAAGTTGTACTCTGTAGGAATCCACCATCTCTGCCAACGCTTAAGGCTGGCCCATTTTGGGTGTCTGCTGAGGTGACTCTGGCTGTACCCTCCTCAGTGTGATCTGAATGCTTGGAAGTGTCAGAGCTCTGGTGCAGTGACTGATGAGACATCTGCTTGCAATGGGCTATAAGCAACAATTCATTACGGCAAAATGGACTTACCCTCATTAGCCCAGAAGCTCTGAGTTTAATGTGGCACTCTGCAATCTCACAGACTTCGCTGCACACATTGAAGGAATGCATCACGTTTTTATGGAGCCTGGTGAATCCTGAACTTCAGAAGACAAAACGGAGATTTAGCATGCTTAGTGAATTAGTTGACATATTTACTCTTCATGAATAAGCCCATTTTGGAGACAAACACCTTCTTGTGGCCTCATTATTAGAGATTAGTGCGCTTGGCTGCTCTGCCCAAGGGCACGATTCTCCTTGGGGAGCAGTTCTGTCCTTATCTTTCCTGTACTTGAGGTATTCTTATGGAGGGCAGGTGAGCACTTTCTGGAGGCCCTGGGTAGAGTGTTCCCTCTGGGACAGCTGTTGGCTGAACATGAGCTGCACAGCACAGGGGACCTACATGAAGTGGGATAGACACTAGACAAAAGTTTGCTAATTGCACATTCAGGTCTAGCTACTGACTCAGGCCCATATAACTAGCACAAGACAAAAGGAATTTGGTCCCAGAAGGTTGTACTTCTTCCCTATGAGGACATGTTCTGACCTGCTGACATTCCCTGTGTTTGTCCCATGTGAAAAAATTCCTAATTATACCTTTAATTCGGGCAGACAGCCTCCCCTTGCTCTGGCCACAGAGATGACTTCTTTTAAACATGCTGGCTTGGTTTCCCTTTGTAGCACCTTCTTAGCAAACCTTCTGAAAAATAATAAGAGCTTTTGTGAATTAGCTGGAAGCAGGAATCAATTTATAGAATGTCTGAGATACACTCTCCAGTAAGTTCCAGAACCTGTGATTTTATGTTAAATTTGGAAAAAAGAGGCACAGACCACCAGTTTTCTGCATTCAGCATATGTATAGAAAATTACATATCCCCTTGTCACACTTACATGAAATGACAGTAATTCCTCCACAGTTGCTCTTCTCCCATAGTAAAGTGCCTCCTGCCTTACAGTCTCCCCAATATAGAATCACTAACTCCTTAGACAACCGGTGTTCTCCAGATATCAAATAACCCAGTCTTCTGTCTCTAGAGAATGCAGAGTGCTGACCTTAAGTAGTTTCATGCTTTTAAAGAAAGAAAGAAAATTCTGTATAGCAAAAGGGAATATAATTTACTATTTTATAGTTTGTGATAGCACAAGTCATGTAAATTTTGTGAGTTTTTTAAAAAATGGTTTTCAATATATATATTTATTCCGACCAAGATGAACATTATTGCAAATACAACTGGAATAATGAAATTACATTAACATATTCTATTTTTCATCAATGCCTTGAAGGCCTTATATGGCAACTTATCAAATTTGAAGATGACAAAACATTCACGGGGATACCCCTAGTTTGGCCAAGTTTTATAGCCTTTTAGTGATAGAGTTTGGACCAGAATTTTATATTTTGCATTTAAGAGCCTTAATTAGTCTCACTTCTTCCTCCTCTATCACCCATCTGTCAATGGTTTTCAAAATGATCTTCCTAAGGCATGGGTCAGACCATATTACTCCCCTGCTCAACAGTCTTCTGTAGCTCACTATTACTTTTAGGATAATTACAGACTGAAGTTCTCCATAATCTGAATCCAACCCACTTTTTCAGTAATTTTATATATGCTCTGTGAGTCAGTCAAACTAGACTACAGCTGTTCCCCAACTCAGCATTTCATCTCCCATCTGCTCCATGTCACATATAAGCTATCTCTTGAATATATAGTCCTTCCTCATATCTATCTTTTAGAATACTTATCTTCTCTGAATGTCATTTCTGATACCATCTCCTTCAACAAACCTTCTTGGAGTCCACCCCCTCCCTCCCCAACACACCTAGTTGTTAAAATTCTGTCCTTCATCAAATTACCTTATATTTACTTATAGAGAAGATAATTCACTGGCATTAGGTCCACGTTATTCTGATACAACCTTGTCTGCCTAACTGAAGGCAGAGAAAGTACTGGAGGAGAAAGTGTGAGGTGGCCAGTGATGAAGGACCTTCAACGTGGATGCAGATTGCATGCATGGACTTATGGGGAGATGGTGATAGAAAGTGCAAGCTGCATTAAATATGGGAAAAAATTAAAATGGTGATTGCTACAGAAGCTTGACTATATCCTACAGTTTCTTCTCACCCAGACTAGCACAAAAGTTGAAGTGTTTTCTCTTCCCTTTTCTTGTGCCCTGGAAATCTCTATGAGATCAGGAAGACAGTTCAGACTAGAGCAGGCAAAAAGCTGGTTCACTCCTACCCTGCTGATCCTGAGCAATATATAGTGAAACTAAGGAACCCTGGAGCCAGTAATCTTGCTTTCCTGTTTCTCTGTGCTGCCGATACCAAGAGAATGAGTGTTCTTATAGCAATTCCCTAGTCTCTATGCTGCAATCTATTGTGACTTTAAAATTCCTGTTTATGGCTCACATGCTGTGCCTAGGATACTTAATAGAGAGGAATAAGACTCCAAACCATGAAAGAAACTTTTGCACTGGGGGATTGGGCCTGGGAAATAAGTGGAATGTCATATTTCTCCATGCATAGGTCAGATATATTCAGATTTTATCATGCTTCTATCCAATTTAATTAAACTCTTTATTTAATGATGACATTGAAGTCCAGGTGACTGAAACAACCTGCTGAATTGGAACAGATAAAAAGTAGTCAATAAGATGGAGGCTCTAGCCATTGCCTGAAAAGTAGTCAATCTCAAACTGTCAATCAACATTTAACATAGTGATCCGAATGTTGGTTACTCCTACATTTAGGCTAGGCCCAAATATAATCTGCATACTTAAAATACAATCTATTCGATTACACCCACAGACATATGTATATAGTCATTCGGAAACTTTTGGCTCTGCATTCTTATCAATGTGGTCATTCCCTATGGAAATGCTGATCACAAGCCATCTGTGATCCCCATCTTATGAGATGTCTGTCAGGCCTCTCCCCTCTCCCTGCAAATCTGCCACCGGAGATCCACCCAACATACCAAGGGGTTTTCCTTAGGTCTGCTGATACAGCACAGAGACCAAGGACATGCATGAGCTATTTATTGATTATTCCTTGCTTTCTTTTTTCTTTGCAACAAACATTTATTTTATTTTTTCCAGTTACATGTAAGGGTAGTTTTCAACATTCATTTTCATAAGATTTAGAATTCCAAATTTTTCTCCCTCCCTTCTTCTCCTCCTCCCTCCACAAGACATCAACCAGGTTATATATGTACGATACACAAGTGCTCTTTTTATCAGTTCTTTCTGTGGGGGTGGATAGTATGCTTCATCATTAATCCCTTGGTATTGTCTTAGATCATTGTATTGCTGAGAGTAGTTAAGTCATTCATAATTGCTCATCATACAATACTGCTGTCACTATGCACAATGTACTCCCAGTTCTTCTCACTTCACTGTACATCAGTTCATATGAGTCTTTCCAGGTTTTGTTTGTTTGTTTGTTTTTTTGCAGGGCAATGAGAATTAAGTGACTTGCCCAGGGTCACACAGCTAGTTAAGTGTCAAGTGTCTGAGGCTGGATTTGAATTCAGGTCCTCCTGAGTCCAAGGCCAGTGCTTTATCCACTGTGCCACCTAGCTGCCCCGTCTTTCCAGGTTTTCTGGTATCATTCTGTTTGTCATTTCCTATAGCACAATACCATTCTACTACAATCATATACCACAGCTTCTTCAGTCATTCCTCAATTTATGGACATTCCCTTGATTCCCAATTTTTAGCCGCCACAAAGACTTGCTATAAATATTTTTGGTACAATTTCCCCCCTTTTCTCTTTTTCATGATTACTGTTGTTAACTAATTACCTCCGTCCTATTCTCTTCCCCATGATATTTACTCTATTATCTATCTTCTTTCACCCTATCCCTATTCAAAAGGGATTTGCTTCTGTCTGTCCCCTCCCCCAATCTTCCCTCCCTTCTTCTGCCCCTCTCTTTTTATCCCCTTCCGCTCATAATTTCCTGCAGGGTTAGATAGATTACCCAACTGAGGCAACTCTGATGAGTATAAGGTCTTTGAGCCTATTCTGATGAGTGTAAAATTCATTTACTGCCCTGCTCCTCCCCCATCTCTTTCCACACTCCATAAGCCTTTTTCTGTTTCTTTCATGTGGGATTTCACCCCATGCTACTTCTGCCCTTCCCCCTCCCCCAGTGCATTCCTCTCACACCCCAATTTAACCCTAAATATGTCATCATGGGGCAGCTAGGTGACACAGTGGACAAGGCATCCACCCTGGATCCAGGAGGATCCCAGCCAAAACCAGGCCTCAGACACAAGACAGTTGCCCACTGCACGACCCCAGGTATGTCTCCCAACTCCAATTTTTTTATGGTTTTCTAGGTCTTGTATTTGAAAGTCAAATTTGCCATTCAGTTCAGGACTTTTCATCACTAATACATGAAAGTCCTCTTTTTCATTGAAGTCCCATTTTTCCTCTGAAAGATTATGCTCAGTTTTGCTGTTACATGATTCTTAGTTGTAATCCCAATTCCTTTGCCTTCTAGAATATAATATTCCATGTCCTCTGGTCCTTTAATGTAGAAGCTGCTAGATATTGTGCTATCATGACTGGGGCTCCACAGTACTTGAATTCTTTCTTTTTGGCAGCTTGCAATATTTTCTCCTTGACCTGAGAGCTCTGGAATTTGACTATAATATTCCTAGGAGTTTTCCTTTTGGGATCTCTTTCAGGAGGTGATTGGTGGATTCTTTCAATTTCTATTTTATCTTCTGCTTCTAGAATATCAGGGCAATTTTCCCTGACAATTTCTTGGAAGATGATGTCTAAATTCTTTCCTTGATCATGGTTTTCAGGTAGACCAGTAATTTTCAAATTCTCTCTCCTGGACCTATTTTCCAGGTCAGCAGTTTTCCCAAGAAGATATTTCACATTGTCCTCTATTTTTAATTCATTTAAATTGCTTTATTGTGTCTTGGCTTCTCATAAAGTCACTAGCTTCCATTTGTTCAATCCTAATTCTTAGGCAATTATTTTTGTCAGAGAGCTTTTGTACCTCCTTTTCCATTTGGCCAATTTGGTTTTTCAAGCTGTTGACATTTTTCTCATGTCTTTCCATGCATCACCCTCATTTCTCTTTCCATTTCTTCCTCTACCTCTCTAACTTTATCTTCAAAGTCCTTTTTGAGCACCTCTATAGCCTGAGACCAATTCATATTTTTCTTGGAAGCTTTAGATATAGGGGCCCTGACATTGACTTCTTCCTCTGAGAGTACACCTTGGTCTTCCTTGTCATTAAAGAAACTTTCTATGGTCCTCACCTTTCTCTGTCTGCTCATCTTGCCTTTCTTTTACTTGACTTTTAGCTCCTTAAAATGAGGCACTGTTTCCAGGCTGCACTATCCCAAGCTTCAGAAGGTCCCAGGTAATATGATTTAAGGAGGAACAGGTTATTCACTTGCCTGGCCTGTTCCCTGGTCCATAGATGACCCCAGACCAACTTGCCAATCAACCAGCTTTGTGTGTTGTAGGTGTCAGCTCTGATCAGCCTGTGCCCCTCCCCCACCTAGGCCACTGCTACTCAAGCCTACCTCCTGGTTCCCAGCAGGGGTGAAAAACCCAAGTTTTGACTCAGCACCAGCATAGAACCCTGTAGTCTGTCCCCTGCTAAGGGCTTAGCCCTTTCACCAGACTGTGAACTTAGTTACAGATGGCACTGGGGCTGCAGCTGATTCAGAGGCTCTGGGGGATTTCTTTCTCTGGCAAGGCCTTCCTGGTACTGGATCTGTGCCAGCATGACTGTGGGGTTGGGCCCCACTTTTGTTTCAGCGCAGCAGTTCACTCCTTCTGACCTTCCGAGCTATCCTTGGTTGGAAGATGATTTCAGCACATTCTTCTGTGGGTTTTACTGCTCTAGGAATTCTCCTATGGCATTATTTTGATGTTTTTTGGAGCAATTGTGTCATGAGTTTGAGAGCTCACTGCCTTTCCTCTGCCATCTTCTATTCCTTGCTTTCATTGTTAACTGACCCATTTCTTTTCCCCATCCTTCATTTCTATAATGGTATCTTTTTGGACCACTTTGCCTCCTGTGAAATTCTTTATGTAGGTTAGGACATGTGGCTAGGGCAGATAGATAAAAGAATATGCAAGAGAGAATGTCTCTAGTCAGAGACCAGAGACCAGACTGGTGAGTATTCACATGAAGGAGTCCACGGATAAGACTTCCCCAAGTTTAATGTACTAGGTGGGCCATAGTCATGAGCTCCCACTGATATATTTCCATTTACTAGCAAGAAGACAAAATCAGGTCAATGCAAAGGCGTTGACATGGTCTTCAAGTAATTTTCTTTTTTGTGTCAGGTGGGGCTAGGTTATAACAAGCATTTATTAAGCATTTACTTAACTGTGTGCCAAGCATTGTGTCAAGTGTTGAGGATACAAAGAAGGCAAAAACAGTTCCTGTCCTCAAGGAGCTCACAATCTAATGGTGAATACAGTGTGCAAACAATTATCTATGAACAAGATAGAAACAGGATAAACTGGAGATAATCAAGAGAGGGAAGGGACTAGCATTAAAGGGGGGTTGGGAAAGGCTTCTTACAGAAAGTGGGGTTTTAGTTGAGACTTGAAGGAAGCCAGAGAAGGCAGAAGATGGAGAGAATTCTAGGCATGGAGAACAACCAGAGATAATGCTCAGAGACAGTAGATGAAGTGTTATGTTTGAGGAACAGAAAGGAATCCAGTTTTTCTGTATAGTAGAGTATGTGGAAGGAAGGAAGAAAGGAAGGAAGGTATGAGACTAAACAGTTAGGAGGGGGTTTTTAAACAGAGAATATTATGTTTGGTCCTAGAGGTAATAGGAAGCCATTGGAGTTAATTGAATGGAAAAGTAGGGAGAGTGATACCTGCAAATGAGATTTAGGACTATCACTTTGAGAGCTGGAGGACAGTCTAGAGTAGGGAGACCAACCAGAAATCCAGGGGTAAGGAAGGATTGATTTTTTTTTTTGGAGAGAGAACTAATAATATGTAGTGGCATTTCCTAAATGCTACACAAATTTAGAGGAGGGCAAGGTTAGTATTGGCTTAGCTTAATTAAGGAAGACTTTAATTACAGGAAGATTAATAGAAAAGTTAAGTTGAATCTTTATTCTAATTCAACAAACATTCATTATGTGCTTATTGTATATCAGTTACTAGGAACACAGAGAGAAAAATTTATAGATTTTGAGTTGAAAGGTACCTTAGAGATTGTTTAATCCAAAATCCTTCATTTTAGGGATATGGAAACTGAGATGTAGAGAAGTTAAGTGATTTTCCAAGGTTAGCATAGGTAGGAAAAAGAGAGAAAAGAAGAGAAAAGAAGAGAAAAGCCACAATCTGAACCCAGGACTTCCAGATGCAATTTAGTTCTCTCTCCATGGGACCACACTGCCTTTCAAGTGACAGTCCCTGACCATAAAGAACTAATGATGTACTAGAAAGATACAGCATGTGTAGAACAAGAATGGCAGAAGGAAGAAGTAATAAAGGCAGAAAGGCAAACAAAATTCTAGAAGAAAAACTGAGGAGAAAAAGCTCATTTTAAGCTCAGAGGATCATTGAAAGCTTCATGGAAGAGGTAGTTCCTGAAATGGCCCTTGAAGAAATAGATGGGGGAGAGGAAAAGAAGGCACATTCTAGGGACAGCTAGGTGGTGCAGTGGATAGAGCACCAACCCTGGAGTTAGGAGGACTTGAGTTCAAATCTGACCTCAGACACTTAACACTTACTAGCTGTGTTACCCTGGGCAAGTCACTTAACCCCAATTGCCTCAAAAAAAAAAAAAAAGAAAAGAAAAAGAAGGTACACTCTAGACATGGGAAGGGCCATGACCTGAAGATGCTTATCATGAACAAATTACTGTTTTAGAATCTGGGGTTACCTACATGAGTCCCTGACCAAGGAGTTTACAATGTTATAGATGCTCTCTAATAGCTGAGAATTGGATGTTTGAAAGGGCAACTGAGATGGGAAGTAAAGAAGACTGGAATGGGATCAGCAGAGGTCCAGAGTCATGAATAAATGAGGTGTGTTTGATTGCAGTTAACTAGTTAATATGATGGATGTGTAGGGGATGTATATGGGAGCACAGAATCATTGGATAGAGATGGAAAGGATCCTAGTCATTATCTTATATCAATCTCTCACTCGACAGATGAAACCTGGAAAGGTAAATAGAAGCTATATATTACTCTAGAGTACAAGGAGATGATCCCAATTTGGACTAGGGTAGTGGCAGTGGGGATGCAATGTATGAGATGCTTTGGAAAGGAAAAAGCAAAAGAATTTGGTGGCTAAATAGATTGAGATAAGGGGAGGAATGTGAGAGAAATCAAAGATGATCACCTGATTGTTTCAGGTTTTCAAGCCCAGGTGAGTGAATATATGACAGTCTCACCGCCATAAGTAGGGATTATCAGGGAAAGGGGAGTTTGTTTTGTAGGGAAGATACTAAGTTCATTCTTAGAGGATTCCTGTCTTAGTCTTGAAATTTCTGTTTCATATAGGATGACACCTGAATTCTGTAACATACAGAGCCCTGGCATCAGTAGGAAGGTGGTTTGCATGTGTATGTGTTTGTGTGTTTTCTCCATTGTCCCCCCACAGTGTGTTTACACTCAGCAAAGAGATAAACATCCATTTGGTTTAACACACGCAAAAATACCTTAGCAACTTCTTGCAGCTTGGCTGGTTGCTAAGTCGTGGCTCTTTGGCTACCATGGCAACATCATCTAAGACTCGAGAAGAGCCCTGCTGCTACTAGGCCCCTCTTTCCCACATGGCTCAGGGAGAGGGTGTAATCCAGGACCCCAGAAGAACATCTGATTTTGGTCCCCAAGACTGAAACCATTTACCCCAAATCACTTTGTCTTCACCAGGGACCTATCAATTAATCATTAACCAATCACTTAATGAGCATTTATTAAGAGTTTATTATGAAAAAAAAAAGAGTTTATTATGGGCCAGACACAGCAGGGATACAAAAAAAAGGTAAAATAGTCCTGCCTTCCAACAGTTTATCAGGTGAGAAAAAATATCACATAACTTCCTTCAGCCTCAAGGTTCTTCATCTGTAAAATCAGGCAGTTTTCCTCTGAGGTCCTTCCCAGCTCTAGATTATTATTATTATTATATTAATAATAATAATAATAAACAGCAACAATAACAATAATATATAGTACTTTAAGGTTGCAAAGCACTTTATATTCATTACCTTTTTTTGATCTTCAACATGTTTGTGAGGTAGGTACTGTTATTATCCCTGTTTTACACATGAGGAAACTGAGGCCAAAAGTAGTTAAATGACTTGCTCAGGGTCACATAGTATGTTTCTGGTTTCTGAAGCATTAAACCTAGGTATTTCTGACATCGAGTTCAGTGCTCTCTCCACTATCACATATAAACATATATACAAAAGAGTATTTTCCTAAACCTTCCTGGGGAGGGGGGCGGTGTCTCTTTTTTTGAGGGGGCACTTGTTAAATGTCAAATGACAAAAAAATGTTGGTCCTGGTGGCTAGGACTATACTATAGGCTCTGCGGAGTTCGCAGTTATGGAAACTCTGAAGTAGAGTCAAGGTAGGTCCCTGAGAAGGTGTGAGGAGTTATTCTTGAGCATTATTTCTGAATCAGGAATTATATAAGACCAGACCATAGGAGCAAGGACCCATTCCCCATCTAAATTCTTCCCTACTGCCCAACACAGTGCTTTGCACTCAGTAGGAACCCAATAAATGTTCATTAAATGAAGGTAGCTGGGAGCCCCTGAATTCTAGTGGAGAAGGGAAATTTCTCCCAACACCAAGGTCAATATAGCATCATGCCATGCTATAGCTGTAAGGGGCCTTAAAGATTATTGTTGGAGAGATAAGGACAGCCTAGAAAAAACACTGGGTTTGGGGTCAGGAAGATATCCTACCTTTGACATGCATCAGCTGTGTGAGCATGAGCAAGATGTTTAATCTATCAAAATCGTCGTTTCCTCATCAATTGAAATGGAGGCAATAATACCTCTAGTACCCACCTCATTGGGTTGTTGTGAAGTTCAAATGAGATAAAGTATTTAAAATACTTTGATGACCTTAAAGCACTAGCTAAGTGCCAACTATTGTTATCTAGGCAAACTCTCCCTCATTTACTTCCTTATTTTACAGATGAGAAAATCAGGAGTTGGAGAAATTAAGTGACTTCTTGGGAAGGTCACACTAATAATAAATGGCAGAATGAGGACTAGGTCCCAGGGCCAGGGGATGTATCAACCATGCCATGTTCTCTGGCTCCTTGGCTTTGTGCATGGATTAAAGGAGGGCTTCATAACTTTTTGTGTACAGGACTCCTTTGGCAGTCTGATGAAGCTTATGGACCCCATCTCAGAAGAATATTTTAAAATGCATTAAAATACAGAAGATTACAAAGAAAGGCAATTATGTTGAAATATAGCATCTCTCTCTTTCTATTCCAGGCATGAGATACACACACAGATACACACACACACACACATATACATGTGTGTATACTAGGTATAACACACATATACATATACACATGTATATGTATATACAAATATATGTATATAGCCTTGGATCTGGAATACACACATATTTATATGTTATATATTTGGAATATAGCATGTTGGTGTTGGTCTTTTATAACTTGAAGAAGATCAAAGACATCACAATGTTGGGCTTAAGGTATTGTGTGTTTGACTGGGGCTGATTAGTCCAATACAAGCTATGAATTAAATGTAGCCCTCAAAATTGAATTGAACCCAGGGCAGAGTGTCATAGTACTATTGATCACCTACCTAGTCTTAGATAATCAATCAATAAACATTTATGAAGTGCTCACTGTGTACCAAGCACTGTGTTAACCTAGCCCAACTTGAATGAACTTTTTTGGGTACCTATATTACTATTGATTCATGTTGATCTTGAAGTTGATCAAAACACTCGTTTTTTTTCATGTGACTTGCTCTCTAGTCATATTTTCTCTATGGAATATACATATATTGGAATATACATAGAAATTCCAGATCCAAGGCTAAGAACTTTTTTTTTTTTTTTTTGGTGAGGCAATTGGGATTATGTGACCCTTCCAGGGTCACACAGCTAGTAATTGTTAAGTGTCTGAGGCCAGATTTGAATTCAGGTCCTCCTGAATCCAGGGTTGGTGCTCTATCTCCACTGTGCCACCTAGCTGCCCCTAAGAACTCTTGGTTGGAGGATCACACACATAAAGCTGGAAGGGACCTTAGAGGCCATTTACTACAACTTCCTTATTTTACATATTAGGAAACTAGGTTGAGAGAAATTAAGTGATTTTCTAAGGGTCAGAGTTAAGTGTTGGAGGTGGGTTTTAAACCCACTTTTTCCTAGTACCATGTCGAACACTCAAGCCACTTATACCATGCAGCATCTTAGAGCCTCAGGGTAGTGGTCTAAATCTCAACTCTGCTGTGTCTTCTCCTCCCTCCACCCCACTGCCCTCCACACAGTGCATTTCCCACTTAGTTTAATTTCCATGTATTCTAGTACATACAGAGTTAATTGCATTTGGTTTCCTCCATTTAAAATAAGAGCTTCCTGAGTGGAAGGGATTATGTCTTGGCCTTCTTTTGTACTCCCAGTGCTTAGCACAGTGTTTATTGACAGACTAACTGTGCTTACTAAGTGCTTATTGACAGACTGACTGTGATGACCCTTGGAGCCTCTCCACCCAGCCCAACAAAAAAGCCTCTCAGAAGTTCTAAACCCTTTCAGAGTAAGACCACTGTTAATGGCAGACTAAAGTCTTCTTTCTGGCCTGTGAGGAGTTTGAATTTTAACTAGTTGATGATTACCTCAGAGTCTTCCTTTCCCATCCCCCAGTCCCTTCCACTATTATGAATGAGCACAGTTTCCAGGTCCAGGACTCCTCCCTCCCTCCCCAATGCATGGTCTTGCTTGATTGACCCAGAGAAGAACTCTATAAAACCCCTAAAGACTTTTGTAACGATTGGAATGACGCCACCTGCTGGAGACTTACTGTAGAAGAGTTCCACCCATGAAGTGAAGGTCTTTGAGGGCAAGACCAGGAGTCTTTTCTTTGGCATCAGGAAGTGACATTGGCTAGTGAGAGGAAGAAGGAAGGGACTAGCGCTCTGTCTCGCGCTCTTTCCTCTGGACTCTGGTGGAGAGCGGAGCTAGAAATGTGCTCTCCCTTTAATAGATAGGAATCTAGGCCTTTCTCTCTCTCTTTACCAAATTCTTATTCTCCTTAATAAATGCTTAAAAGCCTAACTCTTGCTAAAGCTTATAATTTATTGGCGACCACTCATAAGATATTTTAGACAGACTAGCTAGAATTTTAGCCCTTAACACTTTATTGGTCTTAGATTCTCCATTCCCTCTGGGGCCTCCATATAGGTGCCTAATTCCATTGGGAGCACCAGAGGACTCTTCTTAACAAAATAGGATTGCTCTACTGTCTTCTAGTGTTCCCTGTATTTCCTGGTATTTAACTATTGGCATTCTGAACCTTCCTAAACCTGTAGTAAGATGCTGACTGATTGACTGACTGACTGATATTGTTTAGAGTATGCCCAGGAATCTCCCCCAAAAGGGGCCTCTTCTAGGGGAACTAAATCTGACCAGATCCAGGGAGAACATCCTCTCCCCACCCTGGTGCAGAGATGACTGGGTTGCTAAGCAACAGATATTCTCTTGCCAAAGGGTTCTAACCCATAGTGTAGTGTCTTGTGTACACAAAAGCCCTTCCTAGGTAACAATTGAGAAACTTTTGTGGGGCTGAGGGTGAAATAGCACATGGAAAGGGTCAGGAAATGAGAATTGTGGGAATAGAACTTCCCTCCCAGACTGGACTTCAAGGAGCATGTGTTTTAGCATCTCTCAAGGCTGGGCTTTAAGGGAGAGGGAATTAAAAGGCTCTTTTGGTTCTCCTCATTGCTTGGGCATGGTGATCTTTTCTTGGAGGGGAAGGTGGCTTCTCCTGGCCCTCTTTTGGGGGCTATAACAGGGTATTAGCAAGGGAGTGAAGGAAGATTACCGACCCTGGGAAAATAATTCAGTGCTACATCCAGTGCACCTATTCTTCTTCCTCATAGGCAGTGAGTGAATGCTGGATTGTCTGAATATCAAAGATCTTATCTTTGGCGCCCTTCCTTGGGCACAAATCTTTGGGGTAAAGACATTGTTTCTATCCCTGTCCTCTACAGGCTATTAACTACAATTCTTGATTCTATTGTGCAAGAGCAGCTTGCTGCTGCCAGGAAACTGGGTTATCTTGCTTCTCTCTCTGCAAATAGGAATCCTGCATGTCACATGGAATTCATTCTCAGGAATCACTGTTGCCTGAACTGCAGCCTGAATCATAATAGAAACCATATGAACTCACCTTTCTATGGTATTTTATGATTTACAAATGCTTCTGTGAGATAGCCAATGCAAATAATATTATGCCCTTTTAATATATGAAACTGTACCCCAGAGAGCTTAAATGACTTGTTTGTGAACATATAGCTAGGATGGGGCAGGATCAGGATTCAAATTCAGGTTGGAGGTTTGGAGCCAAAGGAGCTGAGTGTGACTTTCATTATGACCCACTAAGGGGCATAGTAGATAGAGTGCTGGGCCCGGAGCCAGGAAGACCCAGGTTCAAATTCAGCCTCAGACACTTCCTAACTATGTGACCCTGATCAAGTCATTTAAGCCTGTTTGCCTTAGTTTCCTTATCTGTCAAATGAGCTGGAGAAGGAAATAGCAAACTACTCCAGTATCTTTCCCAAGAAAACCCCAAATAAGGTCACAAAGAGTCAGACAGGACTGAAAATGACTCAACAACCACAAAATCCTGGGCAAGTCACTTAAGCCCTCCTCTATAAGGTGAGGTATGGGAGTCAATGACTTCTACATTGAAATTCATGATTCTATGTTTCTCGGTATTGAACTTTTGCAAATTCAGGGTTCTTTCATCTACACCTCTGGGCTAGAGACCATAAACTGTGAGCTTTGGGGGAAGCACACATATATCTGCTACTAGAAGAAAGTTTATGAAAAGCAACCATGGGGCCTATACAAAAAAAACAGGGCCTTTAAGACCATGGGCCAATATCTCACTCATCTGTTGATGAATTTTGTTTTCAGGGTAGTTTCTTACTAGCTCTTTTCAGTTTTATAAGCTGAGATTGGTCTTGTGTCTAAGTATTCCCCAGTTCAATTTGATCTCGGTAACCACTGTTCTCTGGCAGTGTTATGGACAGGGGTAATTTTGGATTGTGGACAATTTTGAATTGGTTGGAGTCTTCTCCCTGAGTTGAGCATCCTCTGCTTTGACGGCGGTTTTTATTACATGCGATACTTTGCCATTAACTTTTATTAGATCCATAATTTTTTTATTAACATTGAGTAATAACTGTTTTCTGTGGCATCACTCTTCCGAGGAATCCCCCGATTAGTAGCCCATGACAACAGTTGCTAAATTGAAGTTTCTTCTGCCAACATTTCATCCACAGTATATCCAGCCATTCCACCTCATCTTGCTTAAAAAGCCATGAAATTTCTGTACATTATCAGCCAAATGACTACAGCCCAAGAACCTTAAATGGAGATGCAAACTGAGCTCAGAATGATTTGAATTGGGACTCTTCTGCTGCTCATCGAACACCTATAGCAAGACAGTCACACAATCATGGGATTTTAGAATCGGAAAGTACCTCAGAGGCCATGTAGTCCAACATATCCTTGTGAGAACCAAAATTGGATATACTGAGAGCTATTTGGGTGACTCACCTTAATATTGGGGTCCCGGAAATATGAGGGACCTTTTTTAGGTTTAATCTCCCCTCTGAATTATTCTTTTTAGATACTTCTCCCAGGCCAATAAGAAAGGAGCCTCTAAGCTTTAGTTAACAAAAGGATCAGATTTTATTACATGGGAATTAATTAAACAACAAAGGTGAAACTAATAAAAAATCAAAGATAAGGAAATGGGAAAATAGAAATACAGATGGATGCTCTTAACTCTAAACTTAGCCTAAACTGGTTCAAAGGAATTTAGGGTTTTCTGTGAGTAACTCACTGAAGCCTGAACAGCCCACCAGACGGAGAACCAGCACGCTGCCACCGTGACCTCAGTCAACTGCCAGAGAGAGCGTTCAGCATCCGGGAAATGCCTTGAGAGCTTAACCTACCGGAAGTGCCTCACCTCCTTTCTGGTAGTGTTCAATCTCTCCTCCCCCCAAAAGGGGAGGTCCTTCAAAAGCTGCTCATGGAGAGTTCTCCTTCTGACCTCAGTAGCATATGTAATCTTAGGGTGGGCCAGGTGTGGCCCCTCCCAAGAGTCTCAATTCAGCTAAAACTTGTGATATTAATCTTTACCACAAATAATTTTTACACATCCTGAACACAAATTTATGATACAACCCAGTGGGCAAGTGGTCATTCAGGCTTTTTTTTTTTTTTTTAGTGAGGCAATTGGGGTTAAGGGACTTGCCCAAGGTCACACAGCTAGTGTTAAGTGTCTGAGGCCAGATTTGAACTCAGGTACTCCTGACTCCAGGGCCAGTGCTTTATCCACTGCGCCACCTAGCTGCCCCAGTCATTCAGGCTTTGCTTGAAGATTTCCAGTGGTGACTTATTCCACTTCAGGATAACTCTTAATTATTAGGTTTTTGTTTTGTTTTGTTTTACACTAAGCACAAATGTTCACCCATTATTTCTGGTCTTGTCCTATAAGGTCAAGCAGAATGAATCTTACCTCTCTTCTACATGACAATCATTGAAATACTTGAAGATGGATATTATGTCCCATTCTGTCCCCATAGTCTTCTATTCTCTAGGCTAGACAGCCTCAGTTGTTTCAACTAATTCTTATTTGGCATGTACTTGAGTCCTTTTGCCTTTTTATTATTGTTGTCGTTTGGTCATGTTCAACTCTTCATGATCCCATTTGGAGTTTTCTTGGTAAAGATACTGAGTGGGTTGCCATTTCCTTCTCTAGCTCATTTTACAGATGAGGAAACTGAGGTAAACAGGGTTGTTATTTGCCCAGGGTCCCATAGCTACTAAGTTTCTGAGGCTGGATTTGAAGTCAGATTCTCCTGATTATAGGTCTCTGTACCACCCAGCTGCCCTTTGCCTTCTTAGTCTCCCCATTATGCACATTCTCCAGATTTATCAATGTTTTTCCTAAAATGTGGCCCTCAGAATTGAACTCAGTGCCTTAGCTGTGGTTTGACCAGGGCAGAGTGTCATAGGATTGTCTATCACCTGACTAGTCAGAGACAATCAATCAATAAAAAATTGATTAAATGTTTACCAAATGCCAAGTGCTACAAGACCTTTTCTGGGTGCCATGTCACTATTGACTCATGTTGATCTTGCAGCTGACCAAAACACTTATTTTTTTTTTCATGGGACTTGTTATCTAGCCTCACTTTCTCTATCTTTTACTTGTGGAATTGATTTTTTTGAACACAAGTATAAGATTTTGCATCCATCCCTTTCACATTTCATCTCATTGACTTCAACCCCACATTTTGCCCTGCCAACATCTTTTAACTTCCTTCCCTGGAGAAGAACAATCCTTTCTTTGACCCAGGAAGAGAATGGTGTTTCATCTCTGGGGGATTATTGTGTCTATGGGAAGGAAAGAGCTATTCTGCCACAGTAATGATTGTTTTCTTCCTTGGTATCACTTCTATTTCCAGAAGGCAGGAGAAGGGAAGCAGCTCTAAGTGGGGAGTAGTCTTGTATATCCCCCTAGAGACTTAGCAGCAAGGGATAGGGTGGTTCTATCTACTTCAAGACTATATCAGAAAGATGCTATTGGAGACAAATTTCATCACAACATAGTGTAACTGAATGAGTGCAGACCTCAGAGTAAAGACTTGAGTTTAAATCCTGGGCGAGTCACTTAAGCTCTCAACTTTGTTACTGGAAAATGAGAATAATAATATATGTCCCACTTACTCCACAGGTTTGTTTTGAGGAGACCCCTTTAAAAAGCCATGTAAAGGTGAGCTGTTATTGCCTAGGGCTTTCTAGAAAGCTTCTTTGGAATTTCAAATGATTGAGTTTTAGCTTACCTAGTTACTAGTTTAGTCTTGGATTCCCATAAGATCCCTGGGCTCTTAAGTCAAAATTTAACTGAAGAAGTTAATTTTTAAGTGCCTTCTGTGCCCCCACAGAGGGACCACCTTCCTTTCTTGCTTAGAGGCTTATAAGTGACTTCAAGCACTAGTTGCATGACCTTGGATAAGTCATATCATGTCTCTCATCTGTTAAATGAGGGTGTTAGATTAGAAAATCTCCAAAGTTCCTCTCAGGCCTGACATTCTAGGAATTTAAGCTATTTTCTCTGGACTCTGTGGTCAGAGGCTCTACAAATCGTTCTCCTTATGCCAAAACTTGCAGGAAAGAAGCCCCATCCCAGTTCCTTTCTATCCTTCCCAAATTTAGCTAAACACAAAATCTGTTAATTGGATACTGCCATGTGAGGGGAGGGCTAATTGCCCAAGAGTCATAGGTGACTAGAAGCTTCAGCCTACTCTGGGATGAATAGACTCCAAGTATAGCTTTGGATCTCTCTCTTCCCTAAAGAAAGTGTTTACGACAGGTCTGAGCCATTTTCTTCATATTCTGATTGCTAATTTCATCTGGAAGGATGGGTAGATCTCTCTCCACCACTAATTTACAAGTGGGACCTGCTGAGAGATTCCATCAGCTGTACACATTTGTTGGGCAGCAGCATTTCCTTGGTCATGAATCAATAATAGGAGTTCTTTGTACCTCTTCTCCTTTGTTTTGAGCAGAGTTGTGATGGCCATAATTTAAACCCACTGAAGGCAAAGGGTGGGGAGGCTGACAAATGCATTTCCACCATGGCAAGGAACTGGAAACCAGCAGCCGCCAACATGTCTGGGTTGGAATGGAGTGTCTGACAAAGTATATCCTATAGGTGGAATGAAATTAGATACCTGTCAAAATGCATTTGTCCTCTAAATAACTATTCACATGTTTTATGTTTTGGTCTAAATAGATGTTCATCTCCTCATCACAGTTGTGCTGTCAGAGAGCCAGCTATTGGAAGGAGAAATTTAAAGATGCTTCCAGACCAGAACACTAATCAAGTAAGGCTTCCCTCTCTCCCTCTCTCCTTTTTTTTTGGTTACTTCCTTGGGTTCTTTTAATGTCTTTCTTTTCATGACTAAGGAGAAGTGAAATGTCTTTCTAAAGGCAATTGGATAATACTGTTTCCCAAAGTGTTAATTCCTTTTATATCATAGACTTAGATCTAGAAGCTATCATGATCCCTTGTCTGCTAAATGCTATGACTTCAGACACAGGCATACTCAAGGGAGGAGGGAAGGGTTCAAGTGTGGGTATAGTTGTCACTTATTTACCTTGAGACACAGTCAGTATCACTTACACCCTTCAGTGTTTTCTGTGCCCAAGGACTCAACTTGCAGTCCTGCCCAATGGACAGAGTCCTCCCCAAGGACATGCTCAAGATAGGAAAAGAAATGTGGGATAAATAAGAACGTCGTCGGACTCTCTAGGGCTGGACTGTTCTGCCATGAAGAGCTGTCACCTGCCTCTTTTGTTCTACATCCTATCAACACAGTCATCTCTGGAGTGGTGGCAGAAGGGCTAGGAGAGGAGCAGCAAACCTGCTGGGTTCTGGGTTTCTCTGATTTTATTTATTGTTTACAGACAGCCTTAGTGTGGGAAAGAAGCCAATGCCCTTATTAGAGCTCCCTCAGCTCAACTGTTTTGTCTCCCTGACAATAATATTGGCATACTCATTTATAAGGTTTCTCTTCCCATCTCCTACTTAAGGAGTGATGGGAGGGGCAGCTAGGCAGCGCAATAGATAAAATACTGGCCCTGGATTCAGGAGGTCCTGAGTTCAAATCTGGCCTCAGACACTTGACACTTACTAGCTGTGTGACCCTGGGCAAGTCACTTAACCCCCATTGCCTCCCCCTCCCCAAATAAAGGAGTAATGGGTGGGGGCTGAGTGGGCTGGCTTCCTTGTATGTACCTGGAGGCAACTGATTCACACCTGAGAGGACAGAGGTATCCAGTTCAGTGAACTCTGCACTTGTGGCACACTGCTATTGGTTAGTCCCTTTTCCTAATATCAACTGTGGGGGAAAAATACAGGACTGCACCTGTATTTTAGTCTTCCCCCCTCTATCATGCTCTTCCTTGCACCTCTTTCTTCCTGCCCTTTTCAAAAAGGAGTAGATTGTGTTAGTGGCTACTCTGATAATTCAGACCTTTTTTTCCCCATTGGTCTGCTCTGAGGAGGCAGCCTCAATTTAAAAAAAAATGCTTTCTGAGAACTTCTCACTTCTATACTCAGTGTCTTTATACTTATCCTGATGGTCACCAGGATGATATTATTTGGCTCTATCCACTTTATCCATTTATCTAGATCTTGGTACCTTTTGACCCTTCCCTATAGGTGTGCTTGAAATCAGACTCCTGATTCACTAGTGGAATTATGAAGAGGTTCTTGAGCAGCGAGATCTAGTGGGAGTGCCCTTCTATGTTCTTAACTCAGGATAAGCTAGTGAGTACTACCTCAACCATTGAATTAGATGGATAGGTCCAGTGAACAAAATAAATGGGGTCCAGTGGGTGCAGTCAGGGTATGCTTAGAGAGACTACATTCTCTTGCTTACCACTCTGTTGGCTAAATCCTTGTTTTTTCCTGATTTCACAAGGCCTTCAGTATTGGCTATAAGAGCACCTTGGGCTAGATGAGGCACGGGTGATAATTATATGCCAGGTATGATCAGTCCTGAGAACCAGCTGACTACTAAGTGAAGAGACTCAGTACTCTATTTTTTTCTGTCCAATTATAGTTTCTAGTTTTCTCAGTCTCCAGTTGCCTTTTCTTCTTCTAGATAGTCATTTAGTTACATAGTTATATCTATTAGACCTGATAGGTTACATAGACAACAGAATAGGGGAGGTGTACCCAATAAAACTGCATAGTCACCATCACCCAGTCCTTCAATGTTTTCTATGCCCAAGATCTCAGTCAGTTTGTAGTACAGCCCAGTGCAAAAAAACCACTTTCCCCAGGGATGCAAACGCACACACACAAATTAAGGGAAAGCTATAAAGAGACATGAGCTTTCAGAAACACCAGATCCCCAAGAGATTCACTACTTTGTCCTTATTAGGAATATTTACATAAATAATTATTCTTGAAATGTAAGGGATTATATTGTTTACCTAGTCTAACAGTCTAATTTTATAGATGAAGAAAGTAAGGGGCCAACCAGGCTTGCCCAAGATCATACAGAAAGTTAGTAAGAGAATTGGGACTAGAAGCTTAGCTTCCTGCTCCCACAATTCAACTGTCCTGTTCCCTAATTGTGGTGATACAAAGGAGCCTAGAAGCTCTGTCTTCCAACTCAAACTGAATCATGAATCTTAAGTGTACAACATTCAAAGAAGAGTACTTTTATCTTTTGCTTAAAGACCTCTTGCAACATGGAACTCACTGTCACCAAGGCATTTCATCCCATTTTGGGAAATCTCTTATTGTTCAAAAAATGTTTCTTATGTTAAGCTTAAATCTGTTTTCCTAATACTGGCTGCAATCAGTTCAGTTCATGGTGAACTTTCTGCCTGCTTAGCCTTCTGTCTTCACAAGCATTCTCTATGAAAGGAGAATAACAACTTCATCATCTTTGGCAAGAACTAGGGAGAGCCTCTTCTATATTCAGACTTATGGGGCTTTTGTTTTCTGGATTTCTCATGTTAGGTGCTGCTATAAAGGATAGCTAAGAGGAATGACCTTGGGCAAGGATTATTCATGGAAGAAGTCAAAGGGGGGACTTTTAATGAAGGTGGAGAAAGCAGGAGGAGACACACAAAAGGCTTCTTCCCAGGGAAATCTCCTACCTTCATTTTAACTTCAAAGAGACATTTATACCCCTTCACTTGTTCCTCTACTCCCTAATCTAGAGTGACAGCCAGGTTCAATCTGGAGAAGAGCTTTGGAGGAGAAGACCCTTTGGCTGACCTATTTTCTGGGCCATATTGATGGCATTTTAATCTCCCTATCTCTGGGCAGGGACTGTGGCTGCTAAAATAATTAAGATCATGTCAAACATGCTGTCCAATGAATAAAATTAGTATTATAACTTTGCAGACAAAAGCACATTTGGAGTTAAGCAAAAAACTGTGCATTTTAATAAACCCTAGAATTAATGCTAGTGATTAACATTTATATTTGTCAAGGTCATAAATTAATAAAAAAAGCCCATAACTTTGAATTAGCCAACTCCACCAAACTTCACCAGCATGTTTAGAAGGCAATTGTTAAGTTTGAAATCAATATTATATAAGCTTTGGGTCTCTAAAGGTCCCAAAGATATGAGAACACTAGGCATTAACTTCCCAGCCCTCAGTCAATACTTTTAGATCCCTTTGCCCCCTTGATATTCTTTTTTCCTCAGGCACCCAGTAGTTTCAGGTTCTCTCATCTCCTCCTCCTTCTCTGTATCAAAACATATTTTAAGGAAAGGATCAGGTAAATAGTCACACTGAGGAGCCAATACCACCTATGTTTAAAAGGTTATTCCTGTCCATAGGAATCTCTCAATGTGAGTAATCATTTCAAAGATGCAGTTGGCAACCATTCTTAACTCTCATCTAAAGTCTACAGTAAGTCCTCTGCAAGGGGTCTACTCAATTTTCTGGGGCCTTCTTTTAGATTTTTTTTACATTCTTGGGGTACCAGTGATATACACACAGAGACACACATATATAAAATACATCATCAAAAAATCACAGTGAGATTGAAGAATTGCAGATAGATAGTATATATATAATATATATATAGAGATAGTATATGTATACACACACACACATATATATGTGTATATATATACTAACTGCAATTCTTCAATCTCACTGTGATATTTTTTGATGATATATTTTATGTTACTTCTAATGTATACTTTTTTTGTTAGAAATATGCTCTGTAGGGGGCATCTAGGTGGTGCAATGGATAAAGTACTGGCCCTGAATTCAGGAGGACATGAATTCAGATCCAGCCTCAGACAGCTGACACTTATTAGCTGTGTGACCTTGGGCAAGTCACTTAACCCTCATTGCCCCATGGGAAAAAATAAATAAAATAAAAATAAAAGAAATATGCTCTGTAATACATTTTAGGTGATTTGCAAATTTAATGATTTAGAGACTGTGATATTCATGATATGAAGTCATATAGTATCAATGAAAGAATCAAAGAGAGAGGCCTTGGTTTCAGGGAGAAGATTGGGGCCAGTAAAAGAACTAGGTAATTCCCCACAATTGGAACATCCTATTTACTTTTTGTTAAATTCTGGACCTTGTTGGTTGTTCATCTGCAATGTCTGTCTCAGATATGTGTGCTGATGAACCTACCCTAGGTTGCACAATAGAGTGGACAATAGGCATTCTTATGCAGCATGTCCTCTAAGCTCACTCTCCTGACTCTCACTTGAGCTGGTAGATTAGGTCCCCAGAAGGTGACAGACTATTACTCTTTTGTTTTGGCAGGGCAATGAGGGTTAAGTGACTTGCCCAGGGTCACACAGCTAGTAAGTGTCAAATGTCTGAGGTCTGATTTGAACTCAGGTCCTCCTGAATCCAGGGCTGGTGCTTTATCCACTGTGCCACCTAGCTGCCCCCCTGACTATTACTCTCAACAGGGTTCTAGTGGTAACCCTGAAGGGTTGGGATTTCTAGTACTGTCACTCATGAGCCCCTATCCTGTGTGCTTCCCAATATCTATCAGAAATAGTTGAATTTCAATAGATTTTAGAAAAGGGATTTACTGAGAAATTATATAAGAAAAATAGTTACCAATCTCCCCAAACTGGAGTGCCTTGGAAGTCCTTTTCTCTATTTATGGAGTCTTCATTAGTTTTTCCTTACATGTTGCTCTTTCTGAGTTCTTAAGATGAACGCCTTCTAAAGTCCATAGCCAGCTATAATAACAGGTAACATTTAAATAGTGGTTACTGTGTACCAGATACTGTGCTTAGCACTTTACAATTATCTCATTTGATTCTCACAACTCTGAAAGGTAGGTATTATTATTTCTCCCATTTTGCTGATGAGAAAACTGAGGCAGAAGGTAGTTAAGTGATTTGCCCAGTGTCACACAACTAGCAAGTGTCTGAGACCGGATTTGAACTCAGGTCTTCCTGACTCTAGGCCCACTACGCCACCTTGTTGCAACTTCTCTCCATCACAATGGACTGTCTTCAGGACACAATCTTTTCCACCTCTGTATACAGTATCTTACTCTGTCATTAACCACTATCACTCCAAATGGTTCTGCCACAGACTTTATTTGCTAATGGAAACCTTTGATGGCAATCTTGGTCACACATTTGCCTATAATCAGAAAAAAATAAACCCAAAAGAAACAGAGGCAACAAACATTCATGGACCCGTGTTGATGAGTTGAGAACTAGGGCAGCTGCTTTTTACTCCCTGTGGAAGCTTACAGCAGTTCTGCTGGGGCATTGGGGTCCCTCCTTTTGTCTCATGCTCAGTTCCAGCTCAGCTACTTTGGTAGTTTTGGCTCTTCTGTCAATGAGAAGATCCTTTGCCACCACTGTGCTAGTTCCTCAGCTATGCAAGGCCAAAAATGGGCTCTGTATAATCAAGGGCACATGTTCTAAGGACTGCCCCTCATTCACCACTTACAATGGTCATTACACTCCTAATAGTTCCATATAAAGAGGAGTGCTTTAATTTATACAACACTTTAAGTCTCACAGAGCACTTTACATCCATTAACTCACTTGATCTTCACCCCAGCCCTTTGAGATAAGTCATCATCCCCATTTAACAAAAGAGGGAACAGACTCAGAATGGTTCATTAAAATAACTTGCATAGAGTAATGTAGCTAAAGTACCTGAGGTGGGATTTGAATGCAAGTTTTCCTGACTTCAAGCTACAACCACATTATGTTGCCTCTCTCAATTCTTTATCCACTGTTTTCCCCAATCATGTTTAGATAGCCTCTCTCTCCTCTTCTTCTCATCCTGACCCCTTGGTAAAACAATTTTACATTAAACTGCCCTCCTCTCTTGAATATCTAGCCCCCTTATCATATCACTAATTACACCTTGCTATGCCTCAGTCTTGGATCACTCCCACCATAACTAGATTCTATTCTACCCATATACTGCTGAAAATGGAGAAAATCACACAATCATTCTAACTGGGTTCACTACAAATGTATGTTACACAAGCCCAACTGGGCCCTCACTGCTACAAGGCAATCCTGCTATACTTCCCTTATTAACTCATCTTCCCACTTGCCACAGTGACTCTTCCGAACCTTCGCATCCCTCCTTAAACCTCCCATGGCTTCCCCTTGCCCCATTCTTTCAGCTGAGAACCTCACCTCGTAATTGAGGTCATTTGCCATGACCTCCCTCTTCTCCCTTCTTCCTCATCTCCTATCTTCTTTCTGCTGCTCTCTCTTCCTTCCCCCCCCCCCATCACATGATGAAGTGACCTTACTCCTTACTAAGGCTCACTCCTCTACTTGTTCAAGCAATCCCATTGCATCCTGTCTCCTTCAATAGATCCTCCTGCCCCATCACTCCATTGTCTCATTTATTTTTCATTCCTTTTTTTTTCAGGTCAATGAGGGTTAAGTGACTTGCCCAGGGTCACACAGCTAGTAAGTGTCAAGTGTCTGAAGCCAGATTTGAACTCAGGTCCTCCTGAATCCAGGGCTGGTGATTTATCCACTGTACCACCTAGCTGCCCCCTCTCATTACTTTTTTTTGGGGGGGACAGGGCAATGAGGGTTAAATGACTTGCCCAGGGTCACAGCTAGTAAGTGTTAAGTGTCTGAGGCTGGATTTGAACTCAGGTCTTCCTGTATCCAGGGCCAGTGCTTTATCCACTGTGCCACCTAGCTGCCCCCCTCTCATTTATTTTATTTTTATTTATTTATTTTAGTGAGGCAATTGGGGTCAAGTGACTTGCCCAGGGTCACACAGCTAGTAAGTGTTAAGTGTCTGAGGCCAAATTTGAACTCAGGTCCTCCTGACTCCAGGGCTGGTGCTCTATCTACTGTGCCACCTAGCTGCCCCCTAATTTATTTTTTTTATCTCCCCCTCTCTACTAGCTCATTTCCTACTGCCTACAAACCTTATGTCTTCCCTTTCTTTCTTTTTTTTTTTTTTTAGTGAGGCAATTGGGGTTAAGTGACTTGCTCAGGGTCACACAGCTAGTAAGTGTTAAGTGTCTGAAGCTGGATTTGAACTCAGGTACTCCTGAATCCAGGGCCAGTACTCTATCCACTGCACCACCTAGCTGCCCCCCCCTTTTTTAGTCCCCTTTCTTAAAGAAGCCCTCACTTGATTCTTTCATCCCCGATAACTATTGTTCTTTTTGTATCTCTTTGCCCTTTGTAGATAAACTACACCTATCTACAATTAGGTGTCTCCATGTTCTCTCCTCTTCTTCTCATCTTAACCCCTTACAATCTGGCTTTTAATCTTATCATTCCATCAAAACTGCTCTCTCTAAAGTTACTATTAATTATTTAGTTGCCAAATCCAATGGCCTTTTCCCAGTTCTCATTCTCCTTGATCTCTCTGCAGCCTGGGACACTGTTGATCAATCTCTCCTCCTTGATACACTCTTCTCTCTAGGTTTTCAGAACACAACTCTCTCCGGGCTTTTCTCCTAACTATCTGACCACTCCTTCTGTCTCCTTTGCTGGATCTTCTTCCAGATCACATCCTCTAACTACTATAGGTGTCCCTCAGGGTTCTTTCCTGAGCCCTCTTCTCTTCTCCCTTTATACTACTTCACTTGGTGATCTCATCAGTTCCCAGGGATTTAAGGTAATTGTCAAAGGACAATTACCATCTCTATGCTGATTCTCAAATCTCCCCACCCTGTCCTAAACTCTCTGCTGACCTACAATTTTGCATCTCTGCCTTTCATATATCTTGAACTGTGTGTCCAGTAAACATCTTCCAATCCAATCCAATAAACATTTAAATTTATTAAGTGCCTACTGGGCAGCTAGGTGGCACAGTGGATGGGGGTGGGGTCAGGCCTGAAGTCAGGAAGACCCAAATCTGACTTCAGACACTTACTGGCTGGGTGACCTCAGTTTCCTCCTCTGTAAAATGAGCTGGAGAAGGAAATGGCAAATCGCTTCAAGATCTTTGCCAAGAAAACCCCCAAAAGGGTCACGAAGAGTCAGACATCACTGAAGTAACTGAACAACAGCAAAAATTCTATTCCAGCAAGAATGAAGCTATAAAGATCTAATTGGGGAATTTCAGGCATTGGCAAATTCTGGTGGGGAAGGATTTTGGGGGAAACACAGTTGCCCCTCCTGAAATCATCCCACAAAGGCAGTTTTTGTTACTTATTCATAAGGCTTACATAGCTGCAGATATGAGTCAGGATGTCTCTACACAATAGAACCATTTGAAATAGCATTTAGGGGCACAGGCATTTTAGTAACTGTTAGTAATTGAAGGCAGGAAATTCAAAAGGTAGGACTTGTTTAGAAGATGATATCTGAAGATAGTATTTGGCATCCTGGAACATGGATTATAAAATACAAGAATTATGAGCTATGGCCAGGAATGAAGTACACTTTATGAGGACTAATAAATATATATTTGTCTGGAGCCTTAATAATCTGATTAAGAGATTTTTAACCCAAATTAGAGGAGGAGAGAGAAAAACAAGTCAGCCACTACAGAGACCAGGAGGTATAGCATATAGAGAAGATTATCAACACAAAGGACAATGAATTCGTAGGACACATCATCTAAGAAGAGAGCAAACAGTAAAAACACATAGCCTTATCCTCACAAATGCAGTTATAAAGTAGACAAACTGGAGATACGAATGTAAGGAAATAAATTTGATCTGAGAGGTATCATAGACTTGTTAGGGTAGGATTCAGGATTGGAATATAGCTTGGGAGAGTATAACATTCAAAAAAATTTAAATAGGTTAAAAGGAATGGTAGAGTTGAATTGTATTTTAAAAAAAGAAATGTTATTGATTTAGCCAAAAAGGGTGATACCATAAGTAAATTAGAAGAGGAAGGAATAGTTTACCTCTCAGATCTATGGCAAGGAAAAGAATGCATGACCATACAAGAGATAGAGAATATTATGAAATGCAAAATGGATCATTTTGATTACGTCAAATTAAAAAGTATTTGCATAACAGAAGCAATGCAGCCAAGATTAGAAAGAAAGCAGAGAGCTAGGAAACAATTTTTATAGCCAGTGTTTCTGATAAAAGCCTCATTTCTAAAGTATATAGAGAGGGACAGCTAGATGGCGCAGTAGATAGAGCACTGGCCCTGGAGTCAGGAGGTCCTGAGTTCAACACCGGCCTTAGACACTTAACACTTACTAGCTGTGTGACCCTAGGCAAGTCACTTAACCCCAATTGCCTCACAAAAAACCCCAAAAAACAAAAACAAAACAAATAAAGTATATAGAGAAATTTATAAGAATACAATTTCTCAATTGAGGAATGGTCAAAGGACATGGACAGGCAGTTTTCAGATTAAGAAATCAAAGCTATCTATTGCCTTATGAAAAAATGTTCAAAATCACCACTGATTAGAGAAATGTATATTAAAACAACTCTGAGGTACCTCCACACACCTATCAGATTGGCTAATATGACAAAAAAGGAAAATAAAAAATGTCGGAGAAGCTGTGGAAAAATTGGAACACTAATGCATTGTTGGTGGAGTTGTAAACTGAGCCAGCCAATCTGGGGAGCAATCTGGAACTATTCCCAAAGGGTTATGGGGATGTACATACTATTTGACCCAGTAATACACTACTAGGTCTGTATTCCAAAGAGATCATAAAAATAAGTACAAAATATTTATAGCAGTTCTTTTTGTGGTAGCAAAGAATTGGAAATTGAGGGAATGCCCATGAATAGGGGAATGGCTAAACAAGTTGTGGTATACAAATGTAATGGAATACTATTGTACTGTAAGAAATGATGAGCAAGTAGATTTCAGAAAAACCTGCAAAGACTTAAGTGGAGTGATGCTCAATGAAGTGAGCAGAACCAAGAGAACACAGTAACAGCAACATTGTGTGATGATCAACTGCTCTTTTCAGCAATACAATGATCCAAGACAATTCAAAAATTCTCATGATGGAAAATGCTCTCCACATCCAGAAAACTGAATGCAGATTAAGCCATACTATTACTACTTTTTTTTGAGGTTTTTCTCTTTTGTTCTGGTTCTTCTTTTACAACATGACTAATGCAGAAATGTGTTTACGATTGTACATATATAACCTATATCAGAGTGTTTGCTGTCTTGGGGAGGGGGGAGGGAAGGGAGGGAGAGAGAAAAATTTGGAACTCAAAAATCTTATAAAAATGAATGTTGAGGGGCAGCTAGGTGGTGCAGTGGATAGAGCACCGGCCCTAGAGTCAGGAGTACCTGAGTTCAAATCCGGCCTCAGACACTTAACACTTACTAGCTGTGTGACCCTGGGCAGGTCACAACCCCAATTGTCTCACTAAAAAAAAAAAAAAAAAAAAAAAGAATGTTGAGGGGCAGCTAGGTGGCACAGTGGAGAAAGCACCGGCTCTGGATTCAGGAGTACCTGAGTTCAAATTTGGCCCCGGACACTTGACACTTACTAGCTGTGTGACCTTGGGCTAGTCACTTAACCCCCATTGCCCTGCAAAAAAAAAAAAAAAAAGAATGTTGCAAACTATCTTTACATGTAACTGGAAAAAAGACTATTAAGAAACACATAATAAAAAAAAAAAGATATGTTATTTTAGAAAACCCAAAGTAGGGGGAGCACAATGGAGAAATTTAGATGCAAATCAATGGAAGGTGAAAACATATGATATTCTTATGAAAATATATTACAGACCACTTGAACAGAAAGAAGGAATAGAAAATGAGTTAGGGTGCAGATCATGAATCTGACATATGGGAAACAGGTAATGTTGAGGAGGGATTTCAATCTCCAGGATATATACTGGAGTTCTCTCTGCCTAGAGTAGAACAGCTTTGTATACCTCAAAAGTGGAGAATGGAAAAAGAAGTGGTCTTCTAGACTTGCTTCTGACAAGTTAGAGGGAAATGGCCACTGGAGTGAAAATGATGTGAATTGTTGGAGTGAATGATCACTCATCTTAGAGTTAGTGCTAGAGATAAGAAGAGTGGTGTGCCCACTAGATTTTGGAAGTGTAGAATTCAAAGTTCTGAGAAAGGATAGTTAGTATTTCATGACTTCATTTTTCACAGGGGAAGTCAGTGCAACAGAGCTAGAAATATTTGAAGAAAGAGACTTTAAACTTTTATTGATACATTTTATTATGGCACAAATAGGCACTTCCCAACAAACACCTTTTCATCTCCTCTTACAAAATTCTGAAAGAGTTAAGTAAAACCACTTCCTGGTATGACTACCAGGACATGCCACTTTCCACTTTTGTAGAGATTAGAGTACTAGACATCAAATCCATAAGACCTGGGTTAAAATCTTGCCTCTGATTTAACTGTGGGCATGCATAAATTTAGGTAAGGGGGAGTCACTTAACCTCTTAGAAACCCAGTTTCTAGCACTGGTCCTGGATTCAGGAGGACCTGAGTTCAAATCTGGCCTCAGACACTTGACATTTACTAGCTGTGTGACTCTGGGCAAATCACTTAACTCTCATTGCCCTAAAAAAAAAAAAAGAAAAGAAATGAAACCCAGTTTCCTCAACTATAAATTGGGGATGATATTTCTTATAATATGTACCCAATCAATTGGATTTTTGTGAGACTTAAATGAGTTAATGTATGTAAAATGTTTTGCAAATTTGAAAGCACTATACAAATATCTCTTATTAAGTCTATCTATGGTATCCTTACGGGGAACAATGTAGACAAATAAAATCAATGTGAGTAGAGATTATTTTATTATCTATAACAATAGGACCAAAGACAATGCTTGGCACATAACAGTTAATTAATCCTTTTTTTGACTGATTGGGGGAGGGTAGGAAGGGAAAGGGAATAAGCATTTATATAGCACCTACTATGTGCCAGGCATTGTGCTAAGTGCTCTGCAAACATTATCTTACTTGATTCTCATAACAACAACCTTGTGAGATAGGTGCTACTATTATTCCCATTTTACAGTTGAGGAAACTCAGGCAGAAGCTAAGTGACTTGTCCAGGATCACACAAAGAGTAAATGACCAAGGCCAGATTTGAACTCAGGTCTTCATGACTCCAGGTTCAGCACTCTCTCACCACTAGGCCACCTAGCTGCTCCTGATTGACAATTGACTAGGTGAATTTGGAACCTGAAAAGTAATAATTAACCTACTGATATTAGTTTGGAGGAAAGTCTCTAAAGGAGTGCCTTAGGAATCTATCCCTTGATTTGTTCTGTCCAATATTTTTATCAAGACTTGGCTTAAGGCATTTGTGGCACCACTCTCAGATTTGAAGAGGACAAGAAGAGAAGAAAAGCTAAGAAAGCGGCATCTTAACAGGCTGGAGTAATGGGTCAAATTAAATGAGCTTCAACAAAACAGCCATAGATATAAAATCCATGGGCTCACAAATCTAGAACTAGGCGGGATCTTCGAGATCCTTGCTAGTCCAACATGGGAATTCCATAGATTAAAATACTGAAACCCAAGCAAATAAAATGGTCTTTTCTAAGGTCACACAGCATGCAAGTAGAATGCAGATTCAAAGCCAGTCCCCATGCTTCTATAGCTAGTACTCTTTCCACTCTTCCATTTGTGCTCAAGGAAATAACTACACAAGGACATGATGGGGATGTCAACCAGATAGCAGTTTGTAGGAAAGAGCCCCGTTGGTTGGTTTTAGTGGATAGAAAGATCAATATGTGTCATAGGTGTGACATGAAAGCTAAAAGAGCTAAAGTAGGTAGAGGCTGCCTTAAGACAGACTTGGCATCTTAGATGAGGCAGACAGTAGTAGCACCAACCTCAGCCATAGTCAGATCACGTCTGGGATGCTGTATTCATTTCCTGGTGCCACATTTTAGAAACACCATTTGATAAACTGGAGCTCATCCAGGGGAGGTTGACCAGGAGTGTGATGTGACTATAGAGCAGACTACTTGAGAAGCAATTGAAGGAACTGGAGATGTATAGCATGGAGAACAGAAAACTTAGTGGGAGGGAAGACTTGATAGCTGTCTTCAAGTATTTGTATGAATAGCTTGTGAAAGAGGGATTGGAGTTATTCTGCTTGACTTCAGAGGGTACAATTAGGAGCAATGGGTGGGAGTTGCAAAGAGAAACATCTAGGATTGATGTGAGAGAGAAAAACACACCTCTCTAACAACTAGGGCTATTTCAAAGGGGAATGGGCTTCTTGAGAGGGAATGGGTTCCCCTCTTTGGAGATTTTAAATAGAGCCAGGAACTTTAAGGTTTGCAAAGCACTTTATATAAGTTATCTTACACCCACTTTGTGAGGTTAAGTGCCACTACTATTCTCATGGCCCATTGAGGGGAAGACAACTCACCCATCCATGGTCACATAGTCATTGCCTGTGGACACATAGCTGACAGTTTCAGGGTTTGGTGCTCTTGCTGCTATTCCAAACTTCCTGCCAACTGAGATCCTGTCATTCTAAGATTCTTTGAAATTATATCTTCTATTTATACTTCCATCATTCCCTTCCCTGAGACGCCTGGAGTTTTTTAGTTGTCCCTTGCTTATCTCGATGATGCCTCTGAGTCTTAATAAAGTCTTACTTAGGAGCCACCTTCACTTATGGCTCACTCAAAGTGCCCACCTTAGTTACTTATGGCTTAAATAGGTTGACAGTATCCTCATTCCTGCTTCTGTTTACATCTATTTCACAAACTTCTGACAAGTCACAACAACTGTTTGAGACAGATGTGTTTCCTATTCCCATCTTACAGATGTGGAAACTGACTAGGGTAGGACGTGACTTACCTATCTGTGGTCACAAAACTAAGAAGTTTCAAGTGATGGGATTGGGACCTAGGTCTTCCTGGAGTTTATGGGTTTTCAGGTCCCTTCCAACTGAGATTTTATCTTCCATTTATTCTTCTTATTCTATCTTCCCCCTCCACTCATGCACCTTGACTTTTTAAGTGTGAGGTCCTAACTCAACTGACAGCTCTGAGCCTAGCTTATGAGTTACCCTTACTTAAGGCTTCCACAAGTTAAATTGACTGATGGTATCCTCCCTATTCCTGCTTCACAGATTTCTGATAAGTCAGGAAACCTCAGTTATTCCTAAAGTTCTCAACTACTTGAGAGACAGTGCGGTATAGTGGATAGAGTACTAGACTTTGAATCATAAAGACCTGAGTTTGAATCTTACTTCATATTGGCTGTACAATCATGAGCAAGTCACTTGAACCCTCTAGGCCTCAGTTTCCTCATCTGTTAAATGAAGGGGGTTGGATTTTAGTGACTTTTAAGATCCATTCTATTATCTATTATCTATTATCTCATGATCCCATGGCCTGCTCCTAAGAGTCATTAAACATTTACTATACACCAGATACTATTCAAGACATTGGAAGAGGTACAGAGTTAGACAAAAGAGTCCCCTCCATCATGGAACTCACAGTCTAGTAAAGGTTACAGCAAATACACAGTTAATTATAATACAGAATGATACATAATATAAGTGCATAAGAAAGGTGCAGTTCATGTCCTTTGTGCCATTGGAAAGGAAAATAATCACTTCACCTGGGGGTTGTTGTTGTTCAGTCCTTACAGTTGTATCCAACTCATGATGACCCCACTGGGTTTTCTTGGCAAAGATACATGAGTGGTTTGCTATTTCCTTCTATAGCTCATTTTACAGATGAGGAAACAGGCAAAGAGGGTTAAGTGACTTGTTAGTAAGTGTCTGAGGCCAGATTTGAACTTAGGAAGATGAGTCTTCCTGACTTCAGGGCTGGCATTCTATCCTCTATGCCATCTAGTTGCCCAACAACAACAAAGCATTTGAACTTAAGCCCTTAAGAAATGGTTAGAATTTCAAGAGGTGGATAAAGGGGGAGGATATTCCAGGACTTGGATCTGGTCTTCACTTTTTAACTGGAAGTGTGTGATAATTTCCAGGGCTTTCAGTGAGGAAATATGTTTTACCTTCCTATTGCTTCCTGAGTGGGACTGGAGCAAGGCTGAGTGACAAGCTACAGTCTGTCTACACTGTCCTATTGGGAAATAGATCAGTCCAAAGAGCTCATCTGACCTTAAGCAGTATTCATTTTTTGAAAGCACTGAGAGATAAATTCTTAAAATATCTCAAAAGGGAAAGAGATTAAACAACTGGAAGAAAATAGGAAGAGGTGACCAAGATGACTTGAACAACAATTGATGGGAACTCTTTTTCCCATCCCTATAAAATTTTATGAGAATAGTCAACAGATGTAGCAGAGGTGTCCTTGGTGAAACTATGAGAAGGAATAGTTGGGCTCTGACAGCCTACTTTCTACAGCAGACTACATTTATGGACATACAATTGACAGAATGGGGCAAAAAATATTATATTGGTTTTTAAAAAATTAATAAAGTATTTTATTTTTTTCCCGTTACATGTAAAGATAGTTCTCAACTTTTGTATATACAAGCTTTCCAATTTCAGATTTTTCTCCCTCCCTCCCCTCCCTCCCCCTTCCCCTAGACAGCAGGTAATCTGATATAGGTGATATATATAATAACATTAAACATATTTCTGCATTAGTCATGTTATAAGAGAAAAATCAGAGCAATGACAAAAAACCTCAAAATAGAAAAGCATCAGCACCAAAAAGAAAAGAAATAGTATGGTTCATTCAGCATCTATACTCCACAGTTTTTTTTTTTCTGGATTTGGAGATCCTCTTCTATCATGAGTTCCCTGGAACTCTTCTGTACCAATATTATATTATTTGAGCTTATTGTGCTTATTGTTTATTTAAAAAACAACAACCAATGTATTTGACTCATTAGAGCAAAACAAAATCCTGAAAGGCTCTTCTATCCAATAAATTGTCTGCCATGCATTTGTAAAAACCTTATAAGAGTCCTTGATGGATATAATCAGAAAGGTTTTGTTGTTCAGTCTTTTTTTCAGTCTGAGTCTCTGTGGCCCCTTTTGGGATTTTCTTGCCAGAGATACTGGAGTGGTTTGCCATTACCTCCTCCAGCGCATTTTAAAAATGAGTGAACTGAGGCAAACAGGGTTAAGCAACTTGTCCAGAGTCACACAACTAGTGTCTGAAGCCAGATATGAACTCAGGAAGATGACTCTTCCTGACTTCAGGCCCAGCACTCTATGCACTGCCCTACTGAGCTACCCAAAGGTACTATTGTTCGATGATTTGCTCATCATTCACCTCAAATTTGGTAGAAAAAAAGGGAGAGGTATATTTACTAAAGGTGTTCACTATTGTGAAGGAGGATGTCCAGTGCAAAGGATAGACAGAAGATTGATTTCCCCATAGATGGTGAGGTCTTCCTGATGTTCCTGTTTGTAGCTGACACAGCACACTCTCTGTCTGTCTATCCATGTCTCTGTCTCTCTCGCTGTCTCTCCCATCTGTCTTTTTTTTTTCCTCTCCCTCATTTTCAGTCTTTACTGTCTCTGACTCTCTGTCTCTATTTACCTCCTAGGAATTGGAAAATCCAGATGGGCTTATGTCCAGGTATGCGCAACTGTGCTTAAGGGTAATAATACATTACCATCCTCTTTTCAGAAATAGCCATGTGTTTTATAGTTTTTAGAATATTGTTAAGGATTCCATTTTCATGATATTGGAATCATTTATCATAGATTTGTAAGTTCATTAGTAAGCTAATAGTCCATGTGCTTTGTAGTTAAACTTATGTTAGATTTGTATGTTTCTTATTGTTTTGATAATTTCCTTTATTGGATGTGTGCCTGGTAGTGTATTTGCTATTGATTTAGGAATTCCATGAGCTTCATGTTTCCCATTAAATGCTTATTTCTCTAGAGCTAAATTGTTTCTTTGTTTTGCAAAGTTCAATTTTGGCAGTACTTTATTTCCAATCAATCAACACACAATTATTAGGGGCTTCCTATGTGCCAGGGTCTATACTAGGTATTAGATACACAAAATTGCTCCTGCCCTCAGGGAGATTACTTTCTAATGGGTGAGACTGCACACATACAGGCATATACAAAACCTATATAAGATAGATAAAAGTATAATAATCCCTGTTTCAACCTGCTTCCCCTTGAAGGGAAAGGTCCTAGTGGTTGGTGAAGGGAGAGGAGGCAGGGCACCAAGAAACACCTTATGTAGAAGATGACAGTAGAGCTGTCTTAAAGGAAATCAGAGTAAAGGCAGAGGTAAGGAAAGAGTTTATTCCAGAAAAAGAGGCCAGCCAGTGCAAGGAATGAGGATGAAAGATGTGGAGTCATGTGTTAGTAGCAACAAGAAGGGCAGTTTGGCTGGATTGCAGAGTATGTGGAAGGGAAAAATTTATAGTAAGGTGGGAAAGGATGCAGTCACAATGTGAAGAGCTTTAAATGCCAAATAGAGGAATTTTTATTTGATTCTGGAGATAATAGGGATCACTGGACTTAATTGAGTAGGGGTGAAGGGTGACATGGTTAGACCTGGACTTTAGGACAATCTCTTTGGCATTCATTTAAAGGATGGATTGGAGTGAGGACAAATGAACCAGGGAGAGCAATTAGGAAGCTCTTGAAATACTCTGGGCAAGTGGTGATGAGGTCTTGATCTAGAGTGGCTGTGTAAGTAGAGAGGAGGGACATAGGTGAAGTTGTGGAGGTAGAAGTTTTAACAACTGATTGGGTACATAAGAGTAAAGAAATCTAAAGAATAAAGGATGGTGTCGAAGTTGTGATTCTGGGCAACTGAAAGCATGATGGTGACTGACAAATATAGAAGTTCAGAAGATGGTCTTTCACTGGAAAGTTAATGAATTTTGTTTTGGACATGCTAAGTTTGAGACATTTACAGTACATCCCATTTGAAATGTCCAGTATACAGCTGGTGATGAAGGCCTAGAGTCAAGAAAACCTGCTTCAAATCCAGCTTCAGACACTTACTAGCTGTGTGATCCTGGCCAAGTCACTTAATCTCTGTTTCCCTTAATCTATTGGAGAATGAAATGGCAAACCCACTCCAGTATCTTTGCCTAGAAAATCCCATGGACTGTATAATCCACAGGGTCATGAAGAGTTGGACAGGACTGAACAAAAACAAATAAAGATACCAGGAGTTCTACATTCCAGTATATCTGGGGTACAGCAGGCTCACTAACAACAGGAAAAACTAAATGGATATAGATGCACATTATCCAGATTATGAAAATATAATTGAATAGGCAGCCCACTGAATTAATCCATCAATACAAACATTTTTGGGAGGCAGCTAGGTGGTGTAGTAGATAGAACACCGGACCAGGAATCAAGAAGACCTGAGCTCAAATCTTGCCTCAGAAACTTACTAGCTATCAGAAAAACCTGGAAAGACTTACATGAACTGAAGCAGAGTGAAATGTACTAAATAACAGCAATAGTGTAAGATGACCTGCTGGGAAGGGTATGGTTATTTTCAGCAATGCAATAATCCAATATAATTCTGAAGGACTTATGAAAATTGCAATCCATCTACAGAGAAAGAACTGATGGTATCTGAAAACAGATTAAAGTATAATTTTTTGATAGTTCCTTAATCTGAAGTTTTGTTTTTATCTGTTTTCTCTCACAACCTAGCTAATGTGGAGATGTTTTCCATAACTACTTATGTATAACTTATATTGAATTGCTTGAGTTCTTGGGGGTGGGGGAGGTGGGAAGGGAGGGAGAAAGAGAAGTTGGAACACACAGTTTTAAAAAATTGATGTCAAAATTTGTTTTTACATGTAATTTGGAAAATAAAATTTGAAACAGAAAAAAAGAAACTTACTAGTTGTGTGATCTTGGGCAAGTCACTTAACTTCTGCCTCCCTCAGTTTCCTCATCTATAAAATAGGGGCAATATTATGTGCTTACCAGGGATGTTGTGAGGATCAAATGAGATAATAATCGTAAAGTCTTTAGTACAGTGTCTAATATACAACAGGCAGTTAATAAATGCTTGTTTTCTTTCTTTCCTGGGTAGGTACTTGAGGTAGAATTAGATCTCCATTGGAATAGGAGGGAGTGGGTTGGGTGTATTTGTAAAATTTCTCAGCACTTTCAGCGATCCCAAGCTGCTCTTTGTGACACAAATCCATCTTTATGACACCAATATTCTCCCAATGATGCTATATTGGCACAAAATCATGAAATAGCAATGTCTTATTCAAGGTTGGGGGTAACTCAAAAGGCAAGAAAGAGAAGTATGATGGGCACAAAGGGATAGGCTAGAACACATTACTAATGATTACTTCTATGCCAAAAGTGGCATAAAACATATTATCCCGGAAAAGTATGATTAGAAAATGAGGAAGGCTGTCAGGGAAAATGAATGAAAATGAATCACTACAGCCTAAAGGCGGTTAAAATACCTTGAGGAACTCTTCTGTACATTATATGTAGCCTTTATGGAAGATTTTGTGCATGGACAAGAATCATACAGGATATGAATAAGTAGATGGATGATAATCTTACCTTTTCAAGGAAGTACCCATATTGTTGAGATCACCGACCCATTTAACTAATGAAGTGTATGTCCAGAGAAAGAGAGGTGATAATTCCATTGAACTATGTGATAGATCAAATCTAGAGTATTGCGTTCAATGTGGGGTGTCACATTTTAGGAAAGACATCAACAAACTAAAGTATGTTCAAGAGATGGAGACCAGGGATGCTGAGGGCCCTGGCGACAATGTTCTGTAAGGATTGATGAAAGGAACTGTGGATGTTTAGCTGGGAGAAGATGAAAATTAGGAGGGTCAAGATAACTGTATTCAAAGTTATGGAGAGTTATGCCAAAGAAGGATTCGATTTGCTCTGTTTGGTCCCAGTGTGCAGAACTAAGATCATAGGTAGATATTGTAGACAGGCAAATTTAGGCTTGAGATAAGGAAAGCCTTCTTAATTATCCACAGCACAGGTCTGGCTTGGATCAAAAATCTTCAGTGTCTCACAATTGCCCCAAGATACAACACAAAATTCCCAACCCAGCATTTAAAGCTCTTTATCATCTGATTCTAGTCTACTTTTGCAGAGTTATTTCATATTATTAATCTCTTTCACACACTCTGTTTTCCATCCAAACTGGCCTCTTAACTCTTCCTGAACTCAGCCTTCCATCTCACATCGTCATAGACAGTTCTTGCATATTTATAACGTCTTATAATGTCTGACCTCTTAGAGTTTTCAGTGCTCATCTTAGGTTCAACAGCCTATAGAAATCCTTTTCTGATCACTGAGATACTTGACAGAAAGTAGTTGGGCCAGCCCCATTCATTCAGAGGACAAGGTCTTTCATGCACAGGAAAAACTTGATAAATATTTACTGACTTGAACTCAATTAGAAATTAGAATGAGTTTCCTATCATTAGCAGTCAATCCCTTGTTAGAAATGTTGTGGAGATGATTCCTATTTAGATATGGGTTGGACTAGATAACATCTGAGGTCTCTTTTAATTCTGAAATGTTCTGATTCCATGTGAGCAAATGTGAGCGAAAAGCAGCCACAGAATGGGATGTGTATGAAATTCTGTCCAGCCTAGTTTGGCTGAAGCTATGGGGAAAGGAGTCATATGAGATAAGACTGAAAAGACAGTGGCATTGGCTTGTGGAGGTCCTTGGGCCAAACAAAGGCACCTACAAATTTTTAGTAGAAAACAGCAAGGCACTAAAACATTTTTTAACAGAGAAGTAACATCATCAGAGAAGTATATAAGAAGGATTCATTTGGAATCAACTATCACTGGTATGTCAGTGACTTCAAAATGTTCAGCCCTTATTACTTAATTTCTCATCCTTCCATTTGCTATTGGGTATGCTACTGGGGTGTCCATGAGACTTCTTTTTTATCATTAGTTATCTTTCTGGTCTTTCCTTGGTCTTCTGGGCTTTCAACCACTTAGTCCCAATGCATTTCTCTTTCTCCTTTGTTATTGCATCCAGTTCAATGTCCATGCATCCAGTTAGATCCCCCCTTGCACACTTCCTTCAATTTCAGCTCTCACCCAAAGTCAAGGTCATTATTGCTTCAATATTGCAGTAATCTTCGGCCGGTCTTCCTCTAGTCTCTTTTCCTTTCAATATAACCTATGCACAGCTGATGAAATAATTAATTTTCCTCAAGCACTTTTTTCCATGTTATTCTCTTATCAAGCACTTGTGACTCTTTTATTAAACATCATACTTACTTCAAGACTTTAGGGGTCCATGACATCCTCACAAGTGTGGGTATTCCCTCCACCAACACAGATTATAGTATCTCCAACCCTTATCATCCTAGGAAATTACTTTTCCATGTTGTTCCATAAATCCTCTATAGAAAATCCATTCAATTCACTTAGAGGCCTTCATTTAGCTCTTCTCATATTTTGTGGGTACCAGGGCAGCACTTAGTCTGCCCACGTGTTATCCTTTGTTCGCACTACATGACTGACTTACCTTCTTTTCTGATCATTCATTTCCTTAATGACATCATTTATGCCATCTCTTGCCAGCAAGTTAGTTGATGCAGAATACTTATACCTACCTTATGTCTTTCTATGCACCACTAAGTTAGCTGCAATTTTGAGTCTTAGGAGATCATGGTATATTATTATTCATAGCCATACAATATCACCAGAGAAATATTGATTTTTTTTAAAAACAGGGTTTTTACAAAATTAGTAGCCTGTGATCAATGAAAACATTGTGCAATTTCCCAAATGCAATATAGCCTATTCTGCTAGTCCATATGTGGTACCTGGGTGGCACAGTACACAAAGGGTTGACCCTGGAACCAGGAAGACCCAAATTCAAATCTAGCTTGAGACACTTACTAGCTGTGTGATCTTGGACAAATTGATCAGTCTCCGTGCACCTCAGGTGCCTCATCTGTAAAATGAGGGTAGTAACAGCACCTAGCTCCCTGGCTTATTATGGGGATAAAAATGACATTATATTTGTAAAGCACTTTGAAAACCTTAAAGCAACATATAAATACTAGCTGTTGTTGTTGTTGGTCTTGAATTATTATTCTTCAGGTATTATTAATCTTGAAGTCTACTGTTGATATTTGTCATATGTATGTGCACATATACATATTAGCACAAATATAGTCTAGCTCAGTGACACATCCTCCTGCATAGCAGATTAATAGCTTGAGTTGAGTTAGTGCCCATTTGTGCTAATATGTAATGTACATACATGCATGCATACACATATATGTATACACAGTACACACATGTGTGCACAGACATATATATGCACATAGACATACTCTCCTTCTTTTGAACTCCCAAAGTTCTTTGTTTGTACTCCCTTCTAGCACTCACCACATTCTACATTTTATTACAATTACTTGTCTACATGGAGAAAGCAGGGCAGGGAGGAAAGAATGGTGGATAAAGTCAAAAGACTTGGGTTTAAGTTCTGGTTTTCCACTGAAGAGCTCGTCCAATTCCCCCCTTGGCTCTCATTTATAAATACAGAGGCCTGGGCTAATTCTTCAATGCTAAATTTTATGACTGTTAAGTTTTATCACCTTTATTAGAGTGTAAGCTTCTTGAGTGTAGATAATTGCTATTATCTATACTTATTTTACTGGTTAATTTTTCAGGTTATTTGAAATTATGATAAAATTATTATTATCTAAATGATTGTGTTTCTTATTTATTTTTATATGTATGCTTTTCAATTAATTGATATTCACTGTGTCAATTTGTACTTGAAGAATTTGTAATTTCATGGTTGTGGGTATTATCTTCAGTGACCTAGATCGCAACTTCTATAATTTAGGATATAGCCTTCAAAAGTTGTTGTGGCCAGGGGCAGCTAGGTGGCGCAGTGGATAGAGCACTGGCCCTGGAGTCAGGAGGACCTGAGTTCAAATCCGGCCTCAGACACTTAACACTTACTAGCTGTGTGACCCTGGGCAAGTCACTTAACCCCAATTGCCTCACTAAAATTAAAAAAAAAAAGTTGTTGTGGCCAAAAGAAAAATCATCACACTGTAGTTAGTCCCATAATGACCTTCTCTGAATTTAGGTGTCTGATTATTTTTTTTCCTTTCAAATTTATTTATGTATATACTTTTAACATTCATTTTTTAGAATTCTGAGTTCTCTCCCTCCCTCCAGTTCCTCCTCCACCCATTGAGAAGGAAGCAATATAATATCCATTATACATGTGAAGTCATAGTATGATCCTTGAAAAATAAAGTTAACTTTGCAGTGCAGTTACCTATCACCAGGTGAGCACTCAAAGCCTTTTTAATTTGATAGGATCTGCTCAGAAACTCAACAAATATTTACTGATTTGCAATGTAACTTAAAACTTAGAAATTCAAATGTTATTTGTAATAACATAAGATGGATTAGATGTAGTCATTGTGAGGGGCCTGAGGGGGCAAGTGCCACTAGAGTTAGGGATAAGTATAATTTGCATTTTTATGTCACTTCCAAATTTTGCAAAGTGCTTTGCAGACAAGATTTCACTTGGTGTTGATCAAATATTGAGGCAGCTAGGTGGCTGAGGGGATTGAGGTCTGAACTTGGATTCAGGAAGACATGAGTTGGAATCAGACACTTTATTGGCAGTAAGATACTGTACAAATCACTTAACCTCTGTGCCTCAGTTTTCTCAACTGTTAATTGGAAATAACAGCACCTCTCTCCCAAGGTTGTTGATATGATCAAATGAAACAAGATTTTTGTGAAAAGCTTAGCACACTGCTTGGTTCATAACAAGTGTTATATAAATGCTTGCTTCTATCATCATCACCATCACCACCACCATCATCAATAAACTCCTTGAGGACAGGGGTTGTTTCATTCTCATCTTTGTACCATGGCACCAAGCATAGTGTCTTCCACATAATAAGCAATTAAAAAATGTTTGTTGAACGTACAGATTAAGGCGTAAAGGAGCTAATTAGAGAGGAAAGGGAGGAGCAATGATTTTCAGCTTCAAGATACTTCAAGGTGATCTAATCCTGAGGCCTCATATGACCTCATATGTGAAAACCAGATTAAAATTGGGAAATATTTAACAAATAATTTGAAAATATTTAACAAAATAAGTAAAAATTTGATAAAACATAGATAATTTAATATGTGGTTTTCTAAGTCACTATGTGGCCCTCAGGGTTTCTTATATATGAAAGAAAATGGGAGAACAGAATGTATAAGAAAAATTATGGAAAACAGTGATTTGATGTACATCAGAACTTAGTTGGGGGAGCCAGGAATGAATGTAAACAATTTGTAATTGTTGTTCCTCCTTCATTTTTGTACAATCCGCCCCCCCCTTTCTCTTTTTCACAATTACTATTGTTAACTGTTTCCCTTTCATCCTATTCCCTTCCCCATGATATTTACTCTATTATCCATCTTCCTTCATCCTATCCCTCTTCAAAAGGAATTTGCTTTTGTCTGTCCATTCCCCCAATCTGCCCTCCCTTCTTTTGCCCCTCTCTCTTTATCCCCTTCCCCTCCTATTTTCCTGCAGGGTTAGATAGATTATTCCACCCAATTGAGTGTGTATGTTATTTCTTCTTGAGTCAATTCTGATGAGAGTTAGGCTCATTTACTGCCCAGATTAAATATATTACTCCACCTACTTGTGTGTGTGTGTGTGTGTGTGTGTGTATGTGTGTGTTAATCCTTCCTTGAGGCAACTCTGATGAGTTTAAGGTCTTTGAGCCTTTTCTGATGAGTGTGAAATTCATTTACTGCCCTGCTCCTCCCCTATCTCTTCCCCCACTCCATAAGCCCTTTCCTGTTTCTTTCATGTGGGATTTCACCCCATGCTACCTCTGCCCTTCCCCCTCCCCCAGTGCATTCCCCTTACCCTTCAATTTAACCCCAAAGATGTCATCATGGAGCAGCTAGGTGACATAGTGGATAAAGCATCCACCCTGGACCCAGGGGGATCCCAGCCAAAACCCAGCCTCAGACACAAGACAGTCACCCCCAACTCCAATTTTTTATGGTTCTCTAGGGTCTTGTATTTGAAATTCAAATTTGCCATTCAGTTAAGGTTGTTTCATCATAAATACCTGAAAGTCCTCTTTTTCATTGAAGTCCCATTTTTTCCTCTGAAGGATTATGGTCAGTTTTGCTGGATGCCTGATTATTGGTTGTAATCCCAATTCCTTTGCCCTTTAGAATATCATATTCCATGCCCTCTGGTCCTTTAATATGGAAGCTGCTAGATCTTGTGCTATCCTGACTGGGGCTCCACAGTACTTGAATTCTTTCTTTTTGGCAGCTTGCAATATTTTCTCCTTGACCTGAGAGCTCTGGAATTTGGCTATAATATTCCTAGGAGTTTTCCTTTTGGGATCTCTTTCAGGAGGTGATTGGTGGATTCTTTCAATTTCTATTTTACCTTCTGCTTCCAGAATATCAGAACAATTTTCCCTGACAGTTTCTTGGAAGATGATGTCTAAGCTCTGTCCTTGATCATGGTTTTCAGGTAGACTAATAATTTTCAAATTCTCTCCTGGACCTATTTTCCAGGTGAACAGTTTTCCCAAGAAGATATTTCACATTGCCCTCTATTTTTTATTCATTTCAATTTGATTTATTATGTCTTGGTTTCTAATAAAGTCACTAGCTTCCATTTGTTCAATCCTAATTCTTAGGCAATTATTTTTGTCAGAGAGCTTTTGTACCTCCTTTTCCATTTGGCCAATTTGGCTTTTCAAGCTGTTGACATTTTTCTCATGTCTTTCCATGCATCACCCTCATTTCTCTTTCCATTTTTTCCTCTGCCTCTCTAACTTTATCTTCAAAGTCCTTTTTGAGCACCTCTATAGCCTGAGACCAATTCATATTTTTCTTGGAAGCTTTAGATATAGGAGCCCTGACATTGACATCTTCCCCTGAGGGTACACCTTGATCTTCCTTATCACTAAAGAAACTTTCTATGGTCCTCACCTTTCTCTGTCTGCTCATCTTGACTTTCAGCTCCTTAAAATGAGGCACTGTTTCCAGTCTGCAATATCCCAAGCTTCAGAAGGTCCCAGGTGGTATGATTTAAGAAGGATCAGGTTCTTCACTTGCCTGGCCTGTTCCCTGGTCCATAGATGACCCCAGACCAATTTGGTTTGTGTGTTGTGGTTGTCAGCTCTGATCAGCCTGTGCCCCTCCCCCACCTAGGCCACTGCTACTCAAGCCTACCTCCTGGTTCCCAGCAGGGGTGAAAAACCCAAGTTTTGCCTCAGCACCATCATAGACCCCTGTAGTCGCCCCCCTGATAAGGGCTTAGCCCTCTCAATAGACTGTGAGCTTAGTTCCAGATGGCACTGGGGCTGCAGCTGATTCAGAGGCTCTGGGGGTCTCTTTCTCTGGTGAGGCCTCCTTGGGACTGGATCTGTGTCAGGGTGACTGTGGGGTTGGACTTCAGTCCTGTCTCAGCACAGCAGCTCCCTCCTTCTGACATTCCAAGCTGTTCTTGGTTAGAAGATGATGTCAGCACATTCTTCTGTGGGTTTTGCTGCTCCAGGAATTGTCCTATGGCATTATTTGGATGTTTTTTGGAGAAATCGTGTCATGAGTTCAAGAGCTCACTGCCTTTCCTCCGCCATCTTGGCTCTGCCCCAGAAGCTATCCTTCATTTTCAAAGAGGACCAATGACTTTCTCATGACTTGAACTTAAGTGAGGCAGAGTTGCACAAAGTCATCAGCCTCCCTCTCTTCCTGAGTCATGTGCAGTGGTAGGACAAAAGTCAAGATGACTGGCGACGGCCCAGGATACAGTGGATGACTGGCTCTTTGATGTCTGACCAAGTTCCAAGTGCTCAATAGCACCTTCTATAGCCACCTTCATGCCTATTGTAATCAATTGTCCTCATCCACCCATTACAAACAGTAACTAGAAATACATTGACTAGAAATGCTAGGAATAAAGAAACAGTTACTTTAGAGGATTTTTGTTCAGAAAGCAAACAGTGTCTGAAGAAAATAGATAGACTTGACAAAGCATTTTGGGAAGGATCCAGAAGAACAAAGTACCTGCCGAGCCAGAGTTTGCCTGGCTGTAGTGATATAAGTTTCTACCTGGAACCAAAGTGTAAATCTGGGGGTCAGCCAGGAATGATGGAGTTTTCCAATGATCAGAACTAAAAGAGTGCCCTGACTAACCTAGAAGTCAAAGAGGTCGGCACTCTGCTCTTAATTAGCTGTGTGACTTTGAGTAAGTCTCTTGACCTTTCTAAGCCCCTGCTTCTTCATCTATAAAATGAAAGAGTGATGACCTCAGAGGTCCCTTCCAGCTCTGAAATACTGTGATTCTGTCAGATATGGAGCAGCAGCCCATGAAAAGTCTGAGAAGTTTAACTTTATGAGTTGAGCAAATTTAAGTAAAAAACTCTATGGTTTTTTTCTGAGGTTTATACTTGGTATAAAAAAAAAGGCAGGAGGAATTTGGGCCCCTCAATGGAAGACTGACTGTGTTCTCTGCTAAAAATTCACTTTGAAGGATCAGTGCCATGGAGATGAAAAACTTAGAAATGCTGGGTGGGGGTGGGGGTGGCTGCGGTACAGTCGTTGAAGGGGAAACTCCCTTTATTTCTGTGGGTGGTGTCAGTGAACTTCTCTCATCTGTAGAATGCTGGGGGAGCCTTCTATTGAAATGCTGACCTGAGCCTGTCTCATCTCAAGGGCAATCAAATTTTAATGATTGGTGAGCCATTGGTTATGTTTATGATGAGAAGAGCAAGGCAGGTCAAAGGATGAAAACAGGCAGTCTTCAAAGCTGAAAAGCAAGCTATCGATAACCATACAAAAGAATGCTCCATAGAGCATTCTTTGAAGCAATGTCTTTTGGGAAGGAAAATGGGTGCCCATTGATTGGGGAAAGACTGAACATTCATATGGTACAGGAATGAAATGGAATGCAATTGCACCATAAGGAATGGCAAATGCAGGGAATTCATATAAACTTGGAAAGGCCTGTATAAGTATGATTTGAGGGAATTAAGCAGGACTGAGAGAACAATTTACACAGTAACCACAAAAGCATTAAGGAAAACAACACTGAAAGATGGTCAGAACTTTTATCAATGCTGGGACCAATTATAATTCCAAAGGATTTGATGGTGAAGCATACCTCCTGACTCTCAATGGAAAAGTGGTAGAAAACAGGTATGGAGTGAATCATACATTTTCAGCCATGAAAATGATTTCTTTTGCTTAGCTTTGTTTATGAGATTTTTGTTGGATTGGAGATGTTGCTAGGGAGGGACAGTGATAAAAACAAAACTAAGGACAAGCTCCATAAGAGGGGCAGCTAGATGGCACAGTGGATAAAGCACCGGCCCTGGAGTCAGGAGTACCTGGGTTCAGATCCGGCCTCAGACACTTAACGCTTACTAGCTGTGTGACCCTGGGCAAATCCAAATCCAAATCACTTGACCCCAATTGCTTCACTTAAAAAAAAAAGGAGACTAGAGTGGCAAAGTGATATAGTGAAAGGAGCAGGAGATGGACATTCTGACACCTGACTATTAGTCCCAGCTCTGCCACAAACTATGTCCATACTTCCTTCCCCTTTCTCAGCCTTGGTTTCCTCTTTTGTAAAATGAGGGTTGGGAGGGTCTCCAAGGTTCCTTTCAATTTCTTGACCATGACAATTGCCAGGCAGGAAGAAAAGCAGCAGGTAGATTTGGTGGGTTAGGGCGGGATAGTGGGATAGAGGGAAGGCAAGCTAAGGGCATAGATGGGGAATGCCCATGATATAGGGAAAAGTACATTCGTTTTGGAGTCAGAGGACCTGGGTTTGATTTTACTATCCATGGAAGCCTAGAGAAATCATTGAACTTCTCTGAACTGTAGCTTCCTCATCTGTGAGATGAGAGATGAGATGATCTGGTCTCTAAGGCCCTTTCCATACATCTATGATCCTATGAAATACAAACTCTGGTATTTACTAACTATGACCTTGGGCAAGTCCTTAACCCCTCCAGCCCTCCTTTTCTTCACCTATAAATAAAGGACTTGGACTAATTAGCCTCCAAGCACCCTTCCAATTGCAGGTCAAGGAATCTATGACGTTTTAGAGAAGGAAACTGAAGATTAGAATGAAATAGTGGATCTGAAGGACCATGGTAGCCTACCTGCCCAACTTAGCAACATTCACCCTGGAAATAGGGGTGCTTCACTCTTCAGGAGAATAGCTGGCTCCAATGCAGATTTCAAGATGCCTGTTGTGAAAGGGGCCACTGGAAAGCTTCCCACTCTTCAAAGCAAGCCCAGTAGTCACTTGGCATCCCGCAAATGCATCTAGCCAGCTCTAAGGGGTTCCTCTGACCCTGGCGGAGGAGGCATCACTAATGAGAGGAGCCCACGTGGCATTTCTGGGCACTGTGCCCTACGGTAGACACAGTTTTGGAGAGACTCCACATTCAGGTCCAGCTTGTTAAGCCTCCGGGAGGTTTGCTGGGGGAAGTTGGTAAATCAGCATGTGATTATGTAACGGATCTTTATTCAGCAAGACCCTGGATGAACCCCAAAGAGACAGATAGCAAGGGAGGAACATAGCATTTGGGGGAAGTTTGGGTTAAAAAAAAAAAAGGTCGGCAAATCAGAAGGACTCTGACATGCTACCCAGGGAGCAGTGCAATTACAGAGCAATCATGTCTGTGCAGAAAATTAAAAACAGTCTATTGTATGGGGCTTGAAGCCCAGGATAAAAAGAGAGGCTGAGAAACTGTGGCTGCTGTGGCTGACTGTGGAAGAAAGGAGTTAGGGCAGAGATACAATGTAAACTACCATGCTAACACCAGCTCTGTAGGAGGCTGTTGCAGCTGCTACCACTCTTCCTGCAGGGAAATGGGACCCCCAGCTCAGAATTTAGCCAAGGGAGCCTGAGCAAGAGAACTTCCAAGAGAAATTAGTGTGAGAATTGGATTCCCATCTGGCACTTTAGTCTCTAGAAGAGAAGCCACTCGGGTCTCCTGGAGATTGGGGGAGAAGGTACAAGGCAACAGGGGTATTTGGGCAATGTGATGGAGTACTGGGGCCAGAGGTCTGACTAATGGCTGAAGATGCTGCCAGGGAACTGCATGTGTACCCTGTCCCTGTAATACAGAGTAGGGGAGACATAGAATACAGGTGTTGCTTTCTGACTTTCAAAGCCTGGCTAGGTTCCTTCCCAGGATCACAGACCTATCCAGACATAGACCATAGACAGAGATCCAGAGATGGGAGAGATGTCAGAGGTCATCTTGTCTAATGCCTCTATTTTTACAAATGGAGAAAGAAGGGCCCAAGAAAATTGAGTGATTTGGCCAAGTGTCAGAGGTGGGATTTGAGACTGGTTCTTCTGATCCAAGAGCAAATATTCTTTCCACTGTGGCACAACTGGCACATCTCCAGTTTCCCTTCCTTCTGAACTCAATCCAATTTGATTTGACAAACACATGCTCATAGGATTGAGAGATAAAAGGGACTTGAAGGATCAGTGGACAGTGCACTTGATCTGGAATTAGAGGCCCCTCCCCCTCTTCCCCTGGCTCTGCTATTACCTGTATAATGAAGAGGGTGGACTATGTGATGTCCAAGGTTCCTTCTAGCTCTTAATTTACAGTCCTGTGAACCTTCTCATTGTACAGTGAAGGAAATTGAGGCTCAGAGAGCTTATATGATTTGCTCAAATTCACATAGATAACAAGCAGTTTATGGAATTCCAGAACTCCATTCCAGGTCTTCTGTCTCCAAATTAAGGGCTTGTTCTTTTACACTTCACTGTCTCTCTTTAGCACACATTTACTTTGGGCAGAACGCATTGCACTAGGCACTGCAGGAGGTAGAGCAGTTTAGACAAAACTCCTTACAATCTAGTTGCATGTACATGTTACATATAGGCAAAACTCAACAACGACAAATACCTGAAAAGTCCAACAAAGGGCTTTTTGAATTCCCCCTTTCAAGCCTCACATACATCTGAAAATCCTGCTATCTGTACTAAGGAAAGGAAAGGTAGTGGGGGAAAGAGAAAAGCAGAAATGGTAAAGTGAAAGAAATAAATCAGACAGAAGAAAGCCGAAGAAAGCAGAAGAAAGCCAGGAAGCTGGCTTTTCCTACTTCTCTGTTCTTCCAACTTCATTCTCAGTTCATTTCCCCTGCTGGGAAGATACCTCTGGGCTGCTTCCTAGGGTTTTGAATTTACTGGTGACACCTTGGGGAACTACTGCTACCCCCCACCAACCCCAAGGGAGCAATTAAATGGGCTGGGAAGAAGGGGTGGGAGAGGAGAATACATCTCTGAAAGCCACTGGATCAGAGCGTCCAGATTTGATGACAAGACAGAGCTCAATCAACATCTATGGTGGACACATTGAAGGAATTTTCTTTCTTAAATTGAGAAAAATTTACCTGAGAGCCAGTGTGGCCTTAGAAAGGGCTGAGGGATGGTTGATGTGGTGTTTGCTTCTCAACAACTCCAGGAGAAATTCCATATCCAGTGAATGTAGTAGGCATGATCCAGGAGGAGATAAATCATACTCACCTTGTTTGCATGGTGGACTGCTGGTAGATACCTTCATAGGAGTGGGACATACTTCTCAGGTGAGAGAACTAGAGACTGAACAGTCAAGATGGGGGTCTTTAGAGAAGCATTATGGGCAGAAAGTCTTTCACTGTCAGTGGAGCTAGGTGGACCACAGTAGAGAGATAGAGATGTCAGGTAGGGGAAGAAGGGAGAAGGGATCGGTGCTGGATCCAAAGAGACAGATACACTGAACTGACATAGAAACCTACAAACTTACCTGCTTCTGAGAACTCACTCAGGGTGGTGCAGTGAGAGGTCAGGGGCATGACAGTCATCCTGGTGAGAATGACCATCCAATCAGGCTCTTTTTTGGTTTTCTAAGGTTGTGTGTGTGGGTGGGTGTGTATACACACATATATACATTCTATGTCTCTTACTGTGCTAAATTAAACTTGCTCTCTCTCTCTCTATATATATATATTAGTTCTTTCTATGCCTATATATATATATATATATATATATATATATATATATATATATATATATATATATATATATATGTCCTTTCTATGCCTCTTACTGTGCTAAATTAAACTTGCTCTATATTTAATGCCCACTTTTAGCCTTAGTGATTTCGGGAGAGCCTTTTAGAATGAACAAAATGAATAATATATGAAGTTCCCAGGATTTCTCATAGGCAAAGACATGAGACACCAGCTAGAGAGATTTCACATGAAACACCCCTAAAATTGTACCTGGGTACTCATGACATGAAGGCAAGTTCTAACAACAGGATGAGATAAATATCAGGGCTGAGACTCAAACCCAGGTCTCCTGACTTGAGGTACAGTGCTCCTTCCCCTACATGCTGCCGCCACAACTCACATGTTGTATAACCTGATGCTTAGAGATGTCTGACAAGGCAACTCTGGTCTCTGAGCCCATATAGGACTCCAGATCACAGCAATAAGATAATTCAGCTTCCCTGTTCAGTGAGCCTTCTCCCAGGATCTATACGACCTTCCATAATGATACAACTACCCTGGAAGTTGAGTCAATCTAAAATTAATCACTTTTAGCCCACCTTTACCTGTACTTGCACCAATTGGGTAACTCAAAATAAAGGAGGCAGTATGATAGATAGTGGCGAGAACACTGTATTCGAGATCAGAAAACCTGGGTTCAATCCTGGCTTTGCCATTTACTCCCAGCATGTCCTTCAACAAGTCACTTCCTCTCTTTGTGCCTCAGTTTTCTCATCTGTAGAATATATCTGTATGGTGGACTTTTCAGGTGCCTTTGATGTAATGAAGTGTGTTTTTAAAAATGTAATTACTATATGCTATAGATATTGGGGCAGCTCAGTGGTGCAGTGGATAGAGCACCGGCCCTGGAGTCAGGAGGACCTGAGTTCAAATCCGACCTCAGACACTTGACACTTACTAGCTGTGTGATCCTGGGCAAGTCACTTAACCCCAATTGCCTCACCAAAAAAAGACAGAAAAATGTAATTGCTATATGCTATAGATATTGTTCTGGGTAGGCATATTATTAATTTATTAATATTATACCAGTAAAGGATTGAACATGTGTATCGCTAACTTCTCATAGTCTCAGGCCATGTGGTTGAGAAAGCAGGGAGAAAGCTTCAACGTGCCAGTTATTGTGAGCAGGAGAAAAACCCCAGAATACCCAGAAGACCTAGAAGACCCCACCAAGACCCATGCTGTCTTAAAAAGATCTTTCATGCTATCTTTCAAGTATTTTTATCCTCTTTTGGTAGAAGAGCATCATTATACATTGATCAAAGCTAATTGGTTAGCATCAATCAATTCCATTGGTTGACATGATTTGAAGGTAGTCTACATTAAAATGAACTCTAGGGATGACATCAGGGAAAAGAATGCAAAATACCCTCATTGAAGTTGCTCAAGGCAAAGTCTGTTATGTAGGTGTGGTTTAATCCCATCAGTCCTTCACTGATCTGGACAAAAGAATCTGTCTCCATTCCTTTTGTTCCCTTGGGTTTGTCCCAGATGAGATTTGATAAAGTTTCTCTAGGAGAACTGGACTTTCTGGAGTGGGGAGCGGAGAGAAAGGACTAAGAAAGTGATCTCTGTGTTCCCCAAGAAATCCATTATTTTATTCTCAAAGAAATAATTATTTTCTCATAGAAGTTATCAGCAGAGGAAAGGTCCAGAATCCCTCCTTCTGATTATGGTTCTATCCCTGACTGCTTTGTAACTTTAGATCCTTGGTGGTCCCAGAATTCCTTTACCTGGTCCAGAAATTTGCATTGTCCAGGGACTCCTTCTCTTTCCATAATGAGGCTTGGTTGCAGAAATATTCCACTTGCCCAGGAGCTCACTCCTTGCCTCAGATGGCTGCCATTTTTGTGGTAGCATGTTTCTTTTCCTCCTTTGGGGTCATGCTGTTCCTCCTTCCATGGGGCCAAGTGGTTCTCTGGAAGCTCCCTCTTACCTGCATTTCTCAGCTCTCTGATTCTTTCTTTTAGAAACCATATCCAAGGGTATGACTCAGGTGTATGAATAGACATAATTTCATTATACAAAAATGCTGTGATTCAATCAATTGTCCATCAAGAGTCAAAAAGTACTGAGGGCAATGGTAACTATCCACAATACATGAAGGAGACATTAGTACTAACCAAAGCAACAACAATAATTAATATTTATATGCTGCCACTGCTGTTCAGTCGTTTCGGTCATGTTCAGCTCTTCCTGACCCCATTTGGGGTTTCTGTGCCAAAGTTATTGGAGTGGTTTGCCATTTCCTTCTCCAGCTCATTTTACAGATAAGGAAACTGAGGCAAACATTTAAGTGACTTCCCCAGGGTCACACAGTTTATAAGCATCTGAGGAAAGATTTGAATCCACGAAGATGAGTCTTATTGATTGCAAGCCCAGGGCTCTATCCACTGTGCCATCTAATTGCCCAATATTTATATAGTTCTTAAATATTTGTAAATAACTTTACTTCATACAATTTGAGCCTTATGGTAATTCTGTGATAGAGTTACGATAGGTTTCATTATGCTCATTTTATAGAACAAACCTTCAAATATGGCATCAATAGGGATGTCTATACTTTGTATAGTGATGTTTCTTCAATGACAGAACAGAGGCATAACTTTATTAAACTCTATTAGTCTCTTCCTGGGCTAAACCTCTACATACCTATTTTACTGATGAGAAAATTGAAGCTCAGGGAGCTTAAGGGATCCCTTACCCCTCAAATATCCTGGAGTATTTTTCCAGTCTCTCTCCTCTGTTATCTTCTTATTCTATTCTAGATCATAGCCATTAAAAAAAAAACACCCTGCTATTCCTATCCCTTTCCCCATTAGCAAATAGTCCTTCTGAGATCAGGACAGCTATGTGGCACAGTGGATAGAGTCCCAGGCCTGGAGTTAGGAAGTCTCATCTTCTTGAGTTCAAATCCAACCTCAGACACTTCCTAGCTGTGTGATCCTGAGCAATTCACTTGACCCTGTTTGCCACAGGTTCCTCATCTGTAAAATGAGCTGGAAAAGGAAATGCCAAACTACTCTAGTATCTTTGCCAAGAAAACTCCAAATAGGGTCACAAAGAGTCAGACATGACTGAATCACCACCACCACCACCTTTTGAGATCACAATCTATGTCATGGCTATCTCTGTATTCCCTGTGTTGAGTACATGGCAGGTACTCAGGTCATTGCATTGACCAAAACCACATGTAGTTCTGACTCCAGAGCCGCCACTCTTGCTACTCTAGGACCCATTAGAGACAACTAACTTCTTTTTGACAGTTCTGGAGTAAGTAACTATTCAATGCATGGCCCAAACCTCCATACAGTCATTTACTTTATTGCTAGACTATAGAAAAGACACATAAATCCAATAGCAAAAGCATTTAATTAAGAATGAAACAACAGAAATAGCAGGGAGGGGAATTGTAATCAAAACATTCTCTGTAATCAGAAACAAATGGATGGAATCTTCTCTATTTCCAGGGGAGTTAAAATCTACTTCATAGGCTCACAGATTTAGAGATGGAAGGAACCTTAGGGGTCATCTAGTACAAACATCATGTTGTATTGATGAGGAAACTGAAGTTAATAGAGGAAAAGAGTTTTTCTACCACTTACAGGTAAGTAAGTGGCATAGCTAATGTTTGAACTCAGGTCTTGTGACTTCAAGGTCAAGACTCTTTCCTCTTTTAAACCCTATGATTCTGCAACATAGATTGGGGAATGGAAAGGGGGAAAATTCAGAGTCAGGGTACAGTGTTAATGGCCTCTTAAGAGTATCTTTGCCAGAATACAGCATGCTTGAGAATGACTGCAACTTCTTATTTCAGGGCTGGAGTGTTCCCATATCCAGGTATGTCTCCCACATATTACTCTAGCTAATCAGTCGACTAATCAAAATTTATGTTCCACATACCATATCAAGCATTGGGGATACTACTAGAAGCAAAAGTCAGTCTCTGCCCTCAAGGAGCTTACAATCTAATGTAGTTCCTCTTACATAAACATAGTTCCATGTCCTGACGTAGAGGTAATGTGACATAGTGAAAAAAATAATTGGATTTGGAAGCAGAATGACTTCTAACATTTAGTAGTTGGGTAACCATGGGCAAGTCATTCAGCCTCTCAAGAGTCTGAGTTTCCTCACCTTTAAGATGGAGATAATAAGTTTCCTCACCTTTAAGATGGAGATAATAATCCCTGTAGGATCTACTTCACAGAGTTTTTATGAGGCTCAGGTAACCTATATAATCTGTGAAATTAAGAGAATTATGTAAACATTGATTACTATTACCATGAATGATATATATTTATAGTGCTATGCATTACATACCTAATAAAGATTTATTATACATTGTGATATACATACAATTTAATGCTAAATAACACATATTATCTATACATACAGTTGTGCATATATATGTGTATATGCCTGTGTGTGTGAGTGTTTGTGTGTGTATGTGTGTGTGTGTGTGTGTGTGTGTGTGTATGTGTGTGTGTGTGTGGTCCACACCTGTGATTTCATCATTCTGGGAAGCTCCTTGGTAAGGAAACTCCCTTCACCAATGCAGATCCGTAAATGTTCTTCAACTTCACAAAACCACTGAATTTCAGTTTTGATGGGGCCCTCAGTGACCATCAGGTCTAATGACACCCAAAAGGAATCCCTATTCCAACTGCACTAAAAAATTGTCATCCAGCCTTTGCCTGAAGACCTCCATAAATAGGAAATCCCTGCCTCTCAAGGCTGCCCATTCCACTTTTGTATATCTCTAATTGTTATGGGTTTTTCCTAAATTGGATCCTAAATTTCTTTCTTTGTAACTTTCAGCCATTCAACAATCCTGCTTTTAACTTCTGGGGATGAATAGAACAAATCTAATTTATCTATTTCCTTCAAATACTTGAATACAACTATTACCTTGAAAGAAATGATTATTAATAACCAATGACTTGGGGAGATTCAGAGTACTCCCCCTCCCTTTTTCTAAAGTCTTGATTTCAAAAGTTCAATCTCTTGAAGAACATTACTGATAATGAGATTGCACTAACTTTCTTGTTCATACCCCACCCAGGTGGGGAAGCCATTGTTCTGTACCCAGGTTTGGGTGAGGATAAACTCTTTGAATAGATTGTCCAAGTGTGATGTTTAAAATCTAATGTGTGTGTCCTTACCTGCCTCCCCAATGTTGGGGGAGAATTAACTAAGTTTTACATATAAATTCAGCAACAATTTAAGCTTTTAAGTATTTATTAAAATTATATTAGGGGTTAGCAAAGAGAGAGAAAGCCACTTTCACCTAGCTATCCAAGAGAGTGAATTTCCGAAAGTTTGGAAACCTGGCTACCTTCCTCCTTCTTCTGCCACCATGAGCTCCTTTCTAAGCAAAAGAAAGCGATCCTGAGTTTCCTCCAATGGAAGCTCCCTGCCAACGGGAACAGGGGTGGTCCCCACACACAGCCCCAATTGGCAGGTCACATTCAAGTCCATTGATTGACATGACCTAAAGGCGTTCTATGAATAGAGGTAACTTCCAGATGCCAGGCAGCTTCCCAACACTAGTCACATGATTTCTCATCGCGGGTGTTGCCCTGGTTCTCACACAAGGCTGGGGGTAACTTGGAAGTAAATGACAAAGTTCATTTGAATATGTTCAGCCTCTCATTGTAATATTCATACTCTCATTAATTGTTAACCAATCAGAACTGATTGCCATACTTAGGAACACCCATCTTTCAATGGAAATATAAACTGTGAACCTGCCATCTAGATTGCCTTTGGCTTAAGAGAGAGAGAGAAGCCAAATGGCCATTCCTTTATTAAAATGGTGGCATTATTAATAGAATAATTAAATTACTCAGAAATTATGTCTCTTGAACTTTTCAAATGCCACAGTCTTCAAGAATTGTCTGGAGTACTGAGAAGCTAAGTGATTTACCCAAGATCACACAGCCCAAATGTATCAGAAGTCTTTCACCCAGGTGCTATGGTTTGCTATCAAACTCAAATAGAAATGGGGTCACTAAAATGTACTGTGGTAAAAATTATTTGTGGTAAAGATTAATATTGGAAGTTTTAGCTGAATCATTTGAGAGACTGCACATGCTACTGAAGCAGCTTTTGAAGGACTTCCCCTTTTGGGAGGAAAACTCGAGAACATGAGGAACTTCCAGGACATGAACTTAAAAGTGAGGGCAGAAATGGAAGTTGGCGTTCTCTGGCTGTTAAACTTATCCGTGGCGGCACACACGGGTGAGAGGAGTTCAGAAACACATGGTTGGTGTTTGGCTTTGGGTGTGCTGGTTTGAGGCCTGGTGGGCAGTTTGGGATTTGGTTAGTTTTATAAAGGAAAATAGACTAAGTTTAGATCTAAGGCCATTCATCTATATTTCTACTTCCCTATTTCCCTAATTGGTATCACCTTTCGTTGTCTAATTAATTCCCAAGCAATAAAAACTAATCCCATACAGATTAAAGCTCAGAGGCTCCTTTTTCTTATTGGTCTGGGAGGCATATATAAAAAGGAAAAGTTAAAAGGGGGAGTTTAATGCTCCATATATCCAATTTTGAATTGCACAGTTTTGGCAACCACGAAGGAATTTTAAGGACCCCCCCCCCCAATTTGGCCACTTGTATGATAGATACCGCTTTCTTTTTTCGACCACTAAGGATCTATGCTGGCTGCATATTGACTTAGAAAAGTACATATTCACATATCTATGTTTTATTATATTTTTCTTTATTTTGTTCAGTATTTCCAAATTATACTTTAGTTTGGTTCAGCAGCATTCAGAAATGCTGAGGGCCACATGCAGGTCATGTGTGACACCTCAGTACTACATTATGCTTTCTCTATTATATATGATAAATATTATATATGTTATAGAACTATTATGCTACAAATATTATTAACAATTAAACTAAACATACACATGGTCTTCATAAAGCTCCTTGCACATGCCAAATTTTTGTAACTAAGGTTAAAGCTATGAAAAGAGCAACCTGTGAGTGGCATTTAAAGGAAATTTTATTGAGCTCCACTGCATACTTGTGTAACACACATTCTCATTTCAGATCCTGTGACAAATGAAAAATGGCTCTTGTAGACAGGAGGGTAAACTGTGATAGACATCCATATCAAATGGGAAAAAGGAATTCAGTTTTGCTTTTCAATGCCATTTCTCTGGTAACTACAGCTCACTTCCCTTCTATCTACATAGCACTATCAGAATTATCAGGTGTTTCTTCACAACAGTGCTATGAATTGGATTGGGCCAATGTTATTATTAGTTAGCAAGAGGAAGCTCCAGCTGGGAGTAGTTCTGTGACATACTTATGGTCACACAGCTAGTAAATAACATGGGAGTTATAACTTGAACTGGTTTTTATCTTATCCTAAATTAGAATCTCTTTCCCCTTTTAAAGCCATCATCATCCTACAAGAGACTGCTAAATGTGTCCCCCCACCCCTACCCCCCTTACCTGTTTCTCAAAGCTCTTTCATCTTCAAGTTCAAAATAAGTCAAATGTGGATCTGGAGCATGAACCAGTGCATCTACTTGAGAAGAAATGCTCTGAAGAGAGGACAGTCGAGAATGTTTTGAAAGTTGAGAAGAGCTGATCTGAATGGACCTGAAAGGAAGTCATGAAAACATTTGGGCAGAGTCCACCATGAATCTCATCTAATATCAATTAGGTATGCACTGCAGGCAAGGGAATTCTCCTGCTTTTCTTCTACAGATTCTCTTTCCCACTAATCACAGCAGTTGTTCCAAGCCTTTTTTTTCTCCTCAAACCACCAGTAGCTCCACCTCCTCTCACTCTCTCAGCTGAACACCTGACTTCATGAAAAAAGGCTACTTGCCTAGAACTCCCTCTTCTGACTTCCTCATTTCCCATGCCCTTGAAATCATCCTCTACTATCTTCTTTACTCTGGTCTCTGATAAAGAACTGGTCTTCTCAATGCCAAGGCCAACCCCTCTACATACCATCCCCTTGTGTCTTCTCCAGCTGATTGCCCCCACTATCATCCCTACTTTCTCAAATTGCTCATCTCTTCCTATCTACTGGCTCCTCCTAGGCTACATACATGACAGAACCACATGTCTTCCACCATTAAAACAAAGACAAAAGCAAAAAAAAAAAACCCCACAACTGTTAGATGAACCTACCATCTAGCTGCGTATCACCCTTCATGTCTTCTCCCCTTCATAGTGAAATTCTTTGAAAAATAATATCTAGGGGGCAGGTAGGTGGTGCAGTGGAAAGAGCACCGGCCCTGGATTCAGGAGGTCCTGAGTTCAAATCTGGCCTCAGACACTTCACACTTACTGGCTGACACTCAGTGACACTCAGTAAGTCACTTAACCTTCATTGCCCCACAAAACAAACAAACAAACAAAAATGAAAAAGAATATCTAACATTTCCTTTTCTCAGTCACTTCTAATCTTCTGCAACTTGGCTTCTGACCTCATCATTCAACTGGAATTGCTCTTTCAAAAGTTACCAACAATCTCTTAATTGCCAAGTCTGATGACTTCTCAATGCTCATCCTTCTTGATCTCTCTGTAGCACCTTCCAGTGTTGACCACTAATTCCTACTGATGTTTTCTCTTCTATTGTGTTTTGGAGGAGGGGTAAAAGTATATTGCTTACTCTTGGGTCTTCTCCTTCCTGTCTGACCATTCTTTCTCAGTTTCCTTTTCTGGATCTTCATCCATCTCATGCTTACTAAGAGCAAATCCCAAGTCTCTGTTCTGGGCCCTCTTCTATTTTTTTTTCTCCATAAATCCTCACTTGGTGAACTCTAGTGCCTACAATTCAATTATTACCTCTATGCAGATAACCCTGTGTTTGCTAAATTACTGGGGCTAAGCTGGGTTTTTAAAATTATTTGCTATTTATATATTATTATATTATATATTAATGGCTATTTATATAATAATGGCTATTGTACCAGTTTTTGGCAGTATTTATTATTAATTAATATTAAATATTAGTAAAGTATTGACCTCATGGCAGTTAACACAGGCAGAAAGCTCCAGCACCATGTTGTCTCTCAAAGAGCATATGGCCTACCAAGCTACACTGCCCTAAGAGGAGAGTGCTCACCAACTAACAGCCTTCCAAGCCAAGAGTGCAAGCCAAGATAGTGCCAATTGTGGTCTTGGCTTTTATCCTCTTTTGAGAGAGGTGGGTCATTATACACTGATCAAAACTAATTAACTAGCATCATTCAATTCCATTGGTTGACATGACCTGAGGGTGGTTCAAATTAAAATGAATTCCAAGATCACATCCCAAGAAATGTGCAAAAAGACTCTGCCCCAAGTTGCTGAAGGCAAAGTCCATCATCTAGGTGTGGTTTAATCTCATCAGTCCTTCAATGAGCCAGACAAGAGAAACCATCTCCATTCCTATTGAACACCTGGTGCTGGTCCCAAATCACCTAAAGTTACTTAAGAACTGAACTTTCTGAAGTGGGGGGGGGGGAAGAAAGGGCTAAAACTGATCTGGGTCTCCCCAAGAAAATTCATTATTAATAATTATTTTCTCACAACACACATACATACATGTAAATATACACACACATATATACATATACATATGTGTGTATGGATATTATTGCCCTTGGGCACCTTGGGGTGCTTAGGGAAAAAGCCAGGACACATCTGTGCTCATTTATTCAAACAAATGGAACGTGGCGTAATAGGAAGAGTCAGTGAATGTGTATAGGCAAACCCCTCTTAAATGACTACCTGTGTGATACGTATCAAAATGCAATCATTCATTCCACACCTTGAGAAGAACAGGGCTCAAAAAGGCATTTCTTTTTCATGTAGTCTGATATTACATTACATTGGGCAGCTAGGTGGTACAGTGGATAGAACACCAGGCCAAGAAGTATTTTTGTTATTTGTTTTTCAGTCTTCATGACTCCATTTGGGGTTTTCTTGGCAAAGATACTAGAGTGGTTTGCCATCTCTTTCTCTAATTTGTTTTATAGACAAGGAGCTGAGACAAACAGGGTTAAGTGACCTGCCCAGGGTCACATAGCTAGTAAGTGTCTGAGGCCAGATTTGAACTCAAGAAGATGTCTCCCTAACTCCAGACCTGGCACTTTTTCCACTGTGCCACCTCTCTGACCATGGAGTCAGGAAGACCTGAGTTCAAATTTGACCTCAGATACTTACAAGCTGTGTGGCCCTGGGTAAGTCACTTAACCCTGTTTGCCTTACTTTCCTCATCTGTAAAATGATCTGGAGAAGGAAATGGAAAACCACTCTATTATCCTTGCCAAGAAAACCCCAAATGGGCTCAATAACCAGTTGAACAAGGCTAAAATGACTGAACAATAACAATGACCTTACATTACTAGGATAGGATCTATGGAATTTCCAGTCTGTGGAAAAGCTGCATGGTAAGGATTAATCAATCAGTAAGCAAACATTTAATAAGCATATGTGTGTCAGGCAAGATACTAGATGATCATAGGCTTATAGATTTCAAGCTGTCAGGAACCTTGAAAATCTTCCTTTTCATCTCCCTAATTTTACAAATAAGGAAAGTAAGTCCAAGAAATGTTAATCTGTTTTGCACAGATTCACCCAGCAGTGGCAGAGCCAGGATTTTTGACCTCTCTGCAATGTTTAATTGAATTGTTGGCTCTGTCTTTCATGGTGAAGATCTGTTATATGGTGGAAGTGGTCTGAGAAGCAGTCAACAATTGGTTTTCACTGAGAAGTATAGAGGTAGGCAAGATTTACTGAGCTGAAGTCTGTGGCTGTGGGCCAGTTCTGTCACTGGGCACAAAGGTCCTCCCTATAGAGTTACAGCAGAATTGGACTCTAAGGTTTTGGTAAGGGGCTCAGGGATGGTCCTGCTTCTCTTTTTTTTTTTTAGTGAGGCAATTGGGGTTAAGTGACTTGCCCAGGGTCACACAGCTAGTAAGTGTTAAGTGTCTGAGGCCGAATTTGAACTCAGGTACTCCTGACTCCAGGGCCGGTGCTCTATCCACTGCGCCATCTAGCTGCCCCCCTGCTTCTCTAACACAAACCATCTCTGCTGGAGCCAGCTGAGCAACCCTTTCAAGACTCCCTCTCCTTAGCCAAGTTCTCTGAACAGCTCCATCTTATCAATAATAAAAGAGCTACCCAGACACTCCTACTCAGACCAAATCAGATTTTGATATTTCCATGAGACGCCAGCATGGAAGACAATTCCTCAGAGGGCCCAGCTTTGTGTAGAACTTGGGGCTTAGCTTCAGGTCTTGGAATCAGTCCCAGCTCTTCTCTGGATCAGGTAAGTGTTTGTGAGACAGAGGAAACTCCCACTGTGTCTTGGTGGACATTTTGACTGCAAGCAAATGGTTGGTCTGCTTTAAATGCTGGCAAAAGTCCTCTCTCTGTTCTACACCCAGGGCCAGCCTTAGGCAGAATGGGGGAGTAAGCCAGGAATGTTCTTGACAGGCAGTCTTGCTCTTTCTCCCTCCTGGCCCTCCCCAGCTCTCAATTTAAAGGGAAAATTCCATTTTGAAAATGGAATGGAAAACAGTGTTCCATCAACCATAGCAAGCTATCCCTTGCATTTACCCTGTTCTGTATAATGTCTTTTTCCCCATCCTCTTTCTCCTCTGCCTTTACCTCTGTCTCTCTGCCTCTCTTGGACTTACTGATTATTGCTGGAAGAGGCCATTTAGTTCCACCTCCTCACTTTACAGATAAGGATGCCGAGTGACAGAGAAATTGTGACTTGCCTATGGTCACACAGGTAACATGAAGAATGCAGAACTGAATCTAGGTCCTCTGGTTCTAGATTAATTCCTCTTCCCTACCTCCTGTTGCCTTCCTTTCTCCTTTGTTTCCTGAGATGGGATCAGAGAGAGGCAGACATGAGGCAGAGGGAGATCAGGTTGTATGATACATGTTAGTATTCTGTGTGTGGCAGCTGTCTCACTTCCTTGAGTATTTCTTTAATTTAATATATTAAAATGTTACTCTTTTCTGGAATTCTTAGGGGAACTACACAGCTCACTTGTGTAAGGTTATTATTATTATCATATTATTATTATTATTATTTCTGAGATAAAAAAGGACCTTAAAGATCATATAGTCAAATTCCTTTACTTTACATATGAGGAAATCGAGGCCCCATGAAGTAAGATGACATGAAAAATCATATGGTTAACCAGGCAGAACTGGGAATAGAATTCCCATTTCCTGATTCCCAACCTTATGCTCTTCTTGCTGTACTATCAAGCTGTCTCCCCTGAGCTGGCCCGTCACTCACCTTACACGGTGCCTTCCAATTACCCAGCGCCTAGTAGGTACTTTGATTCCTCAGTCAATCTTGGCCTCCCCATGTCAATATCCTATGTTACCAACTTGTCTTCCTTATCTTTTTTCTCCCCTTTTCCCCTTGGCTATTTCTTCCTCCCTCCCTCCTTCTCTCCCTTCCTTCCTTCCTTCCATTCTTCCATTCTTCCTTCCATTCTTCCATTCTTCCTTCCTTCCTTCCTTCCTTCCTTCCTTCCTTCCTTCCTTCCTTCCTTCCTTCCTTCCTTCCTTCCTTCCTTCCTTCCACCTCATTATCCTCAGACTGGTCATATTGCTCCTCCACAGTGAAAGAAAATTCCTTTTGCACTGGGAAAGATGATCAACAGTGGAAGAGCTACCTCTGGATGTAAAGGTTTTCCCTTCCCTAGAAGTCTCCATCAAAGGGAGATTAAACAACCTCTATTGGGGATGCTGTGAGGGGATTTTTACTCAGGTGCAGGTTAGACTAATTGGCTTCTGAGATCTCATCCTATGCTGAGAGTCTGGGATGTTGGGATCATCTCATTGTTCTATAAGCCATCTGAAACATAGCATAAAGTGGAGGTGGCACTTACCAAGCTCTTAGGCTACCCAGACACTAACACTAGCATCACCCCAAAGGAAGCAAGAACTGAGTGTTTTAGCCTCTGAAGACTAAGGCACTGGACAATCTATGAAAATGATCCTGCAATGCAAGGAACAGTCAATTCTCCAAAATGTGGTCCAAAACCAATTATGTATTCTTGAGTGAGTCATATGGACAGCATTAATGATTATGAGTAGTGAGCTTAATAGGTAATTAATTAGAAAGTCTGGTTATAAACGGCTACACAGAGACTTCTCTCATTATGAAGTTCATCATCAAAAAATATTTGCTGAATACCTGTTGCTCATAATGTTCTGATAGGTTCTGTGCCAGGAGAGTTACATAGCAAAGAGTCCTGGATTAGGAGCTGGGGAGCTGAGTTCAAGTCCTAGGTCACACTAATTCACTATATGATCTCAAGCAAGTCACTTCCCCTCTCTGGAAAATGAGGGAACTAGATCACCTGCCTCCATTAAACTGGCTTTTTCTTTGCTTAAAATTACTTAGGGTTATTAGGTGGCAATATGGGTAGAAGGCTGGACCTGGAGTCAGGAAGAATCTTTTTCCTGAGTTCAAATCTGGCCTCAGACACTTACTAGCTATATGGCCCTGGGCAAGTCACTTAATCCTCATTGCCCAGCAAAAACTAACTAACTAATTAAATAGTTAAAAAAAAATAGGCTTTTGGTTGGTCTCCCTGCCTCAAGTCTCTCTCCACTCTATTTTGTTTTCCACTCAGTTATCTAGCCATGTTACCCCCCTTCCCCCCCACTCCTACCCATTCAATAAACTCTAGTGGTTCCTTATCATCTCCAGGATCAAACACAAATTCCTATGTTTTATGTTCAAAGCCTTTCATAAACCTATCCCACTCCTACCTTTCCAGTCTTCTTACACCTTACTTCCTTTTCCTTCTCCCCACCTCCCTCCCCACAGACCTACTCAGTAACATTGGCTTCCTTGCTATTCCTTACACATTCTGGGCATTTTCATTGACTATTTCCCCATTTTCTCCCTTAATACCTCTCCTCCCCTTCCACCCCACCATGGAATACTCTAACATCTCTGCCTCCTGGCTTCCTTCAAGTCTCCACTAAAATTCCACCTTCTGAAAGAAGCCTTACTCAGTCTCTCTAAATGTTATTGCCTTCTTTCTGTTGACTATCTCCAGTTTATCATGTAAACATCTTGTTTATGCACTGTTGTTTGCATGCTGTCTCCTCCATTAGATTGTGAGCTTTTTGAGAGCAGGTACTCTCTTTTACCTTTCCTTGTATTCCTAGCATTTAGAACAGTGCCTGACAATTAGTAGTAGTAATAGTGGTAGTAAGCTTCTGCCAGTTGCGGAGGACCATGGATCAGCGCCTTGAAGAGCCACAGGCCACAGTGAGGCTGTGCAGTCCTATAGGGGAGCCGTAGTTCCTGCCACAACGAGGACATTGGAAAACTGCACTCTCTGTTGCCCGTCAGTTCCTGCATCTCATTCGTTTTTCTTCCTCCAGAGCCTGAAGGCCCATCTCAGCTGCGCACAGCTGCTCCTGAGTACAGAACTCCATCGGGCGTGGTCCTTGGCCATCTCCTCCCAGTTGCTGATGTCTATTCCCAGAGCCCTCAAGTCTCCCTTGCATACATCTCTGTAGCAAAGCTGGGGGCATCCAGCAGGTCTTTGGCCTGAGGCTAACTCGCCATAGAGTAGGTATTTAGGAATGCACCCGTCTTGCATGCGGTGCACATGACTGAGTCAGTGCAGCTCTCTTTGTTTCAGTAGCGTGTAGATGCTCAGATTAGTAGATGCTTAATAAATGCTTATTGACTGACTGACAGAGAATCCTAGAACTGGAAAGGATGTTAGAAGATAATATAAAATTACAGCCACAGCTTGGGCTTCTGCAGATGGAGTGACTATATAGCCTATCTTCATTTCCCCATGTACATTATTATAATTAGGGCCAAGGCAGAATGTAGTCAACCCTCCACTAGCCCCAGACAGCTCATCCCCAAAATCTACCCTAAACCATCCTTTAAATTTCTCTGTACCATTATTACCTCCCCTGCCTAATTAAATCCTTTGTTCAACTTCTTTGTGACATTATCCCCATCTGTTTTCTCATACTCCAAATTGTAGCCTACACATCAGTAGGAATTGGAAGGCAAGGAGGTTTGACAACAAAAATACATAATTACCTTTAAAAACATTTAATTTTTTCTTTAACTCTCTTGTCTTTGCTGAGGAATATGGGATTCCGGCATTACGCAAAATTGAAGAGAAGGGTGAGTTCTCCTTAGGTTGATTCTTTGTATTAACCTAAGAAATGGGGCTCTCTATCAGCAAATGAATAAGAACCAGAACCACTGAGTAGGCAGAAATGGAAAACCAGGCAACTTTCTATAGCCTTCAGAATTGGGTATTCATAGGTATCATCATTATTTTCATTGATGTGTGTATTTACAAAGAAACACCTGTGTTTAGGCAATGCAAGAAATACATCATGTCCCAAAAATCTTAGTTCAGTTTTAAGTTACTAGAATTTAATCATTTATTTATTAAGTTAGATGTTAATGCAGGAATCAGCATGGGAAAGAACCTCAGAAGCCAATGGACTAAGCACAGTGTTAGGGGAATTCTGAACTTTAGTAGTTTAAAGCTGCCCTAAGACTTTTGGGACATGCTGTCCCAAATATGCTGTACATTCCTAATTCAATTCCATTAAACAATACTATGTTTTGAGCACCTACTATGTGTGAAGCATATCTGCACTATGAACAAAGGACAAACAATACAGGTTATGAAAGCTTCTGTTCTAATGGATTTTATGTCTCATTATAGAGATAAGTTAAGCACATAAATAACTATATCACAAAGTATAATATGAAAGCACAATAAAATGAAGGGCAAACTTGTTAGTTCATAAGAGAGAGGCAAGGAGAGGCAGAGATAACAGACACAGTAAGATAAGGGCAGAGAAAGACAGGGACAGAAAGAGACAGAGACAGATAGAAACAGATTGAAACAGAGAAATAGGGTCAGAGAGAGAGACAGAGAGACAGAGATAGAAACAGAAAAAGACAAAGACATAAAGGAGAAAAAAAGACAAAGAGAGACACAGAGTCAGAAAGAGAAATAGGAAGAGAGATAGGAAAAGGGACAGAGAGATAGCTACAAAAACGGTGGGGAGAAAGACAGAGAAAGACAGTGAAGAAAGGAAATAGTAAGAGGAGAGAAAGAGTGAAAAAGAGAGAGAGATAGGGACAGAGAGAGATACAGAGACAGAGTTGGAGAGAGAGACAAAAAGTAAGATGAAAATGGAGTTGAGAATGCGAGAATGAATTAAGTGCTCAGAGTTCCTGACACAATTACTCCAAAAAATTCCAAACACAGTCATAAGACAACCCCTGGAGCAGCAGAACCCACAAAAAAGATGGGCTGAGAATATTTTCCAGTCAAAGATGGCTTAGATGTTTGACAGGAAAGGGCTCCTGTGCTGGGCTGGAAGTAGAGTCCAACCCTGTGGTTGTGCCAACACAGATCCAGCCCTAGGCAGGCTGCAGTAGAGAAACTTACCCCTGAGCCTCCAAATCAGCTGCAGTGCTGGTGTCTTCTGGAACTAATCCCACAGTCAGGTGAGAGGGCTGAACAGCTGGCCAGGGCAGGGGAGAATACAGGGGTGTCTGCAGGAGCTAAAGAGGAGCCCAGTGGGGAACCAGGAAGAAATCCTGAGTGTTGGAGGCCCAGGTTGGGGAGGGGTGCAGGCTCATCAGAGCTAACAACCACAGCAAACAAAATTTTGTTGCCTGGTTAATTATCAAGTTGGTCTGGGGTTATTTACAGACCAGAGCATAGGCCAGTCAAGTGAAGAACCTGCCTCTCCTTAAATCGTACCACCTGGGACCCTCTGAAGCTTGGGACAATGAAGCCTGGAAGTAGGGCCCCACTTTAAGAAAGAGTTAAAAGTCAAAAAAATATGGGCAAAATGAGCAGGCAGAGAAAGTTTTGAACCATAGAAAGTTTCTTTAGTGACAAAGAAGATTGAGGTGCACCTTCAGAAGAGGATAGCAACATCAAGGCTCCTACATCCAAAGCTTCCAAGAAAAATATGAATTGGTCTCGGGCCATAAAGGTGCTCAAAAAGGACTTTGAAGATAAAGTAAGAGAGGTAGAGGAAAAAAATGGAAAGAGAAATGAGAGTGATGCAGGAAAGTCATGAGAAAAAAGTCAACAGCTTGCAAAACCAAATGGAAAAGGAGATGCAAAAGCTCTATGAAGAAAATAATTGCCTAAGAATTAGGATTAAAAATATGGAGAATTAGAGAATAGATGACTCACTGACTGACTAAATGACTGAATGAATATTGGGGGAGATTAGAGAAGGTTAGATAGAGGACATGAGTTGGGGGCTAGGCCTTGAAGGATGCATAGAAATTATATAGGCAGAGAGGGAAGAGAAAGGGTATTTCAGGTAGAGGGAGCATCATGAGCAAATACTTGGAGGTGGGAAACCTTGATATGTATCTAGAATTAGAGTATCATGTAATTTAGAGCTAAAAGGGACCATAGATGTCATTGAGTCCAAGACCCTCCTTTTACAGATGAGTTGTTTGAGGCCTGGTAAAGATAAGTGATTTTCCTAGAGTCACATAGTGTCTAATATGGGATGAAAACTCCAGTCTTTTTTATTCCAAATATAGGACTAAATCACATTGATTCTTGAGGGAATAACATATAGTTTATTGTGGCTGTGACATAGGCTGTATGGAGAAGAATAAAGAGAGATAAGACTGGAAAGGTAGATTGAATCCAAATTGTGAAAGACCTCGAATGACAGGTAGTGGGACTTGGATTTCATTTGGTAGTTAAAAGGGAGATATCGAAGGTTTTTCATCAAGGTGTTGATGATCAAAACTGACTGCAATTTGTAGAAGAGTAGATGAAAGGGCAGAGAAACTAATAGATTCTATGACAACAGTTTATGAGAGAGATTTGAAAGGGTTAGAATGGGGGTGGTAGTAATGGGAAGAGAAAGAAGGAGGTGAGGGAAAGAAATATCACAGATATCAAAATGTTAAACCTTAATGCCTGATTGGATATAAGGGGCAGGGAAGAGAGGAATCAGTGAATCCAGTGACTTGAAATACACTGGTGCCCTTTGTAAAATATCATTTATACTGGTGAGGGAGGTAAGCCTAGACAAGAATGAGCTCAAGTCTAAGAACATAGAATCTGACAATGCACCTATTAACTTAAGGGGTACCAGGAGAGCTGTCCTCTCATTCTGCCTTGGCTTCTGGCTCGATAGAGGCCTTAGTAACCTTCTGAGAGTTGATGGCTGGTTACCAGCGAACCAAAGGGAGGGAAATAAACATTATATAATTAAGAATTGTAGCTAATGATGATGCTGGTGATAGCTAGCATTTATAAAAATGCTTTAAGGTTTGCAGTATGCTTTATTTATACATGTTATCTTATTGGATCCTACTGCCAGAAGATAAACATTGGCGGTAGTTTTGTCTCCAAATATGCTTTAATAACCTCATGGCTTAACATTCACGTGATTTAAGTAAGGACCAGGGGAGAGAGAAGGGAGACAGGGGCACACATTGTGGTTGTAGTCTGCAGGTAGAAGATTTGGAAAGGGGATGGAGAGACAGGGTCAGCTAGGAAAATGAATGGAAATGAATCGCTACAACCTGAAGGCTTTGAAAATATCTTGAGGAAGCCCTCTGGTACATCTTATATATCCTTTATGTAAGATTTTATGCTTGGGTAAGAATCACACAGGATGTGAGTAAGTAGATGCGTTATAATCTTACCCTTTTGAGGGAGCACCCATACTGATGAGATCACTGATCCATTCAAATAATGAAGTATATGTCCAGAGAAAGAGAGATGATAATTACATTGAACTATGTGATAATCAGACCACATCTAGAGTACTGTGTTAAATTTTGTGTATTGCATTTCAGGCAAGCCAGGTATTGCAGTGGATAGAGCGTCAGGCATGGAATCAGGAAGACTCATCTTCCTGAGTTCAAATCTGGCCTCAGACACTTACTAGCTGTGTAACCCTGGGCAAGTCACTTCACCCTGTTTGCCTCAGTTTCTTTATCTGTAAAATGAGCTTGAAAAGGCTATGGAGAACCACTCTGGTACATTTGCCAAGAAAACCCCAAATGGGGTCATGAAGAGTTGGACTGGACTGGAAAATGATTGAACAACAACAAAATGAAGAGAAGGATGTTGTAGAGAGGGCTTGCATAGGATGACAGTATAATCCACTGAGGTTCCACTGACCATCCCTGTAACTTTCCAATCAAAATACCCCTCCCTATCCACCATTTACCTATATGCAGAAGTGTTATGATAAATGTTTAACAACTAGCTTTCTTCCCCTGTCTACCCCCACACCCCAAATGCTTCAAGACATAATTTTATTTTGCACTGCTAACATTTTCTCCATCACTTTCTTAAGTCTACACAATAAAACAATCAATAAAGCCTTTGCTAATTTCTAAGGTATAAAGCTCACCCTGAAAATTTAACAATCAGATCATGAAGAACCTGGTTTGCACTGGTTCCAGCACACCCCTGCCATTTTGTATTGTTTCTGCCTATTAGATTGTTTTTCCTTTTTTACTTTGAATACTTAGTGTTTAGCATAGAACTTGGCATGTAGTAAGCTTAATAAATGCTATTTAAATCATTCATTCCTGATGCCCGCATGTATCACCAGGAAGGAGGATATAAGGGACAGTGACTGGCTTCTAGGAGATTGGATGGGATTATGGGCATATGACACTCTTTACTTCTGTAAGAAAGTCTAGTCATGTGTGACAGTAATATTTCTTATAAAGTTCAAAACTATCCTTGACTTATTCTTTATAGCGAGTTAGTTCCCCACTAGAGCAAGGGTTTGAGGCTAAGATAATTGCTAAATATAAGAAAAGCAAGAAGAATAGTAGATTTTGAAGGGGGGTGGGGATGAACTTGGTTTGGGGCATATTGAGTTTGGTGAGACATACATGTAGAATTGACCAGGAGACAGGTGGAAATGCAGATCTGGAGATTGCATGGAAATGGTTGCTAAGCGCTGAGTAGATGATAATTCCAAAGGGAGACGGTGTAGGAAGAGAAGAGAGCTGCTTATAATAATAGGTAGCATTTATTTATGTAGTATTTTAAGGTTTTCAAGATGTTTATATGCATCATGGCTTAAAGATACTTCATGCATCATCTTATTGATTGGTTCTTCATAGCAGCCTGTAAGGTGGATTCTCTAGTTATCATCCCCATTTTCACGGAATCACAGAATTTGAGAGCTGGAGGAAGCTCAGGGGTCATCTGGTCTAACCTATCTACAAAAAGGATCCCTGCCATGTCATACTTAAGTGGCTGTCCAGCCTCTGAGCATCACTACAGAGGAGGACCACAACTCGCCTCAGAGCAGGGCATTCTGTCTTTAGACAACTCTAACTGTTAGGAAATTGTCCCTGACATTGGGTATAAATTTGTCTCTTTGCAACTTGCATCCATTACTCTTGGTTCTATCTTTGGGGGACAGACTGTTTAATAATTCTTCCAAATAACAGCCCTTCAAATACTTGAGAATAGCTCATGTTTCCTAAGTCTTCTCTTCCTGGACTATAGATTCCCAGTTACATAAATCACTTCTTATAAGGCATGGCCTGAAGACCTTTTACCATCTTGGTTGCCCTCCTTCAGATACTCGACAGCTTATCAATTTCCTTCTGAAATGGTGGTGTCACAACTGAATGCCAGATTCCAGATAAAGTTTGATATAAGTAAAATACAGTGAAATGATCACCTATCTTTTGAGTCAGGCAATACACACTTATTAAGTGCCTACTACATGTTATGCACCATGCTAAGTACTCTTCCTAGAAGCTGGGCCTTTCTTAGACTTATAGGAATTGATACAATATGATGTGAGTAGAACCAGAATATGATGTGAAAGAACATTGTACATAATAATAGCAATATAGTACAATGATCACCTGGGAATGACTTAGCTATTTTCAGCAATACAAAGATCCAATACAATTCCAAAGGACTTCGGATGAAAAATGCTATCCACCTCCAGAGAAAGAACTGATGGAGTCTGAATGCAGACAGAAGCATACTATTTTTCACTTTCTGTTTTGTGCGTGTGTGTTTCTTTCTGTCTGTGTCTTCTTTTATAGCATAACTAATATGGTAATATGTTTTGCATGATGGAATATGTATAACCTATATCAAATTGCTTACTATCTCAGGGAGGGAGAAGGTGAAGGAGGGAGAGAGAAAATTTGGAACTTAATATTTTGTTTTGTTTTGTTTTTTTAGTGAGGCAATTGGGGTTGACTTGCCCAGGGTTACACAGCTAGTAAGTGTTAAGTGTCTGAGGCCGGATTTGAACTCAGGTACTCCTGACTCCAGGGCCGGTGCTCTATCTACTGTGCCACCTAGCTTCCCCTGGAACTTAATATTAAAAAAAAATGTTAAAAATTGTCTTTACATGTAATTGGGGGAAAATAAAATATTATTTATTTTAAAAATAAGTTAGGCCTTTCTTAGTGCAGCCCAAGATTGTATAAGTTTCTTTTTTTTTTGGTTGCCACAACACATTGATGACTCAAGACTGAGCTTTTAGTTTGCTACCCCACTCCCCCTTCATCTTTTTCAGAACAACTGCTGTCTACCCAAGCCTCCCCAGTCTTGTAGTACTCAAGCTACAAAAATATAAATAAGATGGCTCTGGTATGTTCAGAACCAGTGAAAATTTCAGGTGTGTCAGCACTGATTCGGACCAATTCTAATCTATTAAAATTATTAATGAAATAGATAGACTGGACTTAGGGGGGCAGAGCCAAGATGGTGGGGGAAAGGCCATGACTTTTGGAGCTCCTATTATGATCTGTCCACATACCTCTGAAAAATGCCATAAGACAATTCTTGGAGCAGCAGAACCCACAAAAGAACAGAGTAAGATAATTTCCAGCCAAAGACAGCCCAGAAGGGTGACAGGAAAGGTCTGCTGTACCAGGGTGATAGGATAGTGCAGTACACGGTGCAGATCCAGCCCCAGGCAGGTCGCACCTCCAGAGTCATCAGTGTCAGCAGCTACTTCTGAAATTCGGTTCATGGACTGGTGAGGGGGTCCAGTGGTTGGCTAGGGAAAATAGTAGGAGCAGAGAAGGAGTGCTGTTGTGTTACTTGGGGGGGGGCACAGTCATACCATGCTTGTGATTACAGAGACTCAGATTTCAATCAGATTTCTGCTTCCAGGTTAAAGAGCAAGAAGGCCTGTGGTTACTTACAGGCCAGGTGGGCTGAGAACAAGCCTCTCCTTAAATCATACCACCTAGGACCCCCTGAAGCTTGTGACAATGCATCCTGGAAGCAGTGCTCCACTTTAAGAAGGAGTTAAAAGCCAAGAAATAGGTAAGCAAGATGAGCAGGAAGAAAAATCAGCAGACCATTCAAAGTTTCTTTGGTGACATGGTAGATCAAAATATACCCTTAGAAGAAGATAACAAAGTCAAAGTTCCTACATCCAAATCTTCCAAGAAAAAATATGAATTGGTCTCAGGCCATGGAAGTGATAAAAAGGATTCTGAAGATAAAGTAAGAGAGGTAGAGGAAAAAGTAAGAGAGGTGTAGGAAAAAATGGAAAGAGAAATGTGATGCAGAAGGGTGATAAAAAATGTCAACAGCTTGAAAAGCCAAATTGGCCAAATAGAAAAGGAGGTAAAAAAGCTCTCTGAAGAAAATCATTGCTTAAGAATTAGTATAGAGCAAATAGAAGCTAATGAATTTATGAGAAATCAAGACACAATAAAGCAAATCCAAATGAATAACAAATAGAGGGCAATATGAAATATCTCCTTGGAAAAACAGCTGACCTGGAAAATAGGCCCAGGAAAGATAATTTGAAAATCATTGGACTACCTGAAAACCATGATCAAAAAAAGAGCTTAGCCATCATCTTCCAAGAAATTGTTAGGGAAAATTGCCCTGATATTCTAGAAGCAGAAGGTAAAATAAAAATGGGAAGAATTCACTGATCAGATCCTGAAAGAGATCCCAAATGGAAAACTTCCAGAAATCTGATAGCCAAATTCCAGAGATCCCAGGTCAAGGAGAAAATATTGCAAGTAGCTAGAAAGAAGCAATTCAAGTACTGTGGAGCTACGGTCAGGATAACACAAGATTTGGCAGCTTCTACATTAAAGAACTGGAGGGTATGGAATATGATGTTCGGGAGGGCAAGGGAACTGGGATTGCAACCAAGGATCACCTACCCAGAAAAATGGAGTATAATCTTTTAGGGGAAAAATGGGACTTTAATGAAAAAGGACTTTCAGGCATTTGTGATGAAAAGACCTGAACTGAATAGAAAATTTGATTTTGAAATCCAAGACTGTAGAGAAGCATAAAAAGGTAAACAGGAAAAAGAAATCATGAGGGACCTTAAAAGGTTAAACTGTTTACATTCCTACATGGGAAGATGATACTTCTAATTCATAAGAACTGTCCCAGTATTAGGGCAGCTGAAAGTAATATCCTTAGACAGAGGTCACAGGTGTGAATTGAATATGAAGAGATGATATTTGCAAGGCATTTTTTTGTTTATCCCCCTTTTTTTTTTTTTGGTGGGGCAGGCAGGGTGGGGTGGCTTATGTCTGGGGCTGGATGTAGGCTTGGTTCCTTCTGGGTCCAGGGCTGGTGCTTTGTCCACTGTGCCACCTAGCTGACCCATGATGATATCTTTAAAATAAAATTAAGGGGTAAGAGGAATGCACTGGAAGAAAGAGAAAGGGAGAGGTAGAATGGGGTAAAGTAGCTCATATAAAAGAAACAAGAAAAAGTTTATGAAGTGGAGGGAAAGATGGGGAAGGAGTGGGGGAGTGAGTGAGCCTTACTCTCACCAGAATTGGCTCAAAGAGGGAATAACATGCATACTCAAATGGGTATAATAATATATCTTGCCCTGAGGGAAGATGGGAGGGGAAGGGGACAAGGGGAGAGAGGTGAAAGAAGGGAGGGTAGATTGGGAGAGGGGGCAGTAAAAAGCAAAACACTTTTAAGTAGGGATAGGGTGAAAGAATATAGAAAATAGAGCAAATATCAAGGGGAGAGAATAGGATGGAGGGTAATACAGTTAGCAATAGTAACTGTGAAAGAAATGATAAGCAGGATGCTATCAGAAGGACTCATAAAAATGCAATTCATCTACAGAGAAAGAATGGATGGTATCTGAATACATATTGAAGTATATTTTTTGTCAGTTCCTCTTTCTAAAGTTATTTTGTCTGTGTTCTTTCACAACCTAAGGTGGAGATGTTTTGTATGACTGCACATGTATAATTTATATTTAATTGCTTGATTTCTTAGGGAGGGCTGGAAAGGGTGTGAGGAAGAAGATTTGGAAGACAAAGTTTTCAAAAATCAACGTGAAAAATTGTTTTTTTTACATGTAACTAGGGGAAAATGCTAAATAAATAAAATTTTAAAATAAAAATTTTAAAAAGAAATAGATTGATAGACACCAATAGACAGTGAGCTGGGGCTTAATACCTGGACCCCTGATACCCTGGACCCTCTGACAGTCCATGCCTTCTATGTAGAAGTTTATAGGAAGATAGGATTATAAGAGATCTTCAGAGCATTAATGGGCCTGCTAACATTGAAGTGGACCAAGGGACATTTGTCTTTGCTGCTTCTCCAGTGCCTAAAGAATTGAAGATGCATTTGAAGAAGAAATCCAACATGAGGACTCGTATTTTTCCACTGCATAAGTAGAATAAGGCTATCCACGTAGAGTAATATATAAATTCCATCTTAATAACTCTAAAATTCCCAAACTTTTTAAGAGAGATTGCCAAAGGTTGTTCTCAAAGTGATGGAAGATGTCAGAGGTCATATGAAGAAACAGTTGGTCCACGGTAACCTCAGAGTCCCAGAACATGTGTCTTACCATAGCAGTGACACCAAGGACAGGGAAAATCTAGATGTGTAGACCACTGCACTCAGAGGAAGAGAATTAATGTAGACCAGTGCACTATAGCACAAGTTCAAAATTCCTTGGACTGTAGCCATTGGTTTCCAGCACTGGACTTATACGATGGATACCTTCAAGTTCCCATAGTAGGACAAGACAAGGGAAAGACAATTTTCATCTACCTAGGTTGAGTCTATTCTTCTCAAAGAATATGCCTTAGTTCCACCTGCTCCCACTCTCAAAGTATGAAGCTCTATGGGAAAAAAACTTGAGTCCCCAAAGATCCCACCCTTATTTCCTAGTTTATGGACCTTCTCCTAGTTCCTCATGCATGGTGATATAGTGGATAGAGTGCTAGACTAGGAAACAAGAAAATCTGAGTTTGAATCCTGCCTCAGATGCTTACTAGCTGAGTAACCTTGGGCAAGTCAATTAACTTCTTTGAGCCTCAGTTTACTCTTCTGTACATTGGGGATAATAACATCAAGTATCTCACAGTTTTGTTTTGGGGATCTAATGATAGAATATATGTAAAAAAAGCCTTCATAAACTTTAAAACATGCTAGATATCTTTGTTATTGTTATTGCTATTTTCATCAATGTGTAGTTACTAATCTCCAAGGACAACCAAGGCAAAGTTTACATTTCCTGTCGAGACTTAGGCATAAGATACATTCCTATATTCCCACAGGAAACTTTAGCTTTAAAAAACCTATACAATGCAGCTCCATCATACCTTTCAGGCATTATTAGACATTGCTCACTCTCCTACATACTTCATTTCAGTCAAACTTACCATCCCTCTGTTCCTCACACTTGACATTCCATCACTCCTCTCCATGCCTTTGAATTGTTCCTCCTACATGCCTGAAGCCCACTCCCTTCTTACCTCCACCTCATAGAGCTTCTCTCTTCCTTTAAGACTAAGTCCAATAGAAATGCAAGTTATTATTGTTTCTATGAAACATAAAACTACATGGCATCTCTTTGTCCTTTAAATTGCTGACAGAAAATACCTCCCTAGCAAGAGAACTAAGCTCCTGGACAGCTTTAGCTGCATATTTGCTTCTATCAACAACCCAAGGCTTTATTGGTCCTCTAATTACTGTCTTAAAGTTCAAAATTGAGGAGATGCCCATCAACTGGGGAATGGATGAACAAATTGTGGTATGAGATTGTGATGGAATAGTATTGTGTTGTAAGAAATGATGATCAGAATGCTCTCAGAAAAACTTGGAAAGAGCTGATGAAAAGTGAGATGTACTGTATACAAAGTAACAGCAATACTGCAAGATGATCAGCTGTGAATGACTTGGCTATTCTTGGCAATGCAATGATCCAAGACAACTTTGAAAAACTTAAGAAAAATGCAATCCATCTCCAAAATAAGAATTGATGGTATCTGAATACAGACTGAAGCATATATATATATATATACATATATATATATATATGGATGTATGGATGTATATATATGTGTGTATATATATATATGTGTGTATATATATATATATATTTAGTTTCTTTTTCTTGAGATTTTTTTTTGTTCTGTTTTCTTTCACAACCTGACTAATGTGGAAATGTTTTGCATCACTACTCATGTATAACTTATACTGAATTGCTTGAATTCTTAAGGGGTATGGTTGGGAGGGAGGGAGGAAGAGAATTTGGAACACAAAATTTTAAAAATGGATGTCAAAATTGTTTTTACATGTAAGTGGGGGGGAAATAAAATTCTAAATTTTAAAAAGAAAAAAAAACAATTATTGTCTTAAGTTCAAGGCCATATTTCCCCTCCCCCAAGACAGCTTCACTAGGTGATGGGACCACATCAAAACTCAAAGGAAGAAAGGCATCTTTCCTTAAGGGTCCCTGGCCTCCAGGTTCCTATTATCCTCTGGTCTGGTGGTGTGAAGGTAGGTATCTCTGGGAAATGTGATTTGGTTTGGGGTATGAGGACTGAAGTGTTCTTGAAAACCGCTTTGTCTTTTTGTTCCTTGTTCCTTTGGGAACCCCAAGAGAGAACCAGAGATGATCACCAAGGATGTAGAGAAAACCACAGGAAACCAAACCTGGTGTCTAAAGTGGAACCAGAAGGTCCATTATGGTTTATACCTTTCTACAGGGAGTTTGATCAGTCTCTAAACCTTCCCCAGAGAAGCTGTCAATAATATCATCTCAATATTATCATTTTGGAAATTTCATTTTCAGGTGGGTATATGAATCATGCTAATCTACTCCTTTTCCAAAGGAAATCCATTCCGATACCAATATGATTTATGGCAATGGACAATTTTAATATACCCTTGAGTTATCGGGGTGTTATAATGAGCCCTCCAGAAAATGGGATTTTTTTTTAATTATCTCTTATTAGAATTTCATATTGACTCACTAAACAATAATGAATCTCCCTCATTACAGAGAGAGAAGAGTGGTAGGATTTTTTTTCCAAATGGCACTGATGAGACTCATATTCCCATTGGGGTCATCCAGCTCTGTAACACCCACCCTGGCAAGCATCCAGCACTCTATATCCATCAGTCACTGTAACCTTGTGAGGCTACAGGTCTTCAGAAAGAGCTCTGCAGGATGGGCAGCTCAGTAGCAGCTCTGCAGCTCCAGATGCCCATCTGGGTGAACAGCTGAAGAGCACATTCATTCTTTACTTACCCCTGATCTAAAACTTTCTCCAGTGGCAGCATGGCTGACAGACATGGTGATGGGCTTGCTTGAAACTATCCTCCCACTTCTCTCAGGGGTGAAAGAGCACTCAGGCTTGAACCAGAAACATCTGATAAACAACCAAATCATCCTTCACATTAGTCCTTTGGAAGAATTGACGGTGGTTTTTGCACAAAGCTAATGTAAAAGTCGAGTGTGCTGGGGTGCTCTCTGAGTGACCTCCAATTAGAGTGCTATTATTAATAGAAGCTATTATTCCGTTTCCTCTCATTATGCTGCTCAATTACAGCGACTCCCTTTCAGCTTTTATGCCCCTCTCATTTGTTTACCAATGGCTGGTGAGTATTTTCAGGTGGGAAAGCTACCCTGTGCAATGAGGAGTGTGGCTGGTCCTGGGTCTCCTAATTGAAGCATGTGTCACACTATTATTTTTCAAAACAAGAAAATTGCAGCTGGGGCTGGTGAACATTGATTGTAAGTGAAGTGCTACTAGGAACAATTAAAGGGCTCTGAAGGTGAATTTCATTAACACTGCCTTAGTGCAGGAGCTCTGCCCCATACCAAAGACCCTCTGGTAAATCTCATTTTCTTCCATCAATGGTAAGGGTCTAAGGAGGTCTCTCAGCATCTAATGAGGCCTTGGAGAAGCTGGTTAAGGTCTAGAGAGGGAAAAAAATAGCAATCCCACACATTTCCACTTCTGACTGCCAGAAGGAATTTCAAATCAGTTTTCCATTTAGTACTAAGGCAGAATAGTTACTATTACTCTTGTCAAAAGAGCAGTCTGGGGCTTCATCTAGAAGCATATAAACAGGGTGAACCTGTTAGGGGGCAATTCCAGGAGTCTAGATGAATTGTAATGTGTGGTGGCAGAGCCATAACCAGGCTAGGATTGGGTGCTAAACTTTGAAGGTGCTAATAGCACTTCTATTTCTTTATCATATTAAGATGAGACTTTCCTCTTTCTCCCTCTTTTAGGTCCCCACCCCCCACCCCCATCACTCTGACCCATGCCCAGCAGCAGCCTCAAACTGGTGTCTTGAAATCTCTCTACCACCTCAATGGGGGTGCTCTCCCTTATCTCTCCCCAAACTGAGAGTACTTTTCATGCTTATTGGCTGGAGGCACAAAAAATCCTAGTCATAGCTCTGAGTGCTGGCAGTGAGAATGGACAAAAAGGGAGTGGATACCAGAAATAGAGCACAGGTGAAATTGACAGGACTTGACAATGTATTGGATACGTGAGTCAAGGGAGACCAAAAAACCACTTTGTACCTTCCTATTTTTCTTGTACAGGACAATTGAAGTGTATTGGCCTATTTGCTGGTTTTTGAACATAACACTGCATCACCCATCTCCATGCCTTCATGAGTTCTGTCCTCTGTGAATGAACATTCTCTTCTCTGCCTTTCTGTGTTTGCCTCGCTTCCTTTGAGACAGCTTAAATCCCACCTTCTTTGGGAGGTCTTTCCTAATGCCCCCAGCTGCTAGCACTTTTCCCCTCTCTGATAACTTTAATCTATTATGAATATTCTCTTTTATAAACCCAGTTTTTTTAACATGTCATTTCTTCCATTGGAATGTAAACATTCTGAGGGCACAGCTCATTTTTACCTTTCTTTATATCCCTAGTACTTAGTGCCTGGCAAAGAATAAATGCTTAATAAATGTTTGTTGACTGTTACTGACTAATTCTGAGGTTTCAAGTCTGGATGACTGGGATGACGGGTGTGCCATCAACAGATTCAAGGAAATTGAGATAAAGGGGAGGTTTAGGGAGAAAATGAACAAGTTATTTCTGAACATTTTGAGTTGAAGCACTTGGAAAAGTGAAACTGTAGCTTATGAGAGAAGGCCAGGTCAGGGGATATAATAGAAATGTGAAAGTTTTCTGCCATGGAGATAATAATTGAATCCATGGACATGGATGAGATTGTAAAAGGAGAAGAGAAGGATGCCAAACAGAGCCTTGAGGAACGTCTCTATGTAGTGGAAGAAGGAAGAGAAACCAATAAAGGATATTGAGAAGTAGGCATATTACATGATCATGTACTTACAATTATAGGGAACCTCAGAGACTCAGAATTATAGGGAACTTCAAAGACCATCTAGTCCAACTCCTTGGAAGTTACTTGTCCAAAATCATGAAGACAGTAATTATCAGAGATAGAATTCAAGTTAAGAGAGATGGATGTTGGTGTGGGTCAACTATGTCAGGGTGAGAAATAGGAAAACACTACTGGATCTAGTAATTGGTACATTGTTGGAGAAAGCAGTTTCACCACTATGATATGAATGAATTCAGATGGGAGAGGGAGAGGGTTTGAGCAGGGGTAAGGAGGTAAAGACAACAAGAAAAAAACATTTTTGAAAAGTTTGGCAGTGAAGGAGCTGATAAAATGCTAGCTAGAGGAGAGCTAAATGAAGGGAGAAGGGGTTTTGTTTTATTTTAATTTTGTTTAGGCTAGGGAAGAGTTCATAACACTGGTTTCTATTTATTCAAATGCCACATTTTAGAAAGAAGATAGATAAGTAGGTTCAAAATCAAATGGGAATGACCACAATGGTGAAAGGTCTGGATACCATGCTACAAAAGGACTAATAGAAGAAATCAGAAATTTGGGGGGATATGATAGATATTGCCAACTATTTGAAGACTGTCATGTAAAAGAGGGATTAGACTTATTATACTCAGCTCCAGGCAACAGAACTAGGAACAGTGGGTCAGTGTTTCAGAGGAGTAGACATAGTTTTGATAAAAGTAAGAACTTCTCAATAATTTGAATTTTCAAAAGTGGAATGCCCTACTTCAGGAGGTAGAGAATTGTACTTAACTAGAGTTCTGCAAGGGAAGGCTAGAAGACCTATCATCAGAGTTGTAGAGAGAAATACTGTTAGGGAAAAGAAAGTGGACCTTACTGGAAAAACGAGTTAGAAAACAGTGGCAATCAGTTGGCTAAGCCAAGCAAACTTGTTTGCTGATGGGGACAGGGAAGTTGTCTTTTGGCTCATTAGCCAAATTTCTTAATAAAAATCCACTGATGAAAGACGTTTCAAAAACACATAGGTCATGTAGTCTCAACTGCCAAAAAAGGTTTGCTTCTATATATAAAAAAGTTTTAATTATCGATATTTTTAAAATGCACATATTCTTTGCAACCATTGTGGCTGAAATCAGCTGAATCCATGGCACTGTTTAGACAGCAAGATATTTCCATAGCCTTTCCACCCCTCCTCCTTTTTTTTTTTTTTTTTTTTTGGTGAAGACAGATCAACCCCCTAGTGGATGTATGTAAAACTGCTTCCAGAAACATTCTGTTTGCTAGGATGGTACATTTTCTTTCCTGGAAAATTCACTTGTGATAATGACAATCCAGGGTAAAAGTTGTTTTTTGGTTTTGGGGTTTTTTTTTTGTTTTTTTTTTTAAATTGTGGCTTCTCCTGGCAATACTCTGCTTGGCTGTGCAGATGCTGCTTGCCAGCTAACAGTAACTCTCTGATTGGCACTAAGTGCTCAGTGCATTGTTTCCTAAGTACTGGGAAATATATAAAGCAAGCTCGTGTGTGGCTTTAAAACAGCTTTCCTCATGAAATTCATTTTTTTCTAGCCATTAGTATAATAACTGTAATCAATCTTCTCATTTCCAAAGCACAGGATCCCTGTACAGCCAATTCTCAGTTGTGTGAAATAACATATGCCAATCAGACAAATATTGTGTTAAATTGCATTAAACAACAGTGACAAATGGCATATTATACACACATTAAAATAGTGTTCCTTATTAAATTCACACAGCATTCAGGGGTGTGAGATTAAGGTCCACCATAAAATTAATGAATGGTAGGAGTGTCCTAACAATATCCCAACTGAGCTCTGGAAATGCCACACCCACATACAATAATAATAATTGCTGACATTTCTTTTTTTGGCTCTTTTTTTTGGTTCTTTTTTTTAATAGTATTTTTTCCAATTACATGTAAAGATAGTTTTCAACCTTCACTTTTGTAAGATTTTGAGTTCCAAATTTTTCTCCCTCTCTTCCTTCCCCCTCCTTAAGCCAGAAAGCAATCTGATATAGATTATACATTACAATTATGTTAAACATATTTCCACATTAATCATGTTATGAGAGAAGAATCAGAACAAAAAGAAAAAAAATACAAGAAAGAAGAAAGAAACAAACAAACAAACAAAAAAACCCCAAAGTGAAAATAGTATACTTCAATCTGCATTCAGACTCCATAGTTCTTTTTCTGGATGTGGCATTATCTTGGATCCTTGTATTGCTGAGAAGAGCTAAGTCTATCGTAGTTGATCATCATACAATATTGTTGTCACTGTGTACAATGTTCTCTTGGTTCTGCTCATTTCATTCAACATCATTTCACTTAAGACTTTCCAGGTTTTTCTGAAATCTGCCTGCTTATCATTTCTTATAGCACAATAGTATTCCATTACATTCATATACCACAACTTATTCAGCCATTCTCCAATTGATGGGCATCCCTCAATTTCCAATTCTTTGCCACTACAGAGAGAGCTGCTATAAATATTTTTGTACATTTGGGTCCTTTCTACTTTTTTGTGATCTCTTTGGGATATAGACCTGGTAGTGGTATTACTGGGTCAAATGGTATGCACAGCCCCATAGCCCTTTGGGCATGGTTCCAAATTGCTCTCCAGAATGTTTGGATCAGTTCACAAGTCTACCAACAATGTTCCAATTTCCCTATATCTTCTCCAATATTTATCATATTCCCTTTTTCTTTTCTTTTCTTTTTTTTGGTGAGGCAATTGGGGTTAAGTGACTTGCCCAGGGTCACACAGCTAGTAAGTATCAAGTGTCTTAGGCCAGATTTGAACTCATGTCCTTCTGAATCCAGAGCCAGTGCTCTATCTACTGTGCCACCTAGCTGCCCCTTCATATTCCCTTTTTGTCATATTAAATTGCTGACATTTCTATTTCACTTTGAGGTTTGTAAAATGTCATATATATATATACTAGGGTTGTAGATAGGATATCCTGATTTAGAATATGAAGGGAGTGTAGAAATCATCTGGGTGAGGGGCCTTATTTTTACAGATGAAGAAATTGAGGTTCAGAGAGGTAAGAGGTTTGTCTGTTACACAGGCAGGGATGTGAACTCAGTTCCTGTGACCTGAGCGCTCCACACAGGAATGAAACAGTCCTTGACCTCAAGGGATTTACATTCTATAAGGGGAGAGAACACATATATGAATAAGTACCTACAAAATAAATGCGAGGTAATTACAAAACATACTAGACCACACTGCCTCTGCATTATTTTAGATATTAGACTTAAAAGGGACCTTAGATACCTTATAATCCAACCTCCTTCATTTTGCAGAAATGGAAACTGAGGCCCAGAAAAGTTAAGTATGAATAAATGAATTTTTAAAAAAGTACATTATTAAGTATTCACTATGTTCTAGGTACTGTGCAGAGCACTATGAATGCAAATACAACAAAAAAGATACAGTTTCTGATCTCAAAGAAGTTTACATTCTAATAGGAAGAGACAATATATACAGAGTAGTGGCCAGTGAAGGGAATTTCATTTTGGGAAATTTCAGGAAACTTGATCCATAGATCAGACCTGCTCTTTTCTTTTTTTTTTCTTGGTTCACATTTATTTTGTTTTTAATATATGGAATAAAACAAGCATTTCCATAACATAGTATAATAATAAAAGATTATTGCATATAAAACTGAAAATCTATTATGTACAATTTGCTATTCCATATATGTATACACACACACTCATACAGACACACACACACCCTAGAGATGGCTTGCATTAGACACAAATAGGAATATATGTAAAATTATTCTATTTATACTTCTATTTATCAGTTCTTTCTCTGGACATAGTGTCTCTCTTTATATATCCTGAATAGTTAATTTGAGTATATATAATAGTTAAAATGACTTATTTGCTCAAAGTCATTCCTAAAACAATATTGCTATTACTATATACAATGTTCTCTTGGTTCTGCTCATTTCACTCTTCATTATTTCGTGCAAGTCTTTCCATATTTTTCTAAGATCATTGAGCTCATCTTTTTTTATAGCACAGTAGTATTTCATCACAATCATATGCCACATTTTGTTCAGCTATTCCCCAAGGCATTTTTCCAAAGAAGAAATCAAAGCAATTTATAGTCTTATGAAAAAATGCTCTTTTCAAAAGTTTTTGATACTATTGATTTGGTTACTATGCCTAGAGCAAGAAGTAGAGGTGGTGAGGTTTATTTGCCCAAAAGCCAGGGCAAATGGGAAGATGGTTGGAGTGAAGCCTTCATTCTCTGATCTGAGGCTTGGTGAAAATACTGGGTTGGGTGAGTATGCCTTCACTCAGTAATTCAGATTCTCAGCTCAAGGGTCATGGTACCAAAGCAGCCTGGATTAACTCCCTCAGGGACTGGCATCATGGATTCTGGAAGTCTGGCTGCTGACTCAGATAAAGAGATAGAAAGGTGGCCTAGGGAGTTGGCTGGATTGGGTGTGACCTGTCAAAGGGCACATAGATAATAAGTGGGAGAACTGAGATTTGAGTGTTTGTTCTGTGACTCCAAGTACTCATTTCACTGCACCAAGCAGCATTTCATTTGTTCTTCAGAATCAATATGAGATGGGTACTATTAATATGCTCATTTCATAGATGATGAAGCTGAGGCTGAGAGGTTATTTGACTTTATCCATAACTAGTAAGTGTTCAAGACAGGAACTGAACCCTCCAATATACTAACACACACACTTCTGGGCAAAGGGCATTTAGAGCACATAACTCATGCATCAAAAAGTTGCCCAAGGCCCCCTGAATTCCAGAATGGCTTTTTTATATTAATACAGAGAGCAAATGTTCTCCTGCCCAGCTAAGGTAGCTTGTGGAGGTGAGGGAAAGGCAGGGAGGAGAGATAGGTAAGACAGCCTCTCAAGTTCTGTTTTTGCCCAAGAATAGTGTGACATCATGGATGTTTCTCCACAATGCCCAAAAAAAGGTTTGAAAAGGGAAAAATTCAATCACCTGGCTATTTTTTCTTCACAATGTTGGAATTATTCATTAAATTGTGATTTGCTGAATTGACTGAATTGTCTGGCATAGCAGACAGACAACCTTCAATTCTAATCTCTGATCTCTGAGACATCAAAAGGAAATAAGCAGAAGGAGCTGGAGCAGCCTTTAATCTCATCTGAGCAATGCCTGGCTGTCTCACGCTGTGTTGTATAGCACAGATGACTTATTTGACCTAGTCTTTGTTATCAAGTCAGACCTGCTCTTTGGACATCACTGGGTCAGGCCTTTTAAGTGGGCACTTACTTGGCTGCACCCTCCAGTGCACCATGATGTGCACTTTGGAGTTTTGATAACACTTAGGACAGAGTGTAAGTACATGGGGGCCACTTGGACAAGCTTGTTACATTTCTTTGTGTCTGGGTTTGGTCCCAAGGATTTCTAGGTTAGCCACTCTGGAATTCCCTGGGAGAGTCCACGATCCAATAATCTCTTCTTCTAAGCCAACTCCCAAGTTTTTGCTATGGGATCCTTCTCTGTGTTTGCAGGTGAAGATTTTGGGAGATCCTATTTTAACCTCTGACAGTTGTTACTCCCAAGATAATGAATGATGATCTATCTGCTCAGGGTTTCATTGTTGGAAGCCAAGAAAGAAGAGCTCGGGTTAGAAATTGCTTTGTCAAAATGACCAAAGCATTTCTATCCTAGGACCCAGAGGATGGCAGTGGGGAAAAGAGAAGGGGAAAGGGGAGAAAATAAAAGAGGTAGGGAAGAGAGAAGGGAAGGGAAGGGAGAAGAAAGGAAGAGAAGGGGACCAAACAGAAGGAGGAAGAGAGAAGAAAGGAGGATAAAGGAGGGGAGCTGTTATTAAGAAAGCAGAAGTAGAAAGGGAGGGGAAAATAAAAGAGTGGGTAAAGTATGGCTGTAACTAGGTTGGGGGCAATCAGGGCTTTCCCTGGGGTACTGAAATCTAGATCCTGCAGCAATTTAAAATAATAATTTTAAAATACTGCACACTTTAAAAACTTATTCCATTTACATTTTGACAGCCCTTTCACTCCTTCACCAGTGTGGAAACAACTGAGATTAGCACCTAGTTAATAAGGATAATTAGTTAAATTGGGAAACTTCCATATGGTACAGCCTCACAAAAGGTGAGGTCATCCCCAGCTTGGAATCCCTTCATCAGGTGTTGGTCTTTCCAATGGAGGCCTTATTGCACCCTGCGGTCTCCCCCACTGGGCCATTGTCCAAAGAATTTAACTAATTTTATCTTAATTAATTTTTATATTATTTTTGCATCATTAGTAATGAAGTTGACTGAAAGGCTTTTGGGAGGGGACAGGGGCTGCTTGCTCAAAGCATCAACAATAGCAATGGCTTTGGGTAGAAAGGCAAGGAGGTGAGAGGAAAGGGAAGAATGGGAGGGAAGAGAGGAGAGCAAAAAAAGGTGGAGAAAGGAAAAAATAGGGTGAGGAGAAGGGAAGGATGGGGACAAGGAAGAGGAGAATGGAAGAAAGGAAAAGAAGGGAGAAGGGCACTTAGAGGGAAGGAAGGGAGGCAAGGGGGTAAGAATGGTGAGAGGTGATAAAGTTGGAAAGGGGAAGGGAACGAAGAGGAGTAGAGAGGGGTGGTGAGAAAAGAGAGCAGAATGGAGAAAGGGGAAGAAAGGTGGGTGGGAGGCAGGGAAGAAATTTAAAAAAAAAAGAGAAGAGAGACGAGAAGGTGAGAGGAGACAAAGTCCCTAGCACAGTTAGGTGCGACATGGAAATGGAGCCTGTGCCAGGCTCATCCGCCAGCTTATTTGCATCCAAAATGAGAATCGGAATGATGGGAGATGATGTTCACAGTTTATGGGCAATTACATCTAAATATCACACTCACTCTGTCAATTCTTCACTGGAGCTGTAGGCAGGCCAGTTCTATGACTCTGGGACAAGCAGGCGTCTGTTACACTCTGACTGGGGAAGGAAGGGACAGTCAGGAGGGGATGTTGGCATCAGAAGCCAAGCATGATTGGGGTGGCAGTGCACCCCATGCTATAGCTATGACCCCACTGCACACCCCCCTTCCCAAATGGCTTCTTCAGTCCATTTGGAGGAGACTTCCCCTACTCCCCCCAAGCCCCTTTATCTTAACCCCCTCCCCCATACATCCACAAAATACACACCTTCAATTAATTGAGTACTTCTGATTTGGGATTTAGCTCTGCCCTGCAGTTAATGGGTCTGGGTCCCAGAGCCTGGGGCTGCCTCTTGCAGTTCCCTAGCAACCAGAAGAGAAGGAAAAGTGCAGGGTCTCATCACCACAAGATGTTAAAGTCATTAATATTCATTAGAAGTAGCTGTATTTGGCTGCTAGGAAATGTTCTGGAGAGAGAATCGTGAGTAGGGGGAATAGAGAGACAGAAGGGAGGACTGTGCAAGCATATTGGATAGTAAACTTGTATGCTACATACATGAAATGGAGTGTCTCTGTCCCTGCATGTGAACATGCATGTTACGTGTGCATATGTTCTGTATGTGGATTTTTGTACAGAACCAGCTTTACCCTGAGTGAATTTTACAGGGTGAAGAGAAGACCCCCCCCCATCCTAAATTATCTACCCTGTGGTTCATTGATGGTGTTCCTAATTTTATCATTAGCAATTCATTCCTTTAGCTACTCCCTATGGTCCTTTAAAAAATAATGTTGCCTATCCCAGGATTATTTGTAACTTCCTGACACGTTGGTATGAAACTGTTAGATAGGAAGCTTTTCACAGACAAATGAGCTTGGGAAAAGGGAGAGCCAGGCACCTGTGCTTGGGTGGGAGTATCCCCCAAAGAAGAGAAAAATAAGAAAGGAGAAACTAAGGGCACCGTAGGTAAACATCCTCCATTTCATGATATTGCCTCATGTAGTCCAGGTTATATGTTAACCCTCACACTGGCTTTTTCTTTTAAAACAACGAGTCAGCCATAAGGATGCATTTTGGGAGAAATTCAGCTGAGTGTGTGGGGGGGGTAGGGGGGAAAGTAGGGAGGTGGTAGGGGTGGGTATGTGGAGAGGTCTTAAGAGATGACCATTCCTGGGTGTGATGGAGTTAAATTTGACACAGTGAATGGAAGGAAAGAGGTTCCAAAGCATTTAGAGATGGCAGGGATCTGGGCTGAGATGAAGTCCTTAAGTAAGACACTGAATTTACTAGGGGAGGAAGGGGAATGGCCTGGACTTCCAGAGATGACAGCAACAGAGAACTCAACAGGAGAGAGTGATTTTTAAAGGAGGACAGAGGAAGGCTGGGTGAGCCTAGTGGAGAGAGGGTTTGAAAATGTCTGTGGGGAATGAGAATTATACCCCTTTCTCCAGCTGGTCCGTCCTGTGTGTCAGTCAGGGAGTGTGGGAGGGGAAGCCAGATTCAGTGTGGTAAGAGAGGCGGTGTCTTTAGAAGGATATTTAGATTTCATTGAGCATCAGAAGACTGATTGAATCTGAGAGATCAGGGATTATAGAGATTATGGATTTAGTACTAGAAGATATCTTGGAGACTATGACAGTTGGCCAGGAGTCAGGAGGACCTGAGTTCACATCAGGCCTCAGACATTTAGTAGTTATGTGACCCTGGGCAAGTCACTTACCCTCTACTTGCCTCTGTCTTCTCATCTGTAAAATAGGGATAGGTGACTCAGTGGATAGAGCACTGGGCCTGAAGTCAGGAAGATCTGGGTTCAAATCTAGCCTCAGATACTTACTAGCTGTGTGACCCTGGGCAAGTCACTTAACCTTCTTTGCCTCAGTTTCCTCATTTGTAAAATAGACTGGAGAAAGAAATGGTAAATCACTCTAGTATCTGCCAAGAAAACCCCATATGGGGCCACAAAGAGTAGAGCATGACAAAAAACCCTAACCTGGAATAACAACAACAAAAATAGGTATGATAATTGTCAAGTGCTTAACACAATGCCTAGCACATAGTAGGTACTATATAAATGCTTCCTCTATCCCTTACTCCTCTCCCTTTCTTCTTCCTTTTCTTCCTTCCTCCTAGTCCAACCCCCACCACACACACACACACACACACACACACACACACACACATTTCACAAAGAAAATGCTGAAGCCCAGAGAGGTAAATCAACTTCCTTCAGGTCACACAGGTAATCAAATGGCAGAGAAAGGATTGTAACTCAGGTCCTACTTTGACTCTTAGCCAACTGACCTTTTCTCTGTACTGAAAGAGAGGAAGTTTCTCAAAAGCCACAGTGGACATGTAGGGCAGAGCTTAGTGAGTGGCAGGGGGTTAAAGCTGAGTTTATTACAGGGAGTAGGAGGGGGAAGGCAATGGCCAATGCTACCAGCAGCAAGGTACCTTTCCTGCTGATCCCAGACATCACATACAATATGGGTCCCCAGGCCTGGTGGTTTGATCAGGGCTAAGTGAATAAAGGTCTATGTAGGCAATTCCACCCAAGTAGGAAGCATTTTTTTTTTTGTTGTTGTTGTTTTTTTTCCGGTAAGGCAATTGGGGTTAAGTGACTTGCCCAGGGTCACACGGCTAGTAAGTGTTAAGTGTCTGAGGCCAGATTTGAACTCAGGTCCTCCTGACTCCAGGGCCGGTGCTCCATCCACTGTGCCACCTAGCTGCCCCAGTAGGAAGCATTTTTGAAGAGGGGCATGAGGATCATGGGACAAAGATGGCGGGTGGAGTGTGTAGCGGCCCAGGTCAGGCTGCTAGCCTGGGAAGGGGAGTGCAGTGGAGCCATGCCTCTCTGCCTCCATGGAATCATCTCCAAAGTTGGTTTCTGGGCCAACCCTCATTGTTTGATACTAGTTCCTGCATTGCCTCAAAGCTATGAAGGCTCCTTTTTGTGTCTCAAGAGAAGGAAAGCTTCAGTAAAGGCTAGTGGTTAAGCCTAAGGCAATTCATCTCAGGTTCCCCTTTGATGGTTTCTTTCCTTGTGCTGGCCTTTATAGCAGTCAGAATAAAACAAAAACCACCTTTTCTTCATCTAGAAACAAAGCCCCTTGCAAAAAATATAGCTTGCAAATTAACAGGTTTAAAAAGGGCAGGAATCTGTTGAGGTGGTGTTGAAAGTTGGCTAGCTTGTGATGAGGCAGAAGAGAGTGGAGAGAGGAAACTTTAAGATATCCAACAGAGGTCAAATAGGCCCATTAAGGCAAACTGCTAATTCTGTGTAGGCAGATCACTCCTTAAGTGGGTTAGGGACCCAGACAAGGCTCCAACTACTCACATTTATATTCACTTGGAGTTAGTGGCACCCTTCCTTGCCATCAGCTTACCACTTGGCACACATCTACTCCAGCCCTTTCCTCTCCTTGAAGAACAAAAGTTCCTGGGCTTTCCTTTTCTTTCCCTTAAGGATTCTGCCTCCCAAGATCCCTTAGTTCCTACTTGAAACTGGAAAAACTACACTTCCCATCAACCTCCTTTCTGATGAAGAACTACACTAATAACACTGCACTATCCCAGGTATGATGCAACTAAGGTGAAGGGTAGGGAAGGAGAGACAGATGACCAAAATTTGTCCCTCTAAAAGATGGAGGATTATCCTTCCCTCTCCTCCTACAGAGGATATAATAAGGCAGCATAGCTAAAAGCTCTTAAAATAAAAAAAAATCACTAAAATTGCAAATATTGGTATTATTCTGGAGACCACTGAGAAGGAGAAACATATACCTAGGCTCATGGGGTCCAAGTCAGCTCAACCTGAGACTGGGGCCTAGGTTATTCTATAGATTGCCCATTGCAGACCTCAGTGAGACCACTTGAAAAGGAAATGTGTGTGTGTGTGTGTGTGTGTGTGTGTGTGTGTGTGTGTGTGTGTGTGTGTGTGGGTGCAATGAAAAATAATTCAGCATTAAGTGACTTTCCCAGGGTCACATATCTAGTAAATGTCTTAGGCAGAATTTGAACTCAGGAAGAGGAGTCTTCCTGACTCCAAGTTCCAGGGCTCTATCCACTGTGCCAAGTAGGTGCCTCCATTAATTTATAAGGCAGATGTTTTTCTTCCTCTTTTCTTCTTCCCCAGTCCCCTCCCTCTTTCCTTTCACATTTCCATTTCTTTTGCTGAAATGGTTAAAGTGCTTGATGCAATTAGCTGTTAATTGTTAGCAGCTGTAGCCATTATCAGTTTAATGCCTAATTAATTGTAACAATTAATGCTGCCTAGACTATCCTGTTTTAGGAAATGTTTGTGGGAGAAGGGTTGAGTTACAGCTTAATTAATTTGCCTCCAATTTTTAGCATTTAATTAAATATCCTAAATCTGATGTTGTTTTCCCCATATAACTGATAAAGGAGCAGAGGGCCAATTTTCTACACAGCTCCTTCCTCCTGAAGGTCCCAGGACTGAGAGAGAGGCTAATACTAGTTTTAGCCAGAGTTGCTGCTTGATATGACTGTAGCCAGCCCCTGCCAGGATGGAACAGTACCAGCCACATGGTCTTGCCTAGAGATGGACCCAGCTCTCTAACTTGCTCTGTTCTACACCAGTTGATCAGTTGTAATATGTGTGTGTGTTTTTAAAGCAAATAAAATACCATGAACCTCAGTAAAAAAAAATCCAACCTACTATAAATGAATAGAATTATGTAGTAGGAGTCAGGAGATCTAGTTATGTGACATTGAGGCAAGCCACTTGATCTCTTCAGTACTCTGCTTCCTTGGGGATAAAATTATATATCACAGAGGAAGGCTCCTAAGCTCCAAACTTCTCATTCTAATATTCAATGGATCTAAAAATAGCTACCATAGTGGAGACCCTCCTGGCTGTGCAGATCCAACTCTTGAAAATGGTTCCAAGTTAGTTTTGTCAAAGACGGAGGGAGAGGAGGAAGTCTGCTTAATTCCAGTCTTTGAGAGGTAAATGAAGGACTCAAACTATTTTCCAACTCTCTACTGCACCAACCTTGGAATTTGATTCCTCAAGAGCCCAGCAAGTTGGGAGAAAAGCAGGGAGTTGTTATCACCATGGAAGATTCCAGGGATTCTAAGGGATCTGGAAGAGGTGACAAAGTGACTCTAGGAGTATTCAGCTTGAATGAACTTGGAGAACAGTCGGACAGCTTGATTTTATTACCAAAATGAGAACCCACCATGGAATGTTGTCACCTATGTCAGATATCCCATGACAGCTGAGTGCTATACCTTTTTTCTTTTGAAGGAAACACAGTATATTGAGAGCCAGCATGGTATAATACATGAGACACTGTACTTGGACCTTCCTCAGACATGGTGTTTTGTGACCTGGATAAGTCACTTAACTTCTCTGTATTTCATTTCCCCTATTTGTAAGGGGGACAAGGGAAAGGGACCAAGCACTTAAATACCTACTATGTTGCTAGAAACTGTGCTAAGCATGTTACAAATATTACCTCATTTGATCCTCACAACAACCCTTCGAGGTAAATGATGTTATCATCTCCATTTTATTGATGGCAAAACTGAGGCTTAGAGAGGGTCACACAGCTAGTTAAGTGTCTGAGGGTGGATTTAAACTTAGGTCTTCCTGACTCCAGGCCTAACACTTTATCCAGTAGGCCATCTAGCTATAAAATGAGAGGTTTGAACTCAATGGCTTCTTTCATTATTTCTACTTCTAAATTTGTTCTCCTATAAAGATTCTCTGGATACTGTGTCCAATACAAGGCACATTTAAAAAATGTTATTTTTAAAAAAAATCTGTTTTCATATAACCTACATTTCCCAAAGTATCCCTTATCCTTTCACTGACCAGACAGCCACCTTTAATAATAAAGAATAATAGAGGGAGGAAGGGAGGAAGGGAGGGAGGGAGAGAGATCGAGAGATCGAGATCGACTGGACAAAACTAACCAATCTAACAAAAAATTCTGATATTATTTGCAGAGATTATATTGTACTTCTGCCAAGAATCTAGAGAAGTGTCAAGAAATCATCTTAAAGAGGTACATTGACAAATGAAGGAGTATCCATGGTAAAGAAATTAAAATAAAGAGATTTGGAAACCATAGTCTAACATTACCAAATCTCTGAGATGGGAGGGATTTCAGAGGCTAAGGTTTCTACCTCAACAAGAATTCTCTCTATAGCTTGCCCAAGAAGTGGCCATCCAGTCCCTGAAGATCTCTGGGAAGGGGAAACCAGAAGACCCTGGGGCAACCCATTCTACTTTGGGATACTTTTCATTGTAAGCAAAACTTTCCTTTCATTAAACCTAAATTCTGCTCTTTTGTAGCTTTCATACTCTATCTATCTTTCCTCTATCATCTGTCTACCTGTCTATCTCTATATAAAAAATTATACATGATGATGATTATGGTGGTGGTGGTGGTGGTGGTGGTGGAGGAGGAGGAGGAGGAGGATCAGTTGAAGAAACTGTGTATGTTTAGCCTGGTGAAAAAACAACTTATGGGAAACAGGATCTCTGTCTTTAAATATTTGAAGACCTGTCATGTGGGGGTGGGATTAGATTTATTCTGTTTTGCTTCAGAGATGAGAACTTCTATCCAGTAGATAGAAGATGCTGGGAGATAGATTTCTGCACAAACTAAGGAAGAATTTTCTAACAATTAGAGCTGTTCAAGAATAGAATGAACTGACTCAGGAGGAGATGAGTTCTCTATCACTGGGACTATTCAAATAGACTGAATGACAATTTGACAGGGATGTCTGTGCTTTACATTTCTCATCTTTCCAATGGAGAAGATAACATTCACACAAACTACATTACAGGGTTGCTTTGAATAAAACACTTTGAAAGGTTAAAGTGCTACATAAGTGTGAATGTTTATTATTGTTATCATTATTGTAGAAAGGATTTGTACTTGGGGTAGGAGGATAGATTAGGTGACCTCTAAATTCACTTCTCTCTCTATCATTTGATATTCTGGATATGTCTTTCAGGAACAAAGACTGGGAAGCATGATCACATCGAATTGATAGAGGATCAAAAAAGGAGTGATTAAACAGTCATTAAGTATTTAGTAAGCTTTTGTGGGGTATATGGGGTATTCTGGGAGGACTAGCACCTCTGGTTTGAGGGCTTGCTGATCTCTTTTCAGTACAGATCATCCACCTTTGGTGTCTACCTGCCACCCAACTCTCACCTGTGGCTACAAAGGGCAGCTGCAGCCTAGTAAACCATCTCCACAGACAGACTAAACCAGGCTGAAGGTAACTGACAGATCTCAAACCCAGTAGAGAGTCATGCTAAGAATATGAAGACTTCCCTTGGTGGAATGGGTGGATGATAATAATTCATTCCAGTTTCCATGAAGGTATCTGAAGCAGGCACTGTGGAGCACTTAGAGCCAAGGTCATCCACTGCATCCTGGGCCATCATCAGTTATCTTGACTTTTGTCCTGACACTGGACTTTGATGACAGTGGAAGAGAGAGTGAGGCTGGCAACTTTAGGCAGCTCTGCCTCACTTAAATCCAATTCATGGGCAAGTCTTCAAAAAATGAAGGACTAACAACAACAATAAGAACAACTATTAAATTCTTGTTGTGTTCCGGACACCATGCTAAATAAAAAACCATCCCTGCCTTCAAGGACCTTGAATGGGGCAGACAACAAGCATATAAATAGATTAATACAATAGTAATACAGAGTTGATGAAGTTAGCCTTTGAAGGAAAGAAGGTGTTAGCAGTGGAAAACACCTAGAAAGACCCATAGAAGATTGAATTTAAGATGGGTGTTGATGGAAGTCAAGGATCCTAGAAGGTGTCAGGGAAGAGGAAGAACATGTCCAGCATGGGGGACAGCCAGTCCACAGGCATGGAGGCTGTAGAGTATGTGGAGGGGGATCATGTGAAAAAAGACTTGGGAAAGAAGAAAAGGGTTGGTTTGTGAAGAACTTTAGATACCAGGTAAGTTGATATTTCAATCTAGAGGTAGCAGAGAACCATTGGAGATTATTGAGGGACATGGTCAGAGCAGTATTTTAGAAAATAATAACAGAGGGGAATGTTAAGAATTTATTATGACTCACTACTAATTGTCTGATCTGATCAAGAGGACTTGAAACCTATAACAGAGGAAGGGAGAAAGTACTCACATATATCTTCCAAGCCAGATACCCTAGAGAGCAACAGATAAAACACAGGGAGATGCATCAGTGGAGAGGTCCAGTAATGAGGAGAAACAATACGTAAGAAGATAAAAATAAAACACATAGCCTTTGGTACATTCATACACAAATAAGCAAAATTGAGGTAATAAATACAGTAACCAGAGATGTTACCACAAGGGGTAGATTCAATCTCAGAGGTATGATTGAGTCCTGGTAGAATGTAACTCATGATGAGACAATGACTATGGAAGGATATACTTGTTCAAAAAGATCAGATTTTTTAAATGGGAAGTTAAAGTAGCATCAGGAAGAAATGTGCGCTTGAGGAAATACAGAAATCGAAGTAGGGGAAAGAGTTTGGGTGAAAAATCAGTAAGGAGAGAAAGAAGCCATATTATAGCAGACATGAGTCCAGTCTGCTGCTCCAGAGGGAGGAAGTGTATGACGAGGTGGGGAAACACAGGATGATCCTGGAATGAGGTCATGAGAAAGTAGCGATGGAGGTCATCTTCTATTCAGATGTCTCTTGGGACTCTGATACAGTTTTGACTCATCTCAATGATGATTGAATTCTTCAAAAGGCTGAGGAAGCAACAGGGGAAGCTGCTATTCTGGACCTGATGCTGACTAATAAGGAGGCATTGGTTGCAAAAGTAGAAATGGTGACTATGCCACCTTCGAGTACTCAAGCTTGAGAATGCCAGCGAAAGACAAACAGCTGTGTGTGGGAGGCAGTGTTTGCACACAGTTAGTCAAAACTGCTAATTATCCTTAGGGCTATTTAGGAAGCATCCTTGATGCTGGTGTTAGAGAAGTCAGGAGACTTCTCTAGACAGTAAACAGGAGCTTCTTAATATGGGAATTGATGTGGACACCAATTGTGTGAATGAGAGGGAGAAAGGCAGCAGTAGCCTATTTAAGGAGTCAGGGCAGAGGAGTGTGTGTGTGTGTGTTTGTGTGTGTGCGCGCATGTGCATGCATGTGCGTGCATATGTGTGCATGTGCGTGTGTGTGTGTGTGTGTGTGTATTGGAGCACATGTATGAGAAGGACACAGTCTGGTGTTGAGGGCTGAGTGTGTGTGTCAGGAGTTTTGGAGACCCAGTGATTGTGTGAGAGAGAGTGAGTTTGCATGTAAGAGTGAGTGGTAGGGGGCAGCTAGGTGGCGCAGTGGGTAGAGCACCGGCCCTGGATTCAGGAGGACCTGAGTTCAAATCCAGCCTCAGACACTTCACACTTACTAGCTGTGTGACTCTGGGCAAGTCACTTAACCCCAATTGCCTCACACATACACACAAAAAAGTGAGTGGTAGGAGAACTCTGAGTTGGAAGGTTGACAGATGCCACCCTTGTACTGAGCCCTGATAAATTGAGGACATGGCACTGGGTTCTACCATGCTTTCTCATAGCCATACCTGTTTTCTGGAACAATGATGTACAGTCATTAATCATTTTATCTGAAACAGCATTTTTTTTTAGCCCCTTGTAGTTCCCCCATAGAAAAAAAGAGATTATTCCTACAAATAGACCTAGAGCCCAAGCTGTGATTGAAATCCATGGCAAAAGGGCATTGGAATGCATACCAGGTGTGCCAGGAGCCCTCAGTCTTCTAGTGCATCTGACTGGTATCCAGAGAGTGGGTACAGCAAGGGCAGCTTTCCTTGTCTCTAGTGACTCCTGGTCACTGTAGCCACCACTAATCAACTCCTGCTTCTTTTTTCTGCTTTGGCTTCACTTGACTCTCCTGTTTGACTGAGGCTCAGGCTCTGGAGGAAGAAGGAAGCATGGCTAAGGTCCTTGGTCAACCTGAAGCTGGAGCCCTCTATAACCTCTTCCAAACTCTCTTTGCCCTGCTACCTCTCTTGCTCTGGTGGCACTTGGAGCAGAGCCTAGTCCCTGTTGGGGTCAAGCAAGCTGCCTGCTCTCCTTCTCATTCTCAGAAGGCCCCTGCTCCATTCCAGGGACCCAGCAGGCCTACAGCCAGTCAAAGGAGAAAATCAACAAGATTAGGGGTTCTTCACATTTTTTTTTTGGTGTGTGTGTGTATCATCGTCCCTTCTGGTGGTCTAGTAAAGCCCATCCTTCATAAGAATAATATTCTAGGGCAGCTAGGTGGTACAGTGGATAGAGCACCAGCCCTGGAGTCAGGAGGACCTGAGTTCAAATCTGACCTCAGACACTTAACACTTACTAGCTGTGTGGCCCTGGGCAAGTCACTTAACCCCAATTGCCCAGCAAAAACAAACAAACAAAAAGAATAATGTTCTAAATGAATAAAGTAAAATACATAGGGTTATATAGGAAACCAATTCTACTGTAATACAGTTATCAAAATATTAAAAAAAAAAAAAGGCTCATGGACCCCAGATTAAGCATTCCTCATACCAGACTTTTTTTTTCTCTCTCTGTAACTCCTATTGCCACTTTTTTTTTTCATGGCTTAGGCCATAGCCCACAGGTGCTGGTAAGTACAGGAAAGGAGGGCAAATGATAAAGACTAGCTTTTATGTTGTTCATTTGTTCAGTTGTATCTGTCTCCTTGTGACCCCCATGGACCAAAGTACACCAGGCCCTTGTATCCTCCACAATTTCTCCTAGTCTGTTCAATTTCTTGTTCATTGTTTTCATGATATTATCTATCTACCTCATTCTTTGCTGTCCCCTTTTCCTTTTGCCTTCAATTTATATTGTACTTTAAGGATTGCAAATTGCTTTACATTATGTTGCCCTTGTGATGTTTAAAAAGTTCAAGAGACATAGTTTCTGGGTAATTAATCATTTTATTAATAAAAGAGGTCAGTGGCACTCTTGAATGGTAAAGACCCCTCATGGTAGTAGACTCACCGTTCATATGCCCTTGGAAGAGTGAGTGTTCCTGAGAGTGTCAATCAACTCTGATTGATTAACAATTAATGAGAGAATAAATATCACAATGATAAGTGGGCTCACTCCAAAGAGGTCCTGACAGAGTAACATTATGTCATTCTTGGAGACTGTCTCTATACCTAGACTCCTCCCCACAAGCCTTAAGCAATCTAGACAAGGGATCTACCTCCACCTAAACTTACCTGAGTAGAACACAATGGATACAAATTCACCTAAGATAGAATGGTCTAGGTGGGATAAAGTTTTGACAGAGGTGAGTAATGTCCTTCAAAGGCTGGATTTTGAACCAGAAATGGGATAGGAAAAGCCTGGAGCTCTCCCATAACTGGTTATTAATAATTTCTCTCACTCTGTTTGATTCTTATAAACACCTCAGTGAGAGAGTGTGTCCATGCTATGGAATTTATGGTAAATTAGGAGGGGGTAAACTAGGCACAATCAGATGCTTACCCAAATTTGGGGAAGACAGATTTCAAAGAGCACAGAGAAAGGATAGTTTAGAAAATGAACTAAAATTCTATAGGTAAGATTGGTCAGAGATCAAAGATGAAGAAAAAGTATAATTGACAAAAGAAATTTATGTCAATAAGTAGTGACCACCTCAATTAATTGATATTTTAAGATATATGTGCAACATATGGAACCACCAAGGTCAAAATACATGAGGATAAAATTTGAAAATCATGTTATGGTCCTGTAAAAATTCTATCAGAAAGTCTAAATCTCAGAAGGAACTGAGGCTAGGGATAGATTTTAAGAACAGGAAATACTTTCCTTCCTTCCTGTTTGTCTTTAAACTGTTTTGGGATTAAAAAGAAGATCAAAGAAAAGATAGAATTTCTCCTTGGAATGGTAGGGCAAGTAGAAAATAGCACCATTCAACTCTTGTTTTATTTCTATTTTTTTCCTAGAAGAACTATTTTTGGAGTAGGAAAGATAAACAAAAATGGCAAACAGTTGAAATCTAAGACACCTACCATTTATTGATGATCCAGAAAGGTACTCAGTGAGTTCAAGTCAGCAGGCCTGGGGGTGAACTATATCCTGAATTGACAAATGTGATTAGTGAGCTCCTGTCAATGATTACTGAAAAAGCATTGGGAATAAGTGGTGTCTTGGTACTGAAGAAGGAAGAATGTCACCTTTACAAAAAAAAAAAAAGGAAGAAGGATATAAACTATGGATTATTGTGATGGGTTAGACTAAAGAGGTATCCTTCAATTCTAAGATTATGTGAATTCTGGAAAAATACAGAACCCTGTTATTAAAAGCAATGGCTCATGAGAATTTAAAGAGGGAAATGCTGATAGCAAAGAGTCAGCGTGGTTTCGTCAACAACAGGTCATATTGGACTGATTTCATTTCTTTTTTTGAGCATATTACTGGACTAATAGATCAGGAGAATGCCTTAGACATAAAAAATATGATAAATTTGGATTTCAACAAGAGATTTTCAACAGTCTCTGAAATATCCTTGTCAATATGGCATCATATGAGAGAGAGATGGTTAGGGAGAGTTGAAAGTAGTTCCAAAAAACTTATTTTTAGACTTTTTGTTTTTTTTGGATCTTGATCAGTTCTGTTGATTTTTTCTCTTTCTTTTTAAAAAATATATAATAATATTTTTGATATTATGGTTTTTATCAAATTTAATATTACTTTAATTGGGTAGCTAGGTGGCAGAATGCATAGAGTGTTGGGGCTAGAATTAGGAAGACCTGAGTTTGAATCTGGCCTCATTCACTTACTAGATTGAATTTGAGTTCAGGACTTTTTGACTCCAGATTCAATATTTTATCCACTGCATCATCCATTTGCTCTGATAAAGAGATAGTAGAGGGGATTCTTGTTCAGCTAAGGTTAGATGACCTCTAAGGTCTCTTCTGTCTCTAAAAGTTTGTGATTATATATCTTAGACTATTGGAGAAATCCCAAACAAACTAGCGTTTTCAGTAATCCAAAATAAGAAAGGTAATATGGAAACCAGGGCAGCTTGGTAGCTCCGTGGATAGAACACTGGGCTTGAAATCAGGAAGACTCATCTTCCTGAATTCAATATGGCCTCAGACGCTTACTAGCTGTGTAGCCCTGGGCAAGTCACTCAATCCTGTTTACTTCAGTTTCCTCATTTGTAAAATGAACTAGAGAAGGAAATGGCAAACCATTCCAGTATCTTTGCCAAGAAAACCCTTCAAAGGAGGTCATAAAGAGTTGGATGCAACTGAAATAAATGAGCAACAACCACCACCAACATGGAAGCCATATCAGAAACTAGGACCTTATTCACCATCCTTATGAGGAAAGAGAACCTGCAGTCTAGATTAGGAGGGGAGCTGAACTGAGAAGTAAAGATTAGTCTAGGACAGGGCAAGACCAGGCTAAGATGAGATCTTGAAGCAACCTCATCTGCTTGATGCCTATGGAACAGGAAATGTCAGTTGATTGATGCTTATTAAATCAGACCTTTGAGTAGTTATTTTCATTTTCCAAGGTCCCAGAAGTTCCCTAAAGCAAGTAAAAAAGCTAAGGAGGATCAGAAAGACTGTGTATTAGGAATAACTCATGTTTATTTCATGCTTTATCATTTCAAAAATGTTTTCTTTCCAAGAAACTTGTGACATAAATTGTTCACAAAACTGTTGATAATTTGTACAGCATTTTATATACATGATTGTCTTTTAGTCTTATAACAATCTCATGCAGTATGTACTAAAAATATAATTAACACCATTTTACAAACAGGGAAATTAAGGCTCAGATGGGGTTTAGTGATTTCTGCATGGTCCCACAGCTAGTGTCAGAGGTAGGATTTTCACCTAGATCTTTTTGAGTCTAAGTCCAGAACTCTTTCTGTCAAACCATGGAGTATATAGGACCTAAAGACAGAATGGAAGGGGAATGTGAGAAGAGTTTGATGATACTCCTGGCCTAGGAATTAGTTGGCCTCCAGCAGATAAGGGGGCTGGACAACTTAGATTGCTATTAGAGAGTACTCAAAAGAATGCTTCACAAACTAGACAAGCGATCCCCTAGACAGATCACCAATTATCCTCAAACCTATAGTAAAGAGTCATTTTTGCTTGCTTCATTCTAGAAGAAGCTGCTGATCTGTTGCTGTTACAATTTACAGGGAGGAGGGTGTAGGAGACAAGGTAGCTGAGACCCACAAGTTCTTGACTTGTAGTAGAGAAATGATGAGGGCTCGCATGCCTCATGTCTTCATTTTTTTCCTTTCCTGGGACAAGTGGTATGACTCATACTCCATTTCCTTTATTGGTTTTCACACTTCAGCCCTGGGCAGCAGGACTTAGGTAGCAGTCACTGCAGAGAGACATTTAATTCCTAGAAAGTAATTTTTGGGGAAATCATTCGTCAGCCTCTTGGGAACCTTTGGGGAAAAAAGATGGAGGAAGAAAAAAAAAGGAGAAAAAAGCAAAACTGAAGTTTTTATTTGAGATTTAATTTCTATTATTCTTTTGAAAACTCGCCCCCTTTAGTTTTTCCTTTAAAAAAGGGCTGGCACTAAACTATCTAATCCCCAGAACAAATTTTTTTTTTAACCCATTTGAATGGGTCATAGTATCGAATGTGATTTTAAGAGCACTGGACTAGGAGTCAGAAGACCTTCATTCAAATCCTTGCTCTAACACTTACCCTTGTGTGACCTAGGGCCCTTCCCTTTAGCAGTCTAAGCATTGGTTTCTTTACTAACAGAGGGCTGGTAATATTAAGTGCTTCTTTTCAGATCTAGTGTTCTAGGAATCTCTGATTCTCTGTCCCCCCAAATTTGAGGTTCTTACCTGGGGTGTGCTGGTAAATATGTGACAACAGGCTCTCCAGAAGAAAAAGGGGTATGCAATAGACACACTTTCAAGTTTCATTTGCATTATGAAAATATTCTCCATTACTTTCTTAAGTGTAGACAATTAACAAAACAATAAATTAAATCCTGATTTATAGCATTTGCTCATTTCTGAGGTGTAACTGCTCATGCTGAAAACTTAAGAATCTGTTTGAGCAGATCCCAGTCTAACCATATATCTTATCCATCTTTCTCCTTATGTGGTAGTTGGGTGTGAAAAGATCTTTGTTGTGAGTATGTCACTATGAAGGAGATTACACTTGCTGCTTTTCCTTCCTCTCTACTCATTCAGCCCTTTCCTTTTGATCCCACCACTCCAATGAAACTGATTTCTCAAAGGCCTTTTTCAAATGCACACAAAACATCCCTTCAATGATCTCTTCATGGACTGTTCCAGGCATTGACATCTAGCCTACAGTCCAGTAGTATGAAGAATATACCTTTTTTTCCTTATTAAGAAACCAGGACAACATCGGCCTGTCTTTATTCCTGTGACATCTCTTCCAATTGCCAGAGTTCCTTAAATATCACTGACAGTGACCAAACAATTTCATTCAGAAGTGCTTGAAAAAAATTCATCTGGACCTGGTGACCTACCATGCACATCTAGCTGTCCTCAATGAATTTAACAGTCCCCAGCTCTTAGCTAGGAGAAAATGGGAAAGCGGGGCAGAGGGAAGCAGGGGGATGACTCTTACTGGGGCCAAAGGGAAGGAGAAGTCATCCAAGAGAAGAATTTAAAAGAGAGTAGGGTTTATTTTTATTTGGAAAAATGAAAATTAGAGCATGGGAAGGGAGGAAAGTCAGGGAGCCTGGTGAAAATTTTTATATAGAAGAAAGCTAAAAGTATATACCTCTTTGGGACACTTATGTGCTGACAAAGGTATACCTGGATAGAGAAGTAGGCTTGTTGATAAAGGAGAAGAAATACCTTAGATTAGTGGCCACATACTCTTATCAATAAATATACATATATAGTATATTTGTCCTGTATAAAGGTAGTGCCTGAGACAGAAACATCAGGTCTGTGCATAATAAGCTATATCTAGCATCCTCCAGTCATTTTCAAACTTATCCAATATAGTTTCAGTCTCCTCAAACTAATACTCACAGGCTCCTAATCCTTCTTAATTTCTTCTTCAAAATACCAAGCCATTTTGCTGCCAACATGACATTACACAGTGTTGAAAATGGATAATTTACTTGAAATGTAAAATCAGGAAAATACATTAACTGCAAATGTTTTCAATGCCAGTGGCTCAAGCCAAACCACCAATCCCTCCCCCTATTTCCTGCTACAAACTTTCAAGAATGAAGTTTCAAGTTCAGCTTACTCCTGACTCCTCCAATTACTCTTCTCTAGATTCTAAGGGGGAGAAAAAGACAAGTTGGATTACTAATTTGCTCTTCATTTGGCTCCAGAAGATGATATATTTAAACGTTTGCCTAAGCACGTCCCTGGCCTCCCAATTGTTTAAGAGATCAGAAGTCTACCTCCACTGCTGATGGGTTAAGGTTCCAGTGGAATGGAAGATGAATAAAACAGGTCCCAAGCCAGGAGTGAGCAAGAACAATCTAAGCTCCTTAAGTTACACCAATATCCAATATCTGACATTGGCACAAAAGGAGGAAAAATTTCAAAGATTCCCATTGTCTTTTCCTCTTCATCTCATGGTTCCAAGTCTCCTACAAAACTCCTGTCTCATAAATCTTTACTTTAAGCTGGTGCCTACTTTCCTACACTTGCCTTCAACAGACAGAACCGTTCTTATCCCAAAGACTTATGGGACCCTTAAGGGACTGGAGAAGCTTTTGTCTGTCAGTCTGTCTGTGGGTCTGTTCATCCATCCATCCATCCATCCATCCATCCATCCATCCATCCATCCATCCATCCATCCATCCATCCATCCATCCGTCTGTCCGTTCATCCGTCCATTCGTCTATCCTTCCATCTGTCCATCCGTCCGCAATCCATCTCAGTTAAAAGAAAATGTTTCATATTGGCTAAACGTTTCATTTTGGACTAAACAGACTTTTGTGGCCTGGTTTAGGAACTAACTCACTATGTATAACATTGTTTCTATGAGAAAATATGTTTCTAGTTCCAAATTTACAAGCTTACTTTGGAAAAGCAGGCTGTTAATAAGATGTGGAGTCTAGGTATTTGTGATAATTACAAGTAGTTTATCCCTCTGTAATTCTCATTGTCTATAGCAAAGGCATCAGATCCAGAGCTGGAAAGCTCAGAGGCTATCTAGTCCAAACACATTATTTTACAGATGAGGCTACTGAGGCTCAGGGTGCTTGTGGGTCTTGCCCAAAGTCATGTAGACAGTGTGAGAGTTAAGATCTGAACTCTGCTCCTCTGACTCCAGGATCAGTGTTCTTTATACTGCCCTACGTATGCGTTAAAAGCATGAAAACTCACTCTGAGGAGGGTTAGAGGAGAGGAGATGGATGGGGAGGACTATATGATTCCATTACTAAGGCTGTATGTAGCCTCCCCAAATAGGGGCTGGGGTGGGGTAACAGAATATCATGAATCAATAACTATCGTATCTTATCGCATGCCACTACATTGGGACTTAGCTTGCATTATAATTACAGAGAGAGACAGTGTGTTGTTTGAAATTATATGGGGGTGCCTCTGTTGTAGGTTTTAGGGAACTTAGCTGGGGGTTTCTAATATATTGCTTCTTATAAAGTAGAGGCTATAGCACCAATCTTTGGCATTAAATATTTATTAAAGCATATTAAATGTTGGTAAAGAGAGATCACATTGCTCAGAATTAGAATTCAGAAGCCCTACATACCTAGATAGAAGAGAGAGAATGAGAGAGAGAGAGAGAGAAAGAGAGAGAGAGAGAGAGAGAGAGAGAGAGAGAGAGAAGAGAGGGGGGAGGCATGGCTGACTCCTCCTGCATCCCAGGCCAAGAAAACATGTGAAAAAGCACAAGTTCCCTGTGGTCCAGAAGAGAGGTGCCCCTTACACACTGCTCAAAGCTAATTGGCTAGCATCATTCAAATCTATTGGTTTACTGGACTTAAGGGTGGTCCATATTAAAATGAGCAGTATGTGCTGAGGTCAGAGTCCAAAGGACAGACCCTCTGAGGGGAAGGTTTTCAGGTAGGTGTGATTTTAATCTCTATTGTGTCTCCAACTTCAATGACTCTGGGCTGGCTCTGAAACAGGCAAGGCTCCTGATGGGGGGCCTCTGGGACCCCCAAAACCCATTATTTTCTCACAACTGAGAGACAGACAAAGAAACAGAGAGACAGAGAAAGACAGACACATATAGAAAAGACAGAGAAAGAAACAGAGAGGGAAAGTGAGAGAGAATGAGAGATAGAGAGTGAGAGGCAGAGATAGAGACAGCAAAAGAGAGAGACAGAGACAGAAACAGAGAGAGACAAAGACAGAGACATAGAGAAATACAGAAAGAGAGAGAAATCTTAAGACTCCTCATTTGTAAAAGAAAGCATTTACATTAGATGACCCTTGGAGTCACTTTCAGCTCTATTAATGATCCTATGATGTGTCTGATAGACACAGAGGCAGGGAAGACCTGTCACATCAGCCACTCAATGAATAAGCATTTATTAAGTGTTTACTATGTGTCAGGCACTGTGTTAAGTACTGGAGATGTAAAGATAAACAAAAAAACAAGGTTCCTGCCTTCAAAGAGTTCATGTTCTGATTAGGAAGACAGCATGCAAAAATGAGCATATGAGATATACTTGCATATATATATATATCCATTATATATCATTTATCATATACTGTTATATTATGTACAGTATTATATGTGCCTTTACATCAGTGAAAATGGGAGCTCATCACAGAATGGAGAAAGGGAAGGACCTGGGCCTCCTACGGAAAGTAGGATTCAAACTGAATCTTCATGAAAGCCAAGAGGTAGTAGTGAATAGGAAGAGCATTTCAGGCATGGGACTTAGCCCGTGAAAAGACACAAAGAGCAGAGATGGAGTGTCCTGAGAAAAGCCAGTGTCACTGCATTGTAGACAGGAGTAATGTGTAAGTCATTCTTTCTTCCATCTGTGGTATGAGAGCCCAAATCAGTGCAAGTGCTTCCTAGCCATAATTTAAGGACCTGGCTCTTGTTTTCACCTAATAGATTTTAATGAGAATGGATTTCCCTCCTGCTCCCCCCTCCCCCTTTACCCCTTTAGAGGGAAAATAAAAAGGAGATTCATGTTTCTAATTAGTTTTCCTGTTCCTGGAACCTGGATTGTTGTGTGGAAAAGCTGTTATCCCAGAAGCTAATTCTAATCCTCAGCAGATAGGCAGGAAATGTTCATTAAAAAAAGGCGTCTTCAGAAGAGCTTCTCTGTCCAGGGTCCTCAGGGAGTCTGGACTGTAACAGTCTTGGGAACATGTGGAGCACATAGCCTCAAGCCCAGGGTCCTGTAGCAGGTGGGTAGGGGAAAGGGAAAGTCTCTGGCTATGAGACAAAAGTGAAAACCCCAACCAATCATAATGATTGATCTACACTGTGCCAACCATCCAGATGTTTCCAGGGACCAAATTTAGGGACTAATTCCTATTGGCTCTGAGTGGCTTGTGAGTTACCAAGCAGCAGTCCGTGTAATGTTTCTAACATATGGTACTGAGGAAAGGAGAGATTTACTAAGACATCAAGTTTAACTGAAACCATCACTGAGTGGTTTATTACCTCTAGGCCACAAGCCAGCCTGAATTGGTTCCTATGTGAACTCAAGAGGCTGCTTCCCTATGGCCAGAAAGAACAGGGGAAGACCCTATGGGAGGAAGCTTCTGGTTTCCTGAGAATGAAATCATTCTTCTTCTTCTTCAGGTTCAAAACCCTAGAATCATATTTGACTTTGGCATAATGGTTGGAATTCTGGATCTGAAATTAGGAAGCCTTGAGTTCAAATCCTGCCTTAGGTACTTACTAGCTGTATGACTCACGTATGCCTCAGTTTCCATAACTGTGAAATGAGGATAATAATGGCATCTACCTCCCAAGATTGTAAGGATAAAATGAGATAATATTTGTAAAATACTTACCACAGTGCCTGGCATATAGTAGATGCTTAATAAATTCTTGTTCTCTTTCCTTCCCATCCTTGTCCCTTCCCTTTCACTATCTGTCATTCCACAGTGCTATAGATTTGAATTCTGCAATATCTATATCTATAGCTATATCATCTATATCTATATCTACATTTACATCTCTCTCTATATGTGTATATATATGTGTGTGTATATCTATATCTATATCTATATATCTTCTTTTCTATTCTCACTGCTGCCCTTCTAGTTCAAGGTCACTTTTCCTCACATGGAATATTATCCCATATTGTCTAGCCACAAACATTCCTGCCTCAATGTCTTTGCTCACACCATGCAATGGGCCTGGGATGCCTTTTCCCAACATATCACTACTTTTCCATATCCTACCTTTCTTTCAGATGCCACCTCCTCCGTGAATCCTTCTTTGATCCCTTCACCTCAGTAATGACCTTTTCTTCCTCATAACACACATTGTATCTTGTTTGTAGCTCTTGCAAGCATTTAACATGTTTTATAGCTATTTCTGCACAAGCCTAATATTCCTACTAGAATATAAGATCATAATGTTTCTTCTTGTTCCTTACCTGGAATTAATGAGTTGGACCTTGCCAGATAGTGATGAGTAAAAGAAACATAGTTCCAAGAGAATTTAGAGACAAATACGGGCTGTCCTAGATATTCTTATATGTGAGCTTCTTATAGGGAAAATGAAACTAGATAGAAGGTTGATAGAAATACATCTGGAGATTTTAATGGACCTCACACTCTAAATGACTCATCAGTATGATCCAGCAACCATGAAAGTCAATACAGATTTAGACAGAATAAAGAGAGACATCTTGTCCAAAACTAGGAAAGTGATAGGGTAGTCCTGCTGTATTCTGCCTTGGTCAGACTATATCTAGAGTCTTATGTTTAGTTTTGGGTGCCATATTTTAGAAAAAAATCCTCCTAAGTTTCAGAGTGTCCCCAAGAGTACAACCAGGATGGTAAAGGACCCCATGGTCATCCTCTATAAGGATCAGTTGGAAGCTCAGAGAAGGAAAAGCTTGGTAGGGTGAGAGTTTTCTTAAAGTATTTGAAAGGCCATCATGGAAGAAGGATTGGACTTGTTCAGCTTGACCCCAGGAGGCAAAACTAGGGGCAGTGGAAACTGCAGAGAAACAATATTTTTCCACCTGTCAGGAAAATACTTCCTAACAATTACAGCTGCCCTAAAATGGAATAGACTGAGTTGGGAGGAAGCCCCTGGCTATAGGTCCTCAAGCCAACCCTGGATGACCAACCATGTGTTGGATTTGCCATAGGTAACCCTTGATCAGGATATGGTGGGAATATAGATGGCAACTGGGTTTCTAATAACACTGAAATTCTGTGTGCTTCCCAACCCCTCTGATAATTTCATTTGTCATATGATGCTCCCTTTGTGCTAAGGACAGTGATATCTTGGCACTGCCTTTCCTGTCCAGTTCCTTAGCTAGAGAGAAAGTGTGGTATAGTGGAAAGAACACTGGATGTGGAGTTGGAAGCCTTGGGTTCAAGAATTGGCTCTGTCACCTACTAGCTGTGTAATCCTCAGATAATTACTTAATCCCTCTCTGTGTTATCTTTAATAGGGACAGATTGAGGCCACTTACAATTCTGGTATTCTGGGGTTCTGTGACCTGGCTTATAATCCTCAGGGGTTCTAATCATCTTTGCAAATGATGCTGGGACATATAAGCCTCACTTGTGAAAGAAGTTAAGGTGAGTTTGAAAGAAATTAAGCAATATAAGACATTTTGGTGGGTGGGAGACCTTTACAACCCATTGACAGGAAGGCTTTGCCTTTGGTCTTTGATTCAGTTCTTCCCCTATTGCTACTACACAGCTCACTGAGCTGTAGTGACAATGTCATGGTGGTCTGATTCTTGAAGAGAGCTTTCTGTCCATGATTACTTGTGTTTTCAAGGTAGAGATTTTTTTTTTAAAAAGGATCTTTCTTCTGCAGAAGTAGTAGATGACCATTGGCAGGGCCTGACCTCCATACTTAAAAGTGGCCCATGGCTGGTAACAGCTAGTGAGTATGCTGTGTTCAGTATGAAGAACAGCCCCTTAAAATTTTGTCCTTGGAAGCTGTTACTAATAATTTTGCACTCAATTTCCATCTAAATGGAAACATTAACCCCGAGAGTCTAGTGCAGACTTCTTATAAAGGGCGGTTATACATAGCTCTTATCACTACAATTCCATGGTTCCTAAAGTAAGTACATATATGCTTCTTAACATTTCTCTTGGTAGATGGAATCTCACTGTTTTCTGAAAAACTCCTTCCCAGGAGTCTTTCTCCTTCTCTACTTCTTTTTCCTTCTTCCTCTTTTTACTTTGTTCTCCCCATAACACTCATTTTCAGGAAGTTTCTTCATACTTATTAAATCCCAGAATTTTAGAGTGGAAGAGACCATAAAATTTAAATACTACAACCCCCTCATTTTACACATGAGGGAAGTGAGGTTGCCCAATGTCCCACAAGTAATGAGCAGCAGAACAGCTTCAAGATTATCTGAAACCTTTTTCTGGAAGGATAACAGGTTGTCAAATATCATGAGAAGAGTTTGAAAAAGTATGACAAAAGGAAAGTGTTAGTAAAATGGCTGAGGGATGGATTTTGTCTGAACCCAATTTCATTTTTTTGTTGTTTCATAGTCTTTGTGTCAGAAACCCCATTTGGGATTTTCTTTGCAGAGTTACTGGAATGGTTTGCCATTTCGTTCTTTGGTTCATTTTTACAGATGAAGAAACTGAGGCAAACAGGGTTAAATGACTTGCCCAGTGTCACAGAGCTAGTAAGTGTCTGAGGCCAGATTTGAACTCAGGTCTTCCTGACTCCAGGCCCAGTGCTTTATCCACTCTGCCACCCAGCTGCTCATTTCATTGTTTAAAAGTCAGTAATACATTTTTGTCTGTCTGTCTCTCTTTTTCTATGCTTTTTATTTTTTTCTTCCTTCAGAGACTTTTTTTTAACACACTGACCCTCAATAGTCTCAAAATTATATTGCCTTGAGCTTGTATTTTCTCTGTTTAGTTGCTGTTACTATCTTTTTTCTTCAATATTTCAATTTTTTACTCAAGAATTACATATAGTCCTGAAGCATTACAGTCTAAATATGGTAGCTCTATTGTCTTTAACAGTGAAGAGATTGCTACTAAAAAAGCAACAACTTTATAGGTCTTTTACATTTTATATCCATTTGTGATTCTCCTTTCATTTTTTTCTTTAAATGCTCTTAGGATAGCTTTGCTTAGTTGAATATCTCAGAAAACCTTCTTTAAGCTTCTTTTTTCCTTCCACTAATTTTTGCCATTTTCAAGATGATTTTATTTATTATCTTTCATTGTTTCTTTTTCATAAGATTTTACAAACAAACTTATATTCTGAACCAGTGTTTCCTTTGACTAACATCTGCTTGGCAAATAAATCAAGTATTTGTTAATAGTTCTTAGATGTTTATGATTTCTTTCTTTCTTTTTGTAATGTATGCTTTTTTCTTATACATTTTTCTTTCTTTTTAATATTCATTAACATTTTTTGAGTTCCAAATTATTTTACTCCCTCCAGCCTCTCTCCCATCATTGAGAAGGCAAGCAATATGGTATCATTTATACATGTAAAATCATGTGAAACATATTTCCATATTAGCTATGTTGCAAAAAAAAAAGAATGAAAAAGAAAGACATTGAAAAAATATACATAATTTTGCATTCAGAGTTATTCAATTCTTTCTCTGGAGGTAGATAACATGTTTCATCATGAGTCCTTTGAAATTGTCTTGGATAATTGTGTTGATCAGAATAGTTAAGTCAATCACAGTTTATCATCATTACGACATTGCTATTACTGTGTACAATGATTACTTGGTTCTGCTCATTTCATTCTGCATTAGTTCACGTAACTCTTCCAAAGTTTTTCTGAAACCAACCTGATTGCCATTTCTTATAGCACAATAGTATTCTATCACAATCATATACCACAACTTGTTCAGCCACTCCCTAATTTATGGGCATCCTCTCAATTTTTAATTCGTTGCCACTACAAAAAGAGCTGGTATAAATATTTTTGGTCCTTTCCTTCTTTTCTTTGATCTCTTTGGGATACAGACCTAGTAATGATATTATTTTGCCAAAGGGTATACACAGTTTTATAGTCCTTTGGGCATAGTTCCAAATTTTTATTCAAAATGGTGGGACCAGTTCAGAACTCCATCAATAGTACATTAGTGCCTCTATTTTTTCCACATTCCCTCCAGCATTTGTTATCTTCTTTATTTGTCATATTAGCCAATCTGATAGGTGTGATGTGGTACCTCAAAGTTGTTTTAATTTGCATGTTTCTAATCAACAGTGATTCAGAGCATTTTTACATGACTACAGATAGCTTTGATTCTTCTGAAAACTGTCTATTCATATCTTTTGACCATTTATCAATTGGGTAATGGCTCTTATTTTTATAAGTTTGAGTCAGCTCTCTATATATTTGAGAAATGAGGCCTTTATCAAAAAGTTTGTTGTAAATTTTTTCCTTTAGTTTCCTGTTTTCCTTTTCATTTTTGCAACCTTGGTTTTGTTTGTGCCTTTAAGAATTTGGATGCTCTGCCATTTGGTGCATCTATATTTAGTACTGATATTACTTCATTGTCTATGGTACCTTTTAACAAAATGTTATTTTCCTGATTATTGCTTTTAATTAGATCTATTTTTGATTTTGTTTTGTCTGCAATTGTGTTTTCTCCTGCTGCTTTTTAAAAACCTTGGTTGAAGAATAATATATTTTGTTCCAGCCTCTTATTTTAACTATGTGTCTTTTTGATTCAAGTGTATTTCTTATAAAGAACATAAAGTGTTGTTGGATTCTGCTTTCTAATCCATTTTGCTGCTTCCATTTTATGACTTCATTCTATTCACACCCATAGTTATGATTACTGTGTATTTCCCTCCACATTATTTTCTTCTGTTTATCCTCTCTTTTTATGCTGTCCCTCCTGAAAAATAAATTTTGCTTCTGACCACTGCCTCTCTTGATCTGCTTTCCCTTTTATCATCTCCCTGTCCCTGACCCCTTTTTCTTATTGCTTTCCTTTCCTACTTCCCTGTTAGGTAAGACATTTCTATACCCAACTGAGCATGTGTATATATACTCAAATACACACATACACATATACTCACACATGTAAACATATATGTGTGTGTACATATGTCTGCATACAAACACGCGCACACACATATTGCAACCATCCTCATTTCCTCCTCTACTGTAGACAATTTTCCCCTTTCTTTGTCTCTCTTCTTTCTTCTCCTAGTGTATCTTTCTTACCCTTTCATTTAAAAAAATCATATCAATATAATCAATTCATATCTATGCCTTCTATGTATATGCCCTATAACTGCCCCAATAATTATTGTTATTGGGAATTTCATGAGTCATAGTCCCATAACAGAATGTAAAGAGTTAACCTTATTTTTCTCTTATGATTTCTTTTTAATGTTTACCTTTTTATGTTTCTCTTGAGTCTTGTGTTTGGATGTCAAATTTTCTATGAAGCTCTGGTCTTTTAATCAAAAATTCTTGAAAATCCTCTATTTCATTAAATATCTTTTTTTTCCCCTGAAGGATTATACTCAATTTGATAGATAGGTTTTTCTTAGTTGTGATCCTAGCTATTTTGCCTTCTGGAATTTCATATTCCAATTCCTATATTCATTCAGTATGGAAGCTGCTAAATCTTGTGTGAACCTAACTGTGGCTCCATGATATTTAAATGGATTTTTTTTTTTCTGGCTACTCGCAACAATTAAAAAATAACATACAAATGGAATTCTACAGTGGCATACACAACAAAAGATGAAGGCAAGACATTTTCCCAGCCCAAGACAACCTAGGAGGTTGGACAGAGAGTTCTGTGACACTGGGGTGGAGATGTGCACATGGCAGCAACACCAGCTGTGAGTCTCGGAGATGATTTCAAGAAAACAGCAACAGCAACTTTGGGAACTGTCAGCCCAGAGATGTTCCAGGGCAGAGAAGAGGACTAACATTCCTCTGCAGCTGTAGGGGAACAGGGATGTTTCCTGGGTGATAAAGACCAGAGAGCAGACCAGCCCCTTGACCTGGGAGCTCTGGAATTTGTTTATAGTATTCCTATGAGTTTTTATTTTGGGATCTCTTTCAGGAGATAATTAGTAGATTCTTTCAATTTCTATTTTACCCTCTGGTTCTAGGATATCATAGCAGTTTTTCTTGGTAATTTCATGAAATATGATATTTAGGCTTTTTTTTTGGATCATGGCTTTCAGGTAGTCCAAAAATTCTCAAATGATCTTTCCTCAACCCATTATCCACATCAGTTGTTTTTTCCAATGTGATATCTCATCTTTTCTTTTTCTTTTTAATTTTATCGTTTCTTGATGTCTCATGAAGTCATTAATTTCCACTTGCCCAATTCTAATTTTTAAAGAATTATTTTCTTCAATGATGTTTTGTATCTCTTCTTCTATTTGGCTAATTTCTGCTTTTTGAGGATTTCTTTTCTTTTCTTTTCTTCAGTAATTTTTTGTGCCTCTTTTACCATTTGACCAATTATGTTTCTAAGGGGTTATTTTATCAGTATTTTTGTGCCTCTTTCATCAAGCAATTAATTCTCTTTTCATAATTCTCTTACATCATTCATTTCTTTCTTTCTTTTCTTTTTTCTTTTTGGCAAGGCAATGAAGGTTAAGTGACTTGCCCAGGGTCACACAGCTAGTAAGTGTCAAGTGTCTGAGGCCAAATTTGAACTCAGGTCCTCCTGACTCCAGGGCCAGTGCTTTATCCACTGTGCCATCTAGCTGCCCCCACTCATTTCTTTTTTTTAATGAATTTCCATTCTACTACTCTCATCTCTTTCTTTAGCTTTTCCAGGAATTCTTGTTTGGCTTGTATCAAATTTGCATTTTTCTTTGAGGTGCTTGTAGATATTTTTGCATTATTGTCTTATTCCAAATTTCTGTCTTGATCTTCCCTGTCACCATAGTAACTTTTTATGGTCATGGACAGTTAGATGGTACAGTACATAGAGTGTCAGGCCTGAACTCAGGAAAACTCATCTTCCTGAGTTTAAATCTGGTCTCAGACACTTACTAGCTGTCTGACCCTGGGCAAATCACTTAACTCTGTTTGCCTGAGTTTCTTTATCTGTAAAAATGACCTGGAGAAGGAAATGGCAAACCACTCCAATATCTTTGCCAAGAAAACCCCAAATGGGATCACAGAGAGATGAACATGGCTGAACAACAACAATAATCTTGGGTTTTTGTTGTTGTTGTTTATTCACTATTTTCAGCTTATTTCTTGACTTTGAACTTTATGTTAGAGTTGGGCTCTGCTCACCTGATAGTAGGGGAACGCTTCCAAGCTTCAGCCTTTTTTGTGTTAGTATTTTCAGAGCTAGTGCTGGGCTCTATAACTGTTCAGCACCACCAAGGTGATATGATCCAGGGACAGGTATGGTCTCCTGTTCTGCTCTCAGGTCTTTATCACCCAAGAAGGATCCGTGTTCCCCTACAGCTGTGGGGGAGTGTTAGTGCTCTTCTCTGCTCTGGAACATCTCTGGGCAGAGAGTTCCCAAAGTTGCTGTTGCTTCTGTCACAGTCATCTCCAAGGTCCACTGCAGGTGTTGCTGCCATGTGTACATCCCCAACCCAATGTCACAGAACTCTTCTTCTAACCTCCCAAGTTGTCTTGGGCTGGAACAATGTCTTGTCTTCATATTTTGTTGTATATGCCACTCTAGAAATCAATTTGTATGTTATTTTAAAATTGTTTGCAGGAGAATGTTGGGAAAGTTCATCTGAGTTGCTACCTATACTATGCTCCACACTTCTTTTAATTTCTTAATTAAATTTTTAAATTTAAATTTCCATTCACCCCTTCTTCTATTCTTCCCTCACCCTTCCATTGAGAAGGCAATAAATAGGACACCCATTATACATATGAAGTCATGCAAAACATATTTTAACATTTTAAAATTAAATTAAAATTTTTTCCCAGACTCTTGATTTTTAAATTGTTGTTATAGTTTGACTCCACTCTCTCAGAGCCAGGCCTGTTTTGTCACCCTTCAAACTTCCATGGGACTCTGAGGGTTTGGTGGGATCTCTCTTCTTCATTGCCATTGGCTCTAGTCCCAATTGACTATGCTACCTTTATTTGTTAGGGACATGTAACTTGTACCAAGTTACATTTAGCTGTTTAATTTTACATAGCTTTTTTTACAAAGAGTTATTTACTTCAAAGTTATAGCAAAAACAAAGTACAAAGATTTTCTACCCCTCCTTACCTTTGCTGCCTATGAGCCATACTATCTCAGTCATGGGGAGAGTAAACTTAACTTTAGTTCAGTTTCTATCTAGTATCAATTGCAGCAAGTTCACATCCAGAAGTAGGATTGGTGTTGAATGAGTCATTGTCTCAGTTGCCATCAGGCTAGGGATCCTAAAGATCACACTTGAAAATCATTCCAGTGGGGGTTGGGGGGGGCAGCTAGGTGGCGCAGTGGATAAAGCACTGGCCCTGGATTCAGGAATACCTGAGTTCAAATCCGGCCTCAGACGCTTAACACTCACTAGCTGTGTGACCCTGGGCAAGTCACTTAACCCCCATTGCCCCGCAAAAAAAAAAAAAAAGAAAAAAGAAAAAAAGAAAACAAAATCATTCCTTATTCCTCAGGTCATGGATGCTGGAGTGATATCAAGGGAATATCAAGGGGCCCTTCAGACTTTCTGAAGTCATAAAGTCATGGGTTCTACTCTATTCATCAGCTGCTGAACTTTCTCAAGAACTTTGAGGCAAAGGGGGAGGAGGCTAAAACTGACAGGCCTTTTTGAATGAAATGCCAGCCAATCAAAGAGGCTCCTCTTCATTACATGGTTAACTGACTGGAATCAGTTACAAAATGTCTATGCTTGCTTCATTTTCTCCAAGACACTTCCCTTATGGGTACCCTTGATTCTCCCACAAGACTTCCCAGGTCCTCCACAGGTAAGAAACACCATTGCAGAAGGTTTGCATATGTCCTAGAACCCAATCAAGCTACATCACTTGAACTTCTATAGGAAATTATCATAATCAGTGTCTATGCCTTTTCTTTCACCCATATCCCATTTAGAGGCATTAATAATTTGATTAAATAGGTCATGTTGGAGTAGATTTAATTGTATTTAATAAAATCTTTTCTCTTTTAAAAACTCTTTCTTTAAGGTTTGTATTACATTATCTCCTTGTTCTAAAAAGTCAGTGGTTTGACAACACAGACAGCTATTTCAGAAACGACTCCCATTTCAATAATGAGTCTTTTCTTAATTTTCAATTATGGGTGTCCTGTAGACATGTTAAACCTAACATGGCCTACACTGAGCTCATCATCCTTTCCCCAAAACCCTTCCTCTCTCTTTTTTTTTCAACAAACATTTATTTTATTTTTTCCAGTTACACATAAAGGTAGTTTTCAACATTAATTTTCATAAGATTTAGAGTTCCAAATTTTTCTCCCTCCCTCCCTTTCCTCCCCCCTCCACAAGACATCAACCAGGTATATGTACAATCCACAAGTGCTCTTTTTATCAGTTCTTTCTATGGGGATGGATAATATATATCGTCATTAGTATCTTGGGATTGTCTTGGATCATTGTATTACTGAGAGTAGTTAAGATTCACAATTGCTTATCTCACAATACTGCTGTCACTATGCACAATGTCCTCCCAGTTCTGCTCACTTCACTATACATCAGTTCATATGAGTCTTTCCAGGTTTTTCTGGTATCATCCTGTTTGTCATTTCCTATAGCACAATACCATTCCACTATAATCATACAGCACAGCTTCTTCAGTCATTCCTCAATTGATGAACATTCCCTTGATTCCCAGTTCTTAGCCACCACAAAGAGTTGCTATAAATATCTTTTGTACAATTCCCCCCCTTTTTTCTTTTTCATGATTACTGTTAACTGTTTCCCTCCTTCCTATTCTCTTTCCCATGATATTTGCTCTATTATCTATCTTCTTTCACCCTATCCCTCTTCAAAAGGGATTTGCTTCTGTCTGTCCCAGCCCCCAATCTGCTCTCCCTTCTTTTGCTCCTCTCTCTTTATCCCTTTCCCCTCATATTTTCCTGCCAGGTTAGATAGATTACTCCATCCAAATGAGTGTGTGTGTTATTCCCTCCTTGAGGCAACTCTGATGAATATAAGGTCTTTGTGCCTATTCTGATGAGTGTAAAATTCATTTACTGCCCTGCTCCTCCCCATCTCTTCCCCCACTCCATAAGCCCTTTCCTGTTTCTTTCATGTGGGATTTCGCCCCATGCTACCTCTGCCCTTTCCCCTCCCCTAATGCATTCCCCTCACCCCTCAATTTAACCCTAAAGATGTCATCATGGGGCAGCTAGGTGACACAGTGGACAAAACATCCACCCTAGACCCAGGGGGATCCCAGCCAGAACCAGGCCTCAGACACAAGACAGTCACCCACTGCTCAACCCCAGGTATGTCTCCCAACTCCAATTTTTTATGGTTCTCTAGGGTCTTGTATTTGAAAGTCAAATTTGCCATTCAGTTCAGGACTTTTCATCACAAATACATGAAAGTCCTCTTTTTCATTGAAGTCCCATTTTTTTCCTCTGGAAGATTATGATCAGTTTTGCTGGATATGTGATTCTTGGTTGTAATCCCAATTCCTTTGCCTTCTAGAATATAATATTCCATGTCCTCTGGTCCTTTAATGTAGAAGCTGCTAGATCTTGTGCTATCATGACTGGGGCTCCACAGTACTTGGATTCTTTCTTTTTGGCAGCTTGCAATATTTTCTCCTTGACCTGAGAGCTCTGGAATTTGGCTATAATATTCCTAGGAGTTTTCCTTTTGAGATCTCTTTCAGGAGGTAATTGGTGGATTCTTTCAATTTCTATTTTATCTTCTGCTTCTAGAATATCAAGGCAATTTTCCCTGACAATTTCTTGGAAGATTATGTCTAAACTCTTTCCTTGATCATGGTTTTCAGGTAGACCAATAATTTTCAAATTATCTCTCCTGGACCTTTTTTCCAAGTCAGCAGTTTTCCCAAAAAGATATTTCACATCACCATCTATTTTTATTTCATTTGAATTTGCTTTATTGTGTCTTGGTTTTTCATGAAGTCACTAGCTTCCATTTGTTCAATCCTAATTCTTAGGCAATTATTTTTGTCAGAGAGCTTTTGTACCTCCTTTTCCATTTGGCCAATTTGGCTTTTCAAGCTGTTGACTTTTTTCTCATGTCTTTCCTGCACCACCCTCATTTCTCTTTCCATTTCTTCCTCTACCTCTCTAACTTTATCTTCTAAGTCCTTTTTGAGCAACTCTATGGCCTGAGACCAATTCATATTTTTCTTGGAAGCTTTAGATATAGGGGCCCTGACATTGACTTCTTCCTCTTAAGGTGAACCTTGATCTTCCTTGTCACTAAAGAAACTTTCTATGGTCCTCATCTTCCTCTGTCTGCTCATCTTGCCTTTCTTTTAGTTGACTTTTATCTTCTTAAAATGAGGCACTGTTTCCAGGCTGCAATATCCCAAGCTTCAGAAGTCCCAAGTGGTATGATTTAAGGAGAAGCAGATTCTTCACTTGCCTGGCCTGTTCCCTGGTTCATAGATGACCCCAGACCAACTAGCTAATTTACCAGCTTTGTTTGTTGTGGTTTTCAGCTCTAACAAGTCTGTGCTGCTCCCCCACCTGGACCACTGCTACTGAAGCCTACGTCCTGGTTCTCAGCAGGTGTGAAAAACCCAAATTTTGCCTCAGCACCAGCATCAACCCCTGTAGTCTCCCCCCTAAGGGTTTAGCCCTCTCACCAGACTGTGAGCTTAGTTCCAGATGGCACTGGTACTGCAGCTGATTCAGAGGCTCTGGGGGGTCTCTTTCTCTGATGAAGCCTTCCTGGGACTGGATCTCTGTCAGGGTGACTGTTGGGTTGGGCTCTACTCCTGTCTCAGCACAGCAGCTCCCTCCTTCCAAACTTCTAAGCTGTCCTTGGTTGGAAAATGATTTCAGCACATTCTTCTGTGGGTTTTGCTGCTCCGGGAATTGTCCTATGGTATTATTTAGATGTTTTTTGGAGCAATGATGTTATGAGTTCGAGAGCTCACTGACTTTCCTCTGCCATCTTGGATCTGCCCTGGAAGTTCTCTTCCTCTCTTCTTAACATCTCTCTTCCTATCAAAGGCACAGCCAACCTCCAAATCACTCAACCTCAATTTCAGTGTCATCCTCCACACCTTAGTCCCTTTTACCCTCCATATCCAATTTGGTACCAAATTTTATTTATTTATTTTTAATTAATAAAAGTATTTTATTATTTTCTAGTTACATATAAGGATATTTTTCAATATTTGTTTTCATAAGATTTTTAGTTCCAAATTTTTCTCCCACCTTCCCTTCCCTCCCTCCTCTGCAAGACAGAAAGCAATCTGATATAGGTTATATATGTGCCATCACATTAAACATATTTATGCATTATTCAGATTGGGAAAGAAGAATCAGAGTACAGGGGAAAAACCTCAAAAAACTAGGAAAAAAATAGTCCAACATTTGAAACACTATGGTTCAATCTGCATTCATAACCCACAGTTCTTTTTTTCTGGATGTTCAGAACATTTTCTATCATGAAGTTCTTTGAAATTGTTTTGGATAGTTGCACTGCTAAAAAGAGTCAAATCTATCACCATTGTTCATCACACAATGTTCTTGTTACTGTATACAATGTTCTCCTTGTTCTCCTCCTCTCAGTCAGCATCAGTTCATGTAAGTCCTTCCAGGTTTCTCTGAACTCCTCCTGCTCATTATTTCTTTTCACATTGATTTTTTAAAACTTTGTGTCCTAAATTTTCTTTCTCCCTCCCTCCTCAACCCTCCCTATGAAATCAAGCAATTCAATATAAGTCATATATGTGCAGTTATTAAAAACGTCTTCTCATTATTCAGGTTGTAAAAGAAAATAGACAAAATAACTTTAGAAAGAGGAGCTAACAGGGGCAGCTATGTGGCTCAGTGGATAGAGCACTGGCCCTGGAGTCAGGAGGACCCGAGTTCAAATCTGGCCTCAGACACTTGACACTTACTAGCTGTGTGACCCTGAGCAAGTCACTTAACCTTCGTTGCCCTGCCCCCCCCCCCAAAGAAAGAGGATCTAACAAATAAAATTATACTTCAATATGTATTCAGATACCATCCATTTTATCACTGTTGATGGTTTGAATTTTTCATACGTCCTTCTGATATCATCCTGCTCATCATTTCTTTCACAGTTATTATTGCTAACTGTATTACCCTCCAAATTATTTACTGCCCTTGATATTTACTCTATTTTCTATCTTCCTTCACCCTATCTGTCCTTGAAAGTGTTTTGCTTTTTATTGTCCCCTCCCCCAATCTGCCCTTCCTTCCTTCGCCTCTTCCCCCCACCCATCTCCTTCCCCTCCCACTTTCCCTCAGGGCAAAATATATTACTATACCCACTTGAGTGTGTATGTTATTTCCTCTTTGAGCCAATTCTGATGAGAGTAAGGTTTACTCACTACCCCACTCCTTTTCCATCTTCCTTTCGAATTCCATAAGCTTTTTCTTGTTTCTTTTATGTGAGCTACTTTTCCCCAGTTCACCTCTCCCTTTCCCTTTCTTCCAGTGCATTTCTCTTACCCCTTAACTTTATTTTAAAGACATCATCATGGGTCAGCTAGGTGACACAGTGGACAAAGCACCAGCCCTGGATCCAGGAGGACCCAACCCCAATCTGGTCCCAGACATATGCCTCCCCACCCTGTCTGCCCCACAACAAACAAGGATACACAAAAATAAATGCTTTACAGATATCCTTTCATATTCAATTCACACCTGTGCCCTCTGTCTAAGTATATTTCTTTTAGCTGCCCTAAGATTGAGAAAGTTCTTATGAATTAGAAGTATTATCTTCCCTTGTAGGAATGTAAACAGTTTAATCTTTTAATATCCCTCCACCAAAAAAAATTAGGGCAGCTAGGTGGTCCAGTGGATAGAGCACCAGCCCTGGAGTCAGGAGGACCTGAGTTCAAATCCGGCCTAAGACAGTTAACACTCACTAGCTGTGTGACCCTGAACAAGTCACTTAACCCCAATTGCCTCACCAAAAACAATCCCTCATGAATTATTTTTCCTGTTTACTTTTGTATGCTTCTCTAAGGTCTTGTATTTGAAAGTCAGATTTTCTATTCAGTTCAAGTATTTTCATCACAAATGCCTGAAAGTCCTCTTTTTCACTGAAGCCTCATTTTTCCCCCTGAAAAATTATATTCAGTTTTGCTGGGTAGGTGACTTTTGGCTGTAGTCCCAGTTCCTTTGCCCTCCAGAATATCATATTCCATTACCTCCAGTCCTTTAATGTAGATGCTGCTAGATCTTGTGTTGTCCTTACTGTAGATCCACAGTATTTTAATTCCTTTTTTCTAGGTACTTACAATATTTTCCCCTTGACCTGGGATCTCTGGGATTTGGCTACAATATTCCTGGAAGTTTTCCTTTTGGGATCTCTTTCAGGAGCTGATCAGTAGATTCTTTCAATTACTATTTTACCTTCTGCTTCTAGAATATTAGGGCAATTTTCCCTGACAATTTCTTCAAAGATGGCATCTAAACTCTTATTTTGGTCATGGTTTTCAGGTAGTCCAATGATTTTTATATTATCTCTCCTGGATCTATTTTCCAGGTCAGTTGGTTTTCCATGGAGATATTTCATATTGCCCTCTATTTTTTTTTTTTATTCATTTGGATTTGCACTACTTTGTCTTGGTGTCTCATAACGTCACTAGCTTCCATTTGTTCAATCCTAACTCTTAGACAATTATTTTCTTCTGAGAACTATTTTTATCTCCTTTTCCATTTGGCTTTTCAAGCTGTTTACTTTTTTCTCATGACTCTCCTGCATCGTTCTAATTTCACTTTCCATTCTTTCCTCCATCTCTCTAAATCTTCCTTCTATCTCTCCTACTTTCTCTTCAAAGTCCCTTTTGAGCACTTCCATGGCCCGAGATAAATTCATATTTTTCTTGGAAACTTTGAATGTTGGAGCTTTGACTTTGTTATTATCTTCTTCTGGGGGTATATTCTAATCTATCTTGCCCCCAAGGAAGCTTTCTATAGTCTGCTGTTTTCTTTGCCTACTCATCTCAACCTGGAAGCAGATGTCTGATTAAAATCTGATTCTCTATGGTAGGAAGTTTGGCTTGCCTGTGCACCTCCCCCACTGAGCCACCAGCACTTGATTTGGCCCACTGGTTCATAACCAGGGTCCTTTGCCCCAACTCCAGCTGAGACAGCAGCCACTTCACCATGGCCAACTGCTGAATGCCCTCACCTGTCTGTGAGCCAAGCGTCAGAAGAAGCTTCTGGCACCTAAGACTCTGAGGCCCTGGAGGTGCAGTCTGTTCCACGCTGGGTCCCAAGCACTGAGTTCCTCTCTTAGCCCACACAGCAGGTGACCCCAGGTGCCATCTTTGGCTGAAAATAGTCTCACTCTGTTCTTATGTGGGTTAGGCTGCTCTGGAAGTCGTCTTATGATATTATTTATGGACTATTTAGATTCTTTATAGGGAGCTTGGGGAAGTCATAGCTTTTCCTCCAGCATCTTGGCTCCCCCTTATCAAACTTTATTTTTGCCTTCATATCATACACACATGTGTTCATACACACATACACGCATACATGCATACACACATACATACATCTATCTCCATCTCTTTCTTTATCTCTTTTGCTATCATCTCTATCTCTATCTATCTATCCTTCTCTCATAACATAGGTATCACTTGGTAGGGAACCTATCACCTTACCTCGAATTATTACAATAGTATGATGGTTGGAATCCCTATCCTCAAGCCTCTCTCCACTCCATGCTCCATTAACATATTAAAGTGTTCTTCCTAAAGCACAGGTCTGCCTGTTTCACACTCTTTCTCTTGCCCCTATTCAATAAATTCCCTATTACCTCAAGAATCAAATATAAAATACTTTGTTCGACTCTAAATCTCTTTATGACCCGCCCACACACACCTTTTCAGGCTTCTTATATCTTACTTCCCTCCACAGCTTCTACAGTGCAGTGATATGACCTTTTTGATATATCTGACATGGGGGGGGGAAGGGAATGAGTGGTTATATTGTGCCCACTATTTCCACACATTGTGCTAAACACTTTAAAAATGAATATTATATTATTTGATCCTCATAGCAACCGTATTTGGTAGATGCTGTTATTATTTCCACTTTAAAGTTGAGGAAACTGAGGTAAACAGAGGGTAAGCGATTTGCCCAGAGTTATATAGTTAGAATTTAAAGTCAGATTTTATCTTAGATCTTTCTGACTCCAGGCACAGTGTTCTATTCATACTACTACCAGCTGCCTAGGACATATAAGATAATCTATTTCTCAACTCTATGCATTTTCACTTACCGTCTTCCATGTTTGCAATTCTCTGTCTTGTTACCACTGCCTCCTGGCTTTAATGGCTTCTTTTGAGTCTCAGCTAAAATACCACCCTCTGCAAGAAGTCATTAACTTTCTTTGTATCTTCAGGGCTTAGCGTAATACCTAGTACATAGTAGGTTCTTAATAAAAGCTTGTTATCTTGACTTATAATTGTAATTGATTAAATTTTTAATGTTATTTGGGCTTGTCATATCCAATGCTTTCTATTTGTATTCTTAATCAAAATATCCATGACAAATACATAAATGCATAGCCTACAACTAATTGGCCTATATAATTTCATATTCCTGAATCGTATTTTCTAATGTACATATTGTTCTGTTTACTTAAGCCTACTTGACTTAAAATCACTAAACATCAAAGTATATGTTATCTAATTTAGAAGATTTTATTGAGTTTTTCCACATAATATTTTTTAATTTCTTCATCCTCTGTGATTGATAGTATATAACCTGCAATTATTTTCATGATAGTCTTTCTTGCAAATACTTATCATAAGAGCTTCAATCTGAGATAACCAAATGTCTTATGAAATTATATTTATTATCTTTCAATTAATGATAAAATAATCTTTGCTAATACCATTTGTTTCTCCATGAAGATTATATGTGTGATCCTTCCATTTAACTAAATTTTTTTTCATCTTTTGGATTTGCTTACAGTGATAATGCCAAGATAGGGATGATTTAGTTCCTCCATTGATATGTCTGTTTTTAATAATTCAACAAAGATGGTGGGTAATTTTGTGGTGGTTTTTTGTTTCATTGGTTACCATGGCTAGGCAGCTTAGTGGTTTTGAATCTTTACATATTTCAAGAAATTATAAAAGAAGATTACCAGAGATATTGGAAGAAAGGAGTAAAATACAGATTGACAGAATCTTTAGGATTCTATCAGACAGGAATACCTGATTTAATTCACCCATAAATGTAGTTATTAAGCTCAAGAGCTCTCAGATGAAAAAGAAAATATTGTCAGTATTCAAGCAGAGACATATCACTTGATGAGGAATTCCAATAAGAATTTTCTAGAATTACTCACCCTCAGTGAGAAATGAAATGAAAGTCTAAAATATAAAATACCAAAATGCAAAGGAAAATAGTTTGCCTCAGGGGAGGATTTTTCCAGAAAATCTGATCATAATCTTACAAAGGAAAAATGAAGGTTTAAAAAAATTCGTTCCATATATTTCTTTTGACAAAATTTAATTTGGGCAAACACAATAGACAAAAGAAACTTAAATGAGTGAGAATAGCCTAAATGGCTAGGTAATGATTTAGTAGTTATATACTCAAATGGGGAGAAAATGTCCTTAGAAGACTGAAAAAAAAACCACACAGAAAATCCATAGGTTTGTGTGACTTACCTTAGAGAAGGAGAAATAAAAGGGGAAGGAAGGAACTTTGTATTTCCTGAAATTGGGGTATCATGGGTCAAAGTTATTTAAATATAGAGGTAGGGCTGGGAGGAGGAGTGAATTTCAAGAACCAGTTCTATGTGGGCTGGAACAGGAAATGTATAAAATGTTTGTGGCCAAAGAAATTGATTAAATTGAACAGAAGACTGGGGGAGAGGGCCAAGAAGAAGGGGGATTTGGATGGTGGGGTTTGGAAAAAGATTGCCTCAATCAAAACAAAAAGTTATGATTATCTAGATAAAACATTTGCTGGGGTTGGGGCAATAATTTAGGTTTGATATGTGAGAGGGTAGAGGAGAAGGAAGGGTAGAGATAAGAAGTGGATTGTTCTAAGCAACAAAATATCTAGTAATGCATTTTTTGTTTTTATTTTTAAGGGAAAATTTGAAGAAATCATAGCAAAATTTGATGGAGAAAAAACCAAACTTAATATTAATAACTGCAAATCTGAATGTGTTGAATGTATTGGAAGTAGATGACAGAATGGATTTGAAAATAAAATCCAACAATTTTCCATGTACAAGGAGTATACTTAAACCATAAAGATTTGTACAGAGTTAAAATGAGGCACTGGAGTAGAATTTATTATTCTTCAACTGAATCTAAAAAAGCAAGAGTGTCAATCATGATCTCAGGCAAGTAAATGGTAAAAATAGAAGTTGTCCAGAGACACTCTAAAAAACTATAGTATGTGTAAAGGCACTATAGATAACGAAACAACTTCAATATTAAATGTATATGCACCAAATAGTTCCATTTAAGATAATAGCAAAATGCATTTAATATCTGGGAATTAATCTATCAATACCCATTCAGGGCTTAAATTAAATACAACTATGAAATGATTTTTTTAAAGAAATGAAAGTATATCTAAATAATTGCAGAAATATTCACTGTTCATTACTGGCCCATGACAATATAGTAAAAGGGACAATACTACTCAAATTATGCTAAAGATTTAGAACTAAATTAATCAAATAATCAGTGGGATTTGTAATAGAATTAGATGAAGTTCAAAACTGTGTTCTACTGAAGAATAAATAAAAGAATATAAAGGCAAGAATGTCAAGTGATGTAATAAAATTTTGGCAAGACTTTTTTGGTGGTTTATTAGATCTCAGAACACATTGCAACGTAGTTATCAAAGCTATCTAGATTTACAAGTGGAAAAGCAGCTAAATAGAATAGATTAAATAATTAAGACAACTAAAATGAACATAGCAGTTGAGTGCATGATAAATCCCAACATATAAAATCATTCCATTACAAAAAAAAAATAATGGGGCTGGGTGGAAAGTTTTCTTTATCACAGACATAGTTAGAAGAGGAACACATAACCAAATGGGAAAGAAAAGCTCAGTAAAAAAGATTGGCAAGGGGCAGCTAGCTGGCGCAGTGGATAGAGCACCGGCCCTGGAGTCAGGAGGACCTGAGTTCAAATCCGGCCTCAGACACTTACACTTAACACTTACTAGCTGTGTGACCCTGGGCAAGTTACTTAACCCCAATTGCCTCACTAAAAAACAAAAAAAACAAAAACAAAAAAGATTGGCAAGCTCAATTATATAAAAATAATAAACTTTTGAACAAACCCCAGAAATGTAACTAGAATCAGAAGACATGGATTGTAGGCCCTTTTGCATTATATGTCCCCGATAAAAGTTTGATATATAAAATTAATAAGGAATTGACAAATATACAAATATACAAAATTAGGAGACCTTCCCAAAACAAAAAGTGCATGGTGATTATAAACAGTTCTTAACAAAAGAAATACAAACTACTAATAAATTCTCTGGAAGATATTCAAAATAACTGACAATCAGAGACAAGCAAATTAAAATAATTCTGAGCCATCATCTCACATCCATCACTGAGGTAGAAAATATGGTAAAATAGAGGAAAAATGTATTTTTGGAAGAGCTATGATAAGACATTCTAATCACTACTAGAAGGGCTGAGAACTTATCTAATGTTTCTGGAAAACAATTTAGAATTATGAATTAAAAGTTATGAAATTATTCCTACCCTTTGTCCCAGGGAGTCTATACCCCCAAGGAGGTTATTAAGCACCAGAAAAGAGTTATATGTATAAAAATGTTCATGAAATCATTATTTGTGATAACAAAAATCTGGAAACAAAATATATATGTTTCATGATTGAATGGCTTTACAAATTATATCATAATAAAATATAGTGAGGTCAAGGAGAGAGAGAAAAACAGTGTCATAAACATAGGAAAAAGAGAGACCGAGAAAAGGAGAGAACTATATGCTGCTGGGAAATTGGGAGAAAAGAAAGGTTTTTTAAATTTCAATAGTCAATACAAGGGGCAGCTAGGTGGTATAGTAGATAAAACACCAGCCCTGGATTCAGGAGGACCTGAGTTCAAATCTGACGTCAGACACTTGACACTTACTAGCTGTGTGACCCTGGGCAAGTCACTTAACCCTCATTGCCCTAAAAAAAATAGTCAATACAGTAGTTGCTATTTGCATAAAACAGCTTTTTTAGAATTCCTGAGTCAGCAAAGTAGTTGCTATTTAACAGAATATCAGAGGAGCTGCTGGGATAACTTTAAAATAGTTTCCTTTACATAGTGTTTCTCACACCCTTTTTAGTTTGAGAAAGTAGAGTCCTGACATCATTTGCTTCTGCCTTGGGAATCCTAAATCCTAAGGTGGTTTCTGACCATGAGTTGGGCAATAATTGAACTGAGAGAATCAGTCAGTACAGTTTAGTGATGAGTGAAGAAGAGGTAAAAGAGAAGAGAAAATTTTGTTTAGAAGAATTCTAAGAGGTCAGAAAGCATATCTGATTTCAGCCCAAGCTTCTGGGCTTCCTAGCATAGGTTGTCAGGGAAGAATAGAAAGTTTCATAGCCATGCATAAGAGAAACCATGCTAAGAAGAGAATAGAAAGCTACATCCCTATTGGCTCAGGAGCCTAAGAAGACCTAAGAGCTGCTTCATAGATACTGGAGGAGAATGCTGGTTGAGGAGGAAGGGAAAAACTTTATAAAGCCTAGCACCTTTGGTAGGTGAAGGACTGGATTGTAGGAGGTTCTCCAGATCATGTTGTTGAAGGCAGATGAAGTGACAGAGAGATTTATTAAGCAGAACATCCCCCTAATCCTTCAATGGATGAAGGAGATGGCTAAAAACCTGATGGAAGAGCTATAACTACAGCATTGTATGTTTTCCAAGGTATTAGGTATCTGAAAATGGCCAGTGTTGATTACCAGAGGAGAGAGCAAGATCTAGGGGAAAGCAGCAAAGTAATGACTGAGAAGGAGCAGAGGAGAGCAATAATCGGTGAAGCAAAGAACACCTAAATTCTATCAGTAGAAGACAACGGCAGCCTCATATAATCAGAAACATGAATTGTCCCTCTTTGTGCGATGTCTTGTCATACATGGACATTTTTTCCACAGGTGCCTTGGTCATTTGTTTTCTGTATATGACTACTTCACATGTCATTCCCATTAAGGTCCACTATCCACACTGCTTGCTTATGTGTTTCTGGGAGAGTAAGTTCCTTTTTTTGGGGGGGGGGTTATTTTCCTTTTATTTATACTATAATCTGGGTGTGTTATTTCTTTTTTTTTTTTTTTTTTTTTTTTAGTAAGGCAGTTGGGGTTAAGTGACTTGCCCAGGGTCACACAGCTAGTAAGTGTTAAGTGTCTGAGGCCGGATTTGAACTCAGGTACTCCTGAATCCAGGGCCAGTTCTCTATCCACTGCGCCATCTAGCTGCCCCTGGGTGTGTTATTTCATTGGTGTATGGAAACCTTGATTAGAAAACAGGGAAGACAGTGTGTGAAGATGAAGAAGAGTGTTCTAGGCATGGGGCATGGCAGAGAAAATTCTCAGAGTCTGTATATGGAGTACTTTAGTTGAGGAACAGCAAAGAGGTCAGTATCACTGGATTTCAGGGTACATGCAGGTGATGGGGGCGGGACAGCTATAAGGTATAAGAAGACCAGAAAGGTTGGAGGGACAGGTTATAAAGGGATTTTTTTATTTGATCCTGGAAATGACAGGTAGCCATTGGAGTTAATTGATGGGGAAGGGTAACATGGTCAGACTGTACTATAGGAATATCACTTTGACAACCAAGTGGAGGATGGATTAGATTGGGGAGAGACTAGTAGCAGGGAAGCTAACCAGCAGGCTCTTACAATAGTCTAGGTGTGAAGTGATAAGGATCTGCATGAAGGTGGTGGCAGTGTCAGAGGAGAGAATGAGGTATGTGCCACTCAGTGCATCCTGGGCCATCACCAATTTTCTTGACTTTTGTCTTGTCACTGAACTTCAATGTGAGAGATGTTATGAAAGTAAAATTGACAGGTATTTTAGCCATAACAAATCTACAACTGTATTATAAAGCAGCAGTCATCAAAACTTATTGGTACTGGCTAAGAAACAGAGTGGTGGATCAGCAGAATAGGTTAGGCACACAAGGCACACAAATGACTATAGTAATCTACTGTTTGATAAACCCAAAGGCTCTACCTTCTAGGATAAGAACTCACTATTTGACAAAAAACTGCTGGGAAAATGGCATACAACAAAATTAGGTATACAACAACATCTTACATTGTATGTCAAAATAAAGTCAAAATGGGTACGTGATTTAGACATAAAGAGTATTTACCACAGGTACATTTACCATAGGTAAATTAGGAGAGGAAGGAATAGTTTGCCTATCAGATCTATGGAGAGAGGAATGAATTAGGACCAAAGATGAGACAGAGAACATTATGAAATACAAAATGGATCATTTTGATTATATTAAATTAAAAAGGGTTTGCACAAACAAAACCAATGCAACCAAGATTAGAAGGAAAGCAGAAAGTTGGGAAACAATTTTTACAGTCAGTGTTTTTTGATAAAGACCTCATTTCTCAAATATATAGAGAACTGAATCAAATTTATAAGAATACAAGCCATTCCCCAATTGAGAAATTGTCAAATGATATGAACAGGTAGTTTTCAGATGAAGAAATTAAAGCTTTCTATAGTCATATAAAAATGTTCTAAATCACTATTGATTATAGAAATACAAATTAAAACTACTCTGAGGTACTACCTCACACCTATCATCAGATTGTCTAATATGACAAAAAAGGAAAATGATAAATATTGGAGAAAATGTGGGAAAATTGGAATGCTGATACATTGTTGGTGGAATTGTGAACTGATCCAACCATTCTGGAGAACAATTTGGAACTATGCCCAAAGGATTATAAAACTATGCATATCCTTTGACCCAGTGATACCATTACTAGGTCTGTGTCCCAAAGAAATCGTAAAAAGGGGAAAGGACCAACATATACAAAAATATTTATAGCAGTTCTTTTTGTGGTGGCAAAGAATTGGAAATTGAGGTGATGCCCATTAATTGGGGAATGACTGGACAAGTTGTGGTATATGAATGTAATGTAATACTATTGTGCTATAAGAAATGATGAGCAGGCAGATTAAAAAAAGCACCTAGAAAGACTTACATGAACTGATGCTGAATGAAGTGAGCAGAACCAGAACATTGTATACAGTAACAGCAACATTGGATCAACTGTGATAGATTTAGCTGTTCTCAGCAAGAAAATTACCCAAGACAATTCTGTGATGGAAAATGCTATCCATATCCAGAAGAAGAACTATGGAGTCAGAATGCAGACTGAAACATGCTACTTTCAATTTGTTGAGTTTTTGGGGTTTTTTTGTTTTCTTTCTTGTGGTTTTCCCCTGTTCTGATTCTTCTCTCATAACATAACTAATGTGGAAATATGTTTAACATGATTGTACTGTATAACCTATATCAGATTGCATGCTGTCTTGGGGAGGGTGAGGGAAAGAAGGGAGGGAGAAAAATTTCATACTCAAAATCTTACAAAAATTAATGTTGAAAACTAAAAGGAAAAAGAAAAAAAATTTGACAGGCCTTTGCAACAGATTGGACACAAGGAATGAGAGAGAGGGGAGAGCTGAGAATGACACCTAGATTGCAAGTCTAGGTGGCCAGAACTCGAGTAATAGGGAAGTTAGGAGAGGGATGGAGGATTTTGGTGGAAAGACAATGAGTTTAGTGTTTGAATTTAATATGTCTACAGGACATTCAGTTTGAGATGTCCAATGGGCAGTTGGAGATACAACTCCAGCAGAGTTCAGCAAAGAGGACCAGATAAGTAGATCTCAGGACCATCAGCATAGAGATGATAATTGAATCCATGGGAGCTGTTGAGATCACCGAGTGAAGTAGTATAGAGGAAAAAGAGGAGAGAAGCCAGGACAAAGCCTTAGAGACTCATCCATGGTTATCTGGATGAAGATCCAACAAAGGAGATTTAAAAGGAGTAGGCAGATAGGTAGAAGGAGACCACAGAAAGAGTAGTGTCCCAAAAACCTTGAGGGAAAAGAATATCAAGAAGAAGGTGATATAATTTGGGAAAAAATAAAATTCTAAATAAATGGAAAAAAAAGGTGACACTGTGGAGTGTCAAAGGCTGCAAAGAGGCTGGGGAGAGAAAAGGCCAGGAGTTGCCAATTAAGAGATCCTTAGTAACTTTGGAGAGAGCAGTTTCAGTTGCATGATAAAGTTGGAAGCCAGACTGTAGAGAATTAAGAAAAGAATGAGAGCAAAGGAAGGAGAGGCACCTATGGTAGACAGCCTTCTCAAGGAGATTAGGCACACACAAAAAGGAAATATATTGGATGATAGTTAATAGAGATGGATGGATCAATTGAAGGGTTTTTTTAAAGAAGGAAATATTGGCAGGAAGGATGTAGCTGGTAGTCAGGGAGAGACTGAAGATAAATGTGAGAGTGGGAATAATCAAAGGCACAATCTGTTGGAGAAGACAGGAAAGAACAGGACCACTTGTGTATGTAGAGGGGTTCCCAAGGAGAATGGCCACCTTGTCATACGAGGCAGGAGTGAAGGAGGAGATAGTGGCAGAAAGCATTTGGGTGATGTGAGATGAGGAGGAGGGGAGAAGAAGGAGCTCTCTATGAATTGTTTTTAATAAAGTATTTTATTTTTTTCCCATTACATGTTAAGATAGTTCTTAACTTTTGTCTATACAAGCTTTCCAATTTCAGATTTTTCTCCCTCCCTCCCTCCTCCTCTAGACAGCAGGTAATCTGATATGGGTTTTATATGTGTGTATATATATATATATATATATATATATATATATATATATATATATATATATATATGTATACACATACATAATAACATTAAATATATTTCTGCATTAGTCATGTTATAAGAGAAAAATCAGAGCAATGATGAAAAACCTCAAAATAGAAAAACAACAGCACCAAAAACAAAAGAAATAGTATAGTTCATTCAGCATCTATTCTCCACAGTTCTTTTTTTCCTGGATTTGGAGATCCTCTTCCATCATGAGTTCCCTGGAACTCTTCTGTACCATTGCATTGGTGAGAAGAATATAGTCCATCACAGTAGATCAACACACAATGTTGATGATACTGTGTACAATGTTCTTCTGGTTCTGCTCATCTCACTCATCATCAGCCCACATAAGACCCTCCAGGTTTCTCTGAACTCCTCCTCTTCATCGTTTCTTACAGCAAAATAGTATTCCATTACATTCATATACCACAACTTGTCCAGCCATTCCCCAATTGATGGGCATCCCCTCAACTTCCAAGTCCTTGCCACCACATAAAGAGCAGCTATAAATATTTTTGTACATGTGGGTCCTTTTCCCCTCTCCATGATCTCTTTGGGAAAAAGACCCAAAAGTGGTATTGCTGGGTCAAAGGGTATGCACAGCTTTATAGCCCTTTAGGTATAATTCCAAATTGCTCTCCAGAATGGTTGGATCAGTTCGCAGCTCCACCAACAATGCATCAGTGTTCCAATTTTTCCACAGCTTCTCCAACATTTATTATTTTCCTTTTTTGTCATTTTAGCTGATCTTATAGGTGTCAGGTGGTACCTGAGAGTTGTTTTAATGTGCATCTCTCTAATTATTAAAGATTTAGAGCATTTTTTCATATGGGAATATGAATTTTTCCAGTAAAACATGAGGCAAGGTTCTCAGCTGAGATCATAGCAGGAAAGGAAAGTCATGGGACATTTGAAGAGATATGATGCATTTTGTAAGAGCCACTGTGGAGTGTGAGCTAGTGAATTTATTAGGAATGTGTAAAAAGATTGCCTTGAAGCAGTGAGGACCTAGTTGAGGTTATATAACATAAATCTGTTGTGGACTCAGACAGTACTTTTTTTTTTTTTTTACATTTTCTTCAGGTTTGTTCAGTAGCATATTCATAAGAGCAAAGACAGCAGATAGTGGAAGTTATCCAAGACTGAAAGGTTTAATTCTAGCAGCTTCCTGACTTGTCCATCATAATCTATCTTGACAACAGTCACACCCAGGGTGGCCCTAAAAGAACAATATGAATAATGACTGTGGGACTTTGTGCACATCACTTGGGCAGGTAAAGTCAACAGGAACATCAGTGTCCAAATGTCTGAGCCAGAAACAGACAGCTATGATCTGGAGCAGAGATGTTAAGTCAGGGAGGTCTTCATCAAAACCAGGAGGCATCTGGGGTTTTGGTGAAATGACTGTTTAATGCAAGCTCTGAAACTTTCTCTCCTACTGCCCCAGGATGTGCCCACAACAGGTCTCCCACAGGTTAGAAAAACTACATAGCTCATGTGTTATATGTTTAGAGTTGGAAAGGATCTTGGAAATCATGTCATCCAAGCTCCCTTGTTGTGAGGATAAAAAAATAGTCCTAGTGATGTCAAATGCCTTGTCCAAGATCACACAGCTACTAAGTGGCAAAGGTTGGATTTGGGCCCACATTCTCTGGCTTCAGATCCATTTCTGACCATCTCCCTAATTCCAGGTTGAGTCACAACACTTTAGCTTATTTGCATCTTCTCTCCTCCAGAATTTGGGATTCCTTCCTGCTTTTTCATTCCTCTCTAGACTGGAGACTCTAGAAGAGGGCAGTATTCCCTCTCCAGTTGTCTGAGTCTAGAGAACTTCCCCATAGTCAGTGGGTGGGGTCATTTAAATGTAGCACCTGAGAAATCCCCTCACATGGGGGATCCCAGAAAGGGAACCCCAGGAACAAAGCACTGTAGGGGGTAGAACCTGGGTCTGTTGTCATAGAACAGGAAGTCTCATATGTGTTTGGCAATTGGGTGGTACAGTGGATAGAAAGGTTGGCCTGGAATCAGGAAGACCAGAGTTTAAATCCAGCCTCAGACACTTACTAGCTGTGTGACCTTGGTCAAATCACAACCTGTCAGCCACAGTTTCCTCAACTATAAAATGTAAAGAATAATCACACCTCAAAGGATTGTTGTGAGGATGAAATGAGATATTTGTAAAGTACTTAGCACAGTGCCTGGTGCATAGTAGGTACTTAATAAATGTTTGTTTCCTTTTCTTCTCCTCTCTATTAGCCAGTCAGAGAATACATTAGTGTCAAACAAATGATGTAGAAGAAAATAAAATAAAATGAGGAGAAAAGATCCCCATTTGCATACAGGAGGTATACTCTCCCAAAACTTACTACATACTCAGAGAACACATGCAACCAGGGAACATGCATGGGAGGAACACACCGAACATAAGTGAAAGGGAAAATTCAAGTAAACTCTGTGACTAGGGCTGGCGTGTGTAAGGTATATGAGCAGAGGCACATGTGGCCAGGTCCCTGCACAGCCAGGGTAACTGATCGCTCCAATACAGCAGAATTGTTGATACCTTCTAAATATGTCATCACACTATTCCCTCTTGCATTCTGGTGGATAGTGTTGAGTGTTATATCTCTGTTCATCATGCTGTCTTTGCTTGGTTTCTCTTGCTGGTATCTATTTCTCTCTCTGTCCTCCTTTCCCCTCCTCCTCCTCTTCCTCCTCCTCCTCCTCCTCCACCTTCTTCTTCTTCTTCTTCTTCTTCTTCTTCTTCTTCTCCTCCTTCTCCTCCTCCTCCTCCTCCTCCTCCTCCTCCTCCTCCTCCTCCTCCTCCTCCTCCTTCTTCTTCTTCTTCTTCTTCTTCTTCTTCTTCTTCTTCTTCTTCTTCTTCTTCTTCTTCTTCTTCTTCTCCTTCTCCTTCTCCTTCTCCTTCTCCTTCTCCTTCTCCTTCTCCTTCTTCTTCTTCTTCTTCTTCTTCTTCTTCTTCTTCTTCTTCTTCTTCTCCTTCTCCTTCTCCTTCTTCTTCTTCTTCTTCTTCTTCTTCTTCTTCTTCTTCTTCTTCTTCTTCTTCTTCTCCTTCTCCTTCTCCTTCTCCTTCTCCTTCTCCTTCTCCTTCTCCTTCTCCTCCTCGTCCTCTTCCTTCTCTCTCTCTCTCTCTCTCTCTCTCTCTCTCTCTCTCTCTCTCTCTCTCCCTCCCTCCCTCCCTCCCTCCCTCCAGGCTAGAAGTGTAATGACCATTTACAGACCTAATACTGATCACCACAGAAGTTTTAAGCTTCTCCATTTTTCTATCCTGGCTCAGTTGTCCCCTCCTGTGGAGGGCCTGGTGATCCTTTTCTCCTAGGGTCTCACCAGCTTGGTGCCCCACACTGAATTGGCTTTAGTCCTGCTGTAGTTCAGAATTCTAGATTCAAGTGACTGGTCAGTCTCAGCCACCCTGGCAGTGGGGACTGCAGGAATGTGCCACCACCACAAGAGTTCTTAAGGCAAGAAAGCATCTCCCTCCAGAAGCAGGGCTATGCTCTTTTAGTGCATAGCAAACACTACGAGCTACCTTCTTAGCCTGGGAGTCAAAAAAAGCTTGTAAAATGTCTTCTTGTTATTAAGTTATTTACAATCATGTCTGACCCCTTATGACCCCATTTAGTTTTTTGTTGTTGTTGTATTTTGGCAGAAATACTGAAGTGGTTTGCCATTTCCTTCTCCAGTTCATTTTGCAGATGAGAAAACTGAGGCAAATGGAATTAATTGACTTGCCCAGGGTCACACAGCTAGTAAATGTCTGAGGCTAGATTTGAACCCCTGGAGATGAGTCTTCTTCATTCCAGGCCTTGCATCACCTAGATGCACTATAGAATGTGCTAGGTTAAGATTATCTTTTCTTTTCGTTTCCTTTTTTCTGATTCTGATGGATTTTGTGCTTTCAGACAACTCTCAGGACTTGGAACCACTCTGGGTTTCCAATTTTTCATCTGTAAAATAAAGGACATGGACAAGAGGACTTTTGAAGTTCCTTTTGACTATAAATCTATGGCCTTGGATTCTATGAACTATATAATTTAAAGACTGAATTTTTTTTTGTGACTCCCATGTAAGCCCTTACTGTTATCCTGTCTCCCCAAACACCATTTTTGGATCTCTGATAAAAATTAAAACCATGAGAACTTTGTGAACACCCAGGTGAACCTAGGTTTCCAAGATCCTCTTTGATTGGCATACCAACGAAGCCAGGAGAAAGCAGGCATTCTCCACATTTCCTTTTTTATTCATATTTACCAGCTATAAACCTCTTGACTTTATGAACTAGGTTTTGGTTAGCACAAATTATTCCCAGTAGTATTGCTTCCTGAAAGCTCTGCAGAAGAGGGAAGGTGAAGGAGCCCCAGGTATTACTGCCCACCAGAGAGAGAAAGATTTGAAATCCTATTCTTGTAACTTTCTGTGGGTGTCATCTGAGGTGAACTGTACTGCTCTCATGTTGCTTTTAACACTAGGACATTGAATGGGAGCTAAGAAAGTGTCCTTATCCCATCCCTAAAAGAGAATGCATTTAAAAAAAAACTACTTAGCATCCCTGAGGGATCCCTAACCCACTAGATTCTTAGTTCTCAGACTTTTATGTTGTGTTCATTTCCTAGCCAACTCCACTGTCAGTAAGGAACACTTGACCACTGGGTTCAGGCTTGAACCTGAGAACTCCATCAATACCTTGGAGCAGGGACTGAGAGAGAAAGGTTTGATAGCATTCTGGTCAGAGACACCTTGTGGACTCAATTGGGAAGGCAGCTCCCCCCTTCCCCATTGATGCTTGAATCAGCCTTGGCCTCAGCTCTTGAACCAGAGTGTACTGCTGGCTCTTTCTAGCCTTCCCTTACCCTTCCCAATGATTTAATCCAGTGTTTCTGCTCATACTCTTCAGATCTCTGGAGAAATGTTCTCCTCTTTGTACCATTTTATGGTTGGTTTCTAAAAATAGCCCCAATTAGGGCTGTCTGCCCATCATTCCTGGTCTTTTCTTCATTTAAATTCAGTTAGTTTTCTCTTCCCATAATTGCCAACTGGGCTAACAGAGCCCCTGCTGGGTGTGGGAGAGTCTGTGAGAGGGGAAGAATAGAAAGAAAAAATGATTCTGGAAAGGAGTGGATGCACAACTCTCTGCTGACACAAGTCAGCCTGTGACTTCTTCTACTCTTTTTAGTCTTTCAAAGATGTAGGTAGCCTGGACTTTTACCCCAAGAGACCTAATCAGTGGCTTTCCCAAAATTTCTTCTCTTGGACTAGAGAATTTAGGCCAAGTTTATAGGCCAAGTTCAATCTGTCTTGAAGGGGAATGGGGGACAGTGCAGAAGGAGAAATGTATAAAATCAGGAGGAAATCATGTTTTAAGTACCAAAGGATGGTTGCCCTTTGGACCTGGGCTACTAGGGGAAAAGAGCTAAGCCCTTCTCTGGTGCTAATGCCCTCTTCTCACTCTCCTGTAGGGCCAGGCGTTCCCGAATGATGTATCTTGTTCAATGGTGTTCTAAGTCTGAAGTCAGAGAATTTATCCTTTATCTTGGTCTCTTGATTCCTATTTCTCAGGGCTATTGCTTAAAATCTGTTCAGTTGTTTTTCATTCATGTCTGCATCTCGGTTACCCTATTTGTGGTTTTCTTGGCAAAGATACTGTTGAGGTTTGCCATTTCCTTCTCCAGCTCATTTTACAGATGAGGAAACTGAGGCAAACAGGGTTAAATGATGTGCCCAGGGTCACACAGCTAGGAAGTGTCTGAGGCCAGATGAGTCTTTCTGATTTCTGGCCCAGAAATCCATTCACTGTGCTGGCACCTAGGTGCCCTATGTGGTAAGTAGTAGATTTATTATTTTATCCCCATTTAGGGGAGAGGAGGATATCTAGACCTGTGATTTCATAAGTGTAGGCAATTTCTGGTATATAAATCCCTTTCACTGATATCACTCTGTAACTCCCCTCTAATACATGCACACACACATACATATGTACATATGAATGATATTTGTGTACCATATATTCACCACATATAAGATATAACACATGTATTACACACAAGAGACACTACATGTATATATACATGAATTAACACACGTATTCTATTATATTTAACACATGTATTCTATTATATATAACGTGTATGTATAGTCTCAGAAAGATGCCTGGGGAACTGAGGAGTTACATGACTTGTTCCTGGTCACAAAGCTAGTGTGTGTCCAAAAAAGACTTGAACCCAGATATTCTCGGCCCCAAGACCAATTCTCTACCCAATGGGCAACACTGTTTTATTTCCATTTCATGCATGAGGAACTTGCGGCTTAGAGTTGTTCACTGACTTGCCATTTACTAGCCATGGGGCCAAGGTCCCATGAGTATTAAATTTAGAACATAGGTGTTTTGCCTCCAAGTTTAGGGCTCTTTTCACTGTAATATGCCCTTCCCTGATGTGATCTTTTAAAATTAATTAATTAATTAATTAATTTTCTGGTGAGGCAATTGGAGTTAAGTGACTTACCTAGGGTCACACAGCTAGTAAGCCCTGATGTGATCTTAAAGGAGTGTCACTTCACCTGTCTCAGTCTCAGGTTCCCCATCTTCAAAATGGGAACAATAACAGTCACACTATTTCCTTGTACTTTTATGGGGATTAAATGAGATCATCCATTTTATAACTCCCTCAGTGTAAGGCTTTATTGTGTTTGAAGTCAAGGAAGGACAGGGGCTTCTTGTTTTTCTATATCCATCTACAGTACCTTTACTACACATCGTTGTGTAGATAGCAGGTGTTCACTGAGTTTTGCCCCTCTGATTCGGTTACCTAGGATCAGAGATTCAGGACAATGAAGGGATCTTGGAAGATCATCTCATCTATGCCACCTGAAAAAATTGAGGCCCAGAGAAAGGAAGAGATTTGCTCAAAGTGACAGACACACTAAGTGGTAGAGCTGGCATTTGAACCAGTGTTCCTTCACTCCCTTGGACCACACTGTCTCCCTATGTACTGTGACACAACATGGGGCTTCCTTCACCCAATTCCTCTGCCCTCCTACCTCGGGCTGCTTTTCATTCTCTGGCCTTATCACAGAGAAAAGAAAGGAATTCAATTGTTTTCTTCAATCTGCTTCTTATTTTTTAGCAAATATTAAGCTCAGGAAAGCAGCCCCCAATATCTCGCAGCCAGAGATAAATGGTGGCAGCCAGAAAGGAAAGAAGGATTTATGTCTCATGTAGGTTGATCTCTGAGGTGGTTTAGGAATAAGAAAGCCTAGGAGAAACCATGTGGAATGGGGAAAAATGGAGTCCTAGAATAAAGATATAGAAAAGTGGGAAACTTTTCCTTTAAATAATAACCTCCTCCCCTTTGTCATCCCAACCTACAAATTCATATTTCTCCTCCTGCTCTTCTAGACTCTGATCTTCTGTTTGCAATCAAAGCTTCATTGTTCCCAGGAGGACAGTTCTCCAGGGCTCCTGAGACAGAAAGGGGGGGATTGGGCTTGAAATAAATGCAGGCGAATCAGGGTCTGCCTGGGAGGGAAACGATAAAAAAAACTTGCTCAGTAGAGACTTTATTAACATAAATTAATATTTCATCTGGTTTGGCTCCTAGAACTATGGTAGGCGAGAGCGGGGAAGGACATTAGAGATCATTTTACATGAGCTTCTCATTGCAGCGGGGTGCACAGGGATCTGAGGGGCAGCTCCCATATTTTCTCCATAACTTGTATGATGTTGGGCAAGATCCTGAACTGCTTTGGGCCTCAGTTTCCTTACCTGTAAAATGTGGCTAAGGGATACTTGCACTACCCACTTCCAATCTGTGTTGCAAAGAAAGTATTTTTGTCAGCTTTAGAGAAACTATGAAAATGTGTTATTGTTTCAACTCATGGGGAAATTGAGGCCAAGAGGGTTCCTGACCTATCTAGGTTCACACTGCTAAAGCATAGGATTTTTGCTAAAAATTTGCTATCTGTTTATCCTCAAGGTAAACATGGGGAATAGTCTTATAGAATCACAGAATATAAATTTAAAACTGGAAAAGATTAAGGGAATGTTATCAGGAAACAGATAAGCCCAGAGCTAGAATAGTGTCTCCCAATGTAAGAAGGAGGGCTGGGCAGGCAGAAAAATGTTCATAGTCTGTTGTGGTTGAGTTGTTTTGGTCATGTCCAACTCTTCATGACCCCATTTGGGGTTTTCTTGGCAGAGATATTCAAGTGGTTTGCCATTTCCTTCTCCAGCTTATATAGAGATGAGGAAACTGAAGCAAACAGGGTGAAATGACTTGCCCAGGGTCACACAGCTAGTAAGTGTCTAAAACTGGATTTGAACTGAGGTCTTTCCAACTTTAGGCCCTGCACTCTATCCACTATGCCACCTAACTGCTTACATAAATATTATGGAGTACTTTATATTATATAAAATACCTCCATATATGTTACTTCATTAATTTCTCTCAATGACCCTATGAAGCAGGTATTATTAACCCTTTCTCCCCCCTCCCCGCCCCCCGCCCAGGATAAGGAACATAAAGCTCAGAGAGGTTAATTCAGTTGTCCAAAGTCATACAGTTACTAAATAGCAAATTCAGGACTAGAATGTGGATTTTGTGATTCTTATCCTATCTGATTATAGTTATGCTGTGATATGCAGAAGTAATAATAATAATAACAATAGCAAGAGTGGACATGTGTAATGCAATTTAAATTTTAGAAAGCGTCTTATATTCATTTTCTGATTTGATTCTCATGACACCTGGGTGATATAGGTACTGCAGGAATTATTGCTCCCATTGTATAGATGAGGAAACTAAGGTGAGAATTAGTGGGTTTAGTTGGGTGACTTTGACAGTGGTGACACAACTAGTAATTGTCAGAGGTAGGATTCAAATGTAGGTCTCTTGGGACTCAGAGTCCAGCATGATTCCTCATGTGCCACACTGCATCTCTTGTGTGTGGAAATGGATCATCTACTGACTTATTTTTTTGTTCTTTTTTTTGTTAACATACTGGAAAGATATTGCCCTCGAGAGAATTTTTTTCCACTTCTGATGCCTATTACTTGTATGATGTTGGATAAGCTATATGATCTCCTTAGGTCTATTTGCTCGTGTATAAAATGGAGTGGTTGCACAAGACAGCCTTGGATGTTCCTGTCAACCTCTACAGCTATGATCTTCTGAACCTCTTGTCTTGGACTCATGCTCACTGAGCAAACCTTCTAAAATGGTTTTAATGTCCCTGGATGCCCTCTGGGCACAACCAGCAGAAGGAACCACTTGGACTGCCACTACCCTGGAGCCAAGGCAAATATGACTCTTATTAGAGAAGAAAAAGAGCAGCCTTCTGGTTCACTGTCCGGGTTCCTGGGAGTTGGTTTAGTGTGGATTAATTTTTCCAAAAACTAGTTTTCCCTGGGGTGACCATGTTTCCAGTTCAACAGAGCTGAGCAACCAGACCTTAAAGGAAAGGAGACCATTCTGATGCACAGTATCATCCAAGCAGTCTCTAAACACAGGGTTCACATGTCACCAGGGTAGATTTAGATTAGATTCCAGGAAGAATATCCTGGAATCAAGAGCTGGAACCAAGGATTTATTGTCCTTAAAGATGGTTTCTAAATAAATGTCCAGTAATTGTTGAGTCCTGCCTTGCCCCTAGACAACCACAATCAGAGCCTTTCTCCTGAGGTTTGGCATTAGAACACATCTGAGTGGGAATTAGGGTTTTAGAAGAAAACATTCCCCCAGCCAGGGCTAGTCTCCTGGAGTTGTATTAACTCTGGGTGGGATCTGAATACCTCCTCTTCTAGCTACCATATTGAATGATAATTTCATCCCTCAGAAAGATGGAAGAAACAATGGACAGAATTGATCATCTTGATTAGATTCTTACCAAACAAAGAAGACCTGTGTGCTGAAGTTGGAATGACGAGGGATCTTGCAAGTGTAGCTTTAGTTTCTTGGGCATTCCATCCAGAATGTGCCACTATGAAGATGACAAAATGCAAATAGATGCTATTCTAGATTTTACCAGTGGGCAATATTTTTGAAAACTGGATTTCTGAGACTTTTTTCAGGTTTCTGGTAGAGTGACACTGAAAACCAGTATAAACAGCCCTTTTCATTTTTTTTTAACTATAAGGGAAGAAACATGGGCAGGGAACCTAATCTCTAGGTTCCACAGCTCCCTGCTACCATGGCTTGTTGCAGTGGAAGATGATGATCGTCCCAAGATGAGAAACAATCTTTTCCTACTGCCCTGGTAAAGAACTAGCAAGGCATAAGATTATAAAGAAGCTATGGGGAAGTTGGCTTTCTCCTCTTTTTTTAATTTTAATTTCTTTTTTTTGTTAAAGAAGTTTGAGTTTAGGGGCAGCTAGGTGGTGCAGTGGATAGAGCACTGGCCCTGGATTCAGGAGGACCTGAGGTCAAATGCGGCCTCAGACACTTAACACTTACTAGCTGTGTGACCCTGGGCAAGTCATTTAACCCCAATTGCTTCACAAAAAAAGGTTGAGTTTAAAATTGTATGGTAGACCATTTTTTTCTCCCTTTGGGAGGAGGTTAAGATCTGAGGAAGCAACTGATTCTATTCTCTATTGCTAGAATCCCAGGTAGCTCTTTCTCTATGAGTATTTGTTCTTTACTTACTTCTCTTTATTGTTAATACTTATGAATTTGTTTTCCATCCTTGATATAGAAGAAAACCTATTGGGCACTAATTCTTTGTCTAGTATGATTAATGCTGGTGTGGGTTGAGATTGAGGGAGAACTTTGGATCTCTTCAGAGGTTCAGGAGATATCTTTATTTCAGTGCAACTGAGGTACCAGGGAATAAAGAGCAGATACTGACATCCTTTGGACATTCCAAATGGTGTCAAGGCATATTGAGAGCACAAATATGTAAGATTCCATAAATAGGAGCCTATGAGCTTAGAGAGGATAATACAACTATGCCTAATAGAGACAAGATTTAAAAACTGAGTCAAGCATGTGGAAGGAGGATCCATGCTTCTCATGTCTTACCCACCTACTAAGGCTTCTAAGTAAGGGAAGTTTGCCTTTAATCATTGATATGCTTTACACATAGAACATTAGTTTCTTACATTACATTATTGTATTACAGGGGCAGCTAGGTGGCACAGTGGATAAACCACTGCACTTGGATTCAGGAGGACCTGAGTTCAAATCCAATCTCAGACATTTGACATTTACCAGCTGTGTGACCTTGGGCAAGTCAATTAACTCTCATTGCCCCACAAAAGCCCCCCCAAATTATATTACATACTTTATAAATGATGAGAGCCTAGACTTAGAGTAGACTTGGCATCTTACCCAGCTCCTTTCTTCTAATTCCCTTCATCCATGTTACTGGTCAGAGCATCCTTTAAAGGGAAACATATCCTCTGAATCCTACAATGAGCAACCTCTCTGAAGGAAATGGCCATTCATTATAGAAAGAGATAGCAAAGCGAATAATTGTCTGACTTTTACCCCTAGTTTTTAGAAAACATATCAAAGAGTTCAGAGGAAAGCTAAAAGCAATCTTGCAACCTAAAATTTTATGGGGGAAATCAGTCCAGCAGAGATTATATGACCTTAGATTTAGAGCTGAAAGATTCCCTAGGAATCATATAATACAAATTCTCCCACTTTACAGATAAGAAAACTGAGACCCAGAGAAATAAAGTTACTAGCTCAAGATTACATAAGTGGCAAGGGGAAGAGGCAGGATTGAATCCTAAATCCTCTGACCCAAATACATTGCTGCCAACTTTAGGTTTAAAACCCTCATGAATGAAGCTTTTATGATATAAACACAAATGATTCCAACAAGTAAGAAAAGAAGAGACTGATGTGAATGCAATTCTTTGACCAATTGAGATTTTGAAAAATATGTACAAAAGACAGGAGTAAGGGCTGGCAACTGAGAATGAATATAAAAGAACTGCTCAGTCCTGTAAAAATAGTACCAGGAACATTAAATCTTAGAAAGAGCTGAATCCAATGATGAATGCTATAGATAACAAAAGGGTGATTTTTAAAAAGCTATCATGGGGGTAAGAGGAAGATCAGATAGGAGATCTTTTCTGTTTAGGTGGATGAGACTGTGATAACAGATAAGGAGGAGAAAGCAGAACCACCCCTCTCTCATTCACCTTGCTTTCCCCACTAAGGATAATGATCTTTGGGCTGGCAAGTATAATACCCAATTGGTTAACAAGAAGATGAAACCCAAGATGAGAAGGGAGAAATAAGTGAGTTCACATCACCATTCTTGGGTAACCTATATTCTAGGATACTAAGAGAAATTATTTATTGGAAGGAGAAGTGTCCCTGGCCAGGAAATGGACAAATGTTTCTGTTTTCAAAAAGAGTAAGGTAAAGGAGAGTTTTAGAACTATGAGATCATTGTCTTTGATTTCAATTATTTTATTTTTTTTCCTTTAAATGATATTTTATTTTTTCCAATTACATGTAAAGACAATTTTTGACATTCTTTTTTTAAAAAAATATCTTTTAGGCAATTGGGTTTAAGTGACTTGCCCAGGGTCACACAGCTAGTAAGTATTAAGTGTCTAAGTCCAGATTTGAACTCAGGTCCTCCTGAATCCAGGGCCCGTGCTCTATCCACTGCACCACCTAGCTGCCCTGACATTCTTTTTAAATAGAATTTTGAGTTCTAAATTTTCCTCTCTTTCTCCTTCCACATCCCTAACATGATAAGCAATTTGATATTGGTATATCACATATACATATATATGCAAGCATGTAAAATATATGTCAGTAGTAGTCATGTTGTGAAAGAAGAACAAACAGAAAAAAACCCACAAAAATAGTATGCTTCAATCTGCATTCAGACTCCATCATTTCTTTCTCTGGATGTTGATAACATTTTCCATCATGAGTTTTTTGGAATTGTCTTGGATCATTGTACTGTCAAGAAGAGCTAAGTCAGTCATAGTTGATGGTTGCTTAATGTTGCTGTTATTGTACACAGTGTTCTCCTGGTTTTGCACACTTCACTCAGCATCAGTTCATTTAAGTTTTTCCAGGTTTTTCTGAAGTCTGCCTGCTCATCATTTCTTATAGTACAATAGTATTCCATTACCTTCATATACCACAACTTGCCCAATTGATGGGCATCCCTTCATTTTCCAATTCTTTGTCATCACAAAAACAGCAGCTATAAATATTTTTGTATGTGTATGTCCTTTGGTATACAGACAATTTGATTGGCATTTGGGCATAGTTCCAAATTGTCTTCCAGAATGGTTGGGTCAGTTCACAACTCCACCAACAATGCATTAGTGCTTAACTCCAAGTCATAAGAAAATTATAGAAAATAGTTTTGAAAGGATGGTTTCTGAAAATTTAAAAAGGGAAGCACTGATTTCTAAGAGCCAACATGAATTTCCCAAGAATAGGTCACATTATTTTTGTTATACAAAACGGAAATTAGTTGAATAACTGACCTCAAATAGTACCTCTTCGTGGAACAATGTTAACCTTGGGGAAGATCTCTATGGAGTGTCTTGGGGAATCTGTCCAACGCTGATTGCTTTTTAAAAATTATTGTCTTTATTTTCTGTAAAAAAGAAAAAAAACCCTTTATTTACTTGACATACACATTTCTTCATCATCATTACCACCACGACCATCATCATAACATATCTTATCACCATAAAAAGAAAGCATCTTTAATATACATTGGTTTCCATTTCAAATAGCCAAAAATTTACTACACATAAAGCACTGTACCATGTGTTTTGTAGGATAGAAAGGAAATTTTAAAATTTATATATATATACATATATACATATAAAACATAAACATAAAAAAATTAAAATGATTCTAAAGACAATTTCAGAAGTATAAACCATTGAGTTATTTAAAAATTTCTAAGATTGAGCAAGGTTTTTTTTCAATTTTTTAAAGTAATTTGAGCTTACATTTATAAAGGTTTAAAGTTTGCTAGTGATTTGCATACATCATCTCTTTTGATAGGTGCTATTATTAGCCTCCTTTTACAGATGAGGAAACAAATTCAGAGAAATTAAGTAGCTTGCCAGGGTCTCATAGCTATTAAGTTGTAGAAGTACAATTAGAACTCAGGTCTTCCTGATCCCAGGTCCAGTACAACAAATTCTTAGCCCTGTTGCCCTTCTTCCCTGTTGCAACTCTTGGGAGGCATCCCAGAGAGGAAGCCAGAGATATCTGAGATGTAGTTTGAGACACAGGAAGGAAGACTGGGCAGATAGACAAACATTCAGGGTCTCTCTCTTCTAAGGTCATTGCTTGTTTGATGCTGGCCTCAAAGGAGAATGATAGGAGTATTAATAATTATAATACTGTATTCCTATATTTCTACAACAAAAGCACTTTAATATTCATGACCCTGGTGTGGCAGGTGGAACCTTTTAAAGCATATTTGAAGTGTGGGATCCCTGTGAAAAGGCAGAAAAAAATAAATTGGTAATTGTAATATATGCTGCTGAGAAGACTCGAGGGACTATATGGTTGTTAAGCAGGCCTTGAGCTGAGGCTAGTTAAAAGGAAAATGCAGGAATGTTTTAAGTTTTAAAGGTGAGGAGAGAGGTTTTGGAAGGTTGTGAAGGAAGGAGAAGAGACCCTTAAATTTAGAATGGAATAGATAAATCAGAGAGACCTTTCCCTCTCCAAGAAGAGAAATGAAAATGAACTCCCCCCCACCACTTTACAGAGATGTGAGGGCCCTATGGACATGGAACCCTGCATGGACAGTCAGGCAAAATTGATTTTTTGGGGGAGGCTACTTTTGCTTTTTTAATGCTTTGTAATAAAGGGTGGCTGAGTGAGGAAGGGAATAGGGATATATTGGGAAATCAAAGTGATGTTAAAACAAGAAATTTTTTTTTTAAAGGAAAAGGAAAAAGAAGGGATGGAGAGATTAGTGAGAGGTTAATGATAGTTTTTATTGTTCAGTTTCAGTCATGTCCTACTCTTCATGACATCATTTTGGGTTTTCTTGGCAAAGATACTGGAGTGGTTTGCCATTTCCTTCTCCAACTCATTTTACAGATAAGGAAACTGAGGCAAACAGGGTTAAGTGACTTGCCCAGGGTCACCCAGCTAGGAAGTATCTGAGGTGTGATTTGAACTCAAAAACATGAGTCTTCCTGACTTTAGGACGAGCACTCTATCCACTGCACAACCCAGCAGCCATAATGATAGCTAGTATTTATAATAAGCTTTGTAAAGCACTTTATACATGTTATTAATTTGATTCACATGATAATCCTTTGAGACCAGTGTTATTATTGTCTCTATCTTGCAACTCAGGAGCCTGAATCAGAAGCAGGATTTCAGTTCAGGTCTTTCTGATGCCAAGTCTAGCACTCTATTCTCTGTACCACCTGGCTGTATAAAAGGATCAAAGAATTACGGAGTTGAAAGGTATCTCAGAGTTTATCTCATCCAGCAAAGCATTTCATAGTCATCAGCATAGAATAATTTTATGGTGTTTGTCTTCCTGCCACAGCCAAGTTGTTGGCCTACCTATGGACTAAGTGTCTCTCCCAGAAGAGGAGACAAAGGAAGGTTTCAAGGAATACCTGTCTGCTTTCCAGATTATTAGGCATGTGAAGGGCTACTATAAAAATAGAATAAGAAATTGAACATTAAAAAAAGAGGAAAAATGTATCTGAAGAAGCAAGGGTGAACCTGACTTGTGGCAGAAGGCTGGAGGGCAGAGGAATGTGACCCAGATGAGGAAGGGAAGAAGGGAAACAGTAGTACACATGGTACTAGGTCATGGACAGGAGGTTCTTCCTGAATAGAATGAAGCAGGACCCTGTCCGTGAAAAGGAAACACCTTTTTGACCTTCAAGGAATGCTTATGTGAATTCATAGGTTCCAGGTGACAAAAAGACAAGATTCTGTCAAATAAGCACCAGAGAAAGAATTTCTGATGAGGGATCCTGAGGTGGCCTCATGCAACTTAACATTTGGTAATCAACAACTCTGAAGCTATGATTCCAATGGCCCGATGATGAAGCATGCATCCTACTTCATACGAGAGTGGTTGGTGAGACGTTTTGGTACATAATCAATATGAGAATTTGCTTCATTTAACTATATTTATTATGAAGGGTTTCTTTTTCTTTTGGTTTGATTGAGAGAGAAATAGTTTTAAAAAGAAAAAAAAGAGCAAGGATTACCGCTTCCCACAAGTATATAGGACATGATGGAAAACTTTCCAAGTCTTGTCAAGTCTGATGGCTGCTGCCTACTTCTGGGGATTCACGTGGGCAAACTTTATACTTCCAGATGGGTTCTAAAGGCATTGCTAAGGATTATGAAGTCTTGGGCAAGAAAGTGAAGACCTCAGGGGCATCAGTATTGTTTTCATCATTGCTGCCAACTGACAGCAAGGATATTTCAGGAAGAGAAAGTGAAATTTGGGAAGTGAGAAGCTAATTAAAAAGATGGTGTCTGCGAACAGGTTTTAGATTTCTGGGCCACAGCATAAAATATAGAAATGACGGGCTTCTGGCCAGGCATTGGAGTGCACTTAACAAAGGCTGGTAAAAATGCATTTGCCTGGAGTCTTGCAAATCTAATCAAAAGGGCTTTAAATTGAAAATGAAAGGGGAAGCAGGAAACTGCCTATGTATATCCATCAAACTCAGATGCCTTACAGAGTAATTACAATGTAGGAAGAGTAGCAGTAGAGAAGCCCAAAAATCTATACAAGACAAAAATCCAAGGAAAGAGCCAACAATGAAACAATGGCATCAGATAAATGTTCATAAATGCACAAAATGGGGGTAACAAGGAAGGGGAACTAGAGATCTTAAATACCATGATGCAAATTTTAATTGATAGGTATCACTTTGTGGGAAGGGGCATGTGTGTGACTAGAATGTAATGATGGAAGGGTAGATAGACCTTTTCCAAAAGGAAGGGGCTAGGTAAAGTCTGAGATTTGGAGGATCAGTACATAAGAAGATATATTAATGTGAGATAAATACATGAATTAGAGGAGCAAAGGCATGATGGATAATATTTGAGTAAATATCAAGAGGGAGAAACAGAAGAAATATTGTTATTGGATTATACTATAGACCTCCTGAACAGAAAGAAGAAGTAACTGAGAAGTTGGGCCAATAGATAACAAACCTTGCAAGGAGGGATAATATAGCAGTGAAGAGGGTGTGGGGAGAGGATTTGAATTATCTGTCAACTTCTGGAGCCAAAATTAGAACCACTAATAATATGCTGGTTTGCTTTAATGGTAAATTTATTTGTCAAAATGTAGAGAATATATTGAGAAGTTACTATTCTATGTAAGATTCTATCTAACAAGGAGGAACTGTTTGCTAGGGTAGAAATGGTGGGAACTTTGGGGGAAAGTGACCATCCCAATTAAGAGTTCAGAAAGGAAATGTGGGCAAAGCCTAACATGTAACTTAGGTTTTTTTGTTTTTTGTTTTGTTTTGTTTTGTTTTTTGTTTTGCAGGGCAATGAAGGTTAAGTGATTTGCCCAGGTTCACACAGCTAGTAAGTGTCAAGTGTCTGAGGTTGGATTTGAATTCGGATCCTCCTGAATCCAGAGCCAGTGGCCCCCCTGAGATTTTGATAGAGCAGATTTCAAATGGTTCAGACAAAGGATAGATAGAATTCTACAAACTAAACCTATAACAAGGGTGGAGTTTGTCTCTGCCTGTAATGGATACTTCCCAAGGAAGATTTAGTTTGCCCAAAGTTTTAGCTGCTCATTGGAGAAAGCTTTAGGATGAAGGATTCCTGGGAGTGCCTTGTGGCTGGACAAGGGGGTTGTGCCAGGCAGACATAGACTTGGCAGAAGGATATGACAATTCTGTGGAAAGAGAACACGTGGTTTAGGATTAGAAGCAAGAGATAGCAACTATGTGGAGCAAAGATTATCGAACAATGAACTTTAAAACACCAGAGTCAGACAGTGTAAGAGCTTCTGGTACAAACTGAAGGCAGCCTCCTGCAGTGGGATGATAAATGCTTCAGGGAACATCAGACGAAAGCCCACAAGTACAGCCTGGCTGTGGTGTGACTCAAATCACAATGGAGGCATGGGCACTTGCTAGCTCGCCCTAAAAGTCACTAGAAAGAAAAAAATTGAGTCCAGTGGCATTGCACCCGAAGCTTCTCCCCAAGTTCTATGAATTTAAACACATCATGTCTTCCTGTTATCAGGAGAGTTGGGGGGGGGAGAAGGCAGAGGAATTAAAGGGAAATTGGAGTGTCTATTCCCTAGATGTGTGAAAGATGGCATTTGTGTATATATAGGTGAGGACCATAGTTTACTGCCTGATTTTAATTCCTTGCTATTTATATTCCTGTTCTGCCTCAGTTAAATGCTTTTCATTTTAAGATTCATGTGTCTTTTGCATGGACTGGCATAAAGATGTATCGGTGAAGGCTTGGGCTAAGGTTTAAATACTTGATAATGCAAAACAGTGTGTTGTATATTCATAATTTATTCCATAATTTAAAAATAAAATAAATTACATTAAATAAAAAAATGAAAAAATAAGCAATGAGGTGGAAAGAAAACAAACTGTGTTGAACTTGAGAATTATTGAGGTGCCCCAGAGTAAGGTGGAAACCTGTGGGGAACCCCGTGCTACAAAGTACTATGGAGGAATTAGTATGAAGAACGAAGTTCTGAAGTCACAAAAAATAAGCAATTAAGTATCTCACCTAATTGAAGCCAATGTGTATGCACAAGTAGCTCATCAAATAACATGGATTTTTAAAAGACAAGTACATGAGGTAGAATGAAGGGCAGATAATGGAAGATGAATACAAAAGCTGGTACAATTCCATAAGAATAGTGTTAGGAATGCTAATGTTCAGAATGAACTGAGGCTGGTATGGAAAACTAAGAACATAAAAAGGTTTTTCCTTTGTTTTTGCTTTGTTGTTGATCTTTTTATCTGTATTGAGGAAAGGAAGAGGATGCTATTTTTTCTGGGAAAGAAAAAAAATCTTTGGATTGGAAAAGACTGAACAGAATGGATAATAGGGAATTGAAAGTCAAGTTGGGAGATAGTAAGAGGGCAATGAGCTTCTTCTGATATGTTTAAGTCACCAGTATTGGATGAATGAATGAAAGAATGAAAGAATGAGCACAGAGTACTGAAAAAACTGGAGGCTATGACTGCTGAGCCATTGTCAAAGATCTCTGAAGACTCTTAGAGAATAGAAGAGGTGCCACAAAATTGGAGAAGGGTAACTGTTGTCTCAAAAAAAAAAGACAAGAGTGAAGCCTGCAAATGATAGGCCAGTAAACTTTACTTCAATTTCAGGAAAAAATTTAGATCACATTAAAATAATGCCTAAGGAATACATAGAGACAGATATAGCGATAATAAAGAAATAGCATGGCTCCATCAAGAATGGGTAATGACAAACTGATTTCACTTCTTTGTGGCCAGGTTACTGGACCAGTAGAACAGGGAATCTATAGATATGTCTTACCTAGGTTTTAAAGAAGCAGTTAATTAAGTTTACATGTTATTCTTGTGTACAGGAAGCAGAAATGTTGTTGTTGTTCATCCCTTGTCCTCAAAGAGGACTAATGACATCAGGAGGGTGATGTCTTCACTTGAAAGTTAATTAGAGGGGCAACTAGGTGGCACAGTGGATAAAGCACTGGCCCTGGATTCAGGAGGACCTGAGTTAAAATCTGACCTCAGATACTTGACACTTACTAGCTGTGTGACATTGGGCAAGTTACTTAACCCTCATTGCCCCGCAAAAATTTTTTAAAAAGTTATTTAGATTTAAGTGAGGCAGGGCTGTGCAAAGCCATCAGCCTCACTATCTTCTTCAGAGTCATTGGAATACAGTGGCAAGACAACTGGTGATGGCTCCAGACACAGTGGGGAGACCCTGGCCTTTTTAAGCTAAGGTCTTTCCTAGGTCTCAGTTTGTCTGAGACAACACCCATTCAGTGATTTAAGGGTAGGTTAAGAATTGAGGCAAAAGATGGCCTTCACAAAAGAATCAATTGGGGAGAAAAAGACTCTCAGGGTTCCTGGTCAGAACAGAAACAATTACTATTTACACTCACTCTGAGCCATCAAAACCCAAATGATGACAAGAGAGGCCTGGGCTGGGACCTATTTTTGGCTAATAAGTCAGACCCAGAGTGATTTGGGTTTAAGTAATTCCATTTGAATCACAATGGGCTTTATCAAAGCTTAGTTTTCCTACAGAAGAATATAGTTAGGTAGCTTCATAAATGGTTGAATATATGTATCACAATAGTAGTTTTTATTGGTTCAATGTCAAATTGGAAGGAGATCTTGGTGAAATGTCTCAGGGATCTATACATAGCACTATATTGTTTATCATTTAATTAATAATTGAATAAAGGAGTGGATCACTTGCTTATCAAATCTGCAGATGACACAATGCAAGGAGAGATAGACAATGGATCTGGTGACAATATTACAAGATTGGGAAGAATGCAGTAAGGCGAAACTTAATAGAAATCAATGTGAAGTAATTCTTTAGATAGAACTTCATATGAAAAAGATCCAAAGATTTGAGAAAAATCTGTAAAAGATCTGTAAACTCAATACATATCAAGAATGCAATATCATGGTCAAAATAACTAATGTGAACCTTTGCTGAGCAGAAAAGGATACCATTCAGAATGACATAATAATTGCCAATATTTATATAGAAGTTTAAGGTTTGTAAAGGGCTTTAAATATGTTATTTCATTTGATCCTCACAATAACCCAATGAGGTGAATTTCAATTCACGTGCAGGTCAAGACATCACCCTTGTGATGTCACTGTTCCTCTTTGAGAATGAAGGATGAACACCAAAGGGTTCTGTAGGAGGTTTCTACACAGAGAGAGGACTTCCAGAGCAGGTGTTGTGAGTTAAATCTTGTCACATGTATTTCTTACACGTGTGCTTCACTGCTATTAAGGTCTGTTCATTCCATTCATTCCTTTCATGGAGGCTGTGTGTATTTTTGGAAAGGAGTGAATCAGGTTTTTAGGAGAATGTTTTTTTTATTAACTTCTTTACCATGTTATCTGAAAGTAGTAGTAGCTGCTATCTGGAAACCTGACCTTCCAACTTGAGCAGAAGTTGGGGAATATTGCTTTTCTCCTTCTTTTCTTCCTTCTCCTTTTCCTCTTCTTCCTCCCTCTCCTCCTCCTCCCTCTCTTCCACCTTCTTGATATCTTTGTTTTTAAATGATTTTTTTTGGTGGGGCAATGAGGCTTAAGTGACTTGCCCAGGATCACACAGCTAGTAAGTGTCAAGTGTCTGAATCCGGATTTGAACTTGTGTCCTTCTGAATCCAAGGCTGATGCTCTATCTTCTGTGCCATCTAGCTGCCCCCCACAGATTGATATCTTTGTGATGATAAATTAAGTCACCTTTTGTTTCAGCTGTTACCTAGCCCTTAGTTATTGAATGGGCAAGGCCTCAGACAAAGTGGTATTTGGAAAAGACCTTAATTTAGATAGATCAAGATCACCTACTACATCCTGGGTCATCAGTAGTCATCTTGACTTTTGTCTTGCCACTGGACTTCCATGACTCTGGAGGATATGGTGAGGTTGATGACTTTGCACAGCTCTGCATCACTTAAATCCAATTCATGTGTGAGTCAAAACATCACCCTCATAATACCATTGGTCCTCTTCAAGAATAAAGAATGAACAACAACAAAACCTAATGAGGTAGGTGCTATTATCACCCCCATTTTACAGATGAGGAACTGAGGCTGACATGAGTTAGATAATTTGCCCAGGTCATCTAGTTAGTAAATCCTGAGGTAGGATTTGAACACAGATATCCCTGACTCTCAATCCATCACTCTATCCATTAGGCTAGAGGCAATAGTCTTGCTCTACGTGCCCAATCAATACCACATCTTAGGAGGGATATTTACAAGGGATATATCAAGACTATCCAGAGGAGTGTGACTGGGCTAGTGGTCAAGGATAGTTTGAGATAATGTCATGTGAGGATTAATTAAAGATATCAGAAATATTTAGGTCTAGAGAAGAAAAAAACTAGGAGGGACACAATAGTATCTATATTATGTGGAATAAAGATTAGACCTTTTGGGCTTGATATAAGGAAGAAAAACAACACTTTAGAACTAGCCAAACATGGAATGGATAACTCTAGGAGGTAATGGTTTCTCCTCAGTGGTTCAAGCAAAAGTTGGTTGAGTTGGGTATGTCCTAGAGGAGATTCATTTTCTGTTATGAGTTGGACTAGATGACCCCTAACTATCTTTTAACTTGAAGATGATTCAGAGATCCTGTAACCCAATAGATACCTAAACCAGAATCTCTCCTGCTGGACCCTTGACTTCCTGAGACAGCTCATTTTCTTTTTCCAAAATGGTTGACCTGTTCTAATGTTGTAAGAGATGGGAGCTCTGTCATGAGCACAGTAGAAATCAAAGGACAGAGGATGAACATGTGGTCTCTGGATAACTTTCTATACTGCTATTTTAAAATCTTTGCTATCAGTGACTCTATCAGCAGGGATGATTGAGTATTTCTATACCCTCTGTATTAATTATACCTAAACTGATGGTAGTCCTTAGTTTTTAATTGTCCTTGTTCTTGAATCTGAATCAATCACCTTGAGATAAAGATGGCTGTGCACCAAACTATCCTTACTTGTTTGGGATTGAATAAATTGAGGGAGAAGTGGGAAAAAGTAGCACCGAGGAAAAAGAAGGCAAGGGATAAGGAAGTAGTGGGCCCAGGAGTCTAGTCTGTGAAGGAGAGAACTTTATCCTTTTTATTTTGGTTATTTGCAGAAGTAGATAGAGGTCTACCAGGGATGAGTTGCAAGCCCTAAAGCGGAAAGAAAAAAACATCTTTCTAATTAGTCTCAAACCTACTCTTGGAAGGAAAAAATCTTAACTCCCTTTCTTTGTTTCAACCCTGAGTACCGCCCTCCCTCTTGTTTGCCTAATAAGCAATGGTGGCCACATTCTGATGGAATAATGACTGGTTGGGAGGGAATAGGGGCAAGTGAGGGAGAGGGCCATACCGTAATGGAACTAGAAAGGAGAAATGAGAAATGAGTCTGTAGTCAGAAGGCCTTGGCACAAATCCCAAATATGATACTTATTAGCTGTGTGATCTTGGGTAAGTCACTTAGTTTCTCTTGGCCTCAGTTCCCTTCCCTACAAGATGAAAGGAGCTGAACCTCATGAAAGAGAGGTGATGAAATCAGAGTGAAGATTGAGTTATATTTTTTTGGACTAGGTCTATGAGGAAATTTGTTTTGTTTGACTGTGTCTATTGGTTACCAGGGGTTTTGTTTTGTTCTTTCCTTTTTTCCTTCATCTTTTTTGTTATTGTTGTTGTTCAATGGATAGGGAAGGTAGGAAGGATAAAAAATGTAGACTTTTGTTAATGGAAAAGAGTGAAATTAATTTTATTTATTTATTTATTTTTTTGTTTTTTTTTTTTTGTTTTTTTTTTTTAGTGAGGCAATTGGGGTTAAGTGACTTGCCCAGGGTCACACAGCTAGTAAGTGTTAAGTGTCTGAGGCCAGATTTGAACTCAGGTACTCCTGAATCCAGGGCCGGTGCTTTATCGACTGCGCCACCTAGCCGTCCCTGAAATTAATTTTAAAAACTCTTTTCAGTCTGGGAAAGGGGTTGGACTAGTTGACCATGAAGGTGCCTTCCAGCTCTAAATCTATGATCTTATCATCTTAGGAGTCAGGGGAAATGTTCAGTATTTCTTTCAGCCTTGCCTCACTCTTGGTTTCCCAAACCCGAGATAAAAGTCAATTGCACAACAAACCATTAGCTTTTCCATACACCAGACCCAGCACCTCCCTGTGATAAAAAATAGCTCCGGTGGACCCACTGCACAGTGTGTGGCTTATTCTACTCTTTCCTCTGCTTTTGGGGCTGCTGATGCTGGGGAATGTGATTGGAGAGGGAGCTCATTTTTCCTCCTCTAAATAGCAGGGGGTAGAAGCCACAAGAATTTCATTGCACTCTTCCACCCCTGGAAAGAAAGGAGGAAGTGGTTCACTTGGTTGGGGAACAGAGCTGAGTCTTTTATGTCTTCAGGAAAACAATTTTGAGTTTGTCCTTTCCAGGGTAGAGATGGACAGGAATCCTTCCCCTTACCCCAGCAATCTCTTTTTGATTCTGAACCCCCAGGGCTTGTCACATTGGTCTCTATCTCAACGGTCAATTTGTCCCTAAGGCACCATTTGCTATTTCCCAGCATGCCAGCTGCCCACACACCATAAGGCACAGTTCCTCTCTCCACTTGTTTTGCTGTAGGGATGGTTTGGACATGAATCCAAATGGCCACTGTGTCTCCATTCCAGGGTCAGAAATATAATCTCAAGACAGCCTGTGATATTTCTTGCTTTTGTCAGTTTAGGCTGATGGTCTTGAGAAATCAAAGGCTCCTACTGTTCAGGATTGTCCCATTCCCCTCCATGTGGGAACTCAAGCTGCTTTAGTCTGAGCTACCCAGGCTCTCTTAGGCCCTTATGGCTGGACCAGGGCAGAGAGATTCTGAGGAAGAATTTAGCATTGCTCTTCTCAGGTCAAGCTCCTTGAACCAGATTGGTAGCCTGGGGTTCATTCAGCCCAGCAGGAGTGGTCCACATGCAAGGCAGCTTTCCCGTGATCCAATCTTCCTCATGAGTTGTGGTCAGCACTGGAGGCCAGGGCTCAGAAACTTCAAGTCTCCAGGATTTAGGCTAAGACTTCAAGGAATGTATCCCTCTCTTAAATCCTGTGCTGCAGGGCCATCTAGGTGGCACAGTGGATAAAGCACTGGCCCTGGATTCAGGAGGACCTGAATTCAAATTTGACCTCAGACACTTGACACTTACTAGCTGTGTGACTCCAGGCAAGTCACTTAACCCTCATTGCCCCACAAAAACAAACAAAAAATACAAAACAAAACAAAAACCACAATAAAAACAACAAAAATAATTAAAAAATAAATCCCGTGCTCCTTTTCATTAAGGAAAATACAACATGGATCTCAAGGAGTGCAAGAGAATAATGAAGAGAGGGAGAGAAAAGAGTAGGGGAAGAAACAACTATAAACAAACAGTATGGTATAATGGATGAGTCTTAGAATAAGAAAAAATATCCAGTTTTCCCAACAATTTTTCCTAAATATTGAATTCCTATTTCCAAAGCTTGTCTTTATATTTGTAGTTTCATGCACAATCATTTTTCCTATTCTACTATGTTATAGAAATAATTATTTTATTTCTCAAGTTCAGAATGAAATAAAAAAAATTAAAAATCAATTTTCCCCTCAGACACTTAATAACCATGTGACCTTTCAATTCACTTAACTATTCTGAGCCTTGGGTTCCTGACTTGTAAAACAGGCATAATATTAGCAGGTATCCTAAGGAGCTATGGTGAGGTAAAATTTGTAAAGCACTTTATGATGAACCTTAATGCGTCACGTACGTCAATTCAAAAAGTGTTTAAAAACAGCAATAATCAGGGAACATTTTGATGTCAACTGGATTACTTTGACTACAGATATAGGATATATGCCTGAGGGAAGTGCAGTTTGTAGGTGGGCAAGAGCCACAGGGACAGAGACTAGAGACCCAGGTTGCTATAGCTTTGTTGCAGTCTCCATCACCACATAACTCAAGAGGTGGGCAGCTCCAGCTCAGATCCGTCTCAGGGGATTGGAAGTCTCCCTGACTGGAGGCTTCCACAAGCCATTCGCAGAAGCAGCAGCTACTCTTCCCCAATCACAATAATCATCCTCAGTCACCATTGCTGTGACAATAGTGAAACCTATACCACACTTTAAGTTTCTCTGAGCATTTTACAGACATCATCTCCTTTTATTCTCACAATGACCCTGGGAGACAAATAAAGGTATTATTCCCATTTGATGGATAAGGAGACTGTGGTTCAGAGAGAATGAATGACATTACCTCAGTAAAATTGCTGGTAAATGCTGGAGGTAGGATAAAAACCTGGTTCTTCATAGTGTCAAGGCTGGCATTCAATCCATCACACCAGTGTCCAACATCAGCAAAATCAGTCCCTTTGGCCTTCAGGTACCATGAAGCGAATGCCATCCCTTGAGAAGAGAGGAATTGCTTCTTCCAAAGTAGGTTTGGTTTTTGTCTTTCTATCTCTAGTGCATTGCACATGTTGTTCAGTTGTTTAGGCAAGTCTGACTGACCCCATGGATTATACTGTCCATAGGGTTTTCTTGGCAAAGATTTTGGAGTGGTTTGCCATTTCCTTCTCCAGTGGATTAGTTCTGTATACTTCTATCCAGCCATTGAGATACAATCTATTTGTGTTCAGGAGCCATGGTTGTTTGTCCTTCATTATCAAAGAGAACCATGACATTGGGGTGATATCATGACTTGCAGTGAATTGGATTTAAGTGAGCGAGGGCTGTATAAAGTCACCAACCTCACTCTGTTCTCCAGAGCCACCTGGCAAGTAGCAAGATGGCCCCGGGTGTTTTAAGGCAAGTGGGGTTAAGTGACTTGCCCAAGGGGTCATGGTGTCATCAATCTAGAAGGCACTTTAGAGACCATTAAGTTCCACCCTCTCATTTTAAAGATGATAAAACTGAGACTCCCAGAGATTAAATGTCTTGCCCAGGGTCACAAACTAGTAAGCAACTAAGGCAAGGTTCAAATTCAAGTCTCATTGACTAAGGTCCATGATTTATCCACTAGGTTACTTAGCTGCTTCTTTCTTCCCTTACTTCTAATTAGTCTAAATTCTTTTTTAAAAAAATTCCAACTGGCTTCTACTTCTTCATTAGGATCTGAGAAGAATATCTCTTCGTTCCTCAGTTCCATACTTTCCCTTTCTGGCTCACTCTCTGGTCTGCTGTCCCTCCACTTCGGGGTTCATTTTCCTCTCCCTGTCCCCATCTCCAAGGAGGACTTGGCCCCCTAGGGACCTGACACCAATTTATGAAGGGTGAACTCTTTCTTGGAACCTCCATATCATGAGAAGGACCAGACATACTATCCTCTCTCCACTTCTGACTCCCTCCCTGGAGGTATGCTTAACTTTCATACTGCCTGCCCAGCCTCTACATGGATACCTTCCTTCCTTTCAGACCCACACTCCCTTTGAAATGACTTTTATGTAGTAAGCAATAGGGAGCTACTGATGATTTTTTAGTAGAGTTGTGATATGACCAGTTATACACACAAGAAAGATTATTCTGAATGTAGAAGGCTAATTTAGTGTGGGGAGAAAGTGTTGTTGAGAAGACTAGTCAGAAGGTCATTCCAATAGTCTAGGGTCTGGGGGTGGGTGATCACAGAGCTCAATTTGCCATTTAACTAATGCTTATTTCCTGGGTTGTTTCAAGCATGTTGGTCTTGTCTCCTCAAACTATGTTTTCTACTCTTCACTCTCATTATGTCTCTCCTCTGATAGGCCAAAGACCTGCAAAGTTCTATGTCCAGAAACAGCACTCGAAGAGGGCCCCCTGAGAAAACACCAGGGTAGAGGCCTTTCTTTGCAGGGCTAAAGCCTGGGGCAGCTCAGGTGACCACAGGCTCTTAGGTCCCTAGCACTCTGTCCTGAGATGTAATAGACTGAGTAGCAATAGACTGAGTCCTGAAGACCCAGGGCTCATGGATGTGGAATAGCTTACCCAAGGTCACCAAGGTAATTGAGGGTCAGTGAGTGAATTAGCATTTATTAAGCATGCACTATGTGCCAGGCACTGGTGTAAGCTTTGGAGAGACAAAAAGATAAAAGACAGTCTATGCACTCAAAGAGTTCACAGTCTAATGAGTGTAGAGTGGGGGTGCTGGTGGAGACTGTCGACTATTCACTTGATTCTCAGTCCCATATTTTCTACACTACATGGTTCCTTTAACTTAGAGATCACTATCAGAAGGATACAGGTGGTAAGGGATGGATACAGATTCCCTGCCTTTATTTGGCTGTTACTCTATCTGCTATTAGCCTTTAAGTTGCACCTCCCACCCCAACCCCATTTTCCTGACCCTTTTCTACCAAGAAATAGAGAAATCTTCAGGTCACAGCACTCACTAAGAAGTGCTGAGACTAGAGCTAGCTCCTGCAGGACATGGGGTGGGGGGGGGGGTGCGTGGAGCAGGAGGCAGCCACTCAGATAGAGTGAGCTTGACGGATGGGGAGACTTTGTGTGAGATCAGCAAAAGAGGAGACAGAGCCACTTGACCCAGTTTGAACTTATTTCAAATCCATCAGGCACTGTGCAAATTGAGACCATAACTCAGACTGTTTATATCATCACCAACATCACCGTTTCCATTAGAGTCTGTCGTCCATCTCCAGTGGTCCGAGGTCTGTCCAATGGCTAATTGGGAGGGGTTGAGGGGGGGGTCACACTGGGACTAAATTAATGAGCCACTCTATAGAGAGGTCAGCCCTCACTCCTACCCTTACCAACCCCAAGACCTTAGTTTCCCTTGACTGCTCTCTCTCCTCCCCCTCTGTCTCCTCAGCTGTCATAAGCACACAGGCCCCAGAGGTCCCTACTGAGCCACCACTGTGGTAAAAAGCTAGCCGCAGCTGCCATAGAGAAGCTAATTTAATTCTCTTGGATCTGCTGGGAGCCTGGATGTGGCTGTGTGTATATGTGTGCGAAGGGGTGGGGTAGGGTGCAGAACGGGCTTGTCCTAAGAGAGCCTTGATAGAGTCAAGGGATTCTAGAATCTAGACATCCTGCCCCTGTCCCAGAGTCTATTTCCAGCAATGTGTAGGACAGAACACTAGATCAGGAGTCTAGGAAGACCAAGCAGTTCAAATCCCGCTACCCCTGTGAGTCTGGGCGAGTCACCTCTTTGAGCCTCAGTTCCTTCAACCTGGAAAATGAGGACCTGGTGACCCTTCCAGCTTCAATTCTATGAATTCTCATAGCTCAAGGGATCTGAAGTTAGAGAGAGCAAAGCTGACCAAGGATATCCCTTCCACATCATGGGGCACCCCCAAGATGTGGAAAATCAAGTAAAAATGTTTGGCCCTCCCTTTGCACCAGAGAAGAAGTCTGAATATTTTCTTTTTTCTTTTATGGGGGATTTACAGTACTTCCTTATAAAATTTGAGTTGCTATTATACAATAATATATATGTATTATATATATAAATATATGTGTGTATGTATACATCCATACATCCATACACACATATATATGATGCATTTCTGAGTTTCTAAAATTTTTCTGTGTCATCTGCTGGCCTTCATGCATGATCTGTGGCTTTCACAAAAGTCTCCCTAAATTTCCATTTAATTTCTTATGTCGACCTGTGATATATCAAAACCTCAATGGGGAAACGTGATGTGGAAGGGATGGATAACTGTACTCCTTGGGACTCAATGCTATTGTTTCATTCTTTTTTTTTTCTTTTTTCTTTTTTTGTGGGGCAATGGGGATTAAGTGACTTGCCCAGGGTCACCCTGCTAGTAAGTGTCAAGTATCTGAGGTCAGATTTGAACTCAGGTCCTCCTGAATCCAGGGCCAGTGCTTTATCCACTGTGCCACCTAGCTGTTCTGCTATTGTTGTTTATCCAGCATCAACCCTTTCTACCCCACCTCCACCACAACCTCTTTGGAGGCATTTTGATACGTCGGGAAAGAAAAGAGGTTCAAATCTGATGCTTATTACCTGTGTGAGCCTGGACCTGTCCTTCTGGGCCCCTCTGGGCTTCACTTGCCTGTGGTATAAAATGAAGACACTAAGCTGTCCCCACTCCCAGAGCCTTTCCCCTTTTTACTGTGTGAATGCAGTGAAAGTTCTCCCCTCTTTCTGGAGTCCAGCCGAAGTCCCCAGGGTGTGCACCTGTTGGTGTTCCCTCGTTCCCAGGGCCTCTTTCTGGACTGGAGTTTAGTTGTGACCCATCCAGAGAAGCAAAAAGGAAAGGAATCATTTGGCTTCTCCTCTACACTTTGTTTCTCAGCTCTCAGCTGTCTTCAAGTTTGTGGAACACATTTCTCAGCTCTGCCTACTGTTTGATCACAGGGCCTCCCATAAAAGTGCCATGGGGAACAATAGGCCACGGGCACATTCAGCTGCTGGGGTGAGACTAAGCCACACTGTGTTTGCCTAGTGACCTGAATAATCCATGTTCCCGCTTGGATTAAAAGGCCTATTTCCAGTTTTAAATGGAAACCCTCCCTGGTGTCTCTGCCTTTGTCCCTTTCTCTTTCTTCTTAATTTTTCTCTTTCTTTCTCCTACCCCTCCCCATTCCCCCTCTCTTTGCCCTTCTCCCTCATTCCTTCTCCTCTCCTCTCTTTTCCTACCTTCCCCTTTCCTTTCTCTTCCTATCTCTCTGTCCTCCCAGTTTTTTTAACCCAACTTTTCTCTCCTTCCTCCTGTTTCTCAGTCTTTCTCTCTCTCTCCTTCAGCATCCTAATTACCTCTTATCTCTCTTCTCCTGAGCTTCTTTTCTCCTAGGGCTTTTTAGTAAACTTTCCCTTCCTTCCTCTCTTCCTTCCCCTCCTTTTTTCTCTTCCTCTCTTCAGTCTTCCCCTGTACTCCCTCCCCATTCCCCACACTCTCCCTCACCTCCCTCAGACAGAGGCTGCATTTTCCTTAATGTTAATTTACCCAGAATCTGGCAGATGAATCTACATACAGTATGAGCATCAGGACTCATTGAACAGGTTCCCGCTTATATTAGTTCCCATGCAGCCCCACCCAACTCTTCCTTCCTGCCTGCCTCCCACCCCTAAAACTAGACCTGAGGGATAAGGATTACACTCCTATTTCCTTGCAAACCTGAAAGTGAGGACACAAGAAAGCAGGAAGCTAGGAAACAAGGTGGGAGAGAGGTGTGACTGTGGGCTACCACCTGGGGGGTCCAGATGTTTTTACTCTTTTCCTCTTCTGATTGCAGGTGGTGCAGATGAATTTTTTCTCTTCCTACAACCCCTCCCTTCTAACAGTGGGCTCTCCTATCCCAGCAACCTTAGAAGGTCTTTTTTATCCCTCTGGGGCAAGCTGGTTCCCCAATTCCTAGAGCCAGGGTGCCTTTGCCTGGTGAGTTGCAGATAACCGAAGATCCTTTCCAAATTAATTTAAAAAAAAAAGGAAAGAAAGAAAAGGTTTCTTTTCTAAATTAAACCAAATAAGGTGCAGACACCTGGGGGAAAGGACCTATCATTCCACTGAAATAGAAATTCAGAGAAAGAAAAAAGGATGTCAGAGGAGCCCTGCAGGGGATTAGCCTAATGTTATTTCCCACGCAGAGCATGGTTTTACAATCTGGCGAGGCCTACAGGACACCAGAACATCCAAAGGAAGAGTGAAAAATTGAGTCAGTCCCCTGAAGTCAGGTGCAGTAGAAAGAACACAGGGATGACAGCCAGAAGGCCTGAGCGTCAGTACTTATTCTGCCACGCGCTAGCTGAGGGACCAAATTCCTTCTCTACACTCAGCCTCAGTTTCATCATCTGTATAACAGAGATAATCATACTTTTACTGCCTACTTCACTGGATGCTTTTTTAAAGATGAAAGCATTAAGGGAAATGTGGAATTGTGAAATATAATAATGACTAGAATTTATTAAATGTTTTAAGATTTACAAAGTGTTTTTACCAATATTACTTTATCCTCACAACAACCCTGGCAGATGGGTGTTATCTATATAAGTATTTGGCTAACAATATAGATGTTGTTATTCCCATTTTATAGATGAGGAGCGTGAGTCAAACAGAGGTTGAATAACTTGCCCAGGGTCACATAGCTATTGTGTCTGAGGTGAGGTTTGTGCCACCTCGCTGCCTACAAATATTATAAAATATCAAACATTGAGCTATTATAAAGCATTTAGAAAATGAACAGGATTTTCTACTTTTCATCCATAGGATTTGCATCACGAGGATCCCAACTCTGGCCTTCCCTAATCATTAAGGAAAGGAAGAGGAAAGGGAATAACAATTAATTAAGCACCTACCATATGCCAGGCACAATGCTAAGTGCTTTACAAATACTATCTTGTCAGGTCTTTCCTACAATTTTGTGAAATACCTAAAAGCCACCCGCATTGAGAGGGATAGTGTGTGAATGCTGCATTCCTGGTTATGGATGGCTACATACTTGTCTCCTCACTCTCTTTAAAGTACTAGGATTATAGTGTGTTCTGGGAAGTCATTGGCCTACCTCCTTTCTTTCTTTCTTTCTTTCTTTCTTTCTTTCTTTCTTTCTTTCTTTCTTTCTTTCTTTCTTTCTTTCTTTCTTTCTTTCTTTCTTTCTTTCTTTCTTTCTTTCTTTCTTTCTTTCTTTCTTTCTTTCCTTCTTTCTTTCTTTCTTTCTTTCTTTCTTTCTTTCTTTCTTTCTTTCTTTCTTTCTTTCTTTCTTTCTTTCTTTCTTTCTTTCTTTCTTTCTTTCTTTTATTTTTTTTTAGTGAGGCAGTTGGGGTTAAGTGACTTGCCCAGGATCACACAGCTAGTAAGTGTTAAGTGTCTGAGGCTGTGTTTGAACTCAGGTACTCCTGATTTCAGGGCCAGTGCTCTATCCACTGCGCCACCTAGCTGCCCCTCTCCTTTATTTCTAAAGGGAAGAGCATCACCTGGAAATGAGGGCCACAAGGCTAAAGGCACAAAGGCTTTTTTTTTTTTTTTTTTGCTATATAAAGAGGAGGAAACCCTGTTAAACTCAACTGGTATCACTGCTGTGTTTTTGTATAGTTCTTTGGCTACCTGGTATATATCAAGCAAAGAATAGCCAGCTGGTGTAGTGGGTAGAGTTCCTGGCCTAGAATGAGGAAGATTCATCTGCCTGAATTCAAATCTGGCCTCAGACACTTATTTACTGTATGACCTTGTTTGCCTCAGTTTCCTCATCTGTAAAATGAGCTGGAAAAGGAAATGGCAAACCACTCCAGTATCTTTGCCAAGAAAACCCCAGGGGCGGCTAGGTGGTGCAGTGGATAAAGCACCGGCCCTGAATTCAGGAGGACCTGAGTTCAAATCCGGCCTCAGACACTTGACACTTACTAGCTGTGTGACTCTGGGCAAGTCACTTAACCCCCATTGCCCTGCAAAAAACAAAAACAAAAACAATCCCCAAATGGGGTCAGAGAGAACATGACTGAAATGACTGAACAATGCATCAGGAACTCAGGTGGCATTGAATGAACTCTTCTTACATCCCCGGCTAAAAGTGGAGATCGCCACATAACCAATGACACTAATAACTGACATTAACTCACCAAAATGAATTCTAATGGTGGTACCTGTGATAATCCCTGGACAATATACTTCTAGGCAGAACAGTCATCTTAAAAACACTAGAATAGGAGTAAGAAGACCTGGGTCTATTTCCTGCTTTCCCTTTCCTCTCCATCTCTTCTTTTATTTATTTATTTATTTATTTATTCATTCATTCATTCATTCATTCATTTATTTATTTATTTATTTATTTATTTATTTATTTATTTATTTATTTTCGGTAAGGCAATTGGGGTTAAGTGACTTGCCCAGGGTCACACAGCTAGTAAGTGTTAAGTGTCTGAGGCCGGATTTGAACTCAGGTACTCCTGAATCCAGGGCTGGTGCTTTATCCACTGCACCACCTAGCTGCCCCCTCTCCATCTCTTCTTAACACTGTAGTCTGGCATCCTACCTCTCATTCAACTGAAAATTCCCTTTTCAAAACTACCTGTGATCTCCTAATAACCCAATCTAGTGACAGATGAGGAAACTGAGGCACAGTAATGTGAGGTCATTTCCCCAAGGTTATGGCAAAATCTTCATCTTCCTGTTCTGTCCTCATATGGACTCTGAGTATGTGTGAGTTCCTACATATATTGTACCATCCTCACCCTGCCACCTCAGATAACCCAGGAAGCAGATGCGGGGTTGGGGGGGGGGCGGGGAGGCTCAGCAATCAAAATGGCCCAAAAGGAATCTTCCCAAAAGATCTCTAAGGTTTAGACTAGTCTGTCTCTGTATTAGTCTGTTCTTATAGCTGTCTTATACCAAAAATCAAGAGATAGCACTTCTTCCCAGTTGCTACTCAGATCCCTTTGTAAAAGAAGAATGGAACTGTTCTCCATTAAAGAGAAGCCAGCATGCCATTCTTTCCTTGTTTTCCAAGTGGCTGTTACTGAGCCAGTTCTGAATCAACATCATCTCTTTGGATTTATTGTTGTTTTCTCCCTTTGTTACTTCCCTGCACCAGCCCTGCAAGCCTTCAGGATAACAGATCAGATTGCCCTCTTTTCTTTCTCATTTCATTCCCAGAGCTATTCCCCACTCTGCTCCATCCCCACCTACTCCCACCCTTAACTGAAATGATGAGACACCCTGGGCAAAGGCAGCCTGGAAGATCCTGTCTGAGAGGGACAGTAGAGGTTCAGAGGGTTTCATGTTGCAATGGCCCACCCTGGCCAGAATAGCCTGTCACAAACAGGGACCTACACTAGGGAGCAAGCGCAGAAGAGTGGCTGGGAAGGAAGGAACATAGCTAAAACCTCTCTGTATAGAGATGGTTTTCCAGACCTCTATATTCACATTAGATATCATTTATGCTTTTAACTATTGCCAGACTCCTTTGCTCCAGCCACCACATCCAACCTCATTCCAACTCTGCCTCACTTAAATCCAATTCATGAACATCACCTGGGATGTCATTGGTCCTCTTCAAAAAAAGAAGGACAAATAACAATATCCAATCTGGTGCTGGAAGCTCCTGCCCTGGCTCTCTGCACTTCTGACTAGTGATCATTCATCATATATAGTCTCAATCAAGGCTCACTAACTATTCCTCAGCCATCTTCAAGTCATATCCCATGCCTAGCCTACCCTCTCCCTGCCCCCTAGTTTTCCTATACTAACTGATGATAGTGTCAACTCTGGTAACAAATGACCAAAGATTCACACTGTTAACTCCTAAAATACCAAAGAGCTCACACAAATTAAAAGCAAAAAGGTTTCTTTATTCCACTGGGAGGAAGTAGACATATGTATTGGGGTCTCCTCTAGTAAGAAACCTGAGGCATTGAGACTAAATCTTGATTTATATATTTGTGCCTAGATAAAGTATTAAACAGTGGAATGTAGAACAGTGAAGAGGCACAACATCAAGAGTGAGACAAGGTTGTCTAAAGACCAAAAATCCATCCATAGCAGGGCTTCATGTCTGGGCCTGTTGATGCTTGCTCAAGCTCAGGGATTATCAGTTCTATGATTTAGTTGCAGCAGGGTTCATCCAGAAGGTGAGCCCAAAGGATTGTTGTTATGCCAAGCTCAGGGCACTGCTTGCTTGCTAGGGTTTCTCCTAATAGTAAAAGAATAGAGGGGTGGTCATGGACCTGTAACGATTGGAATGATGCCACCTGCTGGAGACTTACTGTAGGAAAGCTCCACCATGAGGAGAAGGTCTCTGAGGGCAAGACCATGCATCTTTTCTTTGGCATCAGGAAGTGACGTTGGCTTGGGGGAGGAAGAAGGGAGAGGCTGGTGCTCTGACTGACTCTCTTTTGTGTGGACTCTGGTGGAGAGCAGAGCTAGGGATGCACTCTCCCTTTAATAGATAGAGGAATCTAGGCCTTTCTCTCTCTCTTTACCAAATTTTTATTCTCCTTAATAAATGCTTAAAAGTCTAACTCTTGCTAAAGCTTATAATTTATTGGTGACCACTCATTAGATATTTTAGACAGTATAGCAAGAATTTTAGCCTTTACAGACCCTAACAATAGTAATCAACTGATATTACCACCACTTCCCTCTATGTGTGGCCTTCTCCTATGTTAGTTCCCTGAGGGCAAATACTCTTTTGCTCCCTTGCATCACTAGTCTAATGCTGAACATCCATAAGAAGTCCTGAAATCACTTAACCTCTTTCTGCCTCAGTTGCCTCAATTGTAAAATAAGGATAATAATAGTACCTAACTCACAAGGTTATTGTGGAGATCAAATGAGATAACCTTTGTAAAGAATTTAGCATAATGCTCCGCACTTGGTAGATGCTTAACAAATGCTTATTCCTTTTCCTGTTACTCCTCCCCTCTTTACATCCCATTCATTGCTTTATTATTTTTTTCCTTCTTCTTCTTCTTCTTCTTCTTCTTCTTCTTCTTCTTCTTCTTCTTCTTCTTCTTCTTTTTCTTTTGTGGGGTAATGAGGGTTAAGTGACTTGCCCAAGATCACACAGCTAGTGTCAAGTGTCTGAGGCCAGATTTGAACTTAGGTCTTCCTGAATCCAGGGCCTGTGCTTTATCCACTGCGTGTAGCTGACCCCAATTGTATTTTATAAATAGTTTTCTTGGCTTCACCTTCTCCCCACCTTTAATCAATCATAGGATTTCAAACTCTAAAGGATGAAAGGGATGTGGATTGAAAGCCAGAAAGGATTAAGATGTCTAGTCCAGCTCCCTCACCTCATAGATGGGCAATCTGAAATCTGAAGAGACAGAGGCAAGGCACTTGCCCTGGGTTATAAGAATGGTCGCCAGGGTAAACTCCCAGAAGTAAAACTCTGGTTCTGTCACTTCCATGCTCAAAAATTGTCTGTAGCTCCCCAATTTATATTGAATAGAGCTGCTACAAGTATTCTGCTAAGTTGTTTGTGCCACATTTTCTTTTTAGAGAACTTGACATACTAGAAGTAAGTCTATAGAAACATGAAGATAAGATCATAAGTAAGATTTTGATCTGGAAAGGACATTAGTGATCTTTTAGTCCAAACTTTTCATTTTATAGTTGACAAAACGGAAGCTGGGAAAAGTCAAATGAATTAACCAAAGTAACATAGTCAGTAAGATCTGAAGTAGGATTTGAACCCAGTTTTTTAGACTTTAAATCTAGTACTTTAAAAATGTTCATAGTGGCTGAACAAGTTGTGGTATATGAATGTGATGGAATACTATTGTGCTGTAGAAAATGATGAGCAGACAGATTTCAGAAAAACCTGAAAAGATTTATATGAACTGATACTCAGTGAAGTGAGCAGAACCAGGAGAACAATGTACATAGTAATAGCAATATTGTTTGATGATCAACTGTGCTAGACTTAGCTCTTCTCAGCAAAACAATGATTCAAGGCAATCCCAAAAGACTCATGATGGAAAGTGCTCTCCACATCTAGAAAAAGAACTATGGAATCTGAATGCAGATCTAAGTATACTGTTTTCACTTTATTTGTTGTTATTTTTTCTTTCTTTTGGTTTTTCTCTTTTGTTCTGATTCATTTTTTACAACATGACTAACGTAGAAATATGTATAACATGATTGTACATATATAACCTATATCTGATTGCTTGCTGTCTTGGTGAGGGGGGAAGGAAGGGAGGGAGGGAAAAAAATTTGTAACTCACAATTTTACAAAAATGAATGTTGAAAACAATCTTTACATGTAATTGGAAAATAAAATATTACCAAAATAAATAAAATATTCAAAAACAATTTTCATAACACCACACAAAACTCAAATAGTAGTCATAGATGGCTCAATGCCAACTTCAAATAAGGCCTCTATTGAAGTGCCCCAGGGCTCTGTGTTTGACTGCATGTTGTTTAATATTTTTGTTAATGAATGGATGAAGGTATAGATGACATGCTTATCAAATTGGCTTATGACAGAAAGCCTGGAGGGAGAGCTAATGCATTGGTTGATAATAAGAATTTGATTTTTATAGACTAGGACATTAGGCTTAGTCAAATAAGATTAAATTTAATAGAGATACATGCAAAATATCATAAAGTCTGTCCCAAAAGTCTTAGTGCAGAGACATGTAAAATATAATTACATGATGTTCCAAAACTTTACTAGAGCTTAAAACTACATGATGACTTTGGGGAAATCCTGTACTTCAGTTTAAAAATTCAATTTCATGAATGTAAGATGGGGGAAGCTTGGCTAGATAACAATTCAGTTGAAAAAAGATCTGGGGATTTAGTATACTGGGTAAGTCAGCAAGGAACCAAACATATTCTTATCTTGGATGAAGAGAGGCAGAGTATCTAGAAAGAATATGGTTATATTGTCATCTTCCCTGGTGAGGCTAGATCTTTACTATTGTGTTCAGTTCTGTCCTCTAAATTTTAGGAAGAACGTCACTAAACCAGAGAGAAGCCAGAGAAAACTGACCCTGGTGACTGAAGGTCATGAGATCATGCTCCAAGGATCTTGTACAAGGAATCAGGAATGTTTTTCTTGAGGTAAAAACAAGCAAGCAAACAAAAAGATTTAAGTGGACTTGAGAATGTCTTCAAACAACTGCTGAAAGGCTTTTATTTCTAAGAATAATTTGATTTGATTTTCCTCGGCCCAAAGAGCAAAGGTAGCCTCAGTGGATGGAAGTTTCAGAAGGTCAAATTTAAGCTTGATATAAGGAAAAACATTCTAATAATGAGAGCTGCCTAAACATGAAGTGGGCTGCCTGGGTGGAGGGGGCAGGTTGTTGTGGTTTCTCACAGAATTACAGAATTTGAGAGGTGGAAGATACTTCACATAGTACCTGAAAAAGAGCCCCTTCTACAAGAGCCAGTAAGGATTCAACCTATGCTTTAAGAGCTTTAATGAGGGGGAAAATCCTACCACCCTACAAAGCCCATTCCCCCTTTCAATAGCTCTGATTATTAGGACCACTTTCCATCTGATACAGGCCTAAATTTAGCTCTGTACCTTCCACCTGTCATTTCTGGTTCTGCTCCCTAGGGCCTAGTCAAACAAGTCTAGTTGTTTTTCCATATGGATGTATTATAATATAATGGAAAAAAATACTGGATTCTAAGTCAGAGGCCCTGGGTTCAAGTCCTATCCTTGCTACTTATGGTCTGTCTGACCTTGGGCAAGTCAAATAGTCTCATCCTCATCTGTAAAATAAGATCTTAATCTATGATACTATGGCCTATCAAATATTTGATGACAGCTATCACATTCCTTTGGGGTCTTTTCTCCTCTAGGCTCTATATTTCTAGTTCATTCAACCAATCCTCATAAGGCAAGAACATGAGACCCTTGACCATTCTGGCCATCTTCCCTTAGAAACTCTCTTAGCTTACCAATGTCCTTCCTAAAACAGAAAGCCCAGAACTGCATATAATTCTTCATGTATGGTTCAGTCAGGACAAAGTACAGTGGAAGCTATGACCTCCTTATTCTTAGAAGCTAGCATTCTCTTAAAGTAGCCTCTATCACTCTGTTTATTCATATTGAGCTGCCTGTCTTTTCACTGCATCCTGGGCCATTGCCAGTCATCTTGACTTTTGCCTTGCCACTGGACCTTGATGATTCTGGAAGAAGACTTTGGGCTCAGTTACATCCAATGCATGCCCAAATCAAGTTATCACTGTGTGATAACATTGGTCCTTTTTGAAAATGAAGGACAAACAACAATAACCATTACCTATAGACCTTATATGAGACAAATTTCTATTTCCCCTACCTTGTACTTGTCTTTACAATTTTTATACAATTCAATTTTTGAATCTATGAAATATATTTATCCCTATTAAATTTCCCCTTATTAGATTCAGCCCATTGTTCTGATCTGTCAAGATCTTTTTTGTATCTCAACAATATCATCCTATGTCAAGTAAACAAGCATTTTTTTTGAAGGGCCATGAGGGTTAAGTGACTTTCCCAGGGTCACACAGCTAGTCTGAAGTCGGATTTGAACTCAGGTCCTCCTGAATCCAGGGCCTGTGCCACCTAGTTGCCCCAACAAGCATTTATGAAATGACAACTATATGCCAGTTATTGTGCTAAATGTTGGGGATGAAAAGAAAGGCAAGGAGCTTGCAGTCTGATGGGGGAGACAACATGAACAATTATATACAGATAATAAATATAGAGGATAGAGATCATCAACAGAGAGAAGGTATTAGTATTAAGGGACATTGGGAAATGATTCTTATAGAAGGTATGATTTTAGCTGGGACATGAAGGAAGCCAGGAGATGGAAATGAGAATGGGCAGAACTACAGGCACGTGGGACAGGGGTGTCAGCCATCCCTCTCAGCACTGTGTCATCTGCTTGGTTCTCCCCACTGTAGGTCTTTAAGCAAATGTGGCATGAGCACCTGTTAGACATCGTATAGAGGGAATCTCTTTTCAGATCTAGGTTGGGCTAGTAGTTGACCTCTTAAGTGCATACTATGATTCTGTGAGCCCATTATCCTTTATTCTCTACTTTTTCCTCCTCAGCAAAATAGCCTAATTCTCCTGAGGTCTCTAATGGTAGAGTTCAACTGATCTCTAGTTTCTAGAGGATTCACTTTCAAAGCTTTTCAGTGGCTTCCTTTTGCCTCTGGATAATATATAAACTGCTCAGCCTAGCATTTAAACCCTTCCAAAATCTAGCTCCAATATACCCACCCAGACTCTTTCACATGCTATCCCTTTGCACACTCAATGTTCCATTCAAATTGGTCAATTCATGGTTGAACAAATTCATCATTGTCTTTATTTTATTTGTGTCTTTGAATGTTACCCTCCATGTTTGAAATGCATCCACTTCTCATTTTTCCCTCTTTGAATCCCTAGATTCTTTTGAGACTGAGGTCAGATACCATGTTCATTATGAGCCTTTCTTCATCACCCCATTTGTTGGTGCTCTCCCCCTCCTCATATTTCTTCTATTTAATTTTCCATTTTATATCCCCTCCATTAAAATATAGGCTCTTTGGTGCAGGGCCATAGTCTTGATTCCACCATGCCTAGTACAATACCTGTCACATAGTAGGTTCTTAGGTGCTTGTTGAATTCAATTACAATTTCTTTACCTAACTCTCTTTTTTCTTCATTTCTGTTTACCTAATCCCTCTTATTTAACTGATCATCTAGGCCCTGGTCCCCTTTAATCTAAAGAGTTCATGCAATCATGCATTTCTTTAGTATCCATTAAGCACCTATTTTGTATAAAACACTATCCTATTGTAGTTCTTTGGGAACATATCCTACTCATCAATTATTAAGGCAGTTTAACCACAGGCACTTAGCCAATTACCAATTAGCATAGGCAATCATGGATTTTTACCATATTTAAAATAGCTATTCAAAAGCTATCTCATCACTACCATTTTATATCCAAGCAAGGCAAGAGGATCAACGATTTAATGCTGGAAGGGACTTTGGAGATCACCAAGTCCAACTCCCTCATTTTACAGCTGAGAAAACAGAAGCACAGAGAGGGTAAGTCACTTGTATAGTGTTTCATAGCTAATAAATATTGGAAATAGCACAGAACTTCATTTTTTCTGATGCCAAGTCTCTTTCCCTTTCATCCTCGGAGGCATATAGTGGAATATGTGAAAAACCTAGAGTGAGGAGAGCCTTGGGTTTGGAGCCTGGTCTGTAAGACCCTGAGGAAATAATTTAAACTCTCTGAACTTAAGTTTCCCTATTTACAAAATAGGCATGATAATGATGCTTTGTAATACTTACCCCAGAAGAAAGTGTCATAATTGACATATAAATTTGAGCTATCATCACCATCTTTGTTACTTCCACTACCACCATCTTCATTTTTATCTGACAAAAAACAGAGTGAACATCATGGTCATTTCTCCAGGTGTCAAATACAGGGTGTCCCAAAGCCTATTAAAGCTTAAAACAGCACTAAGATTTTTGGGACATGTTATCAGATTATGGGGCAGAAAGAAAAGGGCAGAGTGGGTAAATATGTAGTAGGGCAACTACAAACAAGAAAGGCAATGAATGTCTCTGCAATAACTTTCATGCTCCAAGTCCATTCATACAGGTCTCGCTCCTCAGTTTTCCTCACATCCTTCCTCACTATACTCTGGGCATCCTGCCAAAGTGACTGAGCAGGGCGGACAAGGTTCCCTGCCTGAGTATACTTGCCAAGATGATTTGAGAGGCCTCAACAGAGCTCCTTCCCTTCTCACCCTGTTCCCCCTCTCCAACATCCTCAACCGGATGTATGCCAGAAAGTCTACTTCAGAGTTTCTGTCCTTTGGGTATTCTGGAATCTTCCATTAAAAGGGGGGCTATCTTAGGGAAGAAACACATCTAAAACGTTTATGAGCCAACACATGGAAGGATTACAGAATGGCAAAGTTGGAAGGGATCTTGAAGGCCGTCTAGTCCCTACTCCTCATCAAAATCATGAAGAAATCCACTTGCTCAAGATTATATAGTTAGTAGCAAAGTAAGGCTTCAGTTCAACTCAGGATTTTTGGTCCAAGAGGAATTTGTTGACAGGTAAGATTAGTGCTTTGAAGGAATGGGACTTAAATGTGGTATTGGGAAGACAGAGAGGAGGAGAGAGAGAGAGAGAGAGAGAGAGAGAGAGAGAGAGAGAGAGAGAGAGAGAGAGAGAGAGAGAGATTGAGAGAGTCCTTTCCCTGAGAAGAACTGAAAGGGGACACAAGAGGGGCCTTGATTAACCAGTTGATGTCAATTAACCTTACAAAGGGATATTTGCTGTGATGGTAGAGGACAGATGCAAAAGAATCAAATCCAAACAAGGTAGTTCACTCTCTTTCTTGCACACATACAAGGTTCCCTAAGCAGAGTGGCCTTACACTTGAAGCACAAGGATACTGATGAATATGTGTAGGAAACATATGGTCATGACCTCTGGATAGCCCCTGGAGGTCCTTAACTGTCTTTTTTAAAAAATTAATTTATTTCATTTTTAATTTGTGCAATAAAACAAGAATTTCCATAACATAATATAATAAAAAGATGGTTGCACATGAAACTGCAAATCCTTTATGAACAACTATTCCTTTTAAATATATAATAAAGTTATCTTATTTTCTTTTTTCCCTTTTTCCCCTCCTGCCCCTACCCTAGAGATGGCTTCTATTAGATACAAATATATATCTTTCTATAGAGTATCCATTGAATTTGCTTCTGTATGTGGCATCATCAATGGATGAGTTGCTCCCCATGTTCAAATGGGCTGGCCCCTTCTGGGATTAGATATCTCAGCTCATGGGTTAACTGCTGGGTTAGATCAAGTAGTTGACCAGTGTTGAGTCCTCAAGATTTAGTTACTGCTGCCACTGGCTTCAGAATTCCAATTGTTGATGGGGCATTTGATGAATCTTCTGATTTCACAAGTTACCTGGGTATTTCCATTGATGAATATCCCTGTCTTACTGGTTGTCTGGCACTCCCATCTCTAAAGATATACACCTAAGGGGGCGGCTAGGTGGCACAGTGGATAGAACACTGGCCCTGGATTCAGGAGTACCTGAGTTCAAATCTGGCCTCAGACACTTGAGACTTACTAGCTGTGTGACCCTAGGCAAGTCACTTAACCCCCATTGCCCTGCAAAAAAAAAAAGATATACACTTAAGATCATGAAAAAAGAAACACAACAGAGACAAACAGAGGAGCCTTATGTTCATGGACACGTGGTAGCTGGGTTGGAGTTAGTGCCCTCTACTCCTCCTTCTTACTTGAAAGCTTCCAGGGAAGAGTGTAAGAGATTGTCTGCTAAAACTCTTGTATGCATACTTTTTTGGGGAACAGTTTTGGCTCAGCAGCCAATTAAAAATATTTAAAAATTATAACAGAGTAGGCCAACAAGAAACAGATGGACTGTGCATTTTCTTAAGTGAGGAGACATGACCCATGCTTCAAAATGGACTCAACAAGCATCCAGATGGATTGGAACCAAGCAGGGAATATTGTGCTTACCCTTAGGACTGTGGCCTCATCTATTAAACCATAAATATTTTCTTCAAGAAAAAAATCAATGTTCTAGACATCATGAACATCAAACAACATCACAAGAAGTAAAAGTGATCCTAACAGCCTGAAATGACTGGATACAGATGTAAGAGTCATTTCAGAATGAACTGTTTTTGCACAATCCAACCTAAAATTAGTTTATTCTTTCATTTGGCAAATATTTATTAAAGTCCCAGTATATGGTAAGAATCCATTGTGGCCTAAAGTAATGGTTTAAAATACCTTCATATTAGACAAAAAATTAAAGATGAGGGGATACTGTATATAATTATAACAACTTTAACCTGACCTGACCTATTAAAATAAGTTGTTAAAAATGGAAGTGGAAAAAGGCAACAATATTTCCCTAGGGTGTCACAATTCCTCAAAGTTTAAATATTGTAAGGTAGTTGCCACTTTAAAGAGGCCAAAAGATCCAGGAAATTACCTTAGCCAGCAAACACTTGATTTCTTTGCCAAGTGGAGAAAAAATGGCAGCTAAGGTCAACACTGGTTTAGAAGACAAACTCATTTGTAAATCACTATACTGGATGATGACAAATGATTTCTGGCAGAATTGCCTCATAAAACAATGAAAAGCAGTGGAGAAAACAAGTCTACAGCAAGCTTGCCTTGAGGCTCAGCTAAACTTTATCATCCCAAGAGCATTTAAAAATGAAAGTGTCAAGAAGAAAACAAATAAACAGAAAATGAAACAAATTTGTCAGCATTTCTACAACAATTTATTTTCATCAATCAATCAATAACCAGAACTTATTAAATGTCTACCATTAGCTAGGTACTGCACTAGGTATGTGGGACACAAATACGAAAAAAAAAAATAGAATAAGCTCTCCAGGAGCATTCTAATGGGCAAGAAGACAAACATATATCAGCATTAGCAGAATAAAGATAAAGAAAATTAATAAAATGAATACAAAGTAGTTAAATATGAGAGTCTGGGAGGGAGGGCAGCGGGCAGCAGCAATTGGGGGAATCAGTAAAGGTTTCATGTAGAATATGGTGGGTAAGCTGTAGAAGTGAGGTGGGATGGGAGACTGCATTTTTGCAAGTAGGAATGATCAGTGTAAAGGCACTGGGAAATGGAAAATATAGTGTCATATGTGGGAACAGAGAGAAGGCCAGTTTCGCCAGATTGCAAAGTGTGGGAGAGTAATGTCCAGTGAGGCTAGAAAGATAGACCGGGGCCAAATTGTGAAGAGCTTTAAAGTTAAACAGTGTTTACTTTATCTGAGAGGCAATAGGGACACATTGAATTTGATTGGATAGGGAGTGACATTGTCAGATCCAGACTTAAGAAAAATGATTTTTGGCAGCAGTGTGGACAATGGAATAAAGTGGGGAGAGATAAGAGGCTGGGAGAACAATTAAGAGGCTGTTAGAACAATCCACGTGAGAAGCAATGAAGACCAGAACTAAGAGGATGGTCTGTGAGTGGAGATGAGTCAGGTGTGATAGATGTTGGGAAAGTAGGAATGGTAAGATTTGGCAATGGTTTGGATATGTAGGGAATGGGATAATGGGATATTGTATAGTGATGAGGTTATGCACTGAGAGTAGAATAATGTGGTGCTGTTGACAGAAATAGGAGAGTTTGTTGTTTTTCAGCAATGACAGAAGAACTATTACATTTGGACTTTAACACCACAGCTATCTGATGTGCTATTTAAGAAAGAAGAAATGACATTTAAAACCACCAGAGTTAGGAAGAGGAGCTAAAACAGATTTAAGTTTGCAACGTTGTACAGTAGAAAGAGCATTTAATTGTGAAGTGATGACCTAAATCCAAGGACATGAATTCAAATTCTGACTATGTTGTTTATTACCTGCATGACTTTGGGAGAAGGGAGAAAGAGAATAAGCATTTATATAGTGCCTACTATAGGCCAGGCAGTGCACTATGTGTTTTTACCAATATCTCATTTGATCCTCACAATAACTCAATGAAATAGGTGATGCTATTATCCTCATTTTATCCTTGAGGAAACTGAAGAAAATATCTGTAAACTGAAGATGTTTGTCTAGATCACCTTGAAGGTTCATTCTAGCTCTAAATATGTGGTTGTGCAATTGCTCCAAACCCCAGACCATTACAGGACCTTGTAAATGAGATCCATGAGTACTCACTCAAAAAGTGACTGACCTAACAAACCATACAAGAAAGTTCTGTACATATATCTAGGGCAGGCAGTTGAGGTGGGAATGAATGGGAGAAAGAACTCATAGGAGGAAAACAGCAGGCTTGTAATGCTTTCAGGAAATTGTGTAGTGCTTTTTAATGACCCCAAGCTGCTCTGCAACACAAATACGTATCTTTTTTTTTTCTTTTTTAAGCATCAGCCTTCTCTGACAGATCTGGTGTGGCAGAGAATCCTTGAAATACCATACTCTCTGAAGAGAGTTTTAATTTCCAGAACCTTGAAAAGTAACTGACATACACAGTAAGTACTTAATAAATATTTGTTGATTATTGACTGATTGGGACTGACCCAAAGAATAATGGAGGAGCTTATGATGGTCATAAGCAGGCTACTCAATCTTTTTCCATTGATCCCCTGTGGCCAAGAAGTATTATGATTGTGCCAGGTAGAAAAAAATGAGAGATGATAAGTAGACAGCCAAAGTGCTTTAGTGGTATCAAGTAGACAAAGACTTGGGCTTTTAAAGCAATGGGTACATAATCTAGGAAAGATTTATGGGAATATATGGATAAGAATTGTACTAGAAGTAAAGACATGGACAGTTTGCATTCAGTACCTGAATTAATAAGATCTTGGATTTATTAAAGTTTTGGAATATTGCTTTAAGTGACAACATATGTGCTCACACACATAAATAAATGCATTTATGCACACGAGCCTTTTATTTCCATTTGATTCCTTTTTGATCTTTATAATTTTATTGCATTTACTTTAAATTTATATTATAGCCACTGTATATATTGTTTTCTTGGTTCTGCTTACTTGACTCTGCACCAGTTCATATGGATCTTCCCATGCTTCTCTGCATTCATCACAGATATAATTTTTTATAGCACAGAAATATTCCATTATATTCATATTGTGATCAATGTGTTTAGCCAGTTCTTCAATGGATGGACATCTAGTTTGTTTCTGATTCTTAGCTATTACAAAAAGCATAGTTTTTAAAACATATAAATGCATAATATTTTGGTATATATAGGGACTTTAAAATTGATACTCGTAATATAAACCCAATAATGGAATATCTGGTTCAAAGGAGTATAATTTAATCACCTTATTTGCATAATTCCAAATTGCTTTCCAAAATGGTTGTACCATTTCACAGCTCCACCAATAATGTAATAGTGTGCTTTGGGCCAGGTAGGTGGTGTGGTGGCTAGAGCACCAGCCCTGGTGTCAGGAGGGCTTTAGTTCAAATCTAGCCTCAGACACTTACTAGCTGTGTGACCCTGGGCAAGTCACTTAACTTCAATTGCTTTAAATATCTGTGGCCTCTCCATTCATCCCAATGTATATCTTGCTACTGGACCCAGATGGCTCTGGAAGAGAGATTGAGGTTGGTGAACTTGCTCAGTCCTTCCTCACTTAAATCCAATTCACTGCAGTCATGACATCATGTCAATGCCATAGTCCTCTTTGAGAATGAAGGACAAACACACATATATGTAAAATGTTTTGCCTATTATTCCACAACTCCTCCAACATTGACTATTGCCATTTTGGGGTCATTTTTGTCAGTTTTTAGGAAGTGAGATTGTTTAATGCCAGGGTTTTAGGGTTTTTTATTGTTTTGCTTTGTTTTAAATTTGCCCTTTTCTTATGAGTGATTTTGAGTATTCTTTAATGTGATTGTGAATACTTTGAAAGTCTTCTGAGAACTATTTGTTTATATGCTTTGATCATTTATCTACTGGAGAATGGCTATTCATAATATGTATTTATTGTTTATATATCTTGTATAACCCTTATCAGAAAAAATGCATACAAAATTTTTTTCACATTCAGCAACTTTCCTTCTTATCCTAGATTTATTAATTTTGTTTATGCATAAGGGTTTTTTTTGTTTTTGTTTTTTTTTAGTCAGGCAATTGGGGTTAAGTGACTTGACCAGGGTCACACAGCAGGTAAGTGTTAAGTGTCTGAGGCCAGATTTGAACTCAGGTACTCCTGACTCCAGGGCCAGTGGTCTATCCACTGCGCCACCTAGCTGCCCCTATGCATAAGTTTTGAAGTTTCAAGTAATCAGTTATCCATTTTGTCTTTTGTCATTGCCTCTCTCTCTTGTTTAAGATTACACCTCTTACTCATAGTTGTGAGAGGTATATGACCTGCTTCTCTTCTAATTTTTAATAGTGCAATTTTAAATATTAAATTTAATGTTTTAATATTACATTTTAATATGAAAGTCACATATCCATTTAGAATGCATTGTGTTGTATAGTAAGTAAGGTGTTGGTCTAAGTCTAATTTTGGCCAGACTGCTTTCCAGTTTTCTCTGAAATTTTTATCATATAAAAGTTTTTTCCTAGGTAATTTATGTTTTCCATGTTATCAAACACTGGGTTTTTGAGTTATCTTTTTTCTAATTCTCACTTGTCTAGTCTGTTCCATTTATCTCTCTATTTTTTAGCCAATGTCAGATGTTTTGATGATTGCTGCTTTATAATATAATTTAAAGTATAGAAGTGCTATTCTGCCTTTCTTGCTATTTTTCATCATTTCCCTTGATATTCTAGATCTTTTATGTCTCTGAATGAATTTTGTTATCATTTTATAAAGTTCTATAAAGTATCCCCTCTGATTTGTATTACAGTAAAGGTGAGAATTAATTTTGGTAGTATTGTCATTTTATTATATTGGCACTGCCCAGCCATGAGCAACAAATATTCTCTCCCATCATTTAAGTTCTTTATTTCTTATTTTTTTTATTTTTTATTTTTTGCGGGGCAATGGGGATTAAGTTTCTTGCTTAGGGTCACACAGCTAGTAAGTGTCAAGTGTCTGAGGCTGGATTTGAACTCAGGTACTCCTGAATCCAGGGCCGGTGCTTTATCCACTGTGCCACCTAGCCTCCCCCAAGTTCTTTATTTCTTTAAGGAGTACTTTGTAAATTAATCTATATAAGTCTTTTGTGTTCTTTGGTAGGTCAATCTTCAGATATTTTATTCATTTTATAGTTTTTTTTTACAATAGGATTTCCCTTTCTATTATTGCTTCTTGTGTTTTGTTTATATTATATAGAAATGCTGTTGATTTTTGAGGATTTGTTTTGTAGCCAAAAAACCTTGTGGAAGCAATTGATTGTCTCATTTAGTATCTTTCTTGATTCTCTAGGATTTTCCAAATAAGCCATCATATTGTTGCTGTTATTGCTGTTGTTGTCCTGTTATTTGTACTTTGTTCTCAAAGAGAACCATGACATTAGGGAGGTGATGTTATGACTTGCAATCAATTGAATTTAAGTAAAGCAAGACTGTGTGAGGTCACCAGCCTCACTCTCTTCTCTGGAGCCTTCTGGGTCCAGGGTCAAGATGTACATCAGGACAACTGGAAATGGCTCTGATTCAGAGCCTTTTAAGCTAAGGCCTTTCACAGGTCTCAGTTTACCAGAAGCAATACCCATTCAGTGTTTAAGGCTAAGTAAGAAAGGAGGCAAAAATCATCAGCAAATAGGGATAGTTTTATCTCCTTTATACTTATTTTTATCTTTAATTCCTTTCTCTTGTCTTGATGATTTTTTTAGCATTTCCAGAACTATATCAAATAATAGAAAGAGTAGGCATACTTTTTCACTCCCATATTTATTGTAAAATGTTCTAGTGTAAACCTATTACATATGATGCCTGTTTTTGGTTTTAGATAGGTGCTTTTTAATGATATTAAAAAAGGGTTCTTCCATACCTATACTTTGTAGAGTTATTAGCGTAAAAGAATATTGTACTTTGCCAAACATGTTTTCTGCATTTATTGACGGGATCATGTGATTTTGTATGTGTTGGTTTTTAATATGATTAATTATACCGATTATATTTCTAAAGTTGAACCATCCTTGCATCCTTGGCATAAATTCTACTTGGTCATAATGAATGATTTCTTGGATAAAATATCATATAGTCTGTTAGACAGGATTTCATTTTAAAATTTGTGTTGATATTCATTAATGATATTAGCTATAATTTTCTTTCTGTGTTTTATCTTTCCCTGGTTTCAATATTAGGACAATATTGTCATATAAAAGGATGCTGGTAGGGTGATTTCTCCCTCACTTTTTGAGAATAATCTGTAAAGTATTGGTACTGTGTGTTCTTTAAAAATTGTGTAGAACTATCCTGAAAATTCACTGGACCCAGAATTTTTTTTTTGATAGTTTCTTTATAGCTAGATCTATTTCCCTTTCTAAAACTGGATTATCTAAGATCTCTATCTTAAATCGGCAGCTGGAGTCACCTCGTGGCACAGTGGATAGAACGCTTGGCCTGGAGACAGAAAGACCTGGTTTTAAAACTGATCTCAAATACGGTATGGCACAATAAGACTCTGGATAAGTCACTTTACCACTGTTTGCCATTGTTTTTGCAACTTTAAAATAAGGATATAATTGCGCCTATCTTGCAGGGTTGTTGTGAAGATTAAATAAGAGAATATTTATTAAAAATGCTTAGCATAGTGCCTGACACTTAGAAAGCACTATATAAATGCTTATTCCCTTCCTTCTATCTGGTCTTCTTAGAGTTTGGGTATGTTATATATTTGAAGGTACTCCTCTATTTCTTTTGTGTTCTCACTTTTGTTAGCATATAATGATGAATATTATATTGAAACTATTCCTTTTACTTCTGGTTTGCTGTGATTTCACATTCTTCAGTTGCTATTTAATTGATTTGGTTTTTTTTCCCCCTCTCCTTTTTAATTATATTAGCTAAGGGCTTGTCAATTTTTCCTTTTAAAGAACCAGCTTTTGTGTTAATTTGTCATTTCTATGGGTTTTAATTTTATTTCAAATGTATCTAATTCCCCTCTAATGTTTAAAATGTCTTCTTTTGTGCTTCTTTTAGGTTTATTTGTTGACTTCCTAGTTTTTTAAAAATGAATATTCAGTTCATTAATCCTCTCTTTTTATATTTTATGAGAAATAAGATGTATTCTCCCACCCCCTTCCCTTGCCAGAGACTGCTGTAGTTGCATCACAGAAAATTTTGTATGTAGTTTTATTGCTATAATTTTCTTTTATTTACTTATTAATAGTTTTTGTGATTTATTCTTTGACCCATTCATTATTTAAGATTTCATTAAGTCTACATTTTAATTTGTGTCTTTTTTGTGGTTCATTAACCAATTATTTTTTTTATTGTATTATGGTCTATAAAGGATAAATTAACTATTTCTGGCTTGTTGCACTTGTGTGCAATAACTGTACCCTAATAGATTTCAGCATAATTTCTTTATTTATCTCTGTAAATTTTTTTTTTTAATGTTTGTTTTTGCTTTGTCAGATAGCATGATGGCAACTCAGGCTTTCTTAAATTCTATTGATGCATAGTAAATTTTTAGCATCCCTCAGTTTTATTTTTGTGTGTGTCTTTGTTTTTAAAATGTGTTTCTTTTTAAAAATAATAAACATTTTTATTTAAAGTTTTGAGTTTCAAATTCTATCCCTTCTTCCCTCCCTCCCCCTCTCCCTACCCCAATCAGATATAGGTTATACATGTGGAATTATGTAAAACATTACCATATTAGTCATTTTGTATAAGAAAACAAATAAAAGAAAAAATGAAAGAATGAATTGTTAAATTTAACTTCTGTGTAGCCTTTTTTTTCTTCTTTCTAGAGGCAATTTGTGAATTCTTCCAATTGGAATTTTGTTTTCTTTTTTAAGAAGTTGTAGACAATTGTATTCTATTATTTCCTACATTATGGTGTTAAGGTGGCTTTTTTCCCCTATCATGTTCTTCTGAGAGACCTCAGATTCCTAGGTTGTCTCTATGCAACCTGTCTGATATCACATAATGAGCTCTTTTTCTTTTCTTCATATAGATTATCCTTCACTTCTGTATTTTTGCATTCCCAATCTATTATGCTCTTGTTTGTTTCTTTGGTGAGACTTGCCATTGCAGATTCCAGTTTTTCTTTTTTGACCATTATTTTCCCTGTACATGCCATAAATTTTGCTCTTATAATTTTAATTTCTCTTTTGAAACACTCAGGAATAGCATGTTGTGGTTTTCTTTTCTCCTCAAGTTCCAGAGGGTCAGTCCTCTGTCTCATCAAATATTGGATCATTTTCCTTTGTTTTATAGTATTTATTCATAGATGCCTGAACTCATTCACTAGATCTGGAGGCCACATATATTTTTTCTGTTAATGTTTCCTATGTTGATTTATTTGCTTATGTTCAAGGTCTTTGAGCTCACAATATTTCTCTTCTTCCCAGATCCTGCCCTCATTTTAGAAGACTTCAACATAACTATTTAATTTCCCACAAACAGCCTAACTAACCACTCAGTTCTCTAAACTACTCACTTCCCTAGAGCTATTTCTCTACCCTACCTTATCCATATACAAAAATGGACACACCCTTAATCTTGCTATCATTCACAAATTGTACTACCTCCACATTTAAGAATTCTCAAATCCCCCTTTCCAACCATAATCCACTGGGCTTTCACCTCTCCTTTTGCCTTCCTTTACCAAACCCTGATCTTTGTCTATTCCATGACCTCCAGCCCCTTAACCCATCAGTTCCCTCACAGGCCATCTCCCTTGTACTATCCACTCTCTTCTCTCTTCTCCATCTTCACACCTTGATGAACCAATTAAATTCTACACTGTTCTACCCTTGTGAATCCCTCCCCTCTTATCATTTTGCTGATTATATGCAGTCAGGCTTCAGCTTTGGATCACTCCCACTATTTACTGCCTTTCTTCCCTTATGTGTGCTGCTGAACAAAGGTGGAGAAAATCTTACAACTATTATGATTGGGTCTACCACACATTTATGTTATACAACCTCATCCGGGCCCTCACTGATGCTAGGCAATCCTACTATACCTCTCTTATCAACTCACTGTCCTGCTCTAAACAGTGACTTTTCCAATCCTTTTCAATCTTTATCAGACCTCCTATTGCTCCCCTCCTCCACCCTCTCAGCTTAGGACCTTGTCTTATATTTTACTGAAAAAACAAATTGAGGCTATTTGCTGTGAGTTCTCTTAATACCTCTCTTCTTCATCTGTCACTCAAGATATCTGCTGCCACTATTTTTTCTTTACCACTCACATGATGAAATGATCTTACTTCTTACTAAGGCTAATCTCTCTTCCTTCTCAAGTGATCCCATTCCATCCCATCTCTTCCAACAGATTTCTCCTTCTGTCATCCCCACACTATCATATGTTTTCTTTAAAAAAAAAATTAAAGTTTTGAGTTCCAAATTATATCCTTTATTCCTTCCTCCTCTCCTTCCTCACTGAGGCAGTAAGCAATCAGATATAGGATATATATGTACAAGTGTGTAAAACATTATTGCCATATTAGTCATTTTGTATAAGAAGACTGGAATAAAAGAAAAAAATGAAAGAAATGAAAAATTGCATGCTTCAGTCTGTGTTCAATCAATATCGGTTCTTTCTTTGGAGGTGGATAGTATGCTTCATTGTTAGTCTTTTGGGATTATCTTGGATCATTGTATTGCTGAAAATAGCCAAGTCATTCATATTTCTTCATCAAATGATATAGCTGTCACTGTGCACAACAGTTCTCCCAGTTTTGCTCACTTCACTATACATTAGTTCACATAAGTCTTTCCAGGTTTTTCTGAAATCATCCTGCTTGTCATTTCTTTCTTTCTTTCTTTCTTTTTTTGGTTGGGCAAAGAGGGTTAAGTGACTTGCCCAAGGTCACAGAGCTAATAAGTGTCAAGTGTCTGAGGCTGGATTTGAACTCAGGATTTGAACTGACTCCAGGGCCAGTGCTCTATCCACTGCGCCACCTAGCTGGCCCCCTGCTTGTCATTTCTTATTGAACAATAATATTCCATTACAATCACAACTTGTTTAGCCATTCCCCAATTGATGGGCGTCTCTTTGATTTCCTATTCTTAGCCATCACAAAAATAGCTGCTATAAATATTTTTGTGCAAATAGGTACTTTTCTCTTTTTCTTGATGTCTTTGGGATATAAATCTAGCAGTGGTATAGCTGGATCAAAGGGTCTGTACAGTTTTATAGTCCTTTGGTCATCATTCCAAATTGCTCTCTAGAATGATTGGATTAGATTACAACTCCACCATCGGTGGATTAGTGTTCCATATCATATCTTTTCGATCTCTTTCTGTCTAGTGTCTTATTTCCTACTGCCTACAAACATGCTCATATATTTCCCATAGTGAAAAACACCCTTACTTGATCTTTCCATCCCTGATAACTATTGTCCTATAGGTCTTCTGCCCTTTGTGACTAAACTCCTCAGAAGGGCTTCTATAGTAGGAGTCTCCACTTTCCTCTTACTTTTTTCTTAACCTTTTGCATTTCTACATCTATTTTTATTATTCCATCGAAACTGCTCTCTTCAAAGCTACCTGTTATCTCTTTGTTGCCAAATCTAGTGGCCTTTTTTCAATCCTCATTCTCCTTGACCTCTTTTCAGCCTTTGACACTGTTGATCACTTTCTCCTCCTTGATATTCTCTTCTGCTTAGGCTTTTGAGACACCAACTCTCTCCTGGTTCTCCTCTTGTCAGAGGCTGCTTCTGTTTAGTTTCAGTTTTTGGATCCTCATCCAGATAACACCGTCTAACTGTAGGTGTCCCGCAGGGTTCTGTCCTGGGCCCTCTTCTCTTTTCTCTCTATATTACTTCACTTTGTGAAAGTGTTCCTATGGATTTAATAACCATAACTATGCCATTGATTCTCAAATCCACCTATCCTGACCCAAACTGTCTGCTAGCTTCCAATCTCACATCTCCATCTGCCTCTCAAACATCTCAAACTGGATGTCTAGTAGACATCTTAACTCAATGTGTCCCAAAACAACTCATTATCTTAGCTCTTAAACCACACCCACCCTACCTTCCTAATAATATAGAGAGCAACACCATCTTCCTACTCCCCTAGGCTCACAACCTAGGAGTAATCCTCAGCTCCTTATTCTTGCCACTGATATCCAATCTGTTGCCAAGGTTTGTTGATTTCACCTTTGCAACATCTCTTAAATATGCCCCCTTCTTTCCTCTGACACTGTCACCACTCTAGTGCAGCTCCTCATTACCTCATAGCTAGACTGTCATAATACCCTGCTGATGTGTCTGCCTGCCCCAAGTCTTTCCTCCTTCCAATTCACCTTCTATTCAGCCATCAAAGTGATTTTCTTAAAGTTCAAGTGTGACTATGTCACCCCCCCATTCAATAAACTTCAGTGGTTCCCTATTGCCTCCAGGATCAAATACATAATTCCCTGCTAGGCATTTAAAGCCCTTTATAACCTAGCCCACTCCTACCTATTCAGTATTCATATACTTTATTCCTTGCCACATACTATTTGATACATAGACCCTGGCCTTCTGTCTTTTTCCATGAACAAGATACAGTCTTTCAACTCTGGGCATTTTATCTGGCTGTCTCCAATGCCCAGAATGCTCTCTATAGTCTCTGCCTGATGGATTCCCTAGCTTCTTTTAAGTCCCAACTAATGTCCCACCTTCTACAGGAAGTCTTTTTCAACTCCTCTTAATTCACATTCCTTCCCTCTGCTACTTATTTCTTATTTGTCCTATATATAGCTTGTTTGAACATATTAGTTTGTTGTTTCTCCCATTAGAGTGACTGTCCTTGAGGGCAAGAATTGTCTTTTGTCTCTTTTTGTATCACCAGTGTTTAGCACAGTGCCTGACACATAGTAAGCACTTAATAAATGTTTATTGATTAATAGATTTAGATCTTTGGTAATTTCAGTCATTTCCCCCATGATTTCCCCCTATTCTGATTCTGTCCCATCTGATGGTGGTTCCTTTGGGGACTGGATCCCAAAGCAGCTTAGTGTCCTCCCATAGAGGACAATTCATAGTTCACCAGACTGTTTCTGCCCCAAGTGATTTTTGGGTGGTCAGAACTGGCCTTATTTGATGCTATACTCCTTTTCTCAAGCTTAGTGGAATGTTCTGCCTCCCTTCCCCACTACCTTCACATGGTATTCCATTCTGGTGTCCCATCCTATTTCCTCTGTTCCTTAATTCTCTGGCCCAGTACTAGCAATTCATAGAGTTGCCATGTTAGTACAATGGAGTTGTCCTGTACTAGCTCCAGCAGTTCAGAGCTTTGCAGCTCTGGTGCTATGGGAATGTGTTCCCCAATAGGGTTTTGCTCCTAAAGCCATGCTCTCTGTCACAGCCCAAGATGACTTCTGTAGCATGGAGGCCACTGGAAAGGGAGAGAGGGTACCAGAGTGTGGGGTTGGATTTTGTTGGAAGTACATGTATGCGATCCTTGAGGTCATTAGTGTAGCAAAGGAAATGGGGGAGGGGTGCTGAGTAATCTTTGAGTCAGTGAGCTTCAGTTCATGGTTTTGTTGTTGTGATTGTGGTTTCTATTGTTGTTGTTTTGCTTTCCTTTGACACATAATTTCTCTTTTGAAGAAGTTTGTGGGGATCAGAGAAAATATCTGGTCCTTCATATTGTTGCTTATTTGACCCAGAACTACCACAAAACAAATCAAATCTTGATCTATTTTTTCCAAAAAAATAAGACTGCTTTTTACATATTTTTTGTTTTGTTTTGTGTGGAGCAATGAGTGTTAAGTGACTTGCCCAGGGTCACACAGTTAGTAAGTGTCAAGTGTCTGAGGTCAGATTTGAACTCAGGTCCTCCTGAATCTAGGGACAGTCCTTTATCCATCGCGCCACCTAGCTGCCCCACTTTTTACATATTTTAAGATGGATCTCATGTGTTCCCTGTGTCTTATTATCAAGGTTACATATTCCTATTTCCTTAACTGATCTTGACATGGCATAGTTTGCCACGACACTTGCCATTTTGGTCACTTTCTTTTGTTCATGTTCCAGGTTGCCAACATCCTAAAACTGGAGTCCCCAGAAATGAATACTTAATCTGGGACTTAATCTTCCCTTGCTCTAGACACTGTCTCTCAAGACAGTTTACAATCACATTAGGTGATTTTTTTCTTTATTTGCTTGGGTTTTTTTTTAGTTTATTTTTTGTTTCCATATCACAAAATTAACTGAACATCCCTGGTCCTTGAGCCCCAGCTCTATGTATAATTGTTTGATCGTTCTTGGTCCCAGTTTCTTTTTGGCTTCTTGGTCTGAGATCTGCCATACCCTATTTCAAACTACCTTTGCTACCTTCTTCTGCTCCTGCTGCTTTTCTTGCTATTGTTCAGTTGTGTCCGACTCCTTGTGATTCCATTCAGGCTTTTTTTTGGCAAAGATACTGGAGTGGTTTGCCATTTCCTTCTCCAGCTCATTTAGCAGATGAGGAAACTGAGGTAAATAGGCTTAAGTGACTTTTCCAGGGTCACATAGCTACTAAGTGTCTGAGGCCAGATTTGAACTCAAGTCTTCCTGACTCCAGGCCAAGTACTCTATCCACTTTGGTATCTAGCTGCCCTACTACTGTTGCTGTCAGACTTTCCTAATCTGGTATCTATTATTTTTTTTTCTTCTTTCTTACCCTATATATCACACACTCCAATCTACTAGGTTGCATTTTTTAGGATTTGTTTTTACAGGAAAAGAGAATGTAAAAGTTGGGAAATAACACAGCAGGATAATGTAATTAGAAGTGAGGAAAGAAAACTTTCTTATTTTAGTCTAAATGTTTGGTGGCTTCTTAAACTATAGTTTCTAACTATAGTTTTCTGGGTCTAGGTTGACCTCTTGTTTCCTCCTCTAGGACATTGGGGCTCTAGGCAGGAAAAACAATGTGTTCAATGCCTCCCCACTGATAAGAGCTTTTCTTTCTTGGGTTCACTGGATTAAAACTAATGGCCCATTCTAGAATGTTAACCTCACTCTCAGGAGATTGGAAAAGCTCTTGAGTTTAGGTATTTTGCCAACTTTTTAATTTATTTACTAACTGAATTGTACCCCACCCCCATACACATACCCTTCACCATACCAAAAAGACAAGGAGCTCTTCTAAATCTTTGCTTTCTATGAGACATAATTAGAGAGATGGTCTTCTCATCTCCTCAAAAATAGTATATCAAAACAAGTCCATCCACCACGCCCAGTGACTTCTGTTACATTCTGGCCCATTTTGACTTTCCCTGACCTTTCTTAGCCCCAGGAACTCTGCATAAGCTCTCTGAAGGCACTGACAATTCATGAATATTGTGAGCAGCTAGCCAGTCAAGGATGTCTGTAAGCTGGACCTTAGGGAGGCATGTTGGGAGATGAACCTGAGAACTCCAAACAGGGCTTGTCTGCTGAGGGGGCTACTTGTTCCAGCCTCCATGCTTGGGAAATGGCAGGCCAGGTCACCATCCTTCTCACAAATGCTCCTCTGGCCAGAGAGGATACTTTTTGGAAAAGTCTCATGCTCCCCAGTTGTTTCTGCAGTTTTAGGACACCACAAGACATTTGTCTCCCTGGTTCCTAAGCATCACAGCCACAAGCACAGGGAAGAAGGATGGGGTGGAGCCTGTTGAGGAATAGGGAAAGCAAGAGCACAGTCAGGTAGGTAGACAGTGAAAGAGCCCCAGGCCTTCTTAACTCTGCAGGCATTGGAATGGAGACAAGGCTAGGACGACTCCCTTCCGGTCCAGTTTGGGAATTGTTCACCATCTTTCCAAAAGTTAATTTAAACACACACACACACACAGAAGCATTGTAATGATAATCAACTGCAGATGAGCATTTGCTATGGTGAATGGAATGAAGGGATTCTGTCCTATGTGATTACAAAGGTGGGAGCAACTTCAATTCAATAATTGAACATTTATTCAGGACCTACTATGTGTCAGGCACTGTGCTAGGTGCTGGTGGTACACCTCTAGAGTCTTGTGTTTCCTTAATAGTGCTGCTTTTGAAGAGACATTGACAAAGGGTTTCAGAGGAGGGCAAATGAAACAACAAAGGGTCTGAAAAAATCATACCATAAGAGGAATTGGTGAAAGAAATAAGGATATTTTTTAGCCTGGAGAAGAGAAGGGAAAAGGAAGCATGATTGACAGGGGGCATTAGACATTCTTTGTTCCAATGGACAGCCATGAAGCTTTCAGGAAGACAAAGCAGATTTTGGATCTGACTAGGAAACACCCCCCACCCCCCCTTCCATTCCACACTCTCCCCAGCTACCCATGACCCTAGCACAATTATTTGCCTTCCTTCCTTCAACTTTTTAAACCTCGGGGAAGATTCAGATCTGGAGTTGGGCTCAGGGTGGTTCTTAGCTTTAAATAGACTAGATCAGTCATTTATAACTGCTGGGATATTAGTCAGAAGCTGCCAGCCCCAATCTCCTCTGATGTGAAAGAAGCAGGGGAAGTCCCCTCCTGAACTCCCCAGGGCCCAGAACTTCATAAGGAGCTAGAGATAAAGAGGACCCACCTGCGTGCACTGCTTCCCTGCTCTTTAAATGCTGAAATGCACACCCTGGGACATTGGAAGAGGCGGCCTGAGCAAAGCACTGGCAGGGTCTGTCAGAAGGAGCCAGGAGAAGCAGGCCTGGGCTGTAATTAACAGGACCTGTAATTGTGGTATAAATAAGGACCCCAGCACTGACAACTATTGTTATTGAAATGTCATGTTTTGAATGCAAAAGTACAGTCAAAAATGTAGAGAAGCCTGGTGCTATTAATGTATGCAAATATGCTTTAATTAAGGCTCAGCTACCACTGGCTTAAAGGAGAGAACAAACGCCACTTAAATACTTAAGCAAATGTTATAATGGCTTGTCTGACAGGCCATGATAAATGGTAAGTGACACTACAAACACCACCAAGGGGGAAAAAAAAAATCCATCCTCAGTCTCTCCCATCTGGGGAGAGGTCTGCAAAAATGGACCATTCCCAAGAGCCCAGGATTGGGACATTGTTGACTTCTGCTTATTGGACTCCTGGGACCCAGATCAAAGCTGGGGTGTGTTCCGTGGTAATAGCCCAGGACCCAGATTTCTCAAAATATGGAAATATCGGAGTCTCTTTCTCAAACTCTGCCAGCAAAAATCCAATATTCAGCTACACTCTGAAGGCCAAACTGCCGCCACTCCCCCAGCCTCTTTTTCTCTTCTAATAATTCTCTTCTGTGGCTCCATCTAGAATCCAAATATGCTATTCCATCAGAAAGAAAGCCGGATGTGGAGATAGTAAGCCCTGCGTTCAAGTCTCTCTTCTGACACATACTGGTCCTGTGGCTGTCAGTAAAGTCATTTAACCTTCTCACTGCTCTAGGCAACTCTCTAAAACTCTAGGAAGTCCCACTAGGGAAGTTCCACATCTGGGTGATGTCTACACCAGAGAAATCACCTGTGTAGACAACAATTCCTATTTCTAATAAAAGACTGACTTCAGAAATAAAGGACAGGAGAGCATAAACATCTGAAAGAAATCCACCCAGAATTCAATTCAATTCAATTCGACTTGCATTTATTAAGTACCTACCAAGTGCCAAGTATGATGCTATGTAATTGAAGATGCAAAGACAAAAACTGAAACAGTCCCTGAAGTAAGACCCTATGTATCAATTTTCCACGACAGGATTAGAAAATATCACCTGAGTGTTGGTACCTACTATGTTTTGTTTTGTTTTGTTTTTTAGCAGGACAATGAGGGTTAAGTGACTTGCCCAGGGTCACACAGCTAGTAAGTGTCAAGTGTCTGAGTCCGGATTTGAACTCAGGTCCTCCTGAATCCAGGGCTGGTGCTTCATCCACTTCGCCACCTAGCTGCCCCTGGTACCTACTATGAAATGAAGGATATATGAAATGTTACATACTCAAGGAAATTCAAGGACGCCCTATTTATTGAAAGTAGGAATTACTTCTCTGTAAGACAGAAGGTGGTTCAAACAAACAAATAATTGAAGTTGATCATAAACAGGACTCTAATTCATGACTTTACTAATTCTTTCCTGCCATTGGCATTATAACTATTTGGCTGTAAAAGTTTTATTTTTAACAAATATTTGTTAAGATCTTATGTACAAGGCTAGGGGCAGCTAGTTGGCACAGTGAATAGGACACTGGGGCTGGAGTCAGGAAGACCTGAGTGTAAATCCAGCCTTGGACTCTTATTAGCTTTGTGACACTGGCCAAGTCACTTAACCCTGTTTGCCTCAGTTTCCTCATCTCTTAAATGAGCTGGAGAAGGACATGGTAAGAAATTGCTTTGGTAATGGCAGATGGTAAAGAATTGCCAAGAGAATCCTGAAAGAGATTTTCACAAAGAGTTATACATGCCTGAAATGACTGAACAATACTAAAAATGTGCAAGGCATTATGTTTAACCTCAAAGGCTTATATAAAATTTTGGCTGATAGATCCATAATAAAAAAAATGGGAATGGGGGACAGCTAGGTGGCACAATGGATAAAGCACTGGCCCTGGATTCAGGAGGACCTGAGTTCAAATCCGGACTCAGACACTTGACACTCACTATCTGTGTGACCCTGGGCAAGCCATTTAACCCTCATTGCCATGCAAAAAAAAAAAATGAGAATGTCTGAAAAGTATGTTCCTAACCTTTTGGACTTGACATCAGATAAGATAGTCCAGCACTACAATAGCATGCCCCTTGGTCCTACTTTCAGAGAAAATACTGAATAGAATGGACAATGGGTCTGACATGACAATTTTGTACCTTTATCCACTAGGTTTTCTAATATGTAGCTGATTATTTTTCTTCACTTATGCATCAATAAACAAATCACAGAGTAGATCACATTCAGTTACTGGGGAAATTGAAATATTCAAATAAGAGCCATAACTAGGAATTAGTTATAGCTTTTGATGTTTGAGTTAAACAACATGAGACAGGTCCTCAAATCAACATTTTTAGACAAACTTACCCTTTTCAGTTGAATGGGTAGAGGTAGAAGACAGAGGGCCCTGTCCAGTAGTGGGGAAGGAGGAAAGGCAGAGATTCTAGACTATAATTCTAGGAAAGTCACTCTTTGAGGTGGTGGGGGTGGACTGGAGGGGCATCTAGACAAGGCTAGCCTTGGAGCATCTTCTCCGTGCTTCAACCACAGGTAACACCTAATTATTCTTGCTAACCAGGTGCTCAACTCAGTCATTTCTACACTCTGGATTGTAGGTTCAGTCAATATTCTCTAAGTTTTAGTGCCCTTTCCTTCCCTAAGATATTCTGGCTCCAAACTAAACAAACAATGAGCTGGATTTCTTAACAATAGAAGTAAAATGTTTTCTGTGGTGATCTGATCACTTCCATACCAATTGGCTATTTCTATTGCCCTTTCCAAAGCACACAAATATGACTGTCAGTTGGTTATGTCTTATGGATCTGGACTGGATCTGAAGGGAATGGGGTTAGGACCTTCAGAGAATGACAGAGAGAGACAGAGAGAAACAGAGAGAGAGAGAGAGACAGAGAGACAAAGAGACAGAGAGGTGGAGAGAGACAGAGACAGAGAGACACAGAGAGACAGAGAGAGACAGAAAGACAGAGACAGAGACAGAGACAGACAGACAGAGAGACAGAGGCAGAGAGACACACACACAGATGAAGAGAGAGGGATAGAGACACAGAGAGAGACAGACACACAGAGAGAGACACACACACACACACAGACAGAGACAGAGACAGAGTGACAGAGAGAGATGAGAAGAGAGAAAAGAATGACCCAACAAATAAAAAGAACCACCCTGAGCTCAGCTCCACTTTGGAATCTTCCCTAAGGTTTAAAAAGTTGAGGGAAGGAAAAAAAAGTGAAAGTAGAGCATTTCAGAACAAAGGAAGTACTTTCCTTTCACATCTCATTTTGCAAAAGGAGCAAAGGAAACGAAATCAAGTGATGTAAAGTTTCCCATGGGAAATGGATTTAATTATAGAACAATTCTCCCCAAAATCTTAAAAATAATTAATACCAGTACCATGATCTTCAAACACACATGCAAATGTACACCCAAGTGCTGTAGAAGATAGATGAGCAGGCAAGAAAGGGAGTGAGCATCATGGCAAATTTATAATCCATGGTTTAGGGGGTGGGGAGGGCCAGAGCTCCATTTTTTTTTCCTCTTAAGATTTTGCACAGAATAGTTTGGAGCTGCACATATTTTACTGTTTCAATTAGCAAAGATTACTATTTGTTTTTCTTTCTTTCCAGGCACTGAGGCAGTAATTACTCCCAAGATGAGGGAGCTTTGCAGACTGCTTTCTCATTTGCACACACTCCCTGAACAAAATACAATAATAAACCATAATGAAATAAAGTTAGTTTGTTGGAGACCAGTCTCTCTGAACAGACAGCCAGTTAAAAGAGGACTGTGAAAGAGGATCAGTGAGCAAGTATCATAAATGGATCATCAGGTAAATTAGCTGAAGCATTTCCCATTGTATGGTAGGGGGTGGGGAGTTCTTTCCAATCCCTTTTCCTAAGAGAGTGGTAATTGGAGGAGCGCTGCAGTTGTACAGTCTTGCAGTCCATTATCCTGCATGGACACAGAGCTCTGCTGACCAGGACTTCATATCTACACAAAGGAACTTTAGAGCAAGGGTTTCAAATGGGCATTAGCAGTGTGGTCAGCTGTGGACCCTCCCTGCCCAGCACAGTCCCAACAATTTTTGGCCAAGGTTATTAGGTAATGATGATTTTCCCTTAAGACTTTTTCTATATCATCCTCCATAGTCAACTTGTTTAACCCAATGAAGTTTGCATGAATTAGATTCAATTCTATTCAACAAAGCACTTATGATAAGAACTGAAGTTTAAAACAAACAAAGAAAAAACCCCAATCTCATCCTCAAGGAATTCACATTCTATTATGGGAAAAGAGCATACACTGGCAAATAAATGCAAAATATATGCAAAATAAGTACAAAATCCTTTAGGTGTGTGGGGAGGACTAACAAACGGGGAGATAAGGAAAAGTCTTATGTAGGAGGTGCCTCTTTATCTGAGTCTGGAAGGAAGCTAGTGATTCTAAGCTATGGATGAGAGGAGAGAGCATTTCAGGCAAGGGAGGCTGACTGTGCAAAGACATGGAGGCAAGAGATGGGATGAGGTACCCAAGGAACTAAGGTGAGGCAATGTGAAATCAGTCTCAAATGTCTATGCCTCCTATGTAGATACATTCATGGGGCACACTTCACCCTTCAGATATGACTCTAACCAATGTCTCATCACTCCCTGGATCTGTCTTGCTAAATGAAGATGTTCCATGAGTTTATGCTGAGTTCTCCCAACAATATTAGAAACTCTGATAGAGGAGGAGCTATATAATTTATCTCTATGAGCCCTTGGGTATCTAGCATGATGCTAATACTTGCACATAAAATACTCAATAAATATTGGTTGATAATACTGGATTTGGAGTTAAAAGATTGGCTCTGACATCTCATAGCAATATGACTATAAGCAAAACCACATTTTCACATAAAAATTAAGAAGGACAGCTAATGAGTTAGATTTGGGGATCCAAAAAGTTTGGGAGGCAGTAAGGAACAGAGGAAAGAAGACCAGCTCTGACGTCAGAGGATTTGGGTTCAAAATTTAAATTTCCTTGGGCCTTGGTTCCCTTCTATAAAGTGAGGAACTAGGTGACCTCAATTGTCTCTTCCAGCTCCAGATCTCTGGTCTCATGAAGTGATTTTCATCCTTAATTGTTTTTATATTTACCAATTTCCAAGGGAAGTACTTAATAAACCTTAACATGCTCTACAGGGTGTCCCAAAAGTCTTATTAAAATTTAATAAGCTTTAATAACCTAAACTTCACTAAGACTTTTGGGATACCCCATATAAAGTTGAGCTGGCATCATTACTATCAGTCAATTTAATAAAAGTAGATATGTAGAGAACAGACAATAAGAGAATGAAAGCATTTGGGGGTCTGAGGGTAGGAACATAGGTCAGGGATAGGGAATAGATAAGGGAGTCAACCTGTGGTAAGAGGCAGAGGTTGGGATTAACTCTAGGATGGAATTAGAGCCTGAGATGCCCAGGACTCAGAATCTACTTAGGCAGCTGGGGGGATGGGAGGGGGAAGATGGAGATTAATGGCTCACTTCTCTCTGGGTCAGGGAAAAGGGCTAGAGGAAGTATTGAAAAGACAGAGGAGAAAAGAAAGATTGTGGCACAGATCCCTGAAACTGCAAGTCTATAGGCTCTTCCCTCTGGAGAGCTAGACAGGTCTATTATCCTGGATATCTTTAGGTTATAGGTCCAGGTATCTTTGGAGAGGCTGCAATACCTCTTCTTGCTAGGTGGGCTAGCTGTACCAAACCTGAAGCTTTACTATAAAGCAGCAGTCATCAAAACTATTTGGTACTGGCTAAGAAATAGAGTGGTGGATCAATGGAATAGGTTAGGCACAGGAGACACAGTAATAAATGACTTTAGTAGGGTACTGTTTGATAAACCCAAAGACTCCAGCTTCTGGGTGTAATGATTGGAATGACGCCACCTACTGGAGACTTGCTGTGGGAAAGCTCCACCATGAGGAAAATGCCTCAGAGGCATTGGTGGCTTTTCCTTGGCGTCAGGAAATGACGTTTGCTCATGGGTGCTGTCTATCAAGGCTACCAGCCAATCAACTTGAGGAGCCTCCTATGGTCTGGGAGGAGACCGGAAGGAGGAAAGGGGAGCCTGCGCAGAGAGCGCTGGGCCTTTTGGGCTTCTTGACCTTGATGTGGTGGCGGCAGAGGACTTCACAGGAAATTTGAGGAAAGATAGGAATGCCAGGCTGTTAGAATTCTGTTCTCAATCTTTTTCTTTCTATTTTCCAATAAACCCTTAAAAACCTAAACTCGTTTTATCAGTGATTTTTAGTCAGTTTCCCCCAAACTGGGGGAACAGATTAGAATCCACATTTAGAATCTTAAATTACACATGGGATAGGAACTCTGTATTTGACAAAAACTGCTAGGAAAACTGGAAAATAGTATGACAGAAACTAGGCATAGACCAACATCTTATACCATAATACGAAAAATTAGGTCAAAATGGGTAAATTATTTAGACATAAAAGGTGATACCACAGGTAAGTTAGGAGAAGAAGGAATAATTTACCTCTCAGATTTATGGAAAGGAGAACAGATTATGACCAAACAACAGATAGACAATATTATGAAATGCAAAATAGATGACTTTGTACAAAACCTTTTTTGTTTTGTTTTTTAGTAAGGCAATTGGGGTTAAGTGACTTGCCCAGGGTCACACAGCTAATAAGTGTTAAGTGTATGAGGCCGGATTTGAACTCAGGTACTCCTGAATCCAGGGCCAGTGCTCTATCCACTGCGCCATCTAGCTGACCCAAGTACAAAACCTTTTTAATTTAATGTAATCAAACAGAAGCAATGGAACCAAAATTAGAAGGGAGACAGAAAGCTGGGAAATAATTTTTGCAGCCAGTATTTCTGATAAAGGCCTCATTTATAAAATATATTGGGAACTAAAATTTATAAGAATGCAAGTCATTCCCCAATTGAGAAATAGTCAAAGGATATGAACAGGTAGTTTTCTGATGAAGAAATCAAAGCTATCTATTGCCATAAGGAAAAAATGCTCTAAACCACTATCAATTAGAGAAATGCAAATTAAAACAACTCTGAGATCCAACCTGACACCCATCAGATTTGATAATATGACAAAAAAGGAAAATAATAAATGTTGGAGAAGCTGTGGAAAAATTGGAACACTAATGCATTGTTGGTGGAGCTGTGACTGATCCAACCATTCTGAGAGCAATTTGTAACTATGCCCAAAGAGCTATAAATCTGTGCATACCCTTTGGCTCAGCAATACCACTATTAGGTCTTTATCCTAAAGAGATCATAAAAAAGGGGAAAAGACCTATATGCGCAAAAATATTTATAGTTGCTCTTTTTGTGGTGGCAAGAAATTGGAAATTGAGGGGATGCATTTCAGTTGGGGAATAACTGAACAAGTTGTGGTATATGAATGTAATGGAATACTATTGTGCTGTAAGAAACAATGAGCAGGCAGATTTCAAGGACTTACATGAACTAATGCTGACTAAGATGAGCCGAACCAGGAGAATATTGTACACAGTATCAACAACATTGTGTGTTGATCAACTGTGACAGACTTGACTCTTCTCAGCAATACAATGGTCTAAGGTAATTCCAAAGGACTCGTGATGGAAAATGCTCTCCAAATGTAGAAAAAAAAGAACTGTGGAATCTAGATACAGATTGAACCATATTGTTTCTGCTTTTTTTGATTTCTGTTTTTGAGGTTTTTCTCTTTTGTTCTGATTCTTCTTTCACAGCATGACTAATGCAGAAATATGTTTAATGTGATTATACATATATAACCTATATCAGATTGCTTGCTGTGTTGAGGAGAGGGGAGGGAGGGAGAAAAATTTATAACTAGAAATCTTATAAAAACAAATGGTTGAAAACTATCTCTACATGTAACTAGAAAATAATAAAATACTTTTATGATTTTAAAAAAGCCATCTTCTTGCTCTATTTTTCTTTTCCTTTTCCTAGATGATACTAGAAGAGCATACTAATTTGCCACTAATTAGCTCCTGTAGTATTCTACTTTGTTTATAATAGATGTTGAATAAAATTCAATCAAATATAAGGTCTTTGAGGATGGCACACAGTGGGGTACTTAATATGTTGATTCATTAATTGATTGATAGGAACTGATTTAATTTCAGTTTTTTCTTCCCAGAGTCTAGCACAGAGTAAGTACTTCCAAAAATTCTTGCTGTTTTTTGAAAATTGAGTTTGGTAAAGGTTTGTTGAATGAAGGAATTCTTAAATGAGGATCAGATGAAGGAACTGAGAATGTGAGGCCTGGAGAAGAGAAGGCTCAGAGGGATTAGAGTTTTCTTCAAATATTAAAAGAGTTATTATGTGTAGGAGGGATTGCTTTTGTTCTTTTTGACCTGAGAAGGCAGAATAAGGTACAATGGTTGGAAGCTGCAAAGAGGCAAACTGATGCTTGATGTAAGGAAAATCTTCCTACTGATTTTGACTCCAAGCAGTCATAATGTCATGAGACTTATGTGAAAACCAGATTTGTTACAAGAAAAATGAACATGCCTGATAACCCAATGGGCTCAAAGTTTTTACAGAAGTTTATACTTTTTATAATATTAGGACAAAGGGGCAAGGGGATACCAGGAAGGGGCATAGCATGAGAGGGGGAACAGTCCATTAAGGCATAGGATAGCTAAACCACTGACCACAGGGAGGAGCAGGGCTATGGCAAAAGGCACATTCTTCTCCCTTGGGAACTGTTAAACTATGAAGATATGAGGATCCCCTTATCTGCAGAAGATGCCAGTTACACAAGCAGTATCCCAGGCTGGTACAGATGGCTGGTACCTGTCTTGTCTCCCAAGGACACACAGGTAGTCCAGCTTGGTATACAATAAAAAATTATATCATCTCAGGGGGAGCTTCATCCTTGACACATTCAGAGCCTCCTTCATGCTCTGAGTCCAGTATTTTTGAAAAATATGGCAACTCAAAAAGACAAGTTCTGGGGATCCCCTTAACACTATCCACTGTACCAACAATCTGCCCCCCCCAAAGTGAAATGGAATGTCCTCAAATAAATGATTGATTTTTTCCCTCTAGGTGACCATTTGTTGGTTATATTATAGTGAGGATTCCTTTTGTGTATGGATTGAACTAGATGGTCATTGAGGTCTCTTCCAACTGTGAAATTCTGTGCTTCTGTTAAAGAGAAATGAATCTGTATCAATTACTTATTATTTGTGTAATTAAGGTGATGAAGCACAATAAAGATTACACATGTCATTAAATGTCGAACAGCTAATTTTGTTGTGTTATATTTCCTTAGACTTCTTTTTAGTCACTTACCATATATAAGGAATGAATTGTACTTTGTGGGGGTTACAAAATGAATAAAAAAGTGCATATTATCAAGGTGCTTACATTCTAGTGGGTAAGGATAAGGGCAGATAAGACAAGAGCACACATATAAACAATGGTATTCTAGAATGCATCATTATACAGTGATATGCTCACCTTTGCTCAGTCAAAATTGTGTTTACTGTTTTCATAGAATAGCTGTCAACCCCCATTGTGGGGTATTGTGTGTTGTTGAACATTGATCTGAGGGCCCACAATACTCTCGGTTAGCCTGAAACAGATTAAGATGTGATTAAGAAATATTTAACAACCAAAAATACAATAGATCATAGCTAATGTTAACAAGTGGTTTTCAAGGTCAGAATGCAGCCCACAGGGATCCTTATTGGCCAGTTGATTGGCACATTATCTATTTGACTTTAGCACCAAAGGTGTAGTAGACAAAAAATGAAGTCAGGAAATATGAGCCATGAACCAAGCAGCCAGAGAAGTCTGAGAGGACACCTGAAGCTCAGTCATGGAGATAAAACGTTAGTAATTTAATTGTTATATAGTTGTATCTCTTCTTATAGAGTAGCTTCCATTTGAAGTAGGGTACGGATAGAATTCATTAGAAAAGAAATGACAAACCATTCAAAAATCTCTGCCAAGAAAACTCCATGGACAGTATGGCCCATGAGGTCACCAAAAGTTGGACACAACTGAACAACAATGGCTAGAATGTGCACACTGTCAGTTAAAAGCAACTGAGCAGATAACAATTGTTTTATTATAGAAAAAGTAAGAAGCCAATCACAAATAAATGAAATAAAAGAAACCCTAAAGGGGCAGCTAGGTAGTGCAGTGGATAGAGCACCAGTCCTGGAGTCAGGAGGACTTGAGTTCAAATCCACTAGCTGTGTGACCCTGGGCAAGTCACTTAACCCTCATTGCCTCACCAAAAAAAAGCCCACAATGTACTAAGTGGAAATGGAAAGGAAACCCTGAGTTAGCTATGAGAGCTATCAGCAAGAAGAAAAGGACTAAGAATCTTCTTTCAAGCAATAATTGAGGGAATGGAGAATTGGTCAGTGACCTATAGGGAATGCTATATTTGGGATCCTTCTACAGATGACTGTGCACTCGATGCAGCCTCTGAAACTGAGATGCAATGAATCATGGATCAATTTTCTGCTGCTTGTGCTAATTTTGGCCTAACAACACCAAGAAAACACAGGTGCTCTACCAGCCAGCACCACACCATCCACACATTGGTTATAGCAAGTGGAGAAATTTTGAATGCTGTGGATAAGTTCACTTACCTTGGGAGTATACTTCCCAGGGATGTACACCTAGATGATGAGGTTGACACGTTCATTGCCAGAGCTAGTCAGGGTTTGGGAGGCTCTGAAGGAAAGTGTTGGAGAGAAGACTGCTTACCAAACTGAAGGTCTATAGAGCTGTTTTGGGGACATCATGTTGTATGCCTGTGAAACCTGGACAATATACCAGCACCATGCCAAAAACCTGAATTGCTTTCATTTTAATTGTCTTAGGAAGATTCCAAAGATCGCCTGGCAAGATAAGATAGAGGACCATGAGGTCCTTTCTCAAGCTAGATATCTATTTGATATTATCAATATCAGAGAGATTCTGTCCTCCTTGAACATACCCTTTGGACATGACAAATGGCCTCCTGAGAGCTGTGAAGCCTAATAACAACCAATCACACCTGGTGATTCTTTTGTAAATCTATGTTACAGCTAGGAAGGACCTAGAAAATGTTGCAGCAGATTATGAAGTACTGGGTAAAAAACTAAAGACCATAGTGGAGACAAAAAGGTGTTTTCATAGCTACTGCCAGGTGAAGGAGAAAATCTAAAAGAGAATGATATATTTGGGGAGGAAACAGCTAGTCAAAATGATGGTGCCTTGAGAACAGAATTAGGACTTCTGGACATGGCTTATAATAAAGGAATGATGGGTTCTTGGTCATTGGTAGAATGTATCTGATAAGGGCTAGTAAAATATGTATTTTCTTGAGTTCTTGCAAATCACTTTAAGAGGACTTAAGACTAAAGAAACTGAAGGAGAAAACCCCTCATCCTGGAAGCATAATACTTTAGGCATGGTGAAGGACATTAAAAACTGGGAAAATAAGAAAGGCATACTGTAGGAAGCTTCTGCTGAGTTGTGTCTTGAAGGGATCCATGGATTCTAAGAGACAGAGGTGAGGAAAGAGTGTATTTCAGGCAAGGGAGGTGGCATGATAGGCAAAAGATAGATTATTTTTCAAGGGAAACAAAGTGTAAAGAGGAAGAATATTAAATCAGTCCCAAACGTCTATAAGTGCCTCATATGTACATTTAAGGGGCATGTTTTGCTCTGCAAATTTATCTCTTAGTGGTATCTCCTCATTCTCTGGGTATATCTTGTAGGATGAAGATATTCCAGGGGTGCATGCTATGATTTCTCAACAATATTATAAATTCTTGAAGGCTGGAATTATTTAAAAGCACTCTCTAACCACTTTGGTATATAGCATGGTGCTAATAACATGAACATAGAAAATCTTTGATAAATTTCAGCTGATTGTTATAGTGGATAAAACCCTAGATCTGGAATCAGAAGCTGGTATATAACATTAGAAGAATAGCAGAAGACAGGAGCAGTAATCTATAATAAATAGCATTTTTAAAAGAACCAATAATAAAACCTATGACTTCAGATGTCAATATATAAATGTATATGATATGGGTAATAATTAAACAAATTTAGTTCAGGAGCCATTTATTAAGCAGCTATTGGATACAAAGAACTGTGGTAGGTGCTGGGAATATAAAAACAACAGCAACAAAAAAGGAAAAATAAATAGTCCCTCAAAAAGGCAAATTTGACATTACAATAATCACTGGAAGTTGGTAGGATTTTCATTACTAAAATAGGGCTATGGAACAATATATAATTGGTAGGATAGCACTGCATGTTAAGAACATATAGTCATATGAGGATACTCAGGAACTCAAGGCTGAAATATGGTAGTGAGCATTTGGGTAGGAATCAACAAAGAAGGGAATGTATTGTTAATGTGGGACTATACTACAGACCACCAGGAAAAAAGGAGGCATCAGCTGAGGAATTTGGGAACTAGATCACAAACCTTGTATGGAAACATGATATTGTATTGATGAGAGACTTCAGCTACCCAGACATCTTCGAGAACTCTCTCACTCTGCCAAAAGCAGACTAGCTAATAAATTCTTTTTTGCATTAATTGTGATTTCCTTCAAAAGGTGATGGAAGCAACAAGGGGAATGGGTATTCCAGACATGGTTCTGGGCGGAATCAGGAATGGCTTGCTGAAATAGAAATCAGAGAACACAGAACCATTCCACCAAAAAGGTCATGATAAAGGCCAGTAAAGCCAGGCTTAGTCCCATGCACATCTTAGATTTGAAAACAATGGATTTCAAAAAATTTGTGGAAAAGTTATTTAGGATCCTATAATCTAATATTCTGCATGCAAGAAGCATCGGAAACTCTCAAAAATGAAATCCTAAAGACAAAGGCAGAAATAATTCTAAGAAAAACAGAAGGGGGAAGTGCCTAAATAGACCAATGTGGATTCCCAAGAAATTCATTAAGGAAATCAGATTTTTCAAAAATGTATTGTAAAGAATTAATTGTTATTTGAGGTTTTTATGCCTCAGCGAGCACTGGCCTGGGGCTCCGCAAACCACACGGTGCTCCACCCACTGGTTGTAGCCATTGCCAGGGCTCTGGCACCTCATGTCATCACCACACCCCTACGCCTATGTGGGCCTGGCAAAATTATAATGATTGGAAGCCTAGTGAGGGCAGTCATGTGACTGTCAGAGCAGCCATCCCATTGGCTGGGACTGTGTGGGGTGTTTCTAGGTTTGGGGGAGGAGAATTGGGCATTCTAGGTGGAAGCTGGAAAGTGACAGGTGTTCTGCTTCGTATTTTCAGCTGATTCCTGGGCGGTGGTATTTTTTCAGGTATTATAATTTCCCTTTCCCCATTTTATTTTCTTTCCCTTGATCCTACTGATCCTGTTTGTGTGGATTTTTTAAAAGTTCATTCTTGTTAAAATAAATCTTGTTCTGTTTTGAGGGAGGCTGCTGGTTTCCTTCCTTGCCCCAATATTGCGGCGAGCTGCTTAGCTAGCACTCCCCAATTAAAAATTCATCCCCACAGTTTCTAAATGATAGAAAATGAAGGCACCATCATCCTTTCAGGCACTCCAGTCTCATCCTCAATTCCTGACCTTTATCAGGCATCTACTGGGGCTCAGCACTTTACAAATATTATCTCCTTTGATCCTCACAACAACTCTGGGAGGTAAGTGCTATTCTTAGGCCTATTTTATGGTTGAAGAAACTGAGGCAGAGTATAATTGCCTTACCCAGGGTCACACAGCTCATAAGTGTCTGAGGCAAGATTTGAACTCAGATCTTCCTTACTCTAGGCCCAGTCCTCTATCCCCTGGGTTACATAGCTGTTGCAGTTACAGGATTGGGAGAGCTGTACTTAGACAATGTTTCATGTGAAAAATATTTGGGGCTTTTAGTGGACTGCAAACCCAATATGAACCAATAGATGAACCAAGTAAAAAATACTAAAGGGACCCTGGTCTGTATTAAAAAGAGACAGAGTACCCAGAATGATGGAGGTTATAGTTCTACTCTAGTCAACTCTGGGAGAGATACATCTATAGTATTGCTTTCAGTTTGGGTTGCTGTGTTTTAGGAGTGACACAGAAAAGCCAGAACATGACTGTAAGAGAGCAACCAAGATGCTAAAAACAAAACAAAACTGGAAAGCATGCTATATGGAGATCAGTTGAAAGAAGTAGGGATGTTCACATTGCAGAAGAAGTGACTCAGGAGAGGCATGATAACTGTCTTCAAATGCTGATGGGCTGGCTTGTGGAATCATTTAATCAGTAAATACCCATTTCCCAAGCATTTGCCTTGGCTCTGTGCTAGGCACTGGGTATACAAATACAAAAGTGAAACAGCCATTGTCTTTGAGAAGCTGACATTCCACAGGGGGATGCAACATTCATAGATAAGCAAATAATACCGGACCGAAAGTGATTTGGAGAGTAACTAATGGGGAGTGGAAGAGTGGTTTCAGGAAAATCCCCTTGATGTAGATGACACTTGAGCTAAGACTTGAAGGAGGTAGGTAGGGGTTCTAAGAAGAAGAGGTGAGGAGAGAGAGCCTTCTGAACATGGGAGATGACCTGCACCAGGGTACAAGGGGTGAAAAAACTGAGAGAAGGCCATTTTGACTCAAACATAGATTCATCAAGGGAATATATTATATAATTAATCAGAAGAGGTGGGCTGGAGCCAGATTGTAAAGGGTCTTAAATGTTTGCTGATCAGTTTAGTAAAGAAGGAGCCACTGATAGCCCTTGAATTTTCAGAGGAGTGATGTGGCCAGACTGGAGCTTTAGAAATATTTATTTGGCAGCTATATGGAAGATGGGCTGCAAATTGGAAAGAGAGGATCCAGGGAGAGGATTATGGGGCTTTTCAGTAGTTCAAAAAAGTGCTGATGAGGGCCCATATTTGGGGTAAGAGTAAAAGGAAGGAGACAGATGTGAGAAATGATGAAGAGGTCAAACCAACAAGTTATAGATAGATAGATCCCAAACTTTAAATATGTACATATCTCTCTGTCTGTCTCTGTCTCTGTCTTTCTCTCTGTCTCTCTCTCTGTCTCTCTGTCTCTCTCTCCCCCTCTTCCCCTCTTCCTCACTCCCTCCACTCTCTCTGTCTCACTCTGTATCTGGCTCTGTCTGTCTCTGTCTGTCTCTGTCTCTCTCTCTGTCTCTACTCTTGGTAAATTCTTCAAGTTGTTACTATGCTTGAAGCAAACATTTGACGGAACCTGGGATATTTAGCCTGGAGAAAATAAGACTCAAGGAAGACATGGATTCAAGAAACTAATGGGTCATCATTAGTGGGGGGTTTTTGGCTAAAGGAGAAGATATGATGAGAAGTCATGGAAAGGTATAGTTTGGCTTGAGGTAAGGAAAAATTCCCTAAAAACTAAATGTTCAAAAGTTGAATGAATGAATGAGTGAAAATTTGTTAAATTCTTATTATGTGTCAAGCTCAATGCTAAGCTTTGGGAAGATAAGCAGAAAAGCAATGCATTTCCTGTTCTCAAGGACCCCATAGTGTAACTAGGGGAGACAATATATAGGAGGAACCAGAAGCTCAATTGGAAAGGCTTGGTGGTCTTTGGGAGCACTGGCAGGGCAGATGCCAATGCCTGTCTGTTTGCCATCTTCCTAAAATCATGGCAATGCCTGGGGTTTAGGAGGGCATAGAAACAAGGGACATGGTAGGTCTGGTTCTCTATGATCTTACTAGAAGAATTATGGATTGTGATTTCCTGAACATACAAGCCATTCAATCATTTTTCAGTCATGTCTGACTCTTTGTGATCTCATTTGGGATTTTCTTGGCAGGGATACTGGAGTGGTTTGACATTTCCTTCTCTAGCTCATTTTATAGATGAAGAACTGAGGCAAACAGGGTTAAATGATTTGCCCAGGGTCACACAGCTAGTAACTATTTCAGGCCAGATGGCCATTTTTTCCCCTTCTTAGAACACTACTATTTTTATTATTCACATTTTTCCTCATTAGATCAACAAATGGCCAGAGACCATTTTGTGAACAAGTTTCCACTGACGTCCCATGTCTTGGTTGAAATGCAGTGCTAGCTTCTTGGTACTATATAATAAGCTGCACCTGTAGTGGGTTTTAGACCCATCAGTCTCTCAGAATCTGACAGCCGAATGGGTAAAATGGGAGAAAATATCAAGAATTCACAATGACATAATTATGCTTCTCAGAAGCATAGTTTTGGGGCAGCTAGGTGGCACAGTGGATAAAGCACCAGCCCTGGATTTAGGAGGACCTGAGTTCAAATCTGGCCTCAGACACCTGTCACTTACTATCTGTGTGACCCTGGGCAAGTCACTTAACCCTCATTGCCCTGCAGAAAGACAAAAACCAAACAAACAAAAAAGCCCAGAAGCATAGTTTGGCCAGTGTGTACAGTTGATAGGACATTAAGATGAGTCCTCCTGACTTCAGCCTGGCACTTCTCTGCTGCACCAAGTAGAGTGAGCAGCAATGTTCCCAACCCAGGACTATTGGCAAAAGGGTAGTAGACCTGAGAGTAATGGTGGATCAGAGGCTATGCCTTACCTCATTTGTGGATAGGCATGGAAATTCAGCATCTACTGGCAATGGGGCAGTCAGAGGTGGGGAAGGGCTCTGTGTGACCTGTTCCTGATGGGTGCTTGGACTGTCTGTTGGGATCTAGGCTGGCTGGGAAGAGAAGAAATTCCTTCCTGGCTCTCCATGGCACTGGCTTTTTTTTTTGGAGGGCAATGAGGGTTAAGTGACTTGCCCAGGGTCACACAGCTAGTAAGTGTCAAGTGTCTGAGACTGGATTTGAACTCGGGTCCTCCTGACTCCAGAGCCAGTGCTCTATCCACTGTGCCACCTAGCTACCCGTTATGGCATTGGCTCTTGCTGGGCCTTCAGGCTTCCTTGGAATGGGCTGCCTTAGGATGTAATAGGTTTTCCCTCTCTGGAAATCTTTACTCAGAATCTGGATGACAATTTGTCAGTGATGTAAAAGATTCTTGATTAGATGTCACTGGACTAGACAGCTGCTGAGGGCTCTTCCAGCTCTGAGATTCTGTGTTTTTGTGTTTTACTCCATGCTCTGCTATTAACTACTTGAATGTCCTTGGCCAAATCATGTAGATCCTCTGTATGTCTCTTTTCTCATCTATAAAATAGGTTTGGGGATATTAGATGCAGCATTGTATGGTGGAACAAACCCTGTTCTTGGAGTAAGAATGTCTGAGTTCATCCATCTCTACACCTCTCACACCTCCCAGCATGACCCTGGAAAATTCCATTCACTTCTCTCTGTTCCTCAATTTTCTCATCTGTAAAATAGGGATAATAATATTTGCATAACCTACCTCACAAGTTTGTTGTGAGAAAAGCTTTTTGTAAATCTTAAAGTGCTCTAAAACTATGAACCATTATAATTGTTATTCTGTGATTTTATGGAATGTTCTTTTTGGCACTGTATCAGTTTGGTTCAGGGTCTCAAAGAAAAGAAACAGCCACACTTACCACAAACCATCTGTGGGATATACCCACACACAACAGAATACACAGAGATGCCTCCTTCTGTTTCACTGCTCCCCTCATCCCTCAGTCTTTTTCTGATCCTGAGAAATAAAATTACTCATAACCCAAGAAACTGGTTCTGCCCAAGGTTACTGGGTGATTCACAGAGTGAGTGATATTTTATACAACTCAAGAAGTAGACAAAAGGAGCTGTAGTCTTTCACAAATGTACTATTTTAGTTTAAACATGGGGGTCCATTGATTATCCTACTTCACTTAAAAGTAATTACCTTTGTTAGGTACAACCTATTTTTTTAATGGGGCAATGAGGGTTAAATGACTTGCCCAGGGTTACACAGCTAGTAAGTGTCAAGTGTCTGAGGCCAGATTTGAACTTAGTTCCTCCTGAATCCAGGGTCGGTGCTTTATCCACCTAGCTGCCCCAAGAACTGTTTTTTGATTGAATCAATTAGAACTAGGTATGGACAAGACCTGTACACCTGATGGAAACAACCAGAAATGATTCAATTCGGTGCAACAAGAAGTCTGTTTAGATTGGGTGAAGGACTTGGTCAGACCCTGAGAAACTTGTATAAATCTAAGAGTTGTCTCAGAACTAGGGAGATTTCCAAGGGAGAGAAAGGAGTAAGGCTATCAAGGGAAATGACAGAAGGGAATTGGCATCACAGGGGCAATCAGCCAAAGGAGAAAGGGCAAGTAAGAATAAGCTGCAAGAGGAAAGGGAAGAAGCCAGGAGCATCTGTCTGTCTCAGAACTGAAGCCTCAGGTGGATTCTATCTACTAGTTTACCCATATGCTCAAGGACTGAGAGAAATGCCAAGAAAAGTTATGCTTTTCTTCCCCAACTTCATCTCCAAGTACCTGTCAATCAATGGACAGTATAATATACTCTGCTGCTTTTTTACTCAAACATATCTGGTAACCTGAATTTTGCCTCAAGTGCAAAAAGGCCAGGAACTAGCTAGATACAAATATAAATGTAAATTAAATGATAAATGTTAGGAATTTCCTTATGGGGGTGAATGTCCAAATAATTGTGGTTGTACTATTTTTTCCATATAAACTCCCTAAAGCTGAGGAGGGAACTACATGTACCTGAGGGGTTATTATATTACTCCTATGATTAAGGTGAGCTAATTATTGAAGCATCAAATTATCCTTGAATAAACAGACCCTATATATCCACAAATTTATCAAAAGGAGCAGGTTAGAGAAAAGTATATATGAAGATTAGCAGAATTCCCCTAGTGTCAGGAATTCATGTATTCATCAGTCCTTCTAGGTGTTTCTATCTACATGTCCCTCTTTTTCCCTCCTATCTGGCCTCCTAACCAGTCTGGATCAAGTACAATTCATTCTACATTGCTGTTTCCAGTTGGTCATGAATCAAAGCAGGTGGGAAAGGCATGACTCCCTCTACCTTCTATCCTGGCTTGCTTCACCCTCATGCTGTAGTTTTAGGCATGCTTTTTACACAGGTGGTTCCATTGGCATGGGTACTTGCTCTATAACTGCATACTGCAACCCTCCGACCCATTAGTAGGAAGTCTTTGTCACTGGGAAATGCATTAATCAGCATCCAATCCCGTGATTAGCTTTTCTTTGCTTTGCTAGTCTGATCTGATAAATATAATAGTCCTTCACCAAGCCCATGCCTGAAGCCTTAAAACACTTGGTGGGACCTGCCAGAGCTTGTTATCTATTGATATAGCCTTCAAGAACCTAAGTCCAGGCCATGATTAGTCAACAGAATAGAACTTTTGTGGAGGTATTCACCCCCCAATGAAGGGGATTCACATATGGCTATACAAACATACATGATACATATATACATATGTATGTATATATGGATGTATAATATTCATGCATTACTTATAACATATTTACTATATTATATTTAAAATGTATATTTAAATATAGGTAGATATAGATATATTCTGGTCCAGTCTCTGCTTAGTCTTTGACATGACTTAATCTGTGAAATTCAGGATTCCCTGGGTATCGGCCAGAAAACCAGCATATTTAGTTGAGTATCAGAATTAAATCAGCTCAGCCTCATTCCAGAAATCTGTAGAATCTCCAGAATCAGTGCTCCCATTTCACCTCCTGGGGTTTGTTCATTTGTTTTTTCTAGGTTGCTCTAATCAGGGAAGGAGGGTCATGCTTGAGTCGAGCATCATCCAAAGGTTACTCTGATTGAAGTAGACATTGGTTTACAAACCTATCAAGTTATAGGAAAAGGATGTTTTCAGTATAAGGTCCAAGACTTTGTTATCCTTAGTATTGTTCATGTTTTCCATATGGATGCCAGTTTGGCTCTCATCTCCTCAGAAAATATAGTGTCTGATAAACACTGGTTTCTGAATTACTCAGACTTGTTTCAACTTTGCACATGCAAATATCAAAAATATAACATTCTATTATCTTTTTTTTAATTGCTACTTTAAGTACACTGCCACCAGGTGGTCTAAGCAATATAAGTAAAAGGAATATATCCTAGGCATATTTGATTAATATATAGTACACTTAATCATCTCTTATTATATTTAAAATAACTCCTTATCAACATGACTGATTAGTCCAAATAACTTTAGTAAAAATGGATTTTATTTTTATTTTGTTAAGTATTTCCCAATGACATTAAACATTTTTTAAACATTCCTTTTAAAAAAATTTGAGTTCTAAATTCTCTCCCTCCATCCCTCCCACCTCTCTCCCACTTCTTGAAAACATAAGCAATATAATAATATTTATTATAAATGTGGTCATGCAAAACATATTTTCATATTAGCCATGTTAAAAAAGAAAACACAAAACCCCCAATAAAAAATAAAGAAGCAAAAAATTATTCTTCAGTATGAATTAAGAGTTCATTAGTTCTCTCTCTGGAAGTGGATAGCATTTTTTATCATGGATCTTTTGGAATTATCTTGGATCATTGTCTTGATCAGAGTAGCTAAATCTTTCACAGTTGATCATCATAATATTATTGTTACTGTATTCAATGTTCTGCTCACTTCACTTTGCATTGGTTGATATAATTCTTGCCAGGTTTTTCCAAAACCATCCTGCTCATTATTTCTTATAGCACAATAGTATTCCATTACATTCATGCACCACAACTTGGTCAGCCATTCTCTAATTAATGGGCATCTTCTCAATTTTCAATTCTTTGCCACCACAAAAAAGGCAATATTTGCGTACAAATAGGTCCTTGTTCCTTTTCCTTGAATTAGATTTTATTTTAAATTAAACTTTTTAATAAGTAAGTAGCCAGTTATAATTTCTTACCTTTGAACTTTCCTTTTATTAATATACTTTGAATTCCAATGGAAAGTTAAAAGCCCTTCTTGGTAATTTGTTCTTACCCTGAAAGCAATGTGTCCAGAATTAGTGTTCTGTCAGCAACAAGTATCTCTTTTAGCCATAAATACTTCTATCTCATTTAACATTCAATTTTTTTCAATCTCTATTTTCAGATCCATTTTCCTTTCTTGAATCTGGACCTTAAGTGCCAAGTAAAGGAATCTGATATTTACACCAGAGGTAATAGGGATCCTTTGAAGGGTTTTGAGCAGAAGTTTGACATGACCAGATTATGATGCGTAAGGAAAAATGTCTGGGAGCTAGATAAAAGACAAAAAGAATAAACTGAGAACACCTTTTAGGAGACTGGGGGCAATAGTTTAGACAGGGCCTACACTGTGGTGTCACTAGTAGAAATACAGATGAAGGTCAAGTTTTAAGAAATGTACTGCAGAAATAGTATCAATAGTATTTGGTACCTGAGGAATTAAAAGAGCATGGATATTAGCAAAACAAACCCATTATATAAATTGTTGAAATTAAAAATCATATATGGTACAAACATGTACAGATCAATGTTAAATATCTAGTAACTATAATTCAGCTCTACCTTCTAACCAGCAGCTCTGTGGCCACATGGGTATTCTATTCCAAACCCCACCCCCTTCAAAGAGAAATGGGAAGGACTTTTCTAAGTAGATGAAAGACCTTTTTAGGCATCCCTCTGCCTTTCATCCTTCTCTCTCTTCAGGATCTTTTTGGAGACTGAGCAGCAACACAGGCAGAATTGTAACCGTAGCTCCTGGTCCAAAGCAAGTAGTGTCTACCAGAGGGGTGTGGAAAGGTGGAAAGAATTTAGCACACATGGATACCAGTCCTGGCTCTGCCCCTGACTTTTTTTCTGATCTCAGACAAGTCACTTCCTCTTTCTCTGGTGTTCAGTGTTCACATCTGTAAAATGAGGATTAGATTATATGATTTCTTAGGTGCCTTTGGAGTTCTCTGCATCTATGGTACAGTGTCTTTTCATTTGATTATACCCTTGGTGGGGAATGTCAGCACAGGCAGACACATTCAAGGTCTAATCAACCCTATTCAGGATGGGGTGTGGGGGGTAAGGGAGAGGACTTAAACTAGGTATAATTTGATTTGCATTGCAATACTTGCTTGCTCTTTGATAGCCTGTTCTAGCAATACTGTGAGATAATGACTCAGAGACATCAAAATAATATCTGAAAAGGACTTTATCCTTTACATAGAACAGAACATTTTGAACAGAATTTAAATAAGATTTTTAAACAACTGGTTTCACCACATCCCTGATTTAGAAAAAGTTAGGGAAAGGCAGCCAGTATAATTTATCAAAAGAAGTATACGCTGATATGAAGTGATCAAATAAAGGGGTGATGCACAAAACCACAATCAGAAGGAGCAATTGGGGCTTTGTCCAAGGTGTCACAAGAGGGTGCCCTTCTTTTTTGTTGCAGTCATGTCAAGGAAGACCATGCCAGCACTTCTGAGTCATGTAAGACCCCCATGGGAAGGAATTGCATCTTGCCTCCCAACCACCTGCCCTGTGTCACTACTTGTCCCATGATCCCTTCATCAGTTGGAACCTTGCCTTGGCATCAGAATTGTACTAAGTGGGTTGGGGGAGAGGCAGATTGTCCATGTTCTGTCTAGCCTAAGGAGTCAGTCCATCAGAACCTCTCAGTCTCCCTTTCCACCTGCAACTCAGCTGAACTTTCCCCTAAGTGCGGAATTGGAAAAATTCTTCAGATAGCGTATCTCAGGTGATCCTCACAACAACCCTGTAAAGTAGATGCTACTGTCATATTTATTTTACAGATGAGAAAACTGAGGTCGAGAGAGGTTAAATGCTTGTCTAGGTTTGTGTAGCTATTTAGTGTCCAAGGCAGAATTTAAACTCAGATCTTCCTGACTCCAAGTCCACTATGCTTAGCTTAATGACATTATAGTATAGTGATAATGCCTCCATAACTTAGGCACAAGCATCATGGTGTAGAGCAAAGACCATTAGTTCTGCTGTTAGAAGCCTTGGGTTCAGATATAACCTCTGATACATACCACCTGTGTGACCTTGGGTAATTCATTAGCCTCCTTAGGCCACAGTTCCTTCATCTATAAAGTTATGTAGTTGGAGTAGTTGGCCTTTGAGGTCCCTTCTAGCTCCAAATTTATGGTTATGCCTTAGAAGTTTCTGAGGAAAGTGCAACATGCTTAGTGTACAGAGAAATAAGGGAGAAGTTACAGTATAACTAAGAGCCATAAATGTAATAAGAGTAACTGACATATATACAGAAAGAATCTTTAAAGTTTATAATAATATTAGCCAACATTTATGTAACATTTTATAGTTTGCCCAAAGAAGAATGAGCCTCTGAGAGGCAGCATGGTGCACAAAAGTCTCTTCCCTCAAAGTCAAGAGAATGGAACTAGAACCCTGGCTTGGATGAGCCAAATAGTCATAGACCAGTAACAATCTTTCTGAGCTTCTGTCTTCTCACCTGTAAAATGTAGCTAATGATGCTAGAACCTCCCATCTCAGAGTTGTAGGGAGAAAGTGTTTCATAAAGCTTAAAGAATGGGACAGCTAGGTGGCACAGTGGATAGAGCACTGGCCCTGGAGTCAGGAAGACCTGAGTTCAAATCCAGCCTCAGACACTTGACACTGTGTGACCCTGGGCAAGTCACTTAACCGTCATTGTCCTGGCTCCCCCTCCAAAAGAAAAAGCTTAAAGAACTATAGAAAAGAAAGTTACTGTTGCAGTTGAGTTACTCAGCCTCTAGATTCCAGACAGCATGTCTCTTATACTGGACTGTCAATTCCATGAAGGCAGGGAGATTTTCTTATTCATCCAGGTTTGTCCTTACAGCCTTTGGGCAGAACCCACATGTAAACATATGATTCCCCATGCCGATACAAGGGAATACTTGACTATGCCTTAAACCCAAATCACTCTAGCTCTCACTCATTGGTCAATAATAGGTGATTGTTTGGGTTTTGATGGCTCAGAGTGAGTGTAAATAGCAATTGTTTATGTTCTGGCCAGAAAATCTGAAGGTCTTTCCCTTGAAGATTGATTTTTTGAGTAGGCAGACTGGGCCATCTTTTGCTTCATTTCATATCTAGCCTTAAATCACTAAATTGGGTGTTGCCTCTGACAGACTGAGACCTGGGAAAGGCCAGCATCTCCCACTGCATGTGGGGTCATCTCCAGTCATCCTGACCCATGTCTTCCCACTGCACTCAGATGACTCTGGAGAATAGAGTGAGGTTGAGGACTTTGTACAACAGCCCTGCCTCATTTAAATCCAATTCACCTGCAAGTCAAGACATCACCCACCTGATGTCATTTGTCCTCTTTGAGAATGAAGGATGACAATGACTACTGACACTGTGACCTTGGGCAAGTCTCTTTACCTCTTGACCTCATTTACCTCATCTGTAAAGTGAGGGGAATGGATTAGAGGACTGCTAAGATCCTGGTTCTAAATCTATAAGCATATGAAACTATAACCTCAGAAGAATCCCAATGTTGGGTGACCAAGGACCAATGACTAGAGAAATGGTGCATGCCAGCAGGATGGAGAACGTTACTAACAAAGAAAGTCCAGTAAGGACAAGTAATTTTTGTTTGCCTCAGTTTCCTCAACTATATAATGGGAATAATAACTGTACCTAATTCACAGGGTAAAAAAGTGGTACATCTGTGCTATATAAATACTTATTCAATTACCTTCCCTAGAAGGGAGAAGTGGAATTTTTGAAAAGATGTAGGAGCAGAAAAAGAGTAGACTAATATGTGCTAATAATAAGCTAAGAAATGGGCAGCCCAGATGATACATTGGAAGGATGACCTTCAGTATGTGAGATGGATTTTCTTTGGGAGGTTTATGGAAAAATGTGGAGAGTTGAATAAACAATATCTATTGACTCAAATCCTTTAGGATAGAATGGAAAGAACAGGATGAATTTGAGAGGCATTATAAAAGAATTCTCAGTATTTCTCTGGAGATTCTTGACCTTGTTCTTCCCTCCATATGCATTTCAATATGATTTTTCTAGCTCTATAAAGTAATACTTGGGACGTTTGATTGGTACACCATGGGCTAAGTAAACTAATGTAGATTTTAATTTTATTACAAAATTTTTTAATTATTTTATTATATAGGGAAAGGTGGCTATTGCCATTTTTATTATATCAGCTCATCCTACCAATGACAAAAGACCAACAATGAAATATACTATCCATTGCAGAAGTTCCTAATGGATTTTAGGTAGAGAATGAGACTTACGAAGTTTAGTATGACTATCATCAAACCTCCTTACCTCTCTTAGGCAGCTGGGTGCTTCAGGAGATAGAATGCTGGGCCTAGAATCAAGGAAGATTTGAGTTCAAGTCCTACACAGACTGACTAGCTGTGTAATCCTGGGCAACTTATTTAATGTCTCTTGCTCATAATAATAATAGTACTTACCTCACAAGGTTGTTGGGATGATTAAACAAGATAACACATTTGGAGTTTTTTGCAAACCATAAAATTTTATGTTATCTATTATTATTATTATGAACTTTAAAGATTCTCTATGTATATATGTCAGTTATTGTTGTTGCATTCATGGCTCTCAAATATACTATAGCATCTCCCTGTCTTCTGTGTGTGATGCATTATCTCTTTGTTTTGTTTTGTTTTTGTTTTTTCTGTGGGGCAATGAAGATCAAGTGACTTGCCCAGGGTCTCACAGCTAGTATCAGGTGTCTTTGACTGGATTTGAACTCAGGTCCTCCTGAATCCAGGACCGGTGCTTTATCCACTGTACCATCTGGCTGCCCCAATGCATTTTTTCTTAGTAGTGACTTACAAGTTTCTTGACACTTGAATGTTGACCTTCTTACCGGGCCCCCACATGGTGGGGTGACCATTTACCATCAGAGCCACTGAATTGACATGGTGGAAGCAATTGCCTCCCTTTCTCTCTCAGCAGTATTACCATTCTGTCAGAGTGATTCCCATAGGGACAAAAACTACAATAGAACATGCCTGACTCCAAATGGCCCCTCCAATAAAGAAAGTGCAGAGCCCAGAGAGCTGCCTACTGGCCCCTGCTTCTACCTCAAGTAATAACCCAATAAATAAGGAAAAGAAAATACCTTTATCAGTCCCTTAGAGAAGATTTCCCTAAAGGCCTGAGGCATTTAAACACAGGTCTCTAGGTTGTTATATTTTATTTAAAAACTATAATCCCCATTCAATCTAGGCATCTTCCTTTAGAATTGAACTAAGGCAATGAAGCTGTTTTCCTTCTATGCCTCTGTTTATCATTCCAGTGGGCTGGCCAGCAGGGTCCACAGCTCACAACAGTTAATATTTTTTCTGACGGGTGTGACTGTGTTTAGAATTCCAAATGCAGTGGTTTGGGGAGTTTGACATTTCAGAGGGAAACTTGGGAAATCAGTCAGATCATTCGTTTATCAAATTCTCTGTCCAAGATAATATGTTGGAGGTGGGGGAGGTATTGGGATGGTGAGGAGGCATGATGCAGGTTGCAGGAGAAAGAGAAGCTTTATGATTTGATACTTTGATGGATCCATGATTTCTCTGATGTGAGTACTTCCACTGATCACACATCACACATCATCGATGCTATCTAATCCTATTCAATTCTTCTCCACATTTTCCCATAAACCTTCCAAAGAAAATCCATCTCACATACTGAAGGTCTTCCTTCCATTTTTAATACTTGGGAATAACAATGTATCATTTGGACTGCCCATTCCTTGGCTTATTCTCACCACATATTGGACCATCCTTTTCTACTCCTACATCTTCTCAAAAATGCCACTTCTCCCTTCTAGAGAAGGTAGGCAAATATTTATATAGTACCTATGTGCCACTTTTTATAAACATTATCTCCTTTTAGCCTCACAAGAATCTTGTGAATTAGGTACTATTATTATCCCCATTTTACAGTTGAGGAAACTGAAGCAAACAAAGGTGACTTGCCCAAGGCCCTTACTGGACCTTCTTTATAGGTAACATTCTCCAGGCTGCTGGCATGCATTACTTGTCTGTCTATTGGTCCTTGGATCACCCACTATTGGGATTCTTCTAAGATTATAGGATCGTATGTTTATAGATTTAGAACCAGGATCTTAGCAGTCCTTTAATCCATTCCCCTCACTTTACAGATGAGGCAAATGAGGCCAAGAGGCAAAAAGACTTGCCCAAGGTCATTGTGGCAGTAAGGAACAAAATGGGAATTCAAACTTGGGTTCTTTCCATGACAATAGCTGCTTCATCTTGTAGCATTCCAGGATTTAGAGTCCCAGAGAATCACCAGTTCCCTTGTGAATGACCAGATAACCATCTTTCTAATCTTCTGGCATAAACACCATTTAGAAACATGAGGCCCTTCTAGATTCCCCCAGATGCTGGGGGAGAGAATATTTTAATTTTGTATATTTTGTGTATATGTTGTATATATTATGATATTTTCACTTACCTTGTGCTTCACTTCCCTTTTTAAGTGTGTTCTTGAATGTCCAGTTAGAGTACCCCCCCACACTCTCTCTTTGGGCAGGGCAAATAGGGTTAAGTGACTTGCCCAGGGTTACACAGCTAGTAAGTGTCAAGTGTCTGAGGCTTGATTTGAACTCAGGTCCTCCTGAATCCAGGGCCAGTGCTTTATCCACTGCACCACCTAGCTGCCCCCCACCCCTTTTTTGAGTACCTCTCTCTTGATAGAGAAGGATGGGTAAATGTAATTGAGTAGATATTTCCCCCCATTCCTTTTTTTTCCTTTCCCCCTACCCCTACCCCTCTCCCTCTTTTCCTCCTTCCCCCTTCTTTCAATCTCTTTCTCTATCTTGCTCAGAATGGAAGCACAGTGGTCTCTGTGACTTACTCCATTTGTAATTTCACCTGGTTCACTCCTTCTTAGGCAGCCTGGTAGCCTCCTACTTCTGGAGGTTCATCATATTGGTGCCATGCAGACACTTAATCATCTTAGCCTCTTGAGGCTCAGAACTTCTGAGCCCAAGCAATCTGTCAGCTTCAGCCTTCTAAGTAGCAGGTATTAGAGGGGTGCATCACTATACCCAATCATCAACCTTCTTTCTAATAATGACATGGTTTAGTAGCAAGAGCAATAGACTGGAAGTCATTCAGAAAACCTGAGTCCATATTCTAGCTGGGGATATGACTTTTAAAAAAATGGTTCCTGGGGCAGCTAGGTGGTGCAGTGGATAAAGCACCGGCCCTGGAGTCAGGAGTACCTGAGTTAAAATCCGGCCTCAGACACTTAACACTTACTAGCTGTGTGACCCTGGGCAAGTCACTTAACCCCAATTGCCTCACTAAAAAAAAAATGGTTCCTTTTCTTTAAGAAGCTCAAATTCTACATCAGAGTAATATATAACACTTAAATGCATAAATACATACAATACATTTGAAGAAAGGACATCAATAACTAGAGAGAAGAGGAAAGTCATCAGCCTTGAATGAAGTAAGGGGTTCAAAAGGTGAATGAGAGGAGGGACATCATTATCAGGATACAGGGAAAGCCTGTCCAAAAGCACAGATTGTCTAGATGTTCTGGAAACAGCAAGTAAAACAGATTGGTTAGAATGTAAAGTGAACAAAGAAGAAATAATGTGAAATACATTGGAATGGTAGGCTGCAGGTAGATTGCAAGGGCTTTAAATGCTAAGAATTTGCATTTTCCCTAGAGGTAATAGGGAGTACTTAAAGATTTTTGATCAGAATAGTGACATGGTCATATGTGTGTTTGGCAGTGGTATGGAGGATGGACTAAAGAAAAGGGCAACTGGAAGCAGTAATGGGATTGTGAGAAAAGAATTTTATAAGCCTCATTATGCTATATAAATGAGAGTTTTTGTTACAAGAATGTAAGTTCCTCCAATACAATGTAAGAACCATAAAGGCTTATTCAGTCATTTCTGACTCTGTGACCTCCTTTGGGGTTTTCTTGGAAAAGATACTAAAGTGGCTAGCCATTTCCTTCTCTGGCTCATCTTACAGATGAGGGAACTAAGGCAAACAGGGTTAAGTGACTTACTCAGGGTCACACAACTAGTAAGTGTCTGAAGCCAGATTTGAACTCTGAAAGATGAGTCTTCCTGACTCTAAGTCCAGTTCTCTATCCACTGTGCCACCTAGCTTGAGGGCAGGGACTATCTTTTATTTTGACTCTGTATCCCTAGTATTTTCTACACAAGTGTCTTGTAGAGGAATTTAATGAATTATTGGATTGGTTCTATCCTTTTGAGCTTGAATAGCACTCCCTTGATAGAGAAGCCTGTAAAGAAGATTGAGTACTTCTCCTTTTTAGGTAGCATATTTTAATGTACTAAACATTGGTTCTGGAGTTCAAATCCATGCTGTATTACATGCTATGTCCCTTGTAATTCTTCTGAATTTGTTTCCTTACTAAAAACAAGAGAAAATTCCATCACAAAGTACTTCCCAATTATAATTGTAATGATAAAACCTACTGCCCAAGTATCACAAGGCAGTATAGCTGAATGGATAGTGGATAGAGGGTCAGCCTCATAGTAAGAAGACATGAGTTTAAATTCTGCCTCTGACACATAAGGCCTGTATGACCTTGGGCAAATCACTTAACTTCTGAATACCCCAGGCAGCTCTCTAAAACTGTAAGTTGTGTACAATCTACACAGGTAGAGGAATCTTCTGCAGAAATAAAATCATAGGTCTGGACCCCTAAAAGTTCTCTTTCTGTTTGTTCCAAGCAGAGGTAGAAAAACATTTAAAAATAATTTTTGGCATTTTCACAAGCCTGAATTAATTCTTTCCTTTTTTCTTTCTAACACAAATCTTAAAGGTTCGGGGTATTTTTTTTATTTAGCACCAATCAGTATACTTTTTAATGTATCTCTTATTTTAGGCCCAGATGCATAATAGGTACTTAATAAGTGCTTGTTGAAATGAATTGGACACTGCCTTTCACAAACATCCAGAGCTTCCTTTCTGAGGGCTGGCACCTGACCTGGTGAAGTGGGGCTTTGAATACAAGCCCACCAGATTTTAAACTATATATATAGATATAGATATAGATATAGATATCAACACAGATGTGGTTCTTCTGAGGTGTGCACACACATATCTAATCTCTATACATTAGGATTTCACTTACTGTGTCTTCTGCCTGGAGGATCCTGAACAATTTTATAAAATGGATTGATTAAGAGCAACAAAATCCCACAGCTAGTCAAAAAGTCAAGAGCTATACACCCTCCAAAGATAGAGCCTACCAAGGGGTATATGGCATGTTCAGGAAGAACTAGCACCTCTAGTGTGAGGACTTGCAAAACCCTTTTCAGACTGCTCATTCACCTTTGATGTCCACCTGTCACTGAACTCTCACATGTGGCCACAAGAAGTTGGAGCATGTGCAGCAGTCATACACAAGAAAACCATTTTGTCAGATGGGCTAAACCAGGATGAGCATAATTAACAGGACTCAAACTCATCAGTGCATTAGAGGGATGTCTACTCCAAGCATGGGAAGATTTACCTTGGGGGAATGGGAACATGAGAACAAATTGTTCTAATAGCCATGAAGGTGACTGAAGCAGGTACTGTGGAGCACTTAAAACTTGGTCAGACATCAAAGACACTGCATCCCAGGTCATTGTCAATCATCTTAGCTTTTGGCCTGTGACTCTGGAAGAGAGAGAGTGAGGCTAATGCCTTTGTGAAACTCTGCCTCACTTAAATCCAACTCACTCACAAGGCAAGATATCACTCTGTGATGTCATTGATCCTCTTCAAAATCAAAGGACCGGGGGCAGCTAGATGGTGCAGTGGATAAAGCACTGGCTCTGGATTCAAGAGGACCTGAGTTCAAATCCGGAATCAGACACTTGACACTTACTAGCTGTGTGACCCTGGGCAAGTCACTTAACCCTCATTGCCATGCAAAAAAAAATCAAGGGACCACCACAACCAACAATAACAACCTACCAAAAAAATGGACATGTCTGCAGATCTGGCCTGGGTCAAATATCTGGAGAAATAACATGCCTGATTTACAGACATGTCTCTTTTCAATTGTTCTGCATATGAAGGCTTTAGGTCCTGATGTTAGGACATTATTGAATGGATGTGAATTTTTTAGGTATTTAGGACTGACCAATAGCCAGCCATGATTAAGTGGCAGCAAAAGGTGTTTTCTTTTTTAAAAAGACTTCTTTGTTGGTTTTCTTCCTTTATTTGAGTTAAGGGACTAACAATCCCTGTTAGAATATACATTTATCTGAGAGTAGTAACAGAGTAGCCCATTATGAGCTGTTAATGCCATGGACTCAGTTAGCCTAAAAGATGAATTAGGCCCAGTGGAAATGGGATACAGGATATCTAAGTTTGGATATTGGGGCTGAGGAAGAGAAAAGTGAATTTTGATATGTTGTACAGGAAGACAGACCCAGGTAAAATCCTTTAGAGGGGAGTCCTATTCATCCAAAAGTAGATGACTGTCCTCTTGTATCTGTTATGGGAGGATTATGGGTCCCAGTTACCCCAAAAGTTGTCTGGGGAGGTCAAGGAACTTTCTCCTTGAGAAACTAAACCAGAGGACAAACATGCCTAGAGAGATAAGTGGAACCAGATAGGACTGAGCTAGCTTCGGGACCTCCATCCTTCATTCTAGTCTCCCTCAACCCTGGGGAGATAAGATTAGGTGTGGCTGCTTCCTTTGTGTCCTGAGGAGATGCTTGAGAGAGCTCTGCAGCCACCCCTCACCCAATTCCTCCAGCCACCACCAGTGGGGGATGGTCCTCCCTAACTAAAGGAACTTTCCAGTCAGATGGTCACCCCCATCAGTCCTCTATAAAAGTACCTGCCTGTCACCTGCTCAAGGAGATTGGTATCTCAGAGCCACTCTCTCCGTGCTGTGCCTTTCTCCCCATGAGAAGGCCAAGAACTTCTTTCGTGGTTTCCCTTCCCCTTCCCTTCCTCAGCCCTGAAATAAACTATTCTAACTGCTTTTGTGTGCAAGAGGGTGTAATTCTTTAAAGAGGAATTCCTAAGGACCCCAAACCCCTATCCCTACCAAAACCCCTTACCCCATTTTCCCCATAACATTTTGGTGCCCAACGTGGGGAACCAAAAATGACATGGGGAGAAAGCATGTGGGTCCTTAGGATTCCTCTGTAAAGAATTATACGCTCGAGCAAGTCCTATTTAGGAATAAAAGAACAGGTTTATTGGTGCACAAGAGAAACTGGCCAGGAGGAAGGTTTTGGAGAAATATAACGCTTTCCTCCCCGACTAGCTTGGGAAGAGCTCTTTTATAGGGTTCAGATGGCATGGGTAAGAATGTCCCTTACTGGGTGATGGGCTGGGGGTCCTCTGGTGGTGGGCTGAGGTAGGTGATGATCGGTCGTGAGCAATATGGTGATGGGTGTTAACTCCATCCTGGTGGGTCCTGAGCAGTCTGCTGGTGCGTGGTTCCAGGTGGTCTTCTCCTGGTGTAGTCATGCCCAACAGGATTACCTCATCTAGGTGGTCAGGAGGGCTGGAATTCGGGGTGGTGGTCCCGGATCATGCTCAGTTCAATCTGGTGCTGCTTATCTCTTTTGGGTGTGTATGACCTTGATTGAGCTCAAGGAGAAGCCTACTTGATTTCAAGGGAAAATTCCTGAGGTTTCAAGGAAAAAGTCCCTTGACCTCCCCAGACAACTTTTGGGGTAACCGGGGCCCATAATCCTCCCATAACATATCACAAAGTCATAGAGAATGGGGTGCGCATGAAGGGACATCTAATCTAAGTCAATCCAAATAGGCATTTTCCTGCTTCACAAATTTGCCTAGGGCTTGTCCCGAGGACACTCACCTACCATTTCCTCTATTAGAATGTAAGTTTCTTGGAGTCTAAGATGGTTTCAATTTTTTTTTGTCATTCTTATGTCCTCAGCACTGTGTCTTGCACATTGTATGTATTTCATGCATGTTTCTTGAATTGTGAATCTTGACAACTGCAAGTGTTGCATCCTATTTGGTGTCAGCACTGGACAGCACCATCCTTAGAAGCACTTGGTCCCTCTCATTTATATTGGAAACCAACAGGGCCTGATGGGTGTGGCCATGACCAAGGCAACGCAGAGATCCATGGGAAACAGGCCAAGCCATAGCATCTGGGGGTTGTGACAAGTCACTTCAGGGAAAAAATGAAAATGGGTGATGGATAGCTATGCATTAGCAGCATATTCTCTGGTAAAAGGAGCCCTGCAGCTGAGCAGTAAAAAATGTATTTCATCTTTTCCCTGGAAAAGAAAAGCAGTTGCTCCTTCCTACCTATTAATCACCTCTTCCATTAATCAGGATAACGCATCATAATTGTGATTACAGTTGGGAATCAATTAATGTTCACCTTAAAATAAAGTGTAGAGAGGAAAGCAATTAATGTAATAGAGTTAGAGCATCAAACCGACACAAATGTTATTGACAATTATGAATCACATCTTGCAGGTTTCACATTCTGTGCTCTGTCCTGGAGATGTTTCCCATGGAAAGAAAGGCAGAGAAAAGATAGTACACCTTCCACCTGAGAGGTGTGAGGTCCTGCCCTCATTCTCTCTAGTTTTAACGAGTTAAAATATTCTTGTTGGTGGATTATGGTCTATCTCCCAGACCCAGCCAATGAGGATCTGATAGAGCTCACAGAAAAGTCACCAGAAGGGCTTGAAGAAAGGCAGAACCAGATTCAGAATTTCCCTTGTTGTTAAAAGTTGAATTGCCCTCAGCCTTCTTTTCCTTGACCTAACTTTTAAACTCAGTGAGGGGAACAGCTAGGTGGCGCAGTGGATAGAGCACCGGCCCTGGAGTCAGGAGTACCTGAGTTCAAATCTGGCCTCAGACACTTAATACTTACTAGCTGTGTAACCCTGGGCAAGTCACTTAACCCCAATTGCCTCACTAAAAAATTTTTAAAAATTGTAAACTCAGTGAGGGATTAGGGAGTGGGTGCTTAGGAGAAGAAGGGTGAGAACTTTCAGATCTATAGCTATTTCTCAAAGAGGTTTACAAATTAAACAGTTATTAACCTGTCTAAAGAAATTAGCAGTGCTTCGTATTTGTAGCTGACATTTTTAGAAAAGGTTTTTCAAACCATTTTCACATTTATTATCTCCTTTGATTCTTACAATAACTCTGAATGATAGGTAGTTTTTACAGATGTATCAGATTACTAGCAGCACCTCAACTACTACCTTCTTTTGCACCCTAATGGAAACATCCTGGGACTCAGAGTCCAACTGTTCCAGGAATTTCCATGCCTTCCGTGTTTCATGTCCTGGTTCTAGTCCCCTAGTCCTTGGCCATCTGAAAGGTGAGAAACCCTAGTGGAGACAGGAAATATCATCCCTGACAATACTAACAAATACCACTTATGGGCAGGCAAGCACAAGAATTCTAGAAAGAGCAGTGCTTTCCTTCCTCTAGTGCACTTGACCAGCCCTAGCTACCAGTCCCACTCATATAGGTACATCATCATGCAGGTGCAAGGACTTCTCAACTTTCTCTGTAGGTGCTATAACAACCTTCTCACTAGCCACACCTACTACAGACTTGGGAAAGAAAATTCTCATTACCAAAGTCCTAGTTAAAAAGCCCTGTCAAAGCCCTGTCAAAAAGTTAACCATCAGAGATAGATATGTTTTGTCAAAGGAAATGGCATTAAAGAAGATACATTACCACCTGTTTTGTGCTTCATCCTAAAGACCATGGAGCCTTTCCTTCTGGCTTTCAGTGTCAACCTTCTCTATGTGATGCCCTTCCTGTATTAGAAAATAAGCTCCTAGGATGCTATCAGAAAAATCTGGAAAGACTTACATGAGCTGATGCAAAGTGAAATGTACTGTATACAAAATAACAGCAATATTGTGAAATGATCTGTTGTGCATGACTTAGTTGTTTTTAGCAATACAATGATCCAAGACAACTCTGAAGGACTTATGAAAAATGTAGCCTATCTACAGAGAAGAACTGATAGTGTCTGAATACAGATTGAAGCACAATTTTTTGTTAGTTCCTTTTTCTAAAGTATTTTTGTCTGTTTTCTTTCACAACCTGGCTAATTTGGAAATGTTTAGCATGACTACACATGTATAACTTATATTGAATTTCTTGAGTTCTTAAGGTGGGAGGAGGGAGGGAGGGAGAGAGTTTGGAACGCAAAGTTTTAAAAATCAATGTTAAAATTTGTTTTTACATGTAATTTGGGAAAAAACAAAATTCTAAATATATAAAAAAAGAAAATGAGCTCCTTAAAGCAAGGCTATCTTGATTTTCTACTTGTAACCCCAGTACTCAGCCTAGTGCTTTGTATTTGATAATATCTTGTTCATTCATGTAGAAACTGAGGCACAGAGAGAATGAGTACCACAATTGGGGTCACACAGTTCATAGTAGCACCAAGAAAAGAACCAAGAGGTCTAATTCTTAGGACAAGTTCCTTTCCAATTAGAGGAATGTTACACACTTCACAGGGTGGCTCCTCGGGCTGTGCCCTTCTAGATTAGGGAAAGCATCCCTAAGGAAACATTCCTAGGGAAAGGCAAAAGCTTTTGGGGCTAGTGATTTTCTACCCCAAATTTGGACAAACCCAATCCAAATGCAAGTAAAACTCAGAACAAAAACAACAAACTAAAATTCAAATGAATAAACATTTATTAAGTGTGTACCATGGGGGCAGCTAGGTGGTGCAGTAAATAGAGCACTGGCCCTGGAGTCAGGAGGACCTGAGTTCAAATCCGACCTCAGACACTTGACACTTACTAGCTGTGTGACCTTAGGTGAGTCACTTAACCTCAATTGCCTCACCAAAAAAAAAAAAAAGTGTGTACCATGTACCCTGGCCTAAAAAGATGAAAATGATGGAGTTCTTCCCCTGAAGGACTCTAAATTCTGTTTAAGGGACTCATAATCTAATTAGGAAATCACAGAATTCCACAGAGGTGGAAGATAACTTAGAGATAAACAAGTCCAATACTCTAATTTGATACATGAGAAATCCAAGGTACAGAGAACCACAGAATCACAAAATCACAGGGTATCTCAGGTGAAAGGCACCTCTGAAGTCATCAAGTTCCATCTATACCTGAACAGGAGTCCCATCTATAATATCCCTAACAAATAGCCATCTAACCTTTGATTAAAGACTACCAGTGATGGGGAGCTCACTGCCTCCCAAGGTAGTCTGTAAATTAAATATTGGTCTATTTCCAGAGTGGGACAGCTACCTGAAAGCTGAGGGTGGAGGGGAGGGAGAAGAAGAATTCTAGGAGAATGTGAAATCACAACAAACAAAAGAGAAAATCCTTTCAGATCACACCCAAATCCTTACATTGATTTGGCTGGGTCTTTACAAGGCCATTCAATCAACTACTACTTGGCCAACTATTGCTTGGGATTCTCGTCTCCTTCAATAGCCAGTTTCTTCACAATTACAGAATTAGTGACTTGTCTAGGTAACAAGTATGATTTGAACCTAATAATAACTAGAAATTCCAGGTGATCTGTCTTTTAATCTTGTGCATTCAATAATAAAGTCAAGATGACATGAGTTCAAATCTTTCCTTCAGTTTCGTAACCTTGGAGGCAAGTAACTTAACCTTTCACAGCCTCAGTTTCTGTCTTTGTATCTGCAGCTGATGCATCCACATGGTGCTTTGCACATTGTGGTCATTTAGTAAATGTTTGTTAAATTGCATTGAATTCTAAATGCAGTGCTTGATGTCAACAACAGCAAGATAACCAACCCAGCATCTGTGTGCCAGCAAAGAGCTCATAGTCTAGTAGGAGAAAACTCATGTGCAAACAATTTTAAGAGATTGTCTCTGTTCTTTAATGGCTACTCTCCAGCTCACCTTCACTTTCCCAACAATTATGATGCTTCTCATGAAGCTGTAGAGGAGCAAATTGAGAAGCAGATCACACCAGATGTGAACTTCACCCTAGGACCATGAGTCTGAATGGACCATATTCTTCTGCAGTAAGCAGAGGGATTGAATGGGAATTTTATTCCCATTCTCAGTTATCACTCCCATGGAGGTAAGGGAAATGGTAGCCATTTGTTCATGAGGTAGAAAATTATGAATATCTGATTTACTTCCCCCTTTTTTAACCTTCTGAATCTGTCTGAATACCTCTGTGCTTTTGGATTCATATGTCTTTTGTATGGTTTGGCATAGAGATGCCATGCCATTCATGGTAGCTTATGCTTTGGTTTGCATAGTCGATGCCCTAACATAGTAAATTTGGGGAAAAGTGAGGTTTCCCAGAATCATGAAGGGACCTTTGGGGCTCAGGGCCACAATTATAAGATGATTTAGAATAAGATATGCACATAGAAGACATTAAATGAAATACCATGAGAGACCCAAAGATGGGGAAATCATTTTTAGTGGGTGAGATTAAGAAAGATTTCACAAGGGAGATGGTAGTTGAACCTGGCCTTCAAGGAAGGAAAACTTCAGTAGACATGGAGAAAATGTGAACAAGTATTCTGAGGTGTGAGAGAGCAGGATAAGATCAGAGAATAGCTTGTAGTTTAGTTTTTGGGTTTTTTTTTTTTTAATACAGAGACTGATAGAGGGAAATAGGATGAAATAAGACCAAAAAGATAGGCTGGAGCCAAGTTATAAAGGGCCTTGATTCCTTCATATTCTTCCAATCCAACAATTATATTCTGGCCTCATTTTTCTCCCTAAACAGTCCTGACCCTATAATCAGCTATTTCAGCATTGCTCTTTTCTGTGCTATCTTGCTCCCTTGACCTTTCACTATTACCATTCTGCTAATCCCAAATTCTAGGTAACTCCCACCATCTGTCTTCTTTGCTCCTTCTCCAAGCAGTGGAACTTTGCCCAAACAAATCATGAAAATTGCTGACTAGGTCCACTACAAATTTATTCTATCTAACCTCAACTGAGCCATTCCTGTTCCATGTAAACCCATTAATTCATCTCTTGTTGATTCTCAAACGCTTCATAACAACTGTTTCAAGCCTTATATTCTTTCCTCAAGACCCCAGCCATTCCCTTTCAGCATATGACCCTCTCTCCTATTTATGGAATATTGAAGCTATACTATGTGAACAGGCTCAATTCCTCTCTTCTACTCCTCCAAACTCCTTTATGTCCTCATGCATCCTTCTTCCCTTCTTTCCATTCTTAGAGTAGGAGGTGTCCTTCCTTTTTTCCCAAAGGTAACCCTTCTACCTGTATCCTTAATCCGTTATCCTCCCATTCCTTAATTTCACACAATTTTAATCTTTCACTTTTTACTGGCTCCTTTTCCTCAGATTGAAAATATACTTCTAAAACACTCTCCCTTTGCTCTACTGGAGATGCATCATGACAGAGTGAATATAGCACTTGTCTTGGAGTAAAAAACTAGGATACAAATTGTGCCTTGACCCTTACTGACTGTATGAACAAGCAAGTCACAAACTCTCTGTACAATCTGTGCTGCTGGAGGGAGTTCCCAAGTAATATCACCAAATCCAATAGTCCTTAATCTCCTTGATCTCTCTATTTGACTCTGTTAAAGACCTTTTTCTTCTTAGTGTTCTCTCCTCCCTTAGCTTCTATGAAACTACATTCTCACTTGTCTCCTCTTGCCTCCCTGATTGCCCCTTCTGTCTCTTTTGCTGGCTTTTCATCCTCTTCCTATTCCTCAAACATGGGCATAATCAAAGGTTCTCTTAATAAATGTTCATTTAATTGAACTGACCTTGGACATAAAACCGAAGACATTCATGTTTTATACCATAGGCACTAGAGTAGTCCAGTGAAGGATTGTGTGCAAGGTAATCGGCCATAGTCAGGACTGGGTATTAGGAAAATCACTTTGGCAGAGAGATGGATAGGTGAGACTGGAATTCGAGAGGCTATTTAGGAGACTATAACAATAGTCTGGGCAAGAGGTGATGAGGACTTGAATTAGGGTGGTTGGGGTGTGAGTGGATGGATAGAGGAGGACATGAATTCAAGAATTGTAGTGGAATAAACATTAATAGGACTTAAGAGTCTGAGTGGATTGTGGGAGAAGGAAGAAAAGGAGAGGTGTCAAAGACAGGATCCTAAGATTTCAAGCCTTACTAACCAGGAAGAGATGGTGGTGCTATGTACAGAAATGAGGAAGTTTGGAGGAAGTATAGGGTTGGGATGGAGAGAAGATGAGTTCAACTAGATAAGAAAAGTAGAACTTTAGTCAGAGGAATCCCCAAGGGGATTGAGTCCCCTTCCCCCATACCTGTAGGATGCATAGCACTTAACATTCCTAATCACTGCTACAGTTCCTTGGTTAAAGAAAGGGATCTCCCACTACTTACTTCTCCATTCTGCATTGAAATCAAGAAGGCCTCCAAAGCCGCTAGATGGCAGTAGTCATTTAGTCATGCCCAAGATCGAGCCCAGATCTAACTAACAAGATGCCCAATGGGGAAGCCAGCTTGCTGGTTTTTTTAATCAGGTTCAATGCATCTAACATGAGAATGTCCTTTCCCCTTGCCATTCCCCACAGGGGATCCTCCTCTGCTCCCTTTATTTTGTATTGCTAGTTTAACACAATAACAACAACAACAACAACAGCTCCAAACATTCTGGATTAGGTTATTTATTGCAAACAAAAAGCAGAGTGTGGAGCCATAGAAAAGGCTCAGGGACTGAGACTCCAGGCAACAGGGATTTTACAAATTTCATTTTTAAATTTCATTTTAAAAAATTTGCCTCCTCAACCTCATCAAACAGAAGGAGCCTGTGCTATTAGTGCCAAGGCTGAGCAAAGTATCCTCCTTTTCCCAGTACCTCTGATCCCTTGAGAATTTGACCCTGAACTTGAGCTGAACCAGGAACCTCAAACCATACTGAGCAGCTTTATTCAGCTGATCCTTGAACCAAACCCAAATGTCAACTTCCCAAAATGCCGTGCTGAACCAAAGTGTTTCAGATTGTATTTGTTCGAGGCTAATTTCTTCCCCTACCCTCACCCCATCAAAAAAGACACCTACTAAACTAATCTGAACTGAAACTTAAACCATTTATTTTCTGGACTCCTGGACACATGGAGTTTCATATTTTGGATTCAGGACATCAGAATCTTGACCCAGAGCATCCCAGCATCCTCCAAAACATCCCTGAAGCAAACCAGCATTTCATTCAGTTTGAATCAGCCTAGTTCAGATACACTTTAAAAAATTCTATTGTTTGGCCCAGTTCCCCCTGTGCTGTTCTTTCCTGACACCCTATAATGAGGGCAGAGAGGCCCGATCGGGTGCCCCTTGGAAGCTGCACATATGGGAATGCCCCCAGTTTCTGGAGCAAATGCCTTATTAGGTCATTTTCAGTTGTGCAGTTTTGCTATGGCCTGATAGTGTATGCTGCTGGTTGGGCTTGAGATTTATGTAGGACACTTGGCTAAAATGTAAACAGTGGTTTAGAGAAAAGAGATCTGCTTCGTGTCAACAGTAATACGAGTCTGGGGGCCTCCAGCTAGTTGGATTGGATGTTTATCCAGTGTATGAAAATCACTATATCATCTGGCCCTGTGTCTGACCAGAGGGGCCCTGGCTACAAAGCACCAGGCTTGCTGCCAGGTCTGTCAACAGTCTGTTCCAGAACCTGCAGGGGAGGGTCTCAGACATTTCTTGTCCTGCCGCCCTTCCATTCCTCCTCCCTATCAGACCGAGAGGAACTTGGGAAGGGCCTTATGGGTTAGACTTATTCCTTGCCCCTGGCACTGCATCAATGGACCCTTTGCACTAACTGTCACTAGGATATCCTGGGGTCCAAGTGACAGGTCACAGACTCACAGGGTATCAGAATTGAAACAAACCTTAGAGTCTTGTCTGAACCATTCATTTTACAGATGAAGAAGTGAAAGGACTTTTTAAAGATCATGTACATTGTAATTAGCACCTCTAGCCCCACACCCCTCATTCTGTGGTCAGGCAGGACCAGGATTGATGGGAAAAGACCGAACCAGCCCTAAGGGTGGTAAAAGTTGGCAGCTATTTTGGTGCAGTGAATACAGTCTGGGAGACTTGAGCTCAAATCCTACTTCAGATCCTTACTAATTACAATAGGAAAATTACATAATCTCTATCATTCTGTGTTTTCTCATTTATATGTAACCTGGGCTTCCTCATTGGTGGAGAATGAATGCTCTATTCACTTTCCTTCTGTAAAGGGTGAAGTTGATGAGAACTTGGAAGGCGACAGATACTAGTTCTTTAATCTTCCCACTTTCAGAGAGGACATACACAGTTCCCAGCTCCCTTCAGGAAGGAATCCCTCCAGGGAAATAAAGACTCTAGGAAGAAGCCAACATATAGATGAAAAAGCATTTCTTCATCTCTACTATTTCTCCATCTCACCCAAGAGGAAATTCCCCAAAGTCTCTAAGGAAACAAACCGGGAAGGACCAAGGAACTGGAAAGGAACTTAAGATGCTGACTCTTCTACATGTCACCTTCTTATCAGAATCTTTCTCTCCATCTACAGACTCCTCCTTGAAAGAACCATGGTTTCCCTCTCTTGAAGCCAAAAGGCAGAAGAACTAAGATCTTTCCTCTCCAAATCTCTCACTAACTACCCCTCTCATATAAGCATGGAGTATTTTTTTCAGTCTTAATATTATTTTATTTTTTTCCAGTTATATGTAAAGATAGTTTTCAATATTTGTTTTTATAAGATTTTGAGTTCCAAATTTTTTTCTCTCTCCCTCCGCAAGATGTTCACCATTCTGATATAGGTTATATATATATATATATATATATACACATTCATGTCAAACATATTTCTACATTGGTCATATTGTGAAAGAAAAATCAGAAAAAAGGGAAAAACCTCAAGAAAGAAAAAAAAACAATGAAAATAGTATGGTTCAATCTGCATTCAGATTCTGCAGTTCTTTTTCTAGATGTGAAGAGCATTTTCCATTATGAGTCCTTTAGAATTGTCAGAGTCAAGTCAATCATAGCTGATCATCATGCAATGTTGCTGTTACTGTGTACAATGTTCTCCTGGTTCTACTCACTTCCCTCAGCATCAGTCCACTTGAGTTTTTCCAGGTTTTTCTGAAATCTGCCTCTTCATCATTTCTTAAAATAAAAAAGTATTCCATTACATTCATATACCACAACTCATTTAGCCATTTCCCAGTTGATGGGCATCCCCTCTATTTCCAATTCTTTGCTACAATAAAAAGAGCTGCTATAAATATATTTTTTTTGTAAATGTAGGTCCCTTTCCCCTTTTTTATGATCTCTTCAGGATACAGACCTAGTAGTGGTATTGCTGTGCCAAAGGGTATGCATAGTTTTATAGCCCTTTGGCCATAGTTCCAAATTGCTTTCCAGAATGGTCGGATCAGTTTGCAACTCCACCAACAATGCATTAGTTTTTCAATTTTCCCACATCTTCTCTAACATTTATAATTTTCCTTTTTTGTCATATTAGACAATATGATAGGTGTGAGGTGATACCTCAGAGTTGTTTTAATTCGTATTTCTCCAATCAATAGTGATTTTTAACATTTTTTTTTCATATGGCTATAGATAGCTTTAATTCCTTTATTTGAAAACTGCTTGTTCATATCCTTTGACCATTTCTCATTTGGGAAATGACTTGTATTTTTTTTTTTTGGTGGAGCAATGAAGGTTAAGTGACTTGCCCAGGGTCACACAGCTAGTAAGTGTCAAGTGTCTGAGGTTGGATTTGAACTCAGGTCTTCCTTGTTATGGGGAAAATAGATGGGGGGGTTGGGATAGGGGTTGGGGTCCTTAGGAATTCTTCTTTAAAGAATTATACCCTTTTGCACACAAATCCAATAGAATAAGATAATCATTTATTTAGGGGTTGAGGAAGGGAAACCAAGAGAGAAATCCTTGGACTTCTTCTCATGGGGAGAAGGCATGGCACAGAGCATGGCTCTGAGATACCAATCTCCTCGATCAGGAGACAGGCAGATAATTTTATAGAAGACTGATGGGGGGTGATCATCTGACTGTGGAAAGTTCCCTTATGGAGGGAGGACCATCCCTCACTGGTGGTGGCTGGGGGAATTGGATTAGGGGTGGCTGCGGATCTCTCAAGCCATCTCTCTTCCTCCCCCCACAAAGGCAGCAGCCACACCTAATCTTATCTCCCCAGGGGTGGGGGAGACAGAAGGGTGATGGTCCCAGAGCTAGCTCAGTCCTGATCTGGTTCTACTTATCTCTTTAGGTATGTTTGTCCTTTGGTTTAGTTTCTCAAGGAGAAGGTTCTTTGTTGTACCCCAGAAAACTTCTGGGGTGGCCTGGGCCCATAGCATCCTGAATCCAGGGCCAGTGCATTATCCACTGTACCACCTAGCTGCCTGACTTGTATTCTTATAAATTTGATTCAGTTCTCTATATATTTTGAGAAATTAGGTCTTTATTATAAACGCTGATTATAAAAAAATGTTTCCCAGCTTTCTGCTTTGCTTCCAATCTTGGCTGCATTGGTTTTGTTTGTACAAAACCTTTTTTAATTTAATGTAATCAAAATGATCCATTTTACATTTCATAATATTCTCTATCCCTTGTTTGGTCATAAATTTTACTCTCCATAGATCTGAGAGGTAAACCATTCCTTCCTCTCCTAATTTACCTATGGTATCACCCTTTATGTCTAAATCATGTACCCATTTTGACCTTATTTTGGTATATGGTATGAGTTGTTGAGCTATGCCTAGTTTCTGCCATACTGTTATCCAGTTTTCCCAGCAGTTTTGTCTAATAGTGCATTCTTATCCCCAAAGCTGGAGTCTTTGGGTTTATCAAACAGGAGATTGCTGTAGTCAATTACTGCTGTGTTTTATGTGCCGAACCTATTCTACTTATCCACCACTCTTATTTCTTACCCAATACCAAATAGTTTTGATGGTTGCTGCTTTATAATATAGTTTTAGATGTGGTACAGCTGGCCCACCTTCCTGTGCATTTTTTTTTCATTAACCCCCTGATATTCCTGACCTTTTGTTCTTCCAGATGAATTTTGTTATTATTTTTTCTAGCTCTATAAAATAATTTTTGTGTAGCTTGATTGATATGGTGCTGGATAAGTAAATTAATTTAGTCAGAACAGTCATTTTTATTATATTAGCTCAGCCTATCCATGAGCAATTGATTTTTTCCAATTATTTAGATCTGATTTTATTTGTGTGAAAAGTGTTTTGTAATTGTGTTCCCAGAATTCCTGGGTTTGCCTTGGCAGGTAGACTCCCAAACAGTTTATATTGTCTACAGTTATTAAATGGAATTTCTCTGTCTATCTCTTGTTGCTGGGCTTTGTTGGTCATGTATAGAAATGCTGATGATTTATGTGGGTTTATTTTATATCCTGCAACTTTGCTAAAGTCTTTCATTGTTTCAAGTAGTTTTTTAGTTAGTTCTCTAGGATTCTCTAAGTATACACCATATAATCTGCAAAGAGTGATAGTTTTGTTTCCTCCTTGCCTATATAAACATGGAGTATTGAGTAATCTTTCTCACTGTTAAAGAGGATTGCAGTGTAGGCTCTCCACTCTAGCTAAGACTAAGAATTCCATTGCTTCAGGACACAGACTCCTATAAAGAGGTGTTCTCTCACTCCTCTTTTTTTATTCCCCTCCCTCTCCACCCAGTTATGAGTATTCTCTCTCTCTTGGAATTGTTTTGTCTTTAAGTATACACTTTGTATATATTTAGTATTTAGCTGTGTAGAGATTGCATTCTGCCTAATACAATGTAAGATACTTATGGGCAAGAACATTTTGTTTGCTTTGTTTTATTTTGTTTGCTTTTATATTCTCTGGCCACCCCATATAGCACTTGGCCTATTACAGGCACACAATAAATACTTGTGGAATTGTAGCTGTTGTTCTTGCTTCATTCTTGAAAAGGACCAAGGACATCAGGAGGGTGATGGCTTGACTTGCAAGTGAATTGGATTTAAATGAGGCAGAGCTGTGCAAAGGCATCAGCCTCATTGTTTCTTCCAGAGTTATGGGAGTCCAGTGGTAAGACATGCCAAGATGACAGGTGATGGCTCCAGATACTGTGGGAGACCCTGGACTTTTAAGCTAAAGTCTTTCCCAGACTTCAGTTTGGCTGGGGAAACACCCATTCATCAATTAAAAGTTAGGTAAGAACTGAGGCAAAAATATGGCCTAATTTGCTTTCACAAAAGAAGGACTTCTGGAATTAAATTATTGCATTGGTTGGACTGACCGTAGGGCAAAATTGTAAAGGAAATACCATTTTTCTCCTTATCACTAACTTCTTCTGGGGCCTACCCCTGCCACATTATCTGCTGTTCCCTTTGCTTATTCCTTATTTTCCATATCCACATCCCCTTCCCCCACCCTTGAGAGGAACCCAATGCCCTCTCCCCAAGTCAAAATCTATGTTTAAGAAAGACCTGACAGCTGTCATTAAAATAGGGTGAATTTCAGTCACTGTATTCTCTCTCTTTCTCTCTTTTCCTCCTTCCCTCCCTCCCTCTCTCTTCCTCTCCTCCCTAGGGCTATTTGCATTTTAGGATTTCTCTCAAAATAGGGAACAGAAAATTTTTATCCCTTACTAAAGGAATTAGAGGCATCAAGGAACAGTTAGGGTGGGGTGTATGCAGATATTTTGAGGAAAGGAGAAGTTTATTGTGTCCCTAAAATCACATAACTTAAGTGGGTTGCCACACTGGGCTTGTGAGGATGACTCTGCTGATTGTAATCAGTTGTGTCTGCAGGTACATGCATGTACCTGCATATTATGGATACATATTATGGATTATGGGCGTATTATGGACAGGGACTCTTGGTTGAGATAGTTTTGGAGGGAGGGAGGAAAACAGCATTGGGTGCATCTATAAGATAGAAAGTAGAATATAGTCATACTTGTTGATTTCCTGATGGTAGCTAGTAATTGCAGGGGGCATTTCTCTATACTCTAAACATCAGGTTCTGGAAAACACCAAAATCTCAGAGAATTGACATGAGAACATGCCTATTCTTTGAGATACTCTGGAGACAATCGAAGAGTAAATGGCATCTGAAGAGTTTGAATGCTTTGACTTATCACTGTAAATGTCAGATGAGACACCATCCTGCCTTCTCCATGCCTGTGATCTGAGAAGCTCATGGCTAGCTTTTTGTGGAGACTTAGTGACTTAGAGATAAACACTTCTTTCTCATCTCTAACCAGAGGCATTCTAGCTGGTTCCATTCTTGAACATCAAACAGAAGGGACGGAATACTCGTGGAATGATCCTTATCCTTTACCTCCCTCTATTACTTTTAAATATAAAGATAGAAATAAATTTAAATGCTACTTTAAATATGTTTAACTTTTATTATTGTATTATAAACATTACTGTTGTTTCATTATTAAATCTTAATAATTTCATTGAAATATATTTAAAATCAAGTGCAGTTAGGTGGCACAGCAGATAGAGCACCAGGCCTGGAGTCAGGAAGACTCATCTTCCTGATTTCAAATCTGGCCTCAGACACTTACTAGCTGTGTGACCCTAGGCAAGTCACTTCACCCTGTTTGCCTCAGTTTCCTCATCTGCAAAATGAACTAGAGAAGGCAATGGCAAACCACTCCAGGATCTTTGCCAAGAAAACCCCAAATGGGGTCAGGAAGAGTTGGACACAATTGAATAACAACAATTATCAAGGATTATCTTCTCCCTCCTTCCTCACCCAGAGGTAGGGGTGAGGCAAGGGGTAGAGGGAGAGAAAAAACCAAAACCCTCATAACAGAGAATCATAGTCAAGTAAAACAAATTTTCATATTGGTCATGTCCTAAATGTGTCTCATTCTGCACATTAGTCCATCACCTCTCTGTTAGGAGGTCAGTAGTATTTGTCATCATCTGTATTCTGGAATAGTGATTCATTTATACATTGATCAGAGTAATTAAGTCTTTCAAAATTGTTCATTTCTGCAATGTTGATGTTATGGCATAACTTGTTCTTCTGATTCTGCTCACTTTGCTCTGCATTAGTCCATAGAAGTCTGCCCAGGTTTCTCTGAAACAAAGAATTGTTCAAATTTAAAACATTGAAACTGAAAACAATCTTTTTCGTTTGTTTCTTACAACACACTAGTATTTACATGCCATAATTTGTTCAACTACTCCTTAGATGATAGGTACCCCCTTTGTTTTTACTTCTATGCCTCCACAAAAAGAGTTGCTAGGAATTTTTTTGTACATGTAATACATTTTCTTTTTTCTTAAGTGAGGCAATTGGGGTTAAGTGACTTGCCCAGGGTCACACAGCTAGTAAGTGTTAAGTGTCTGAGGCCGGATTTGAACTCAGGTACTCCTGACTCCAGGGCTGGTGCTCTATACACTGTGCCACCTAGCTGCCCCCATGTAATACATTTTCTTCTCTCTTTGATCCCCTTTGGGAACAGGCCTAGTTAGGAGTGATATTGCTGTATCAATGTATGCAGTTAAGTAACTTTGGGGGCATAGTTCCTAATTGTTTTCCAAAATTGCTGGACCAATTCATAACTATAACAACAGTTCCTTAACACACCTGTTTTTACCTGTTTTCCAAAAGCCCTTCCAACTTTTGTCTTTTTAGATTTCAATTATGCTAATCTGATGCATATGAGGTATAACCTCAAAACAGCTTTGATTTTCATTTCTCTAATTAATAGTGAGTTGAAGCCTTTTTTTATATGGCTATAGGTAACTTGGATTTATTCCATTGAGAACTGTCTACTCATATCCATTTATCAATTTGGGGATGGCTCTTATTCTTATAAATTTGAATCAGCTCTTTTTAGATCTTGGAAATTAGACCTTTATCAGAGGGGCTTTCATCAAAGACTTTTTTTCCTCTGGGTTAACTGTTTTCCTTCTCATGTCAGCTGTATTGGATATGTTTGTACAATAACATTTAAATTTTATGTAATGAAAATTGTCCATTGTATTTCTGTTAACTCCTCTTTTCATTGTACAGTCAAGAACTCTTCTTCCATCCATAAATCTGATGGGTAATTTCTTCCTTATTCTTTGAATTTATTTATGGTGTGACCTTTTATGTCTAGGCCAGGTATCTAAGGTGTAGGTATAAGCCTAATTTCTGCCAGACCGCTAGCCAGTTTTCTCAGCAGTTTTTGTCAAATATTGAGTCTTTACCCTAGTAGCAGATGTTTGAAGGTGTATCAAACAAGAGACTAATGTATTTGTTTGCTTTGGCATATTGCCTAACTAATATGTCCCACTGATCAAACTCTTGATTTTTTTTAACCCTTACCAAATTCTTTTCTTTTCTTTTTTTTTGCAGGGCAATGGAGTTTAAGTGACTTGCCCAGGGTCACACAGCTAGTAAATGTCTGAGGCTGGGTTTGAACTCAGGTCCTCCTGAATCCAAGGCTAGTGCCTTATCCATTGCGCCACCTAGCTGCCCCCACCAAATTCTTTTGATGATTACTCCTTTGTTTGACACCTAGTACTGCTAGGAGAGAGGTAATAGTTGTACCACACTCTGCCCTGGTCAGACACACATCTAGAGTACTATGATCAGTGCTCAGTGTCTCAATTAAGGGAGAACACAGACAAGATAGAGTTTATTCAGAAAAAGGTGGCAAGGATTTTGAAAGAATATATGGAATATCCAACAGCAGGATCAAAGAACTGGGGATGTTTGTTTTGTCTGGAGGAGAGAACCTTAAGGGTCTATCATATAGAAGAGAGATGAGACATATTCTGTTTGATTTGAGGACAGAATTTAGGGCAAAGGTGGAAGTCAGAGCCTGGCATAGCTCAGCTCCATGTAAGAAACTTAAAAAGCAAGTCCTAAGCAATTTAAGATCTCCATAAGTGTAATGGGATATTTTGAAAGGGAGTGAATCCCCACCCATCACCTGCCCCTAGAGGTGTTTGAGTGGATGATAGATGTCTATTTGTTACCAACATTATAAAAGGTATTTTTTTACCTCGTTCAACTCTGGAAATTGGTAATTTCAAGTGCCAAAGAAGTGAGATCATCGTGGGCTGGAGTAATCCAGAATAGCTGATTCCACCAAGTTTTCCACCAGAAGGAGGTGAAGCTTAAGGTAGATTATGATTTGATGAATTGGGATTTAGATGAGGAAGCAACTATTTAGAAGATCATGACCATCTGCTATGCACTTCCTTTCTTTCCTTTCTTTCTAGCTAAGACACTAGTCTGTCTCATCTTCTCATCCTTCCCTCCTGTCTTAGAGGGAGATAAAAATAGATCTCTAGGGGACAGCTAGGCGGTGCAGTATATAAAGCACCAGCCTTGGATTCAGGAAGACCTGAGTTCAAATCTGGCCTCAGACACTTGACACTTACTAGCTGTGTGACCCTGGGCAAGTCACTTAATCCCCATTGCCCTGCAAAAAAAAATAGATCTCTATCTTGAAAAAACAAACAAAACCTTTGCTTGATTCTTCTGATCAACAATGGGGCAAGGATTTCCAATGGGGGTGGGAAAGGAGACTCAAGAAGGCACAAATATGTTTGAGGAATAGTAGATAGAGCAGTCATGTGAATGTGGAAGGCATTGGGAAGGCAAGAGATAGTGCTAAAGTGGTAGGTTTGGCTCATCTACTATTGTGGAGGGCTGCTACTCATATTTCCTATAAGCTAGAAAGGAAGTAATCCAGAAAGTTGATTATAAATAATGGAATCCTAAGGTTTAACATTATTTTCCTCACCCTAAGGATGGAAGCCAAATTGCAGGAAGTTAAGACCAGCCACATATAAATCCAATAATTATATGGGGAATCCTAATGTTGTGGGTAAAAGGAAGAAAAGGAACCAAAAAAGGAGACAAAAGAGAACAGTACTGTGATGAAATGGAAAGAATTCTGGATTTGGAGTCAGAGAACCCAGGTTCCGGTGCTTGTTCTGTGACTTCCAGATGACCTTTGGGGAAGTTTTCTTACCCATGAGATGGTTGGATTAGGGGATCTCAAAGGTCTTTCTATCTCTAAATTTATGCTTTTATGTTCCAAACGGGGAGAGGTAGAAGCTAAAGGGAGGATGGTATATGAACATGGAAGGCCAAATAGAGGAGGAGGTTTTAAGGGGGGACTAATAGGTCAAGAGTAGCAAGAGCTAAGCATGGGTCCAAGAGGTCTCAGGAAAGACCTTTGATATTAGTGATTAAGTAGCTCACTCTTGACCTAAGGGGAAAAAGTAGTCTTGAGAATAGACTTTGGAATGGAAGTCAGAGTCTAGAGAATTCAGAAGTGGTTAAATGGTAAGGAAATGAAAGTGGTGAATATAGAAATTATAGACATTTCATAGTGAAAGGAAGAAGAAAAACCAGACCCTACCTAGAGGGAGCAGAAGTCAACTGAAGGTTTCTTTCAAGACAGGAAACTTTTGTACATGTTTGTGTCTCCCTTCATGCCTAGAGAAAAAAACGAGGAGATAAAACATACATAGTCTTAAGTAGAAAAGGCAGGAAAGCAAGGGAGCCCTCAGTGGATGGCCTTCACCTTCCAAGTAAAGTCAAAGGCTAAACAGCCTCTTCAGGCTGCTCCCCACTAATTCAACGCCTATTGTCCGAAGAAGGAACATCTCAGAGGCAGTAGAAGCAGTTTTAAGCTAGACTCTGGTTCATTGACTAACTCTGAGGATCTTGACAATACCCCCATGAAACCTGCCAGGATCCTGCTAGGAGATGCTGCCACCCGGAGCCCACCCACCTCTATTTCTTAACCACATTCTGTTTGCATGCCACCCCTGAGTGTTGGCTCATTTAAGGGCTAGACAATTGTTTCCTGCTCTCCAGCTATGACAAATTGCTGCCTGTTGGCATCACTGATGAAATAAGTAAGGCCTCCGCCGCCCCAACTTCTATTACTTTTTAATATGAGTTACTTTAATAGAAAGACTTAAATGCTTCTTTCTATTGCTTTGCCTCAGCACTTCTGGGGTCATAAATTCTTCTCCCTCTCGTCCGCTATTACTGGCATATCAATCCTTTCTAGTTCTGTGAACACTAAAATTGAAAGAAAACAAGGTTGTGGCTTTATGCATTTTTAATTTAACGAAATCCCAGCTTTGAAGTTAGGGAAAACAATGCTCGTTGCAGGAGAGTGCATCCCCCAGTAAAGCCTTCACTGAAGCTGGGTCAATGGGAGCTTTGCAGGCAATTGAGCCTTTTTTCCCTTTATTCTTCCATGGTATTCCTGCTAACTTTGTCAGGGTTTCTTTTGAATTCTAAACAGGTGGTAAATTTTCTAGGGTTCTCCCCTTTTCTTCTTAAAGTCTCTCCTGGGAGTGGAACCCAGCTCACTGGGGTAAGGCAAGAATGCCCCAGGCAACAAAAGACCTTGTGGGTTAGTCTTCTCCCTCCATTGGATCCATGAAAAATAATTTAGACCAAGGATTCTTAAGCTAAGGTCCACAGAACCCCAAAGGGCTTGTTGGAATATTTCGAGAGGTCTATGAACTTAAATAGAAAAAAATACACCTATATTTTCACTAACCTCTAAGTCAAATTTATTATTTCCTTCCATTATGAATATAGTTAACAAAACATTATTGTGAGAAGGGGTCCATCGACTTCACTGAACTGTCAAAGGGGTCCATGATACAAAAAAGGTTGGGAACCCCTGGTCTAGACAGACACAGTATATGGAGTAGGAGAGTGTTCCTTTTTATTTTTTGTCTCTAGAGTAAAGGAAGCATGGTATTAGACTTAGAATCTGATGACCTGAATTCAAATCCTGACTGTATCAATTAATAGTTGTGGACAAATCACATAATCTTATTCAACCTTAGTTTTCTCATTTATAAGATGGATATGATGATTGGGGGGGGGGGCGGCAATGAGGGTTAAGTGAGTTGCCCAGGGTCACACAGCTAGTAAGTGTTAAGTGTCTGAGACTGGATTTGAACTCAGGTCCTCCTGAATCCAGGGCCAGTGCTTTATCCACTGTGCCACCTAGAGTCCCCCTATGATGATGTTTGGGGGGCAGTGAGTTGGTGCAGTGGCTAGAGCACTGGGCTTGTGGTTGGGAAGATCTGACTTCAAATTCAGCCTCAGCTCCTTACTAGCTGTGTGACCCTGGGCAACTCACTTAATTCCTGTTTGCCTCAGTTTACTCATCTGTAAAATGAACTGGAGAAGGAAATGGCAAACTACTCCAGTATTTTTGCCAAGAAAATTCCATGGACAACATCCAAGGAGTCACAAAGAGTTGGCACCAACTGAACAACAACAAATGAAGATGTTCACACTATTTACCTCTTAGGAAAGTACTGTGTGAAGTACAGATTGAATGCAAGCTATTATTATTATCTATTCATCTTCTTCAATCATCCCATTGGAGCATCTCTCACCTCTGATGGTCATAGAGTTTTTCTTTACCTCCAACTTGAATTTAACCCTCTTAGACAAAGCCCATCCCTTCGAGGTTGGGGGTGGGGGGAGGACTAAATTGGCATAAGGCCAAGGAAAGAATGAAATAAAGTATCCCTTCAGGCATTGCCCAGAGGCATGATTAACAGTACCACTCATCAGCATAAAATATATTCAATTATGAGGGAATAAGAGGCTTGGGAAAGCAAAATGCCAAGGCAGATGAGATATGAGCATATTAGTGAAAAACAGGGCAGAATGGAGGGAGAGACTGAGCATGGCTCCAGGGTGAGATTGGTCCATTGGGCACAAGGGTATGTGCTAGAGGAGAAGAAGGGTGAAGATGACAGAGAAGAGAGGGTAGGGAAGAGTTTTCTTGAAGGAATTATTTCCTAAATTTGCCAGGCTTTCCTCTGGAGTTGAGACCCTGCAAGATCAAGAGGACTTGATGACAGTCTCAGTTGAGCTTTTGGTTCTTTCCTAGTCTAACTGCAGACACAGAAAAAGTTAGAGTCAGAGATGTGCAACTGAGGTCACACACCAGAGATGGGTTTCCAGGGCTCCACAGTACTGGTGTGTATCACTGTCAGACCAGCCCATTTTTGTGTGTGAGAGTTATAGTGCCCTGAGGGAGCATGGGAAAATGAATGGCCAGGCAAGTTTTCAAGAAGCTGAGAATGATTGAATTGCAGTGGTCTAGGTTTTCTCCCATCTCCTTCAATGTTGTTTTATGTGGTCTTGATTTTTGTACCTTTGGGTAAATCAGGCAAGTGTGTGTGTGTGTGTGTGTGTGTGTGTGTGTGTGTGTGAGAGAGAGAGAGAGAGAGAGAGAGAGAGAGAGAGAGAGAGAGAGAGAGAGAGAGAGACCTATGTTTACTCTGGTGTTCAGTGCAAAATCCATACAAGAAAGGATTTGGAGCAGTGAAGATCTGTCCAGTGTATTAGGCTTGAGAGCTGTGCATCTGACCTTCATAACTTACCTCAATCCTCCATCACTGGAGAAGTTTCCAAGCAGTGGATAGAAGCAGCAGGACACAATGGACAGCATGTTAGATTTTAGTGCTGGGGGACATGGGGTTCCAATCCTGACTCTGTCACTCACTTGGTAAGTTTTCTCATGTGTAAAAGGAAGGGGTTGCACTGTACTGACTCTAAGATCACCTCCATTTCTTAAGTCTATGATTCCTGGATCTTTGGGATACTGGTCATGGCTATACTGTCAGGATAAAAAGGATCCAAATGCCCATCATTTGGAGGTTAATAATGATTCTTTATGCAACTGCTATCAGCAATCTTTCTACACCAGGGTGTGGAAGAAGAGTACTTAAAAATGTATCTCGGGGTAGTTATATGGTGCAGTGGATAAAGCACCGGCCCTGTATTCAGGAGTACCTGAGTTCAAATCCAGCCTCAGACACTTGACACTTACTAGCTGTGTGACCCTGGGCAAGTCACTTAATCCCCATTGCCTGCAAAAAAAAAATGTATCTCACTAGGCTTATTCAGTTGGATTGGTTTACATAAGTATTTTTAGAGCAATCTTTAAAATAAGCCACCCAATGAATCTATAGATAATGGAATTAGAATATCTGAAGATCAGGAAACCACAAACCTATTTATTTATGTATTTTTAACATTTTTTTTTGAGTTCCAAATTCTCTCCCTCCATGCCATTCCTCTCACCGTCATTAAGATGGCAAGCAGGAGGGCCACAAATAAAGATCAGCCCCCAGACTGTTATTATTACAGTTAGACTAAGGAAGATCCAGGAGCTTTAGTGAGACTTAAACCTGGCCCTATGGATAATACAATCTCTAGAGTCCATAGATAAGTCCCTCAAACTTCAGGAAACAATTTCTTCAAGAAACACTCTACCATCTTTCTACCACCTCTCTTTGTGAATCCCAACCCCCTCATTTGACAGATGAAGAACCTGAGGTTCTATCTCCTGCCTCTACCACTTACTGTTTGTGTATCCTTACCTGGTGCTAGTGATTTTAACCTCCATGAGCCTCCGTTTCCTCATTTGTAAAATAAAGTGGTGGTGCTAGATAATCTCAAAAGTCCCTTCTTGTTCTAACATTTGGTGATCCCTCCCATGTCTCTCCACAGTAGGAGGATCCATATTGTTATTGTTCAGTGGTTCAGTCTTGTCTGATTCTTCCTGATCCCATGGACCACAGCACACCAGGGCCTTCTATCTCCTGAATCTCCTGAAGTCTCTTCAAGTTCACGGTCATTGTTTCCATGACACTATCCCATTTCACCCTCTGTCATCTCCTTCTCTCTCTCTCTCTCTCTCTCTCTCTCTCTCTCTCTCTCTCTCTCTCTCTCTCTCTCTCTTTTTGTGGTGAGGCAATTGGGGGTTAATTGACTTGCCCAGGGTCACACAGCTAGTAATCGTTAAGTGTCTGAGGTTGGATTTGAACTCAGGTCCTCCTGACTCCAGGGCTCTATCCACTGCACCACCTAGCTGCCCTCTGTCATCTCCTTCTCAAAAAAACCTTCGATCTTTCCAACATCAGGTTCTTTTCCAGAAAAAGGTGGCCAAAGTATTTAAGCTTCAGCTTCAGTATTTGACCTTTCAATGGATAGTCTGAATTAATTTCTTTAAGTATTGACTGTTTTGATCTCCTTGCTGTCCAAGGGGCTCTCAAAAGTCTTCTCCAGCACCATAATTTGAAAGCATCAATTCAGTGGTGCTCAGATTTCCTTATAGTTCATCATTCACAGCCGCATATTGCCACTGAAAAAAACCATAGCTCTGACTACACAGACCTTTATTAGCACAGTGATTTCTCTGCTTCTTAGTATGCTGTCCAGATTTGCCATAGCTTTCCTTCTAAGAAGCAAGCATTTTTAAATTTCATGGCTGCAGTTGCTATCTGCAGTGATCTTTGAGCCCAAGAACATAAAACCTGACACTGCTTCCATTTTTTCATCATCTATTTGTCAGAAATGATGGGACCAATTGCCAAGACCTTAGGGTTTTTGGTTTGTTTGTTTATTTTTTGTGGGGCAATGAGGATAAAGTGACTTGCCTAGGGTCACACAGCTAGTAAGTGTCAAGTGTCTGAGGCCGAATTTGAACTCAAGTACTCCTGACTCCAGGGTCGGTGCTCTATCCACTGCGCCACCTAGTTGCTCTTGGGTTTTGTTGTTGTTTTTTACGTTAAGCTTCAAGCTAGTTTTTACACTCACCTTGTTGAACTTTATCAAGAGGCTTCTTAATTCTTCTTTACTTTCTTCCATTACAGTAGTATCACCTCTATATCTAAGATTGTTAATATTTCTCCCAGCAAACTTAATCATGGCTTTTGATTCATCCAGCCTGGCATTTCACATGATCTACTCTGAATATAAGCTAGATAAATAAAGTGACAATATTCAGCCTTGTCACACTCCTTTTCCTGTCTTAATCCAACCAGTTATTCCATGTTCAATTCTAACTGTTGCATCTGAAACTGAATACAGGTTCCTTAGGAGACAAGTAAGATAGCCTGGTAATCACATCTCTTTGAGGATTTGCCACATTTTGTTGTGATCTACACAATTAAAGGCTTTAATATACTCAATAAAACAAAAGTAGATATTTTTCTGGAACTCCTTTGATTTCTCCATAATCTAGTGACTGTTGGCAATTTGATCTCTAGTTCCTATGCCTCTTTGAAAATCAGCCTGGACTAGGGGCATCTAGGTGGCACAGTGGATAAAGCACCAACCCTGGATTCAGCAGAACCTGAGTTCAAATCCGCCCTCAGACACTTGACACTTACTAGCTGTGTGACCCTGGGCAAGTCATTTAACCCCTATTGCCCTGCCCCAAAACAAAACAAAACAAAAAAAACAAACGAAAACCAGCCTGGACTTCTGGTAATTCTTTGTTCACATGTTACTGACATTTAGTTGTAGAATCTTAAGTACAATCTTGCTGGCACATGAAATGAATGAAATTTTTCAGTAATTTGAATATTCTTTGGCATTGCCATTCCTTAGGACTGGGATGCAAACTGATCTTTTCCAATCTAGTGGTCACTGTTGAGTTTTCCACATTTGCTTGCATACTAACTACAGCACTTTAACAGTATCATCTTTTAGGATTTTAAGTAGCTCAGATGGAATTTCATCACTTTCACTAATTCTTATTGTTGGCAATTCTCCCTAAGGCCTGCTTGGGCAGCTAGGTGTCAGTGGATAGAGCACTGGTCCTGAAACTGGGATGACCTGAGTTCAAATCTCACCTCAGACACTTACTAGCAAGTCACTTAGCCCCAATTGCCTTAAATATCCAGGGCCATCTCCAGTTGTCCTTATGTATATCTTGCCACTGGACCCTGTTAAGGGCTAAAATTCTAGCTAAACTGTCTAAAATAGCTAATGAGTGGTCGCCAATAAATTATAAGCTTTAGCAAGAGTTAGACTTTTAAGCATTTATTAAGGAGAATAAGAATTTGGTAAAGAGAGAGAAAGGCCTAGATTCCTATCTATTAAAGGGAGAGCACATTTCTAGCTCTGCTCTGCTCTCCACCAGAGTCCAAAGGAAAGAGAGTGAGAGCGAGTGCCAGTCTCTTCCTTCCTCCTCCCACTAGCCCGTGTCACTTCCTGACGCCAAAGAAAAGACTCCTGGTCTTGCCCTCAAAGACCTTCGCTTCATGGGCGGAACTCTTCTACAGTAAGTCTCCAGCAGGTGGCGTCATTCCAATCGTTACAACCCAAATGGCTCTGGAGGAGAGAGTGAGGTTGGTGACCTTGCACAGCACTCCCTCACTTAATTCCAATTCACTGCAAGTCATGACATTGCTCTGATAGCATGGTACTCTTTGGGGATGAAGGACCAACAACAATAACAAGGCCTACTTGATTCCTTTCTCTAGGATGTCTGGCTCTAAATAAATAACCATATCACAGTAGTTATCAGTTATTGGTGATATTGACATTTCTTGTGTAGTTCTTCTATATATTCTTGCCACCTCTTCTGTTTCTGTTAAGTTCCTACCATTAGTACCCATTTTTTCCCATTCCCTTATTATCTCAAACTTTCTTGAAGAGATCTATTGTTTTCTTCTTTGTAGTAGTCATCTAGGAAAACCTTATTTCTCCTTGCTATTCTCTGGAATTCTGCATTCAGCTGGATCTCTCCCTCCTTTGCCTTTTGCTTTTCCTCATGCCTCAGCCCTTTGTAAAGCCTCATCAAACAGTCGTTTTTATTTCTTGCTCTTCTTTTTATTTGGAATGTTTTTTGTTGCTGACCTCTGTACAATATTGCAAACTACTGACCATAGTTCTTCAGACACTCTATCTGCCAGATCTAATTCCTTAAAACTATTCATCACTTCCATTTTATATTCATAAGGTATGTTATTTAGGTTATACTCATACAGCTTGATGTTTTTTTCCTACTTTCTCCAATTTAAGTCTGAATGCTTCAATAAGCAGCTCATGATCTGAACCACAGTCAGTTCCAGCTCTTGTTTTAACTGACTATATAGATCTTCTTCACCTTTGACTGTAAAGCACATAATCAATCTGATTTAATACTGACTGTATGGTGATGCCCATGTGTACCTTTTGGGTTGTTGAAAAAGTCATTTGTTATGACCAGTGAGTTATCTTGGCAAAACTCTATAAGTCCACCCTGCTTGTTTTGTACTCCAAAGCCAAATATCTATAATTCCAATTATCTTTTGATTTCCTATTTTAGCATGCCACTCCCTTTTGATGAATGTGACATTTTTTGGTGTTACTTGGAGATGCTGTAGATTTTCATAAAACTGATCAATTTTGGCTTCTTTAGCATCAGTGGTTGGAGCATAGACATATTACTGTGATGTTACATTGTTTGCCTTGTATTCAAACATATTGTTTGGTCATTTTTGAGATTATACCCCAGTACTGCTTTTCTCACATTTTACTGATGATGAGGGCTACTCCATTTCTTCTAAGGAACTTTTACCCACAGTAGTCTATTTAATGATCACCTGAATTAAATTCACTAGTCCCATCTACTCAAGATTATTGACATTCAAGATGTTAATCTTTAATCTTTCCATTTCCTGTTTGACCACATCCAGTTTACCTTAGTTCATAGATCCCACATTCCAGGTTCCCACACAATATTGATCTTTACAATATCAGGTTTTCCTTTGATCTCCAGATGCATCCATTGTTAAGCTTCCTTTTAACTTTGTCCCAGCTGCTTCATTTATACTGGGGCTACCTGTAGTTGTCCTTAGCTCCTCCCTAGTCACATTTTGGACACGTTCTAACTGGAGGGGTTAATCTTGTGGTGTCATTTCTTTTATCATTTCAATATTCTCCATGGAGTTTTCTTGGCAAAGATACTTGAATGGTTTTCCATTTACTTTTCCAATTGATCATCTCTTGTCAAAAACTCTCCACCATGACCTGTCTATCTTGCTGAACCCTGTATGGCATAGCTCAGTGTATTGAGCTACACAAGCTCCTCCACCATGTCAAGTCAGTGATCCAGTAGGAGAGTAGGATTCTTGGATGAAAATGAATGACAAACATATCTTTAATGTTTGCTTGATATGAGTTTTTGCTAACCCCTGGGGAATCAACAGACAGCTGTTGGTGAAATCAGTTTCTGTGCCTAAGTAGAGGTGCATGAAGAGTAGAGATTAGATTTCCAGACAATGAGGTGAGGAAGGGTGGTATAGTGGGAATAAGACTGTATTTGAGAGGACTCAGCTTGAATCCCAGCTTTGCTCTCTAGTGTCCATGTGATCTTGGGCAAATCCCTTCATGCCTCTAGATTTCAGTTTTCTTGTCTGTAGAATGAAGAGGTTGGAATAGAGGCCCTTTAAGCTCCTTTGGAACTCTAAATCTATGACCCTGTGATGGTCATTGGAATAGTGGATTTCAATTTACTTTCAGGCTTTATGTCCTAGGCATGTAGTGAAAGTAAGAAGCCAATTCTCAGGGGTTCAACAATGAAAACATAATAGCTCATATTTATACAGCACTTTACAGTTTGTAAAACACCGTGCGTGTGTGTGTGTGTGTGTGTGTGTGTGTGTGTGTGTGAATTGAATTTTACAGCAATCCCATGAGGTAGGTGCTATTATTATTGTCCCGATTTTAGATGAGGAAATTATACAAATTGAAGAAATTGAGATAAGGAGATTAAGAGAGTTGCCCCAGTTCAAATATCTAGTAAGAACCAAAGTCAAGATTCATACTTAGGACTTCTTCCCTCCAAGGCTAGCACTCTCTCCAAAATGGCACCTACCTGGATCATTTAAGAGCTTAGAGACCACAACTCCTAAAGCTTCTGAATAGACCCAGGGCTGTCTCTTTTTTCACTTAATGTGAAACCAGCTATATCAATTCTTGAATTTGGTAAAGGTAATAGAATCCTTGAGATGGTACAGGATTATGGTTGCAAACTTTTGATGCCTTTCTTGCCTCTTCCCATTCTTTTGTCACAGCAGCCCCCAGTTTCCAAACCAAGCATGGCTACTTTTCAGATCTAAAATGGAATCGCTCTCTGGCCCATTGTGACCCCAGGGCCATAGGAGGGGGAGGGTGGCATGTTCCAGGATTGGGAGCTTCATCAGTCAAGGGTATGTCACCCAGGGTCTAACTCACCCAGGCAAGATCCTTAGCCCACAAATTAATGTGACCCAGGCAAACTCAAGGCAAACCCAAAGGGGAAAACAACAAGGAGGAAAAAGCAAGGGATGAAATTTTTCTATGTCTAGCAGATAAAAAAATTACCCCTTCCTTTAAAAAAATCTACTATGCTTGGTATCTAGGGTCACTAAACAGCTAAATTGCAATAATAATGCATGAACCAGAAATTTGTCCCATATGCCTTTCACATAGTAGATCCTCAATATATATTTTTAGAATGAATAAATCAGTAATCACACATGCAGGAATGCTATTGCTTCTTCCTAGGAGTTGGTCTTTAGATAATTGTTTGATGCCCATGGCCAGTGGCCATATATCTCTTGTCCTGACTTTCAATTGGTCAGTTTTCATCACTTCTTAATAGCACCCTAGGGACTATGGGAAAAGGCTTCTGATCTTTAGTTTAAGCAAGGTGGAAGTGTTTCTCCCAGGAGGCCAATTCATTCCACAACTTGGCTCAGACTTTTAGGGGTCAGCCAGGCAGAACCCCATGATCCAGACGCTTCCTGATTAGACTCCAGATGTACATTGAAAGGACCAGGTTTTGCTAGCTCCATCTCTGACTGTATATTAAGGAGATCCCAAGCACCAAACTCTCCAGGCATTTGCCAGCCAGAGTTGTCCTGTCAATTAGATACCACCTAAAACAGGCCACAGATGGGGATCTGAGGGGAACTGGAGAACAGCTGGACACCATTTGGAGTCTAATGGCTCTTGAGGGATTTGAAAGTCATTGTTAAACTCTCCTTCCTGCCTCTTTATGTAAACAAATGCCTCTTTCCCCGGGTGTGGAGTCCAGACTTTTCAGCAGCCTTACAACTCTCCCATTGGGACCAGCCTGCCCCACTGCTGCTCCAACCACCATCTATCCAGGCTTCAAGTTGAAGGCCCACAGAATGGATCAGGGCACCACTTCCATCCTGTGTACTTGAGGACTGGATAGGAGACTAGGTTTCTCATAGGTTTCAATTAAAACCAGGGCATTTGAGTTGCAACACTGAAAATGAATGCCAGAGACAATAATTTTGAATATTTACATTTCTTTACCCCTACAATCATTTGCTCAGTTGGACTTCTGCAGCTGTGGCTTGTTAGGGATTATCCCACCAAAGGAAAAACTTGAGCACACATATTTTATAAGAACTTTCCCAAAGAGATTTCCTGGTCCCTTTCTCTGACTAATAACTTCTCTGTTGGTCCAATCTAGGTTGAGGGATCCTAGGACAAAAGAAATAGTTACCCAGAACCCCCTGAGGGCTCCACTTACAAAGGAATGAGGTTGGGGTGGGGGAGAGAAAGAGTGAACATGGTATAATGGAAATCTGAGTTTGAGTTCTGGCTCTGACACTCACTAGTTGTGTGACTATGAGCAAGTTAATTTTACCTCTGTCAACTTTAGTGTTCTCATCTGTAAAATGGGAATGATAATACTTGCACTTGAGAGACAGGGTGAGGAGGAGTGTCTATCTAAACTTGGAGTCAGGAAGGCCAGGGTTCAAATCCTACCTCTGATACAGAGTCAGACATAGGCATTCAGTCTCGAAGTAATTAAGGTCATTCTCAGATAATGCCTTAGGTAATTCATTATCTAAGAGTATAAATGACAGAAGAGTTACCCATCTACTCTGTGGAATAGGTTCCCAAACCAGAAGTCCTCAAAACATTCAGAATCATATTTCTGGGCCATAAATGAAAATCCCTGCACTTGTGGCCCCTCAGAGAAGGAAAAGAGAATCTGGATGTTGAGAGCAGCCTCCAGCCTCTGCAGCCACGGGGGAAGTCACCAGAGGTGGCTAACAACCAGAAGAACATTTCTTTCTTGGCTTTCCTTTCCTACCTGCTTCCCCCAGGCCCTGGTTGCGACTCACCAGCTGTGCTCCTGTCTGAGTAATTAATTTTCTCCCTTCCCTTGTTGCTTTCAGGTGTGTTTGTGTTAGGTCCAAAATTAAAGCATTGAAGTAGGGGGCATGAGAGGCCAGCTCAGTGCCAACCAGACCAGATTTCCATAAAGAGAGGTGGAGTGTCGAGCAGGTGGGCGTCATGCTTTCTGCTTTACTTGGGCTTTGCTCAGACCTGTGAAGGAAGGTCCCTTACCTTATATCCCATATAACCTCCTTCCTAAAATCCAGAATGACCTCCATAGATGGTCAACCCCGCCCCCCATCAGCCTAACCTGCTCTATATTCATCTTCCAACTCCCATCATCGGCCGGAGTTGCCCCAGGTGTATCTCCTGAGTCTCTTCTTTAAACAATCACTCAATGGGGACAGAAAAAATAGCCTCTCTGGTTCTTTTCTGTCTCATCACTTGGAGAAGACTTTCCCTTTAAATGTAGTGCCCTTTTCATTGAGAACCGCTCTCCATAGCCCTCTGAAATGGAATGTGAATCTCCCAGCCTAAACAATTACATTAGGGGAGCTCAGCATAAAAATTACTATTGCTTTAGAGGCGACCTGACCCCTGATGCATCAAGTTTTGGAAAGAGGCCAAACCACCACTTAAAATGACAATCTTGTAAAAAGGGCCAAAATGACACTTTAAAAAAAAGTATATATACATATGACATGAAAAAAATATTTTTTCCTGCTTTCCAGTCAGAAACAGGCATGTTAAAGGTATTAGCAATCAACACTCCTCTCAAGAGTGATTCCCTGGTTATATATTTTGGAACTCAGACAAGGAACCATGAATCACAGCATTATTCAAAGTTAATTCAGACAAAATGAAATGAGGCTCCAAAGGTGTTTGGAGTGGTAAGGTTTAGGGATTGATATGGGAGACAAGCTGCTCCCTTATTGCTTGGACTCACAAAGACCCTCTTGGGGGATACTATGGATTTTAGGGGTTTCTTCTGGCAGTAACATAAGGCCATTAAAAATGAAACGAGTTGGCATTCAAGTCCCAGATTAAAAGTTATTAACTCTGTGATTATGGATAAGACATTTAACCTGTCTGAGCCTCAACCTTTTCATCTACAAAAGGGGAACAATAGTATTTTTACTATTTACTAGTATTACCAACTGAGTCTATTAGAAAAGGAGAACTCCCCCCAACTTCCTTCAGTTGTTGAGTCTGTAGCACTTCCAAATCTGTTGGGATGGCAGGATGCCTAGAATATTTTGGTCTTGGGCTTAGTGATACAGCAAAGCTGAGCCTTATAGAATTACTATACCATTTTGCTCTAGAGAGAGTACATTTAATAATCATCATCAGAGAATATGAAGTAGAAGGATTTGTAGCACAGTAACAAATATATAAATCAATCAGAAATTACTCCTATATAATGAAATCCTTAATAATTTTAAATGTTTGAGAACACAATTATGCCCATAGAGAGGATTATAATCAATACTTGTCCTAAATCTAGAGGGGCCTACCTGGACATGAACATATGGATTTCTTAAATGAAGAGGAGAGACAGAGACAGAGATAGACAGAGAGACAGACAGAGACAAAGATACAGAGGGAGACAGAGACATGGGGGGGGGGGGGCCCGTGGGGCTGCCAAGTCAGACCTCTACTGCTGAGTTCAGCTCCAAGGCCAAACAGATCTAAGACATTAAGTAAGGCCATGGTAGGTGACTCAAACACTCCCCTGGGTCACTAGAAGGGAAAAGAAGATGTGGAACCCAGCCAGGAGCTGCCAATCTTATCCTCAGCCAGAAGAGAAGAGTAGAAGGGGAAAAACCAGGCTCTTACGTCCTCAATAGCAAACACCAAAATACCTGTCTACTGTTTCTGGTAAAACTAGCTCAATGCCACTGGTTCCACTGGCTTCTCAGCACCCACCTCTTGGGATGTGATAGAAGTCTTATAAGATGTGCTTGTCAGCCTTTCCAGTGGAGTGGTGAGTTTGGAATGAGGGCATGTTGACCACATTCTTTGAAGCAGGAGTTAAAACCCTCACTCCGGTCCACATAACTCTATAGGGACCAGATTTTTGAATCCTGGGGGTCCCACACTATTGTACAATAGAAACTTGCCACTCTCAAATCAAGCTCCATTTGGTGAACATTATTCTATCATTTTGGCAGCTACTAGGTATCAACTGCTAACCAAGGGGTTAACTGGATAGACAACTACAATGTAGCACTGATTAATTTTCACATTGCAAAGGAAAGTGGGGAGCGGGGCGGGGTACCCCATAACTCCCTCACAGAGTTATTATGAGAAAAATACCTTGTAAAACTCAAAAGCATTATTATATAAATGCCACAGAATGACAGAATTTGAGATTTGGAAGGGAACTTAGGCCTACCTTTGCCCTCTGGAGTTTAATAGAAAAAAATCTGATTCTTTTTATGGCATCCCTTCAAACAATTGACTACAGTCATCCTGTCTCCCTGAACCTCCTCATCTCCAGGTTAAATGTCTCCAGTTCCTTCAGCTGATCCATGTGGGACATGGACTCAAGGCACTTTACCATCCTTTTAGCCCAACTCTGAACACTGTTCAGTCCTCCTTCTGAAACCAAGGCTCCCAGATCACTACAATACTCCAGATGAGGCCCAATGAGGACAGAGTGCAGTGGGACCATCACCTCCTTACTGCTGAAAGTACTGTCTCTCTTAATGCCATCCAAGACTGCATTCCTTTCTTAGCTGTTATCTCATAATGAGCTTACAATCCTCCCAGATTGTTTTCAGAATAACTTATGTCTAAGGATGCCTCTCCCATCTTGTACTTTTGAAGATGATTTTTTTTGTGGGGGACTCAAGTGTAAGATTTTATATTTATCTCTATTGAATTTCATTCTATGAAATTCAGCCCAATGATGTCAAGCTCCATTTGGATCCATTGTTTTAGGTGCCCCTCCTGGCTTTGTGTCATCTGCAAATTTAAAAATTATTGTCTGTGTCCAAGTCACTGATAAATGTTAAATAGTACTGGCCTGAGCACAGATCTCTAGGCCATTCCACTGGAGATCTGCCATGTTGGCATGTTGCCATTAACAAAGGGAAGAAGGGAGTATGCATTTATATAGCATCTATGGTGTGCCAGGCCCTGTGTTAAGCACTGTACAAATGTTATCTCATTTAATCCTCAAAACAGTCCTGGCAGGTAAGTGCTGTTATTATCTTCACTTTATGATTGAGGAAACTCAGGAAACCAGAAGTTAAATGACTTACCCAGAGTCTCACAACCAGTAAGTGTCTGAAGGTAGATTTGAACTCAGGTTTTCCTGATGCTAGGCCCAATGATCTACCCACTGAACCACGTAGCTGAACCAACTTATTTTTTGAGTAACTAACTACTTACTCTTTGTGTCAATTTGACTGTCTCTCCATCTAAGGAGTTATTGTATTATTTCATTATTTTTTTACAGAATTATTTATTTAGAGTTAGAAAGGATGGTAGTGACCATTTACTGTACTACCTTAGTTTTATAGATGAAGAAATGAATTTCCAACAAGCTAAAATAACTTGACCAGGGTTACACAGGAGTGTCAGTATACCATGAGAAAATCTACATATGGAGAAACCTTGATGCCCAAACTGGACAAGCCCTTGTCCTAGGGAGGTGCTACCTGGGAGCCTTGGGGAAGAGATAGATTTTTGATAGAGTGATAAGGAAAGGAAAGATAATGTCCTGTAACCCCAGGTCTAGAAGAGCTATCTTTAGACACTGGCAGAGTAGACTGTCACTTTAGGTTCAATTTATGGATGACTATTGTAAAGATTCACCCTCACCATACCAATGCTCCCATTAACTCACCAAGTGCCACTATCCTGGATATGAAATGTCTACAATTAAGCTCTTTCCTGCGAATGAAAGTGAGGGGCAGTTTTATTTTTTTCTATTTTAAAAATAATGTCATGTTTATTTTTCAACTAACAGTTTATTTAAAATTAATCTGTCTTTTCTACTACCTACCATCAAAGAAATTTGAAAAACAAACAAACAAGAAAATAGTCCCTTAGTTCACGACTTCATAGTTTGGCAAAAGAAATCCCCACATAAGCAATGTTCCTAAAATGTATGCCTCTTTCTGCATTTTTAAATTCACTACCTCTCTATCAGGAGGCAATTGCAGTGTTTCATTTTCATTCTTCTGGATTCATGGTTTATCATTGCCTTGATTGGAGTTCTAAAATCTTTCAAAGTTGTTTTTCTCTATCATGTTATTGAATAAATTGTTCCCCTAGTTCTGCTCACTTTTCTCTGTAACAGGTCATAAAGATCTTCTGAGTTTCCTCTAAAGTGGTCTATTTCATCATTTCTTATGGCACAATAATATTTCATTATATTCACATGCCACAATTTGTTTAGCCATTTCCCAATAGGAGGGCTCATCTTAGTTTCTAATTTTTGGACCAAGAAAAGATATAGATCCACCTGTCTTTCTTTGATTTCTTTGGGGCTATTCGACAAGTAGACACAGAACTAGTTCAAAGGGCATGAACAATTTGGTAAATTCCTGGGCATTGTTCCAAACTCCTTTCTAGAATGACTAGACCAATTCATAGCTCCCCTAACACTGTGCTGGCATACCTGTTTTCCCACAGCCCCGCCAATGTTTGTCATTTTATTCTTTTGTCATGTTTGCTAGTCTTATAGGTGAAGTGAATCCTCAAGGTTAATTTCTAAAATTTTAAGTGATTGAGAAGATATTTTTTCATGTTAATTATTTATAGCTTTTATTCCTTTCTTTAAAAATTGCCTGTTCATATCATTTTTCTATTTCTCTATTGGAGAATTGCTTTTAGTCTTATAAATTTGAATAAATTCTTCATATATGTATATATACACATACACACAGACATATATAAATATAGATATATGTAGATATAGATCTATCTGGAAATGAGATTTTTATCAGAGAAACTTGCTGCAAAGATTTTTCCCAATTACCTTGCCCCCTTCTATTTAGATTTGTTTGTACAAAAAAGTTTTAACTTTATATATTCAGAACTGTTCATTTTATCTTGTGCTATCCTATCACTTGTCCTATTTCACCATTTAAATTTCCTAGAATCATTCAATGTGGCATCAAACATATTTCTATAGACCCCTAAGTCTGTCTCCTCCATTTCCCATTCTTCTGAAGGTTACTGTTACATATTTTCATGTTAACTATGAGAGGAGAGAGGGACGGAGGTGCTAGTTATCTCTCATTAATACATTAATGTTGATTCATTTTTCATGTAAGGAGTAATACCTAGTGCTAGGCAAGAACCTTAGCAGTGAACTGGAACTTTCTATTATCTTTCCTTTTATTTAAATAAACATTTATTTAAAGTTTTGAGTACCAAATTCTGTCCCTCTGTCCCTCCCTCCCCGCCATCCCTGAGGCAGTAAGCAATTAGATATGTTACACATGTGCAATTATGTAAAACATTTCTGTATTAGTCATTTTGTATAATAAGACTCAAATAAAAGAAAAAAATGAAGGAAAGAAAGGGAAAAAATTTGCATGTTTCAGTATATTCTCTTTCTGATCCTCTCCTTCTGTCTCCTCATAAGTTCACTCTGATCAAAGACCCAGGCCTTCTGCAGTTGACTTAGAATCTGTGTTCAAATCTATGGTCTGCTGCTTTTTAGCTGTGTAACCTTGGGCACAGAAGAGTAATAACATATTTTATTATTTGGAGCTTACCCATAGCCTGCTGGGATAGATAGGCACTACAGGTGTCGCCCTCATTTCACAAAAGAGGGAACTGAGACTTACAGAAATTAAATGACTTATCCATTATCACAAAGCTAATAAATATCAAAGGTGGGACTTCCTAACTCCTAGTCCGGCCCTCCAAGAACTACACATACTGCCTATATACCATTTAACCTCCCTTAGTCTCATTTTCTTTACCTGTTCAATGGGGAAATCTCTGCAAAATTGGTGTCCTAACTACTTCATTGAATCGTTGTAAGGATTTGATGAGATAATGGTTGCGAAAACACTTTGAAAATTGCAAGGCACTAAGTAAATGTAAACTATATTGCTATTTTTTATTATTCCATATTTCCCACAGCACCTGGTACAGATGATGAACACATAGGCACTCAGTAAATAATTACTGGGCTGTTTCAATGGTAGCGATCTAATTCTGGCAACCTGGGCTGAATATACACAGATACCAGGGCCAGAAGACTCCCACTGCTGCCTTCACAGGGCTCTGGCCCTACTCTTTATACAAATTCATGCATTCTTTCTACCCACTTTCCCCCAAATCTCAAAAACATCCCCATATCATTTAAGAGGAAATAGAAAAAAAGTAAGAAAATGTCAAAATCATTAAAAAAAATCATTTACCATGGGAGTCAAAATATCAGAATGCTTGCCCCAGCTTAAGGGATTAATGGATCCAATTTGAAGGCACTGTCCTGGTTCCCATTGGTCTCAGGGAAAGCCAGGTTCAACTTGCTTGCTCCTTTGCATTCTCCTACCTCTCCGACTTTAACTTTTGCTGTCATCCCAATGTGAAGCCAACTCACTTTTATCCCTTTTCAAAGCCAGCTCTTGTTCCCATGGCAACGTACCAGGGTCTTCTATTACCATGGGAACATGGCTGGCTGCTGGGTCTGAATACACCTTATCATCACCAGGAACAAAATCCCGGTTGTCATGGAAACAGGATTCTTATCCTCTTATTGGAAAGGACTAGGAAGAGGACTTCAGAAGGGGGTTGGAACTTGGACCCCACAGCCCACCCCAACCTAGTAGTGCCCTCTACTGTCTGAGACACACCCAGTCAGCCAGCCAAGCATGAATTGCTTTCAATCATCTGCCCACACATTAAAATCTGAGGACAGATTCTCCAAAATACCAAGCAGGTGGTTTCCCTAGGGATTCCAAGGAGTCAAAAAAGAGCTATTGCTCTCATATCCATACCCTGGCCTACGATATGACACAGAGTCTCAAAGATGAATGAGACTACAGGGTCCACTCACACCTGAACAAGTTTATCATCTATAGTACACTTGAAAATCTCTGCAGCAAAAGGTCTTTTAATCTTCATATACACAGGGTAGTTTATGATTTGGGAAAGTGATTCTGGGTTATGCTCCAAATTCAGTGATATTTCCAGGGCACAATGCTGTCACACAGTCAATCAAGGACTGAGTTTCCACATATATAGAGTTTTGTGCTTGGCACCATAGGGAGATGTCTTTAAGGAAGGGAGACATTGATCTCTGATCTTAAGGAATTGAAAGTGTTAGTGGGGAAAGAGGCTACATTCATAAAACCACCATAAATTATAAATTCCTGAGCAAAGAAATATGGTTCCTCTTTCCTGTGTATCTCTTCTTGGCACCCAGAACAGGCTGGACTCTGCACACAATGGAAACTCAATAAATGTTGTTGATAATGCAAAGAGATAAACAAGCATAATCTGATTAAAGCAGTTAGTGTATATAGCTTTACATATTGGTGCTGAGGGCTGTTGGCTATTTTTAATATAGGATGGGTTCATCCACAGCAGGGATGGCCCCAGGCAAATTTGTAAAGCAGTCAAAAATCTGTTTTTGGCTCTCCCTTACCATACAATGGAAAGAACTCTTTGGTTCTCCTTTTAGTACAAGCTCCTAGGTAGCCCTTGTTCTTCTATCAACTAAAACAGTATCATGGAATATTGGTTAGTTCTCTGGACTTGAAGTTAACAAGAGTTGAGTTCATACCCAAAGTGCTATCAAACTATGCATACTATTTGATTCAGCAATACCACTGCTAGGTTTATATCCCAAAAACATCCCCCAAAAGGGAAAAGAACCTATTTGTACAAAAATATTTATAGCAGCTCTTTTTGTGGTGGCTAAGAATGGGAAATCAAAGGAATGCCCATCAACTGGGGAATGGCTAAACAAGCTGTGATGATGGAATGTTATTGTGCTATAAGAAATAACAAGCAGGATGGTTGTAGAAAACCCTAGAAAGACTTACATGAACTGAGGCAAAGTGAAGTGAACAGAACCAGGAGAACATTGTACACAGTAACAAAAATATTGATTGGTGAAGAACGGTGAATGACTAAGCTATTCTCAGCAATGCAATGGTCCAAGACAACTCTAAAGGATCATGATGAAGCATGCTATCCACCTCCAGAGAAAGGACTAATGCTGTCTGAATGCAGAATGAAGCATTCTATTTTTCACTTTCTTTCTTTCACTCCTTTTCATATTTGAGTCTTCTTGTACAAAAAGACTAAAATGTTTTGCATAATTGCATGTATATAACCTATATCTGATTGCTTACCATCTCAGAGAGGGGAGAGGGAAGGGAAGAATAGAATTTGAACCTCAAAATTTTATTTTATTTTTTTATAATTTTTTTTCAGTGCAACAAACATTTATTTTATTTTTCCAGTTACATGTAAGGGTAGTTTTCAACATTCATTTTCATAAGATTTAGAGTTCCAAAATTTTCTCCCTCTCTCCCTTTCCTCCCCCCTCCACAAGATATCAATCAATTTGATATAGGTTATATATGTGTAATCCATAAGTGCTCTTTTTTTTCAGTTCTTCTATGGGGGTGGATAGTATGCTTCATTATTAGTCCCTTGGGATTATCTTGGATAATTGTATTTCTGAGAGCAGTTAAGTCATTCACAATTGCTCATTGAACAATACTGCTGTCACTATGCATATCATCCTCACAGTTGAACCTCAAAATAAAAAAAAAAACCAATTAAAATTGTTTTAACATGTAGTTGGGAGAGAATCTTATTTTTTAAAAAGACCTGAGTTCAAATTCAGCTTTAGACATTTATCACCTGTATGACTTTGGGCAACAGTTTTGTGACTCAGTTTTCTTATCTGTAAAATGAGGAGGTTTGACTTCAATAGCACCTACAATACTTCTCACCCCTCAATCTATGATCCTATTAACTAGCATCCTTTCCAGAAAAGCCCCATGTTCTGAATTTTTCATTTTTTGTTTTTGTTTTTTTCCAGGGCAATGAGGGTTAAGTGACTTGCCCAGGGTCACACAGCTAGTAAGTGTCAAGTGTCTGAGGCTGGATTTGTACTCAGGTCCTCCTGAATCCAGGGCAGGTTCTTTATTCATTGCAGCTCCTAGCTGCCTCCTGAACTTGAAAAAAAAAAGAATAACCCTGCCTAATCATCTTATAATTACATAATTCTCAAATAAACCTTATTCTCTTCTATCTGTTAAACAAATTTTTGAAGATGTGATAAGGATTGGCTTGCCTGGAACTAGGCCTTCATTTCACTTTCTAACCACCTTCCCATTATGCTTCTTTACACTCAGGCCATCTCCCCCCTTCTCGAATCTCAGAATGCTGCCTTTATTTAGCCCATAACTAGGCCTTCACATTCATTCCCATCTGTCTCCCATGCCACTAGGGGAATATTCCTTAGACCCCATTTACTATTCTCTGTTTCCCCACACCCCTGTGTTGTCCACCCCTTTAAAATATGTCTCCTGAGGGCAGGGATTCCCGTGTTGATTCCTTCTTGTCACAGTTAGCCCAGGGACTGGAGCACATGAAGTAGTTAATAAATCTCGTCTCTCTAGCTATCACATTACCGTGCTCAGGTTGGTATTTACAGGTCAATGAAAATCAGGAGCTAATATCTTAAAGCAATGATGTTGATGCTAAGAATCATAGATTCCATGCTGGAATGGCTGTTAGAGGTCATATAACCTAACACTGTCATTTGATAGTTGGAGAAATTGGTTCCCATTGAGGTTAAGTGGACTTAACCATTGTCACACAAAGTCTAAGTGACAGGATTTGAACCCAGGGCTTTTCCCTTGATATTTCATATTCTTTTCTCTGTACTATGTCTGGAACTTTAAATATGAAATAAGAATTGGAGATGTGAAGGGATTTTAAACTGAGATAATGGACTTTTTTGTCTCTTCCAGTGTTTAACACACTTCTGAATGTGTAGAAGTGATCAATGAATATCTGCTGATGGATTGATTTGAGGGAGGTGAGGGAAGAGGGTGACCTAGATAGCCACTTATTTTGCCTACATATTCAATAATTTTTTTAAAAGAAAAAGAACCTTAAATACTTGTCCAGGTGATAGACACACATATACATAAAACCAGAAAGAGAAGAGAGGGAGAGACAGAGAGACAGACAGAGAGACAGACAGAGACAGAGACAGACAGAAAGAGACAGAGACAGAGAGACAGAGAAAGAGACAGAGACAGAGACGGAGAGAGATTGGTTTCAGGAGGAGAGCATTAACAAATGCTGGGGAAATCAGAAATTGTATTGTAAAAGAAGTGGTATATGACTCAACCTAGAAAGGAGTTAGAAATTCCAAGAGTCAGAGGGGAGGAGTGAGAGCATCTGAGGCATAGGCTACAACCTGTGCAGGGTCATAGAAGGGGGAGATAGTATGTTTTGCATGAGGAACAAGTAAGCCCCTTTGACCGCAATATAGAGTGTGCTGCTTTGGAGTAAGACACAGAGGCACAAAACTAGGAATCAGCCTTAAGCTGAGGCGTCGTGCCAGACAGCTTCCTAGACCCAGAGCCATCATGGCATCTGAAGGCATGAGAATGATGTCTCCCCACTTCCAGGATTTAAATGATTCATGATCTCCCAGCCAGCTTGGAGACCTTTCAGTAATCTCCAGACTCCATTCCTTAGACGTCAGCTTCCACCTGGCCCCTGCCTGTTTTTGCCTCTTCACACTGTCCTCTTGGCAGGCCACCTGGTAATAGCTCTAGGCAAGAAGACAGGTCATCAATCCTCTCCACAGGAACCAATTAATCATAGGCTCATCTAGTTTTTGCAAATGGCAAGGATAGCCAGAGGCTGATCTCTCTAGCTCCTGTGGCCAGCTGACAATACACAAGAGACAGAAAATTTAGGAATGGATCCAAGCCGGGGCTAAGATTAGGGAGGAGGTGACAGAATCCCCCTCCTGAGAGGCCTTCATGCAAAAACTGGATGACCGGGGCAGCTAGGTGGCGCAGTGGATAGAGCACCAGACCTGGAGTCGGGAGGACCTGAGTTCAAATCCGGCCTCAGACACTTAACACTTACTAGCTGTGTGACCCTGGGCAAGTCACTTAACCCCAATTGCCTCACTTAATTAAAATAAATAAATAAATAAATAAAACTGGATGACCGGGGTCAGCTAGGTGGCGCAGTGGATAGAGCACTGGCCCTGGATTCAGGAGTACTTGAGTTCAAATCCAGCCTCAGACACTTGACACTTACTACCTGTGTGACCCTGGGCAAGTCACTTAACCCCCATTGCCCCACAAAAAAAACCAAAACAAACAAAAACTGGATGACCACTTGTCAATACTGTTATTGTGGTGATTCCTTTTGTGTATGGATTAGACTGCATGGTCGCTGAGGTCTTTTCCAACTCTCAGATTTTGCGAGCTAAGCCTAGAACCAAAGACTGGAGCTAGGTAAGGTCATGCTGGTGATGGGCATAAGAAGGATACCTTTGGGGAAACTGGAAAATAGTAAGGATTGCTAATAGCCTAGGGGGGGGGTTGAATAACCCTATGCAATTGTCTGAGTAGTTCTTCAGTCCTTTCAGAGATGATTAGGAAGACACTAGGATACTCTATTGCTCTATACAAGTAGGGAGTCTTCCCTTGAGAACACGGCACCCCCAAACAAGCTGTCAGAGTTACATAGACACTAGATTTGAAGTGAGATGGTTATGAGGAAACTTTTGAATTCTGAGAGCAAGAGGGTCCTGTTTTCTGAGGGAGCTTTCGTGAGGTGGGAAGTCATCAAGACAACCATAGAGAAGAAAGCTTCGAGAGGAGGACGTCCCTGTATGTATCACTGCGGGAAGAGCTGTGTTTTTGGCTAGGAGGGGCACCTATGAAGGTCTTCAGATTTGGAGTGGCAACAACAGAGAAGGATTGGTCTCAGCAGGGAATGGGGAGGGTATTGGGTACCTGACTGCAGTATGGTCCTTGATTGGGCACAATGTAGAAACCATCTTGGAAATGTCCAAAATCCCCTGAAGCAGAAACAGGAAGGGCTATGCAATCAGCCTTATGATTATAGATTTACAGCTAGAGGGTATCTCAGTGATCACCTCCATTTATATAAAATACTCGCATTGGCCACATGAATCTCTTACCTCTATAGCAACACTTGAGACATAAGTGCTCTATGCAGATGGGGAAACTGAGGCCAGAGAAATGCAGTCATTTGCCCAGGTTCACCCAAGTAGTAAGATGTTACCAAGTAGAGGGGAGAGGATTTGAATGCAGTTTCTGTGTTTTCCAATCCAGCATTCATTTGACTGTGCCACAAAATGGCCTCAGAAATATATGAGTGACCAGGTATGTCATCCAATAAGGCCCTCTGAATTCAGATGAATTCTGGTCTACCAGTTCTAATACTGGCTATGACCTTCATCACAAGCAAGATAAAGTAGGATATGAGGCAAGGAAAGGCTGAATGCTAGTGTCTTCCTTCTGATTATCTCCAATTTATGCTACTTATATCTTATTTGTACATAATTGTTTACATGTGGTCTCTCCCATTAGACTGTGAGCTCCTTCAAAGCAGGGACTGGTTTTTGTCCTTCTGGATCCCTAGCACTTAATAAATGCATGTTAATTTGATTTGTTAAGTTGCCTTGAATTCTCCTCTGATTTCCAGGGAGGCCAGCTCATGGGAGAGGGTACTGATGAGCATAGGATGGTCCCTGGGTCACCCTTCTCTCAGCAATAATGCCCTCTTGCTTACTTGGGCTTCTATGTATCCCTTCCCTCCACTTGTCCACATTCTCCCCTGTTTGGAGACCTCAAGTAACAAGAGTCAACTCAATTTTCCCACCTGGCTCCAGGTGGAAGAAAGATCTTGGCTGGATAAGGACAAACGCCTCTCTGTCTGGGATGGCTTTGGTCAGTTTTGCTTGGAGGTGACTGGAGGTTCCTGACTCCTGGAGAAGGAAGCAGTGATTCTAGGAAACTCAGCGAGTAGGCTGACTCAGCAGTCACTGAAAGAGCTGTTAGACTTTGGGCAACCTCTCCCCTGACATTTGCCGCACACAGAGAGATGCTGGCTCACACAGGCTTCGCAGGCTCCAGTCTGAATGTTCTCTGAGCCTTGAAAAAGCAGGAAGCTCAGAAACCCCAGAGTTCATTTCCCAAACAACAAATTAAAAGAAAGGCATCCTTTCTTCTACCCCCCGCATCACTGACACAGAAACACAGCAGCCAGCACAGGGGAGATGTCACTCCCGGCACTTAGGGTTTCGGAGGCGATTCATCACCAGGGAATGGGGATATGGAAAGATGTTTAACTCTGAAATGACTCTTGTGGGGAACAGAGAGGATAAAACCTTGTCCCCAGGGTCTTGTATATCATCCTACCATGGGGGGGATAAAGGAAGAGCGAGAAAATGATGCCTATCCTGGAGAAAATGAGGCAGACAACGGGAAGACAAGAGAGGGAGTGAAAAGCTAGGAAAGAAACAATGAAGCTAGGGACTATATCTGGAGCTGTGGTGTTAGGAATGGGTAGGAAGTCTCATTCACTCCCTCATTGATTCATTCAACATTCATTCATTGAGCCATATTCTGTGAGCAGAGCCTCGGAATTTATGTAGGAGACAGATGCCTAGATTTGGAGTGCAAAGGAATCTTAAAGTTCATCTTCTTGTTCAGTTGTTTCAACTGTATCTGACTCTTCATGACCCTATTTAGCATTTTCTTGGTCTTCCTGACTTCAGGCCTGGCACTCTATCCACTATACTACCTAGCTGCAGAGTTCATCTACTCTGGCATCACCGAGGCAACATGGTACTATAGAATGGGCATAGGATTAGGAGGCAGGGAACCAGAATTTAAGTCATCGCTATATGTGAGAGACCTGGGGTGAGTAACTTAGGTAACATAGGTCTAGTCATTTAAACTATCTGGGACTCAATGTCTTCATCTGTAAAATGAGGGGGTTGAATTAAATGACTTCTCATTTTACTTTTTAAATTTTTTTCTTTTATTTTTCTTAATTATATGTAAAAAATTCTAACATTCAAAAAAATTGAGGTCAAATTCTCTCTACCCTTCCACCTTGAGATGGCCATCTGATATAGATTATACACGTGAAGTCACATACATTTCCATATTAGCCATGTTACAAAAGAAAAGACAGACAAAAAAAAAAAAACCAAGAAAAAAAAAGTTTAAAAAGTATGCTTCGGGGGCAGCTAGGTGGCACAGTGGTTAAAGCTCCAGCCTTGGATTCAGGAGGACCTGAGCTCAAATCCGGTCTCAGACACTTGGCACTTACTAGCTGTGTGACCCTGGGCAAGTCACTTAACCCTCATTGCCCTGCAAAAAAAAAAAAAAAAAAGTATGCTTCAATTTGCATTCAGACTCCATCAGTTCTTTCTTTGGAGATGGATAGCATTTTTCATCAGGAGTCCTTTGGAATTGCCCTGGATCATGGTATAGCTGAGAATACCTAAGTCATTCACAGTCTATCATAGTACAATATTGCTATTACTAGGTATAATGTTCTCCTGGTTTTGCTCACTTCACTTTGCATCGGTTCCATTTCCCATTTTAAATCTAGGCATCCAGGGCTCTCACACATAGCAAGTGGCAGACCTGGAATTTGTAAAATAAAGATAATTGCACCTCCCAGATTTGTTGTAAGGATAAAATATTTGTAAAGCACTTGGCAGACCTTAAAGCACTATATAAATGCTAGCGATTGTTATTTTTAATAAGAAGAAATATTAAAATCCTCCACTTGAGAAGAAATCATAGCACACCTTTGCCTGAAAACTATAGCCTCATTCTATGGCAAGTCAGCATCTTCCAGGCCCCAGAGATGGTAGAGAATCTCTTTCCCACCATAATCTTGTAGGCAAGAGGGATCATTATTATGATCCTATGTTTGAAAGGAGAAGAAGACAGCATTAACCCCCATGGGACTCTTTGCCACAGTTCTATCGAAATCTAGTCACTTCAGATGTAATTTGAAAAACCTGAGAGGAAAATGAGAAAGAAAACCTGAACAGACCCCACCCAAGTCCCCCGAATAGTTCTTGTTGTCCAGAGCCCTTGTTTCCCGAGCCTTGTACTTTCTATGTGTCAAGGAGCAAATTAGTATCTATTATGCATGATTAAGGCCCTGAGCAGCCAGCACCATCCCCTTGAAGAAGATTGCTAGAGAGGGCCTTGAATTGCCTGGGAAGATATGAGAGGCAGCCCGCGTTGTGACAACAGCCAGACAGTAAGATTGCACAGCAGTGTGTATGAGAGCAAATTAAAAGCTAGGGAGGAGTGGGGGATGGAACAGAAATGTCTAATAAACATTCCCCTCCCCTTTTACCAACCCAAAGAAAGATAGAAGTCATGCTCAGCAGGGGGAAACCAAGGCTGGGGGTAGGATGGGGTTTTCCTTAGTTCCACATTAAATATCAGGAAGGGATTCCTACCATGAGAGTCACCCAGCTGGGCTCCTTTGGGAAAATCCTTCATTAAGATTTCAGTCTGACTTTTCTAGGTAGTACAATGGATAGAGCTGACTTGTGGTCAGGCTGATAGGAATTTGAACCCTGAATCAGATGTTTACCAGCTATGTGTCTGTGGGCAAGTCACTCAAACTTGTAAAGGTACAGTTTTCTCATCTGTTAAAAAAATAGACAGCTGGATCCAATGACATCTAAAGTTCTTTTCAGTTCTAAATCTGTGACCTTGTGATCTGGGTAAAACAAGGGGGCTCCCTTCCAATAGGGTGAGAGTACACCCTCTGCACACAACCAATCAGCTGCCAACCCAAGAAAGCAACGTAAATTTATAGTTGTACTGATCTCCCGGTTGCTAGCCAACTCATCAATCTCTGCTTCTGACAGGGAATATTAATTCCAATGTCCAATATAATGTAATTCTTCCCCACCCTCTACTCAGGGACAGGAGTTTCCTGTTCATTTATATAACCATGGACGGCTGGTGAAGGCCTCTGTGACAGCCGACTCAGCTCAGCTTCTCCCAGAGCAGAATTCTGTGGGCACAGTGATTTGACATCAGGAGGGAGGGTATGTGGTTCTTGGTACAAGCCTACCAGTATCAGAGATGTCTTGCATTGGATGGAGAGGGCATCTTATTCATTCTCACAAGGTACATTAAGGGGCATTGTGGGAGCTGGGATTTGGACCTGAAATGACAGAAACCTGGATTCTCAGAATTTCAGAGTTAGGCAGCATATTGACTTAGAAAACCACAAATTAATATAATCTTTGCTGTATTGTATTTGTACTTATTTTGTTAACCATTTTCCAATTACATTTTAATCTGGTTCCTGCCATCTTCTGACCCCAAGTTTGATACTTCTGGACTTGATGACATCTGAAGACCATTCTATGGTCCAATAGACTGAGACTTCTTAAACTTTTTCCACTATCAACCCCTTTTGTCTGAGAAATTTTTACGTGACCCTCAGTGTGTAGGTATATAAAATAGGTATAAGTATCAAACATTTAACTGCCAACTTTTTCACTGCCCCCACATTCAGTTACATGATCCCACATGGAAACATGACCCACAGTTTAAGAAGCTTTGCTATAGAACATGGACTAAATATAGACTAAATCTAGGGTCCTATGACCTCCAGTGAAGGGAATTCCACTATCTTTTGAGGTAGTTTATAAAGTAGTACACCTGGAGTCAGGAAGACCTGACCAGCTATGTGACCACTGGGAAATCTGGTGTCTCTCAGCCTTAGCTTCTTCATCTATAAAATAAAGATAATAGTAGTACCTGCCTCACAGGACTGTGAGGATCAAGTGATGTAACATATGTAAAGGAGGGCTTTCCAAACCATAATGTGCTATATAAATCCTGGCTATCATCATATATGTATATCATATGTGTATGTGTGCATGTACATGTATGTGTATTTTTATATGCACACATAAATATTTATATGTATATATATCTTAAATAGTTAGGATTTTTTTCTTAAACCAAGCCAAAATTGCCTCTGAAAATTTCACTTTTTGTTCCTGTTTCTGCTCTCTGAGTCTAAGCAGAACAAAGATAATCTTTCCTCAAATGTTAAAAAGTTGCTGTCGCACTCCCCTTAAGTCTTCCCATCTTTGGGTTCAACATCTCCAGTTGCCTCAGTCCATTCTTATGGCGTGATCTCAAAATCTTTCATGATCCTAGTAGCCTTCCTCTACACACTCTCCAGTTAATCATTGTTCTTCCTAAAATGTATGTAATTAATGATTCTGTGAAATTCAGCATAAGGTTCTGACAAGACCCCGGCATGATTTCAATGTGGGTGAGCCTTTTTGTTTCTATAATAAGACTCCTCTTTCCCAATCCTCCCAGATGTGTCATGCCAGAATGCTGTCTGGGATCCTAGAAACCACCACATTTTTAAAGTCCTTCCTCTCATCCCAAAGCATTTGCCCAACTCAGCCTGAGTTATAGATGTCCTAGCATGTTTACCTACCCTCTCATGCCACTCTTGGCACTCTGGGAAGCCACAGGGGCTGGGCCCCTTGGAAACCTCAGGGCAGCTATAGCTGTTCACAGCACATGTCCCAAGAATTTACTCCTGGTGTTAATGCCAGTGAATCCAGATATTGCCTACTTTAAACCATTTCAAAGAAAATAATCTCTTCTACTAACTAGTAAACAAGTGAAAAAGCATAAGAATCTCTTTAAAGAAACACATACTCACTCTACTCTTTTCCATTTACCCAGTAAGCACTGATCAGAGTTGAAAGCATGAAAGTGTAATTTGTTATCCTACTTTAAAAATTTCTAGAGAGTTTTAATATATTAGATAAAATTCCATTATAATGAACTCCACCGGGGCTCTCAATTTTTTTTTTTCACTGAAGTGGAATTTTGTCAGAATCAAGGCACTGCTAAAAATTGAAACACCCGAAGGTGGCTTTGCACTTTGTAATCAGGTGAAGTAAGAAATGGAAAAAAGATGTTCTGAACATAAAGTAGGAGGAAGAAGGAGGAACTAAGTCTTTTCTTCTATTTTTCCCTCTTATTCTTTTTTTTTCTTTTCTGATGGGGCAATTGGGGTTAAGTGACTTGCCCAGGGTCACACAGCTAGTAAGTATAAAGTGTCTGAGGCACAATCTGAACTCAGTTCCTCCTGAATCTAGGGCCAGTGCTCTACCCATTGCGCAACCTAGCTGCTCCCTTATTCTTAAATATATATGAACAATTATATCTATTTAGGAACAAAAAATAACCATATCTGTATATAGTTATTGTTTTTGTCTTTTGTCCTGGTTGTATCCTCAGTGACGGCTGTAGAGAGGTGGTTAAGGGAGGACTCAGTGGCAGAGGGAGGATTATTGCTGACTAGACAAGATGCTACCATTCTACCATAATAGAGAAAGGTTTGGAATCCCTGGTGTTTTTTTGTTTTTTTGTTTGTTTGTTTGTTTGGTCTTTTTGTTTTGTTTTGTTTTTGCAGGGCAATGAGGATTAAGTGACTTGCCTAGGGTCACACAGCTAGTGAGTGTCAAGCGAGGCCAAATTTGAATTCAGGTCCTTCTGAATTCAGGGCCAGTGCTTTATCCAGTGCTTTATCCACTGCACCACCTACCTGCCCCCTTGCCTTCCTTCTAAAAGTCTACTTTTCATCACTGATTACTGATGGCACTCCCAAGAAGAATGCCTGTTGCATGTAATTGGTTTTTTTTTTTAATTTTATTTTTTAAGTCAAGAAGCATTTAATATGCACCTACTGTTTGCCAGGTACTATACTAATCTCTGGGCATACAAAGACAGAAAAAACCACTCCCTGCCCTCAAGGAGCTCACAATACTTTTTCAGTCTTAACAGTATCAAATATAAGTGTTTAGAAATGTTTTATTTTTGTTTTCATTAGGGGGAAGGTCAGAGGGAAAGAAATAAATGTTTGTTAAGTGAAAAAAATGTTCTAAGGAAAGGAAAGAACATATACTAATAAATGAAATAGTCCTTTCAAGATTAAAAAAAACAACAACAGAATGCCTGAAAGTGATGGGAAAGGTTGTCACTGGTCTTCCCTGCAGTTTGGGGCTGCAGATGTGGTTGGTGGCAGAGGCTGAGGTACCAGTATTCACCAGAGAACTGTCTTGCACAAGTGGGCTTCTTGCTTCCATAAATATTCTGAGAATGCAGTGTTTCTCTAACCAGGATAGCTGGATTAAGAGAGCTGAGGCTCCAATAACAATGGTGGTTTGGGAGTATGAGGAAATCACTGATTTTTTAATTTAAGTGGATTTTCAGGGGTTCAAGCAGATAATAATTAACCCTGGCTTCAAACTCATCCCTTTGACTTCAAAGGTTTTGAGATATTCAGAGAGGTGGGGAAAGAACATTTGGCCATTTTAAGTAATAAACATTTTGTTCTAGTGATATGAACCAGGTTAGCAGAGGGGTTGGGGGCAGTGTTGAAATCTTCCCTCACCAAAGAAACCTTTCTGTGGGTATTAATACAGAAAGGGAACAGGTACAACCGAATTGAATGGGTTAAAAAGCATGGTTGCCAAGGAAACATGTTCCTTATTGGAAGGAGACTGTCATGAGATTTGACACAGACCCAGAAAACCATTCTGTGGCATGCTTCTTTCTTCTTTTTTTTCTGTTTTGCCATGAGGAAAAGAGCAAACAAGAACGTCTGAAGGGGAATTTGAGAACCAGGCCATGCAGAGCAAAAAAGTTCATACACAGCAGAAAGCAAAGTTTCTCATTGGACAGACTGAATAGGTAGCTAGAGTGCCCTAAAACTAATTAGGAGAACTAAGGAAGCAAATTAATACCTTCTGACCAGTAAGTATCAGGAGCATGCAGATGAAGGCTAGGAAAAAAAAAGGAACACCTATTCAAATTGTTTGATGGTTCAAAGCCTTTGTAGAAGCTCTGCACTGGAAATATGGAAGGATTTAGGACCCTTAGCATAGATTCAGAGTTAACTACTTAGGCCCAAGAGTTAAAACCAGGATAACTACAAATTAGTAACAGTTAAAGTTAAAAAGAAGGCACCCCCCCCCTACCAAACAGAGGGGTTTGTATATCTTAAATATTCATTAATTATCTTTCCTTAAAATGTTAGTCATAAGATATTTTAGCTGATATTCATGTAATTATTTAAATGTATGAAAATATATTTGTATTTTATATAACATATAAAGTAATTTTATATGTTATATAAAATATGCAAATATATGAAAAATAATTAACTGTTTTATGCTCTGTATCTATGCTCTCTCACCCTTCTCCAAACAGCTGGGCTGGTTGATTCACCTACCATTAACCCATGGTGCCATTGCTGACCTGTTAGCAGCTGCTTCCAGTTTTAGGTACACTGCTTAGGAAGACATGGCCAACCTTTGTATGGGCAGCCTGAGAAGGCAATTTGATAGCAAATGTCACAGGGAGTTGTAGATGGGACTTTTCTTAGAGGGCCTTTGGGATATGTGAGGAATGAGAAAAGATAGGAAGAATTGGAGGGTGGTTATTGTGTAACAGTGATACAAACCATTTTGGACGAACAGCTTTAGATCTATAACTTCTCTCCTCTCCTTCTTCCTCTCTCTCATCAAAGTTTCATAAAGGCACCATTCCCTGATGTCGGGGGGCGATGAAAGGTCTTCAGAGAAGGTGATTCCACAAGCCACCTGGGCTTCTGATTCCCAAGTGTAAAATCCGTCTCTGTCTAGAAGTTCTATGCTCTAAGACTATGAATGAGGACAATATTTGTCCAATGGGACAGGCTATAGGAAAGAAGATGGGGAGGTCCCCGTAAGGTCGTCCTAGTGTCATTTATAATGAAAGGGGGCCGCTGTCACCAGAGACCTTCACTTGTTCTTCACTTTGGTGGGATCATCAGAGGTCCAAGGTCTGATATTCTTGCTTTGCAGTTTCAGAATCTAAATTGTATTAGTTCATTCAAGGATGACCAAGCTATGATGAATTGATTCACCCTGACCCAACTCACAAATATTGCATCTTACAAAGTGGATAAGATGGGGAGACGCTGACAGGGGTGAAAGCACTCTTGAAAACGCGCTCTGCTGAAGTATGTGTCAGACTAGGTCTGGAAACAGTCTAGATGAGTATCTTACTTAGGAACTGAGGGAGGCTGGGAGGAAAAGTCACCTGGTTTCCTTTTAAACTGGGAACTTTCCCTTGGAAACCCAGAGGACTCTGCCTGTCTCCCCACCCCTCATGCATAGTTTTTGGTGGGGCTGTGTGATTATTTCCTAAACACATCACCAGCTCTCCAGCTCTGTCGGCAGATTCTCTCATTCTAGGAATGTCACGAATGAATTACCATGCAGAGTTGGCATATAGCCTCAGCCAGCAGGAGCCAATTATTTTAAAATTTTCCAGGCAAATCAGCTCAGATTTTTTTTTTTGCAAGTTCCTGGCCAAGAATCTTTAGAAAGTCTTGTGACATTCCTTTGCTACGCTATGTGTGGATGACCCACGTGTCTCCTCTTGTCCCCACTGCCAGCTTTGTAATTTCTGCTCTTTGGGGCATAGCATTGGACATGAGCTCACACCCATCTGTAGTAATCTAATTGGATAACTTTCACTTATCAAAATTGTAAATGGATGTTTGATCGGATCAGATTATTAAATTTCTTAATTAGCTAGTACACATTCCCTCTTGCCAGATGGATTGAGATGCATCTATCTATGACACAACTTAATCGCGCATTGCAATGCCATCAAGTCAGTATAGCTTGGAGAAAATATGTTCTCTTGGCTACACTGAACATAGCCTGTCCAAATCTGGGCTGTACAGCATGAGGTAGTGGAAAGAAGGTTGGGTTTGGAACCAGGAGATTTGGGTTCAAATCCTGGGTGTTCTGTAACTGTTCTTGTGAGAAAAATGGAAAGGGAAGAAAGACATAAGCATTTATATAGCACTTACTATATACCAGGCACTATGCTAAATGATTTACAAATATTATTTCATTTGATCTTCACAATAGCCCTGTGAGATAAGTGCTATTATAATTCCCATTGTACAGTAGAGGAAATCAAGGCAAAGGTTAAATGACTTGCCCGGCTGTGTGACACACAGCTATTATGTATCCAAGGCAGGACTTAAACTCAGGAAGATGAGTTTTCCTGACTCTAGGACCACTGCTCTGTCTATCCACTGCACCACCCAGCTGCCTAAGCTAGAGAGGTGTAGATTGAATGACAATACAATTAAACATGCATTCAGAACTAGTTGAGGAGTTAATGGTTCAGAGTCAACTTGGTTCAGGGTCTCCAGGTGAATAGCCATTTTTATCAATGATTTAGATAGAGGCATATTGTCATATTTACAGATGATAAAAAACTGAGAGAGAGTGAGCGAACATCCTAGACCATAGAGTTAGTATCCAAAAAATCTTGACTTGGGTGAATAGTAGTGTTGGGGGTTCTGGGCTCACTCTCCTAGCTCCTACTCACTAAGTCTAACACATCTGTTCCACTGAGCTCACTGCTCCTCACCCCCTCAGGGCTCTAGGGGTAACCTTGAGGAGTGGAGGGTTCTAACACCATCAGTCACAAGCCCCCATCCAGTGTGTTCCTCAATATCATTTAGCTAGTTAACATCGATTAGTTTTTATTAATTGATAAACTCAATTAATTTAGTCATCAAATTAGGCCTAATTCGTTTAATACTACTATTATTGTTGTTAATTTTTTGGAATATGAGGGTCTGGATCTACCCATTTACACCTTTTTGTTGTGGTGGTGGTTAGAATTAGGGCAGCTAGGTGGCTCAGTGGATAGAGTTCTGGTCCTGGAGTCAGGGAAACATCTTTCTGAATTAAAACCGGGTCTCAGACAGTTACTAGCTGTGTGACTTTGGGCAAGTCACCTAACCTTGTTTACTTCAGCTCCCTCTTCTCTAAAATGAGATGGAGAAGGAAATGGCAAATCACTCCAGTATCTTTGCCAAGAAAATCCCAAATGGGGTCACACACAACTAAAAATGACCTGACAACAACAAACTAAATTAATTTAGTAAAATAATTATGCCTAATTAGTTTAATACCACTATTATTTGTTGTTGATTTTTTGGAATATAAGAACCTGTTATCAAGTCTTGACTCTATCTATTTATACACACATAACTTTAATACCTCTAGACTTCATTTTTTTCACCTGTAAAATGAGTTATACCTGATGATCTTTAAGGTGACTTCAGGATCTAAAACTATGATCCTATGAATATACTTGGCATCTTTTTATCCTTCTTGACATCTGATTAAGCTGGTAATCATTTTGGACATGAGTTATCAAACTCATTTAAATGTATACTGATCCCAAGACATGTCCTGGAAGGTTTTTTTCTTTTAAAAAAAAAATATTTGGTATTAGATTAAGTGAATAGAGTGCCAGGCCTGGAGTCAAGAAGACCTGAATTCAAATCTGATCTGAGGCACCTACTAGCCATGTGACCCTGGGTAAGTCACTTAACTCAGTTTGCCTCAGTTTCTTCATATGTCAAATGAGCTAGAAAAGGAAATGGTAAACTACTCTAGTATCTTTGCCAAGAAAACCTCAAAATGGGGTCAAGAAGAACTGGACATGACTGAACAACAACAATTCAATGTAATGAGCCTTCAGGACATTTCTGATTCCTGAACTAACTTGATTTTAATTTTTACACTTCAGAGTTCTATTCCACCCAAAGGCATGCTGATAGATATTTAACAACTGTGTCTCTAGGAGGAGAAAATACACTTTTAGGTTTAATCCGCATTGTCAACATTTTCTCCATCACTTTTGGAAGTCTAGATGATCAACAAAACAATATATCAAATTGTGATTTGTAGCCTTTGCCCTTTCCAAGGTGTAAATGCTCACCCAGAAAATTTAACAATCAGTTCTTGTGATATGATTCAAGATTAATCTATAACACCCCAGAGATGACCTCATTTATCCCTTCCCACCTCCCCAACTTCTTCAGCATTCACTTTCTCTTTTTCTTCTCATCCCTTTCCCCTATACATTGTATACCCCATAAGTAAAATTTCCAGGTTCATTTACAGGAGAAAAAAGAATATGCAGGTTGAAAAACAATATTCCAGAGTAAGGCAATTTGAACTATGTAGGGAGGACAGAAAATAACCAGGTCACTGTCTGGGTGGCACCTAAACTTTTCATTCTATTCCATTTGGCTGTAGATCCTCAGGCTTAGATTGGTCAATGATGCAACCCCGAACCTAGAGTATCTAGTTTTCTCAAGGCCACCTGGTATCTTCTAGGTCAGAAGGCCCTTCTCAAACAATGCTTATGCTAAGGAGATACTGCCTAAGTGCTCTGCACTGAGCTCACCCACCTAGTACGCAATTCTCACCTTATCAGGGTGCCTCTTTCTGGCAGAGGAGGTCTTGGGCTGTTTGCCCATTATTACTACCTAAGCACTTGCACCTAACTTCTAGTCCCCAAACCAAGGGAAAAGGAGATACAAATGAATGCAAGCCAAATAGTAGTGTTTCACTCTCCTCAAAAGTGCTAATATCTAGGTGCCACAAGTGGATAGAGTGCTGGGCCCGAGTCAGGGATATCTGAGCTCAATTCCAGCCTCAAATACTTAATAGCTGTGTGGGGATAATGACACCTACCTCCTAGGGTTGTTTTGAGGATCAAATGAGAGAATATTTGTAAAGCACCTTGCAAACCTTTAAATGCTAGCTACATACAGACCATTCCTAACACTCAAAAAGGATAATTTCCTTCTTCACATACACTTTTAAGTTTTTCTGTTGTATTTTTATAGGCTTTGAAGTTATGGGAGTCCTCCATCGATCCCTAGCAAAAGGCCAATGATGGTGGAGATGATCAAATTCTCTAGAACTCTTTAGGACTTTAGTAGTCACAATGCTATAAGAAAGAGAAGCAAGATTTATGTCTCTTGATTGTGCCTCATGTGTCATCCAGCTTTGAGCAAAATTATATTGTAGGGCTAGAATCTCAGACCCTTTCCCTTTTATAATGTCTGTCCAAAGCCTGCTATCTTCATGATCTCAATAAAACTTGCCCAGGGTCATTAATACATGCTCCCTAATTAAGCCGTATGGGATTTGACAGATGGATAAATGACATCCACATGCTTCCATTGTCCCTTGGCAGTTAGCCTATGGGAATCGATGTTGCTATACCCTGATGCTGGTGATGGGATCTAACCATTTGTTTCTGCTCTGCTTTTCATATGGCAGATTATTTTTGTCTAATGATTGAGTTCCACAGTTGGAATATCATGTGACTCTGGGATCTCCTTGCCCACAGTGTCAGGCTACAACCCTCATTGGTCCAGTTGTATAAGCTGATATGTTTCTCTTCAAATCCCCTCTTACAATGTAAATCTATGGTGCAGCATCTTATCTGTAAGTTCTTTGGAGAGTGGGAAGCCTTTGGAAAGGGACGCATTGGTTTGTAGACAGAAAAGACCTGGTGACCTGACCTGAGCTAGTCAGATTGAGGGGAACCATCACTAGGGAGACCAGGTCATATATTATTCTAAATGGACTCTTGTCAGAGAGTGTAGCTGGGATGTGCCCCATTTTCTAACTCTTTATATATATATATATATAACACACACAGAAAAAGGGGAAGCTCTTATACTCAGGAAAACTCTCTGCTTTGTGAAAACAAATTATAATGGATTAATTTCTTTGGTGAAATGAGGTCTTAACCCAATTAAACATGCAGCTCCTTAAAAAGGCCTTTACTACTAGGGATTTCAGGAAGACCAGTGGGATAAATTGTTGTTGTTTTGTCAGGTGACCATAAATCACAACCACTCCCATATTTTTTAAAGTGTGCAAGTTAGGGAATTAAGGATGGGCAGGTGGCACTACTGTCTTAATACAGAACATAGTGGTTCTTGGCTCATGTGGATAAAAAAATAGTCTTGAAACCATTCTATGTGGTTAAACATACACAGCCTGTGGCTGGAAGTTTCAGTCTTTTTTTTTCCGATGTCAAGTTACTATTATCAGTGACCACTTTGGAGGATATTTAGGCAGGGCCCAGTTAAGAATGTTCCTATATCAGCCACTGCTTAGCAATAAAAGGCTTGGGAGAAGTAATTACCTCCACTTCTGTTGTGCAGCAGGGAGGTTATGTGAAGTGTTGTCCTGGAGAGAAAATACAACTTGTAGAATCTGCCAAACTGAATCAAGACATTGAGGATTATAGGTTATTATTTTTTAAAACTTGGCTTTATTTTGAAAGGTGAAGTTCAGCATTACATTGGATAAAAGTTTGGTCAATTCTCAATTATGACTTGTTTTTATATGATGTCAGAGGCACTGGGGCCTTTAAAAGCTGTTCTATTGATCGAAATAATGTCCTCATTTGGTGTTGATGGACGGATCTTTTGATTCCCTCCATATTAAAATGCTAATGGTTTGGGGGGCAAAAGCCCCTCCGAAAGACAGCCATTATTTCAAGAAAGGATGTTCATGACCTCCTCTCTTCCCCAGAGAAGATGGAGTGATATGTGGGACCTTTTAAACATCAACTCCCAGAGGCAATGCATTTAAACAACATGAAATACAATTAGGATCATTTTCAAAAGGTTACAAATTACTTAGAGAGGATATCTGAGACTAGCTGACTCCCCATGTTAAAGACCTGTGAGTCAGTCCTGACAACAGCTGGAACCTCAGTCCAGAACCTCTGTGTGAGCCAAATTAACATCAACTTTGAAGCTATTTTTAGCCTCCCACACTGGATTTAATATTCTCCTGCCTCTGCAGCCCAAAGGCTGAGAAGGAAGCTGAGGAGTTGGAAAGCAGTGCCTTTGGGCATCCTAACATCCTCTTTCAATTCTTCTAGGGAAAAGAAGAAATTGGCCATTTGGTCACTGGCCCATGGTACCCACAACTCACATGAGGCAGCAGAGGTGGGTGGGTAACCCTTTTCTTTAAAGGGGAAATGTTATTACTCTGGCCAATCATATGAATTCTATTTTTTAGGGACTCTAGGGCCAGTTGTAGAGCCAAATTCTGGGAATTCCTGGGAGGAAATTCACTATAATTAAATAAACATTTATTAAGCATCTACTATGTACAAAGGCACTAATGATACAAGGACAGAGAAGAAATGTGTCTGCCTTCAAGGATCTTATATTCCACCAGGGGATAATTGATTCAATTCAACAAACATTTATTTGGTATCAGCTAGATGCAAGGTACTATATCAAGGAGGACAAAGACAAGAGTGAAAAAATTTGGCAGTTCTATCACATGGCCCACTACACACACATGTACACACACATGAAACCGGTCCCCTCACTGCTTTACATTCTACCCCAGCAAGGTCATTTAATCGCCATCTTCCTTGCCTGAACCCTCCAGAACACTAATCAACCGCACTGCCACTTTTTCCTCCTGGGAGATTTAACCCTTTTGATTATGGAACATATTTCCTGAGGCCTGTTCTATTCTTTTTGGTGATTTCATAACACATCTCATCATATCTAGGGTGTCCCTACCATGCTTCAAAATCTACCCTGGATATTTTCATGTTATCCACTCTGCTTCTGCATATATGTCCTTCCCTTTCTTCATCCCTACCACACTTGCCTTCCAGCTCTGGAACCACAATGAAATCAATACTCTCACTACTAGAAAGGTATACCAGCCAACTTCCCTTTGGCTTCACTCACTATCTCTGTGACTTTCCAGACAAAGACACTCATCCCTAACCACCATTACCCTATATGTGTTGTCTCCCCTTGTAAGAATGGAAGATCTTGAGGATAAGCGCTGTGTTTTCCTTTTGTGTTTGTATACCTAGTGCTTAATTCAATGCTTGGTATATTGTAAGCACTTGATTCTCTCTCTCTCTCTCTCTCTCTCTCTCTCTCTCTCTCGCTCTCGCTCTCGCTCTCGCTCTCGCTCTTGCTCTCTTTCTTTCTTTCTTTTATCCATCCATCCATTCATTCTTACCCTCGAGGAGCATAAATTCTAACAACAGATATACAGATAAGTAGAGTTTATATATATATATATATATGTATATATATGTATATATACACATATATGTATGTATATGTACACATACATACACAATAATGCAAAATAATATCAAGAGGGAGTAACACTAATAATGGAAAATCTATAAAACCCTAATGTAGGAAGTACTGTGGAGGCATTCTTTAAATGAATTAGGATTCTTCAAGGCAGAAGTGAGCCAAAGTTCATTTTGGACATAGAGCACAGTCTACGAGCAGTCATGAAAGCAGGAAATGGAATACTGAGTTCAGAGAATAACTAGAACAGAGAATGAATGAAAAAAATGTGAAATAAGTCTTGAAAGTTAGACATGAGCAGATTGTAAAGGGTCTTATATGCCAAGCTGAAGAGCTTAAATTTTATCCTAGAGGCAATAGGGAGCTATTCAAGAATTTTTATTGAGTAGGAGGGTAGTAACATGGTCAAACCAATGCTTTATTAAGATTATTTTGGCAACTGGGTAGAACTGAATTATTTTGGCAACTGGAAGGGGATGGGATTATTGGAGCTACCTCCTATATTTTAGAGAAAGTAAAGGTTTTAAAAGAGTACTGCATTATGTAATTTGATCCTCATACCAGCCATGTGAAGTCTATGTGTCAAGTATTCTTGTCTCTATTTTTCAGGTGAGTAAATTGAAGTCTAAAGAGTTTGTCCATGATCACATCAGTAATGCCACTGTAGAAATTAGTCAAGTTAATAAGCATTTTTAAGTATCTCTGTGCTAGGCATTATGCTAAATGCTGAGGATACAAAGAAAAAATAGTCTCCACTCTCAAATAGCTTGCAATTTAATAAGGGAGATGATATATGTGCAAATAAGATATGTTTAGGATAAATTGAAGGCACTAAGATTAAGGAGGAGAGGGAAAGGGTTCTTGTAGAATATGAGGCTTTAGATGAGACTTAAAGGAAACCCTGGAAGCTAGGAGACAGATATAAAGAGAGAAAACATTCCAGGTATGGGGACGGGCAATGAAAATGCCTCATTGGGAGAAGGCATGCCATATGTAACAAGCAGCAAAGGAAGGAAGTGCAACTGGATTACATAGTACATGGTAGGGTGTACAGTGTAAAAAGACTAGGAACAAGCCAGATTATGAAAGGCTCTTAAAAAACAAAAAACAGACTTTTATATTTAATTCTGTAGGTAATAGGGAGCCACTGGAGTTGATTGACCAGAGGGTAATATAGTAAGACTTTGTACTTTAGGAAAATCAATGTGATAATTGAGTGGAGAATGGACTGGAGTGAGGAAAGACTTGAGGCAGAGAAATCTACCAGCAGGTGCTTGCAATAGTCCAGATATAAGATGATTTGAGAGCCTGTCTTAGGGTGGTTCCAATGTCATAGAGAGAAAGTAGATATATATGCAATGTTGGAAAGGGACATATGATAGGACATAGCAATTGATTGCTATAGGAAGTGAGAGAGTAAGGAGTCAAGGATGATACCTAGGTTTTGAGCTTGAGAGAGTAAGAGAAAGGTGGTACCTTCGACTATAATAGGGAAATTAGAAGAAGGGAGAATTTGGGAGGAAAGAAAATGAGTTCAGTTTTGGACATGTTGAGTTTAAAGATGTCTATGGGACATCTGGTTTGAAATATCCAATAAGCAGTTAGAAATGTGAAACTGGAGGTAAGAAGACAGGTTACGGCTGGATAAATAGACTAGAGAATCATAATCATAGGGAAGATAATTGAATCCATGGGACCTAATGATATCACTAAATGTGAGAAGAGAAAAGGGCCCAGGATAGAGCTCTGTGGGCCATTCATGGTTAGTAGGCATGCTCCATATTCAATGTGATGAAGATCCAGCAAAGGAGACTGAGGAGTAGTTAAATAATTCAATAGAGAATAGTATCACCAAACCCTAGAGAGAAGAATGTTTAGGGGAGAAGAAGGTGACTAATAGTGTCAAAGGATGTAGAAAGATCAAAAAGGATGAGGATTGAGAAAATGTCATCAAATTCGGCAATTAGATCATTAATAACTTTGGAATTTAAGTTTAGTAATAAGGTCAGAGAATATAGAAGAGAGGGAAAGGAAAGGAAATGAAGACCTTAGTTGTAGATGGCTTTCTCAAGGAGTTTAGCCACAAAAAGAGAATATAGAGATATGATGATAGTTTTCAGAGATGGATGGATCCAATGAGGCATTTTTGAGGATGGGGAAGGCATTGGCACATTTGCAGATAATACGGAACTAGCTTATAGATAAGAAGAGATTGAAGATTAGTGTGAGTGGGAATGATAGAGAAAGGTAAATCTGTTTGGAGAATATGGAATAGAATAGGATCCTTTGTGCATGTAGAAGTGTTCACTTTGGTAAAGAGAAGGACCATCTCCACTTGTGGAACTGGAGTGGAGGAGATGGTGGTGGAAGACATCTGAATGATGTGAAATGAGGAGGACGGAAGAAAACAGAGCTCTCAGTGAATGACCTAAGTTTTTTTCAGTGAAATATGAGGCAAGGTTCTCAGATGAAAGAGTAGAAGAAAGGTCCTGGGAGTTTGTGAGGAGGAAGGCAAAGGTTTGGGAAATCTGCTGTGGTAATAGAATGATTAATTAGTTATGGATAAATAAAAGGAATGTGTTGTAGCAGTTGAGATTATGTATCATAAATCTGTCATGGATCTAGTTAGTATAGATTTGTTATTTTCTCTTGATTCATTCAAAAGCTTGTAAACAGGAGCAAAAGCAGTGAGTAAATGGCCAGATTGATCCAAGGCTGAGGCTTGGTAGGGCAAGATCTCTCAGTAACCCCCAGACAACTGTCTAAGAATGCCAATTACAAACTAGTTACAGAACTGTATCAAAGGAACTAGTTTTTAAACCCGGAATTTTCTCCACTAATAAAAATAATGGGACCCTCCCCTTTTCCTAATGGAACTGAAAAGTGAACTTGTCATCCTGTATCCCTTCCATTTTAACCTCTTTTAAAAGCTGAAAAGATAATTTTTAATGGTGATAACTTACCTTGTATAACAAATTATACTTTGCAAAAACACATAATTGAGGAGTAGCTAGGTGGCGCAGTAGATAAAGCACTGGCCCTGGATTCAGGAGGACCTGAGTTCAAATGTGACCTCAAACACTTGACACTTACTAGCTGTGTGACCCTGGGCAAGTCACTTAACCTTCATTGCCCCACAACACCCCCCCCAAACAAAAAACCCACTTATAATTGTTCAATTTACATAATGATTCTTTGTTCATAATAACCTTTTAAGGTAGGTGTACAAGTATTGCCCCCATTTTAAAGGGACTTACCAAGAATTACATATAGCAAGTAAATTTTGGGGGTTGGACTCAAACCACTTCTGATTCTAAGAACTATGCTGCTTATTCTGTACCATGTTATAAGGGGGTGGTGGTAACTTAAGCCATTAACATCTCTTCCTATCCCTTCTTTTATTTCTTTTCACCTTTCTAGGTTTCTCCATCGAATCCAATCCAATTACACTATCATTTATAAAGTGACTAATATGTACAGGTACCACATTAGATATTAGGTGGTACAGAAACAAAACAAAGGTTCCTACCCTCAAGGAGCTTCCATTCTGTTCTGTATAAATATTTAGCAATTCTATGGCAGCTACTGGCACATAACCTCTGTTCCTTTATTTTATTATTTCCTGATCTTAGTTGAATTAATTTTTGAGATGGAAATGTCTAAGCTATTTTGATTGTTTGGGGGCTCCAGAGGTATCATTACAAGTCTCACCTAAAGTCAGAACTAAATGGTGGCATTAGTAGTGGCCAATGGATTGGTAGTGGCCAATACTACTAACCAATAAAAATGGTTGCAAATGAATGTAGAGAGACAATTACTTAAGGAAGGCAGCAATTCAGAGAGTATGATCCCTCATGATAGAGAGAAATGCCAAGTATGAACTGTAGAAAGGCACAGATCCTTGGGGGACAAAAAGGAAACTATAACTAAGGGAAATTTTATAAGGACTCCATGAAAGGAAAGAATGACTTCCAGGACCAAGTGCGGAAGGTATCCCTTTACCACATGGGTTCTCTACACATACACCTAACTAGGATTATGCTCTAAGTTTGTACCCACACTCAAACCCGCACTCCTCATCACAGAGTCTGTGGGTATAGGCGAAAAATTAAATCCTCAGTTTGGAAAGAATGTTTTATTCCAACTATTGTTACTATACTCACTTAGTAAATACCTTTTATAAAATGTCAAATGTATGCTTGGTTAAATGTTAAAAGGCAGCACATTGGTGGGAGCTCATGAACAGCAATGTGAGGAATATCCTCAGGAGTATCCTTAAAACTCTGAGTTGAAGTAGTAATTACCCCTCTGGGGTTACAATCAGCCAGTGTGAGTGTAAGTGTGAGTGTGAGTGTGAGTGGGGGGGAGGGTACTACAAACAAATCAGTATATACATTATAATTTTAGGAAAAGGTCCTTCTATCTCCTTATTGTTTTTATATTTCTGTCTGAATTTTGTATGTATGTCCAGAGCCTAGAGCATACAAATTCATATGATAATATATGTAGAAATTCATCTCCTCCTTTTATAGACCAGAAACAGGAACAGGGAGATTAAATGATGTGCTTGAGATTACACAACTAGCAGGATTTGGTCTTTTTTTTTCTTTTCTTTTCTTTTTTTTTTTTAGTGAGGCAATTGGAGTTAAGTGACTTGCCCAGGGTCACACAGCTAGTAAGTGTTAAGTGTAAGTGTCTGAGGCCGGATTTGAACTCAGGTACTCCTGACTCCAGGGCCGGTGCTCTATCCACTGTGCCATCTAGCTGTCCCCGGATTTGGTCTTTTTAACTAACATCCCATCTGCTACACCATGTTGACTCCAAAACAAAATCCTTGCCAAGGATAATTCCTTTACTTGCTGGGTGGTACAGTGAATAGAGCCCTGCCCCTGGAGTTGAGAATACATGAATTCAAATCCAGACTCAGACACTTATTGTGTGACCCTGCACAAGTCACTTAAATTCTATTTGCCTCCATTTCTTCAACTCTAAAATGGGAATAACAACAGCATCTGCCTCCTACGGTTGTTGTGAGCATCAAATGAGATAATATTTGTAAAGTGCTTAGCATAGTACCTAGCACATAATTGGGTAATTATATAAATGTTTGTTTCTTTCCTTCTGTTACATTCCTAAGTTCCTATGATTCCTAGAGTATACATTCCCTTCCCACTCCCCCAAGATTCTGGAGGATGTAGATTTTATAGAATGTATAGATCATCTTGCCTTCCTTTCCATCTAACATAGATGCACTAAAAAGATCACTTTATTTTCCTTAGAGTTCCTTCTGCCCCTTTGTTTAATTCCATAATGATAAAATTCTTTCTCATGTCTAATTTAAATCCTTACTACTACAACTTGGTCCATTTATTAAAAATCCCTGTCCTCAGTGGAGAGGAAGAATACTAACATCATTTCTTAACAATTCTTTCCATATTTGAAGGACTTTATTTTACACACCATTACATCTCCAGCCACCTAGCCTTTTCCTTTCTGGATGATATAAATTCATGTTTCAACTTTCCAAATCCTTCATTCATTTGGTTGCTCTTCTCTGTCTTCTCCTTATATGAAAGAAAATAAACTTTTTGAGGGCAAAGATTAGTTTGGGGGGAAGGGCAGAGTTGTCTTTGCATCTCCAGTCAAGTACCTCCCACAAAGTATGAAGTTAAGGTTTGTTGAAGTATTAATTGGTAACTTGAAAAGAAGCTGAATGAACCTCTGTCAGGCAATATGGCCTGGTGGAAACACATTAGAGACAGAGGATTTAGATCCCATTTACTAGCTGTGCAATCTTAGGTATATTATTTCACTTATCTGAATCTTGGTTTCCTCTATTTGAAAGATGGAAATGTATTTTTTAAAATTCTATTTTTAATTTATGGAATGAAACAAGCATTTCCATAACATAGCAGTACCAAAAAGATGATTACACATGAAACTGCAAATCTACTATGCACAACTTGTTATTCCTCTCAAATATGCAAAAAAAAATATCATGCAAATTTCTTTTTTTCCTTTCCTCCCCTGCCCCGCCCTAGAGTTGACTACCATTAGACCCAAATAGGTATACACACACACATATATATGTAAATTACTCTGTCCATATTTCTATTTATCAGTTCTTCCTCTGGATTCAGATAGTGACTTTCTTTACATGTTCTTTATAGTTGATTTGGGTATTTATAATAGTCAAAATGACTTACTCAAATGCATTCTTAAAACAATATTACTGTTACTGTATACAATGTTTTCTTGGTTCTGCTCATTTCACTCTTCATTACTTTGTGCAAGTCTGTCCATGTTTTTCTAAAATCATTGAGCTCAAGAGACATCTAAGGTGTCTCTAAAGGAAGAAGACTAGGGGAGGGGACATAGTGATTAAAAAACAGGAAAATAGGACTGAGATCAGTAAAAAAAAGTTGGAGGGGAAACAGTCTGTTGGGCAGATGGTCTTTTCCTGCTCCAAAATGTTCAAAACTAAGGAACTCTTCTTAATGCACTTTTATTTTTCATAAAGGAAGAATTAAGAGAAAAGTAAATATCAACTTAAATTTTGGGGGGATAAGCTTTAGGGTTTCTTTGAAGGACTTTGTTTTTTTACAAATTTCATGTGATGTTTCAGGGGACAAATCAGCACAAATAGCTTGGAGAAGATGAACAAGTTTCCATCTTTCCTCAGAGTTCACTGTTTGCTTCTCTACCAGTTCTAGAGCCATCCACATTTGAAGAAATATTCACAATTGTTTTCTTCACGGTAATTTTTTCTCTTAAATTAAGATATACAAGAACAAAACTTTACTGAACTTATGGCTGCATAGGTTAATTAGATGGAATAAAAACTAAATGTTTCAAGTTAAAAAAAATAAAATCAAATCATTAAGCTCATCATTTTTATAGCACAGTAGTATTACATCACAATCATATATGGCAACTTGTTCAGTCATTCCCCAAATGATGACCATCCCTGCAATTTCCAGAGAGCAGCTATAAACATTTTAGAAAATATAGGATTTTTTCCTTTTTCCCTAATTATCTTCAGAAATAGACCAAGTAAGGGGCAGCTAGGTGGCACAGTGGATAAAGCACTGGCCCTGGATTCAGGAGGACCTGAGTTCAAATCCAACCTAAGACACTTGACACTTACTAGCTGGGCAATTCACTTAACCCTCTTTGCCCTGCAAAAAACAAAACCAACACAAAACACAAAAACAAACAAACAAAAAAGAAATAGACCAAGTAGTGGCATTGCTGGGTCAAATGGTATATAGGTAGTTTAAAAACTCTTTGGGCTTAATTCCAGATTACTCTCCAAAATGGTTGGATCACTTCCCAATTCCACCAACAATAAATTAGGGTCCCAATTTTTCCACATCCCCACCAACATTTGTCATTTCCCCCATTCTATCATTTAAGTTGATGTATGAAATGTAATGAGATAGAGGGCAGCTAGATGGCACAGTGGATAGAGCACCGGCCCTGGAGTCAGGAATACCTGAGTTCAAATCTGGCCTCAGACACTTAACACTTACTAGCTGTGTGACCCTGGGCAAGTCACTTAACCCCAACTGCCTCACTAAAAAAAAAAAAACAAACCAAAAAAAACCCCCTGCTTTACTGAAATGTAATGAGATACAGGACACTGAGGCCAGTCCTTATTACTGTGTGCAGAATGCCTCTCTGATGCAATTCTTTATGTGGAAGAGACTGGGAAGCCTGCTTCCAGGAGAGTTGTGATGACATACAATTGAAATGCTTTGGAGAGACTTTGGACCATGTGGAAATATTCTGTAAACACTTCTAATCTATGAACCACATGGTGAAGAGAAGCATTTATGGTTAGCTAAGGGTGCAGTGAAAATACAATAATCAGGGGGCAGCTAGATGGCACAGTGGATAGAGCACTGGCCCTGGAATCAGGAGTACCTGAGTTCAAATCTGGCCTCAGACACTTAATACTTACTAGCTGTGTGACCCTGGGCAAGTCACTTAACCCCAACTGCCTCACTAAAAAAAAAAGAAAAAAAAAAGAAAATACAATAATCAGCCTCTTCCCTTCTCTTGGTTTTGACCCTTTCTCTTTGGCTGACCTCTCTGTGATTTGCATTCTAGGGAGAGAAATGAGACAAAGTTATAATGGGAGAGGTCTGGAAATGAGAATGAGCCATCTGAGGTCCAGGAGTCTAAGAGATGAGTCCATAATGTATTTTACATCTATCCCAACAGTAACACCCCAAGGAACTGGGAACAACCATTAAGATTCAACTGAGGGGCAGCTAGATGGCACAGTGGTTAAAGCACCGGCCCTGGATTCAGGAGTACCTGAGTTCAAATCTGGCCTCAGACACTTGACACTTACTAGCTGTGTGACCCTGGGCAAGTCACTTAACCCCCATTGCCTTAAAAAAAAAAAGATTCAACTGAGACCAGTATTAATATAGTAGGATTGCCACATTTGGACATGAGACCAATACTATGTAGAAATTATATTAAGTCTGAGCCCACTTTCCCTAGAGACTGGTATAAAGGAGATTGTGCCCTCAGGTTGTTAGGGAGACATGTTACTATGTCTTTGAAGTAAATTAACCCTTTATAAAAGTTAATTGATATTCATTGGTTAAATGGAACTGGAGGTCTAATATTTGATGGTAACAATTTGTGGGGAGCACAGAGGAAAGGGGACGTGATTCATTAGCATCAGAGAAAGACACCCCAATCCTTCATGTGTATAGCTAGAACCTTGAAGGTGTGTGAAGCTATAGCTGGGCTATGGCTGGGGGAATAAGGCCAGAGTAACCTCTCCAATAATAATATTCCTTGCCTCACCTGCCTCACAGTGTTGTTGTGAGGAACTTCCTTGTAAACCGTGAGCGACTGTATAAATTCATAAACATTATGTTTTGAAGGCATTCCTTTATTTGTTGGGGAAATAAAAAAAATTACCTCTAAGACCCCTGCTATGAGTTTATGACTCGATGAATTGGGTAGAGATTTGCTGTGGAACAAAATTGTAATTCCTGAAACGCTCTCCAGCCATCTCTTCTTCCTCCCTTCCCCCGCAACTACTTTTTATTTCCTTAGACAAAGTACCCTGGGAGGTTATCTGGGGGGGGGGGGAATAGAGTTGAGAAAATTGAGAAAAAAGATACAGAACAAGCAAGATGCTGCTTGACTGAAGTCACAGTGAGCTAGCATCTTGTACCAATCTCTGTCCTTTACATGTCGTCGAAGTTTGCCTAAGGTTTGTTCCTCAGAGGCTGCCAGTCAGAGAATTCGACTACATGGAACTTCATTCCACTTCCTACTTCAGCTTCCCAAGAAAAGGTGCTACTTGTAGAATTGCTATTTATAGAAATGGTTGTGGCCTTGAAGTATAAAGTTTTCCCCAGCTGGGGGTTTCAATAAAAAAGTATACAAACCAGGTGTGCAACAGGCTAAGCAAGAAAGAACTACAGGTTGATTTGATCAGAACGCAGTAACTTATGACTGTTATAACAGCATTCAAGCCTCATTGGGACACAGTTTATTGCAAGACTGTTAGCCATTTTACATCCACCTTTACTGAGCAACCTGAATCAACAGCCAATGGGATCTTTCTAGTCGGCTCATCTTCTCTTTGATGATGACTTTTTCTTCGTGTCCAGGCTTTTCTTTTTCAATTAATTAATTTTGTTTTTAATTTGTGGAATAAAACAAGCAATCCCTTAACATGGTATAATAAAAAAGATGATTGCACATGAAACTGTAAATCTATTATATACAACTTGCTATTCCTTTTAAATACACAAAGTTATCATGTAAATTTCCTTTTCCCCTTTTTTTCTCTCCCCCACCTAAGAGATAGCTACCGGGGCAGCTAGATGGCACAGTGGATAGAGCACCGGCCCTGGAGTCAGGAGTACCTGAGTTCAAATCCGGCCTCAGACACTTAACACTTACTAGCTGTGTGACCCTAGGCAAGTCACTTAACCCCAATTGCCTCACTAAAAAAAAAAAAAAAAAAAAAAAAAGAGAGATAGCTACCATTAGACACACATATATAAAATTATTCAATACATAATTCTATTTATCAGTTCTTTTTCTTCATATGTCCTTTATAATTAATTTGGGTTTTTATAATAGTCAAAATTAGTTATTTGCTCAAAGTCATTCTTAAAACAATATTGCTATGGGGAAGCTAGGTGGCGAAGTGGATAGAGCACTGGCCTTGGAGTCAGGAGGACCTGAGTTCAAATCCAGCCTCAGATACTTGACACTTACTAGCTGTGTGACCCTGGGCAAGTCACTTAACCCCGGTTGCCTCACCCAAAAAAGCAAAAAACAAACAAACAAAAATATTGCTGTTACTATATACAATGTTCTCTTGGTTCTGCTCATTTCAGTCTTCATTATTTCATGCAAGTATTTTCATGTTTTTCTAAGATCATTTAGCTCATCATTTCTTATAGCACAATGGTATTCCATCAAAATCAAGTACCAAGACTTGTTCAGCCATTCCCCAACGGATGGGCCTCCTTGCAAATTCTGATTCTTTGCCACCACAGGTCTGAGAGCCATGGTTGCTTCCTGATATTACTTTGAAGGTTTTTTTCAGAATCTTTTAATGATCAATGGTAAAGGTCGAAAAACACAGAAGATAAGCAGTGATAGCTAGGAGCCTCAGTACTAACCTGGTTAGTTGAGTCCTCATTCTACTTGGGAACAGCAGCCCTTGTCTTTATTATTCCAGAGCAAAGAAGGACATCTTTCTTTACCCCTGGCTGAAATCACATTTGCTGCTTGGAATCCTGAAGTCAAAAGGACTGCTAGCTGGAAGCTGCCTCTCCTACCTGATTTGGCACCCTAAATCCATCAGCTTTTTGCCAGTTTAGTAAACAGTGATGAGAAGCAATCCAGCGAAAAGTCATATATAGAAAGAAGTAGGCACAGGATATCTGTCCATATTCATATTTTCAGGCAGTTTCCAGGGGATGGGCATGCTCCATGGGGAGGGGGGCAGCAATTGTTACACAAATAAAAGTCAGTGACTCCCTTTGCCACCAGTCCAAATTGGATGATTCCTACCAGGTGATGCAGTAATGAGAGAGGTTTTTTTTTTTCATTCCAAGGTTCCTTCCCAGTTTCTTTCCTCCTTTCACCCCTCCCCTTCTCTGTACTTCCTCTCCTGGATTACTGCCTCATCAAAGCAGAGGGGCTTACATAGCTTAATGAAACTATGGGCATGCCATGCAGGGTTACTCAAGACAGACAAGTTATAGTGGAGAGTTCTGACAAAAAGTGATCACTTGGAGAAGGAAATGACAAACCACTCCAGTATCTTTTCCAAGAAAGCCCCAAGGAGGGTATTAAAATGATAAGAGACATGACACCAGAAGATGAGTCCCTCAGTTCAGAAGGTGCCCAACATGCTACTGGAGAAGAGTAGAGGAGGGGCAGCTAGGTGGCGCAGTGGATTAAACACCGGCCTTGGATTCAGGAGGACCTGAGTTCAAATTCGGCCTCAGACACTTGACATTTTCCTAGCTGTGTGACCCTGGGCAAGTCACTTAACCCTCATTGCCCTGCAAAAATAAATAAATAAATGGATAGATAGATAGATAGATAGATAAATAAATGAGAAGAGGACAATTACAAGTAGCTCCAAGTACTAATGAAGCAGCTGGACAAAAGCCAAAAAGAAGCTCAGCTGTGGATGTGTCTGGAAGTGAAAAAGGAAAGTGATGCTGTAAAAATCAATATTGTATGGGAACCTGGAATGTAAGGTCTATGAATTAAGGTAAGCTGCATGTGGTCAAAAAGGAGATGGAAAGATTAAACATTGACATCTTGGGTGTCAATGGACTTAGTGGATGGGAATGATGAATTTAATTCATGTGATCACACACACACATATATGTATGTATATGTGTATATATACACACATACATACAGATATACATATATACACACACATATATATGTATACCTGTGTGTTTGTGTATATATGTGTGTGTATGTGTGCGTGTGTGTGTAAATATTACACACACACTCCTGTGGGTAAGAATTCCTTAGAAGAAATTAAGTAGCCCTCATAGTCAATAAAAAGGTTGAGAAAAGAAGTATTGGGGTATAATCTCAAAAATGACCAAATGATATCTATTAAAATACAAAACAAACTGTTCAACATTAAAGTAATACAAGTCTATGCTCCAACCACTAACGCCAAAGAGGCCCAGGTTGATCTCTTCCATAAAGACCTACAATATCAAAGAAATAACATCAAAAAAAGATGGCACATTCATCATAGGGTAGTGGCATGTTAAAGTAGGAAATCAAGTGATAATTGGAATAACCGTCAAGTTTGGCCTTGGAATACAAAGTGAAGCATGGCAGATACTAATAGAGTTTCATCAAGATAATCCACCAGTCACAGCAAACATTATCTTTCAACAACCCAAAATGCTACTCTAAACATGTGCATCACTGGATCATCAATATCAAAGTCAGGTTGATTATGTGCTTTGCAGCTAAAGGTGAAGAAGTTCTATGCAGTCAGTTAAAACAAGACCCAAAGCTGATTCTGGTTCAGATTATGAGCTTCTTAATGCAAATTCAGACTTAAATTGAAGTAGGGAAAATAATAGAATGGGGAGGACAAGAGATCAGTGATATTAAGGAAATGTTTCATGTAAAAATAGGCATGATTAAAAATGGTAGGGATTTAACAGAAGCAGAAGAGATTAACAAGATATGGCAAGAATTTACAGAAGTACACAAGAAAGATCTTAACATCATTGTTTACTGCTATGATGTGGTTATTGATCCAGAGGCAGACATCCTGGAAAATGAAGTTGAGGGGCCCTTAGAAAGTGTTGTTAAGAATAAGGCTAGTGAAAGTGACGAAATTTTAACTGAGCTATTTAAAATCCCCCAAAATGATGTTGTTAAAGTGCTACACTCAATACACTAGCAAAAGTGGAAAACTCAACAGTGGCCACTGGATTAGAAAAGATCAGTTTACATTCCAACCCTAAAGAAGGACAATATTAAAGAATGTTCAAATTATTTCATAATTACACCCATTTCACATGCAATCAGGGTTCTTCTTAAGATTCTGTAAATTAGGCTTTAGCAGTATGTGAACTGAGAATTACCAGAAGAGCAGGGTGGTTTTCAGAGGCAGAGGAACTAGAAACCAAGTTGCCAACATTTTCTGGGTTATGGAGAAAGCAAAGAAGTTCCAGAAAACATCTACTTTTGCTTCATTGATTATACTCAAGACTTTGACTGTGTGGATCACAGTAAAATGTGGCAAGTCCTCAAAAGATGGGAGTTCCAGATCATTTTACTTGTTTCTTGAGGAACTTTTATGCAGGTCAAGAAGCAACAATTAGAACTGAACATAGGACAACTGACTGGTTTAAAATTGGAAAATATGACAAGGGTCTTTATTGTCATCTTATTTATTTAACCTATATGCAGAGTACGTCATGTGAAATGCCTGGCTGGATAAATCAAAAGCTGGGATTAAAGTTGCCAGGAAAAAGATCAACAATCTGAGATATGCATATGATACCAGGCTGATGGCAGAAAGTGAAGAAGAATTAAGAAGTCTTTTGATGTGGGTAAATGAGGATAGTGCAAAATCTGGCTTGAAGCTTAACATTAAAAGGAAAAAAAACCCTAAGATTTTGGCAACTGGTCCCATTATTCCTGGCAAATAAAGGGAGAAGAAATAGAAGCTGTGTCAGGTTTTATATTCTTGGACTCAAAGATCACTGCAGACTGCAACTTCAGCCATGAAATTAAAAGATGCTCCTTGAAAGGAAAAGTATGGGAAATCTGGACAGCATACTAAAAAGCAGAAAAATCACCATGCTGACAAAGGTCTATCATCAAAGGTATGTTTTTTCAGGAGCAATGTATGGCCGTGAGAATTGAACTAACTATAAGGAAAGCTGAGAACTGTAGAATCAATGCTTTCAAATTGTAGTGCTGGAGAAGACTTTTGAGGATCCCTCAAACAGCAAGGCGATCAAATCAGTCAATACCTAAAGAAATTAATTCATACTATTCCCTGTGTAACGATTGGAGTGACACCACTTGTGGGAGAGTTACTGTAGGAAAGCTCTGCCATGAGGAGAAGGCATCTGAGGGCAAGCCATGTGGTTTGCAAGGTCAGTTTCTTGGTGTAAGAAAGTGATATTTGCTCGTGGGTACTGTCAATCAAGGCTACCAGCCAATTAGCTTGGAGTTCTGTATGCATGTGGATGGGATGTTCCCAGTTTCACAGGAGGCTTCTGAGAGGAAGAAGGAAGTGTTGGGTCCTTTTTGTTCCTGATCTCGCCATGGCAGGTGGGATGATGGGGTCTCTTAGAAATAGTTAGATTTTTACCTTTCTCTCTGATCATTAGATCCTAATGCTCTTTAATAAATACTTAAATACTCTTGCTAAAGCTTCTTATTTATTGGCAACCACTCATTAGATATTTTTAGACAGTATAGCTAGATAGCAACTTTACACCTGGAAGGTCAAATACTGAAGCTGAAATTTAAATACTTTGGCCACATAATGAGAAGACATGACTCATTGGAAAAGATCCTGATATTGGGAAAGATTGAAGGCAAAAGGAGAAGGGGGTGGCAGAGGATGAGATAGGTAGTGTCAGGGGAACAACAAACAAAAACTTGGACAGATCTTGGGAGATAGTGGGTAGAAGAGTCTGGCATGCTATGTCTATAAGGCCATGTAGAATTGGACACAACTGAACTACTAAACAAAAAACAACTCTTCTACTTCTTCCATCTTATTTACTTATAGCTGTATTCATTGTAACCTTTTAGTAGCAGGTAAACTTCTTTTGAGCAAAGACTATATTGGTTCTTTCTTTGTACCCTAAGTGCCTAGGATAGTGCCTTGTACATAGAAGATATTTAATAAATCTTTGGTGAATTCAATCATCCCCCATCTTGTAGTTCAAGAAACGCTCTAGTTCAAGAAACATCATTATCTGCCTGGTTGGAGGCAGGGGCCAGCCCACATGATAAAGAATGAAAAGATCCCTTTACAAACATGCATTTTCCCTCACCTGAGAAGAGATCAAGAAGATTTAAGAGAATAATATGATATTTGACTCCTCTGCGACTCCCTCCATTTCCCAGATGAGTTGTAAGACCCATGTTCTACCAAGGGTCTTAAGATCATTGGATTAAAAACTGGCGGAGACCTTAGAATCTTAGGCTTTAGGTTCAATCCCACCCCCTACCCAACCTTGTTTTACAGATAAGGTCACTGATGTTCAGGGTCATGAAGTAACTAGCCCAACTTTTTTTTTGTTTGGGGAATGAATGAATGAGTATCAAAGCATTTGTGCATTCATTCATTCATTTCCAACTTCCTGCCCCTTAAGAAATCCAGTCAAACTTTGATTAGGAATTGGGATGGATAGGGTGTTTCCAGTAGATACATTGGTCCTTATTCTTCATTTTGATAATGTCCTTCTCTTTTTTTCTCTCTCCTTTTCCCTTTCCTTCTCTACGGCTGGATTGCTGACTATTTAGTATCTGGGCTGCATATTAAGAGTTCTATCATCTGAGTCACTTCAATTTCTGCCTGATGACTATAGATCATTTCAAACATTTTCTGAGCTCAATTTGCAATGCCCAGCAGGGAACACATCATCGAGTCTCCATGTAATTTATCCCTTTCCTGGGCTTTTTGTGGAAGGTCAATTAAGTTTTCACTCCAGAAGCCACAGCATTCCAGTCTGGAGATGCATAACCTATAAATGTAGCTTAAGGACCAATACAGCTACGGGTCAGGGGACCTTTACTCCCATAGGAGTATACATATATCCAGATACATCCTCTGAGCTCTAAGCTCTCTACTTGAAAAAAACATCCTAGAATTCCAGGTGGGAAAAGAATCCAACTGGAAAAGATGACCACAACTTCCTGAGCCACCTATGCTGTTATCTAAGACCCTTCCCATTTGGGAGGTTCTTTCTCATATCTAAAACAGGTTATTTATGATTAAGCTAATTTATCTGCCCTGGTCATCAAAACAAACCAACCAACCAGAAGAAAAAAAAAAAACCACCACACAGAGTAGGATGTACCTGAAGACCCCAACCAGCACCCAGGGTCCATCTAGTCAATGAGGAAATAAATGTGATAAAGTGATTATTATTAACACACTAGCAGTTCCTATTCATATAATTTCTATATTCTAACAACTGTAAAGAATTAATAGTTATTTGAGGTTTTTATGCCTCAGCGCACACTGGCCTGGGGCTCCGCAAACCGCACTGCACTCCACCCACTGTTTGTAGCTGTTGCCATGGCGCTGGCACCCCACTTCATCACCACTCGCCAAGGCCTACATGGGCCTGGCAAAATTATAATGATTGGAAGCCTAGTGAGGGCAGTCATGTGACTGTCAGAGTGGCCATCCCATTGGCTGGGACTGTGTGGGGTTTTTCTGGGATTGGGGGAGGAGAATTGGGCATTCTAGCTGGATGCTGGAGAGGGCTTCTTCGTGGGCTGTTCGGTACTGGGAGTCTCCGAGGCGGCGCTGTAGGGGGACGGAGTTTCTTCCACAGCGGCAGTCCATTGCCTGAGCACCAGCGCCATGAACGGGATGTGGGGGCCCTCCGGGCCGCTCTTCTGAACCGCCGCTGCCTGCCTGGCCGTGCTGTGCATGCTAAGCGCTGCCCAAACCTCAATTCCTATGGCCAACTTCAACAATTCCTCGTTGGCGCTGCCCATGCTGAAGCCCACTACCGAACAGCCCACGAAGAAGCCCTCTCCAGCATCCAGCTAGAATGCCCAATTCTCCTCCCCCAATCCCAGAAAAACCCCACACAGCCCCGGCCAATGGGATGGCTGCTCTGACAGTCACATGACTGCCCTCACTAGGCTTCCAATCATTATAATTTTGCCAGGCCCATGTAGGTGTTGGCTAGTGGTGATGATGTGAGGTGCCAGCGCCATGGCAATGGCTACAACTAGTGGGTGGAGCACCATGTGGTTTGTGTAGCCCCAGGAGACATAAAAACCTCAAATAACAATTAATTCTTTACACAACAAAAATCCTATTTATATTAACAATTCAATGTAGTTCTGAGTATTTGAATTTTTAAAAAAGACAGGTAATGGCACTGCTTAATCCCAAAGGACTTCATCTCTCTAAGAATGTAATTCCAGGCACTATGGCACCTGGAAGTAGATTTTGGGGTCAGGAGAGGACCTACAAGGTCCCTTCAAATCCTACACATAGTAGGCTTCTCCTGCTGAGATTCAGAATCACTTAATTTCAAAGGGACAAGGGACTTTATAAATGATCCTGTATAATCATGTAAAAATCCCTTTTTACAGATAAGGAAATTGAGCCCCAGGGAGGGGAAATAACTTAGCCAAGACCACACAGGTAGGTAGTGGAAGAACCCAGCTAGAATTTGGCTCTCTTGCCTCTCAATCTAGGGCTCTTTCCACCATACCACGTGTACTCCTTGAGGGGCAAGATTGCTGTTCCCTTCTTGTGACAGCTGAACATCATTTTCAGCCTCTTCTCATTCACTCCCTAGCAGCTGTGCTCTCTTATTGCTAAAAATATACTCCATGTTCCCTACCCCCACACCCCCACTTCTATTTTAAATGCCACCAACGCCTCCTGGAAAGTCCTCCCTCTCTCTCCTCCATTTGGGTGGGGATGCTGCTCTCCCAGCAGATACACCCACTTATGTCTCTCCCTTGTGGTCTAGTGTCATCAGGGGCTATTATTAAGGACAGAAATAGGTCCCCAGAGTCTGCCAACCTCCTCCAGATCCTTCAGCCCAGGAGTTCTACTATATCTATGACATCACAATCATCTGCAGTGCTTGCCTATGATGTCACTTGCCCAATTCACCCATCATCCCCACAGACACCCTCCTCCTTCCCTGACTGCAAACTTTCCATAGATTCTGGTGCCAAGGACATAGACCTTAACACATGTCCAAGAGAAAGTTTTAGCATGGTATATGCCAAAAATAAAACACCATCCAGACAATTGGGGCTTCCTCTCCATGTTGCCTTTTTCACTTTCCCTTGTCTGGCTACAGACATCATCTCCCCAGACAGCCTGGTGTAGCCCACACATGCCATCACCCGCCTGCAATATGGAGTAAAAGCAAAGCTCAGCTGTATTTTTTAAAAAATTGTTTCCCACACCCACATGCCAACCCAACCCAACCCAGTCCAGTGGTGAATAATATATGTGTGTGGTCAGGGTGGGGATTATGGTGGGGGTGATGGAGCAGCTGATCCATCTTAGGAAACTTAATTTTGAAAAAGCACTGAGTTTCTGGATCAAGGTTGGGGCTCTGGGGTAACATCAACTGCAAACGGCAACTCTCACTAACTCCCTCCTCCACTTTTCTTCTATCTTAGGGTGTAACTGTAATTCTCAAGGCAGTTCAGGCACCACTGGGAAAGGATGAACATCTACTAAGTTCCATTGCAAGAAAGTTCACTTATTTGGCCTCTTACTCATGCAAAGATACAATGTGGTATAGTGCAGGCAAAGGTCCTTGGTTCAAACCCTAGCTCCTGTACTTTCTAGTTGGGTGATCATGAACAATTCACTTAACTTTATTGAGAACCAGTATCCTCATATATAAAATGTGGATAGTAATATGTTCCCCATCTCACAGGATCATGTGAAGAAAACATTTTGTGAACATTAAAGCACTGTGGAAATAAAAGTTATTATTGTGATATTATTTTCACTGTTCACATATGTTAGTCATGTCTCCCCAAAGTGATATGCCATGCCATGTATTGACCTTGTATTCCTCACAGTAGAATACCTGAGCACCTGTTTCCCACTACTTGTAGTGACTAACTTGTACTATAAGGTCTCCATTGCTATTTACGGAAGGAGTAAACATTCTGCTTATGATTCTTAACAAGATTCTGGCATTAATTCATTGGTATCTCATTAAAAACAAAGCTCATCCATTTTAGTGAATGGTATTATGGGACAAGACCCCAAAGGAATGGATAGAATTCCTAGGTGACACCATGGATAGAGAGCTAGACTTAGAGTTGGGAAGATTTGCATTCAAATCCTGCCTCAGACACTTCATTATCTGTGAGACCCTGGGCAAGTTACTCAATCTCTTGGCCTTATCTTCCTCTTCTGTAAAAAGGGGGTTAAAATAGCACCTAACTTGAGCGGTTGTTGTGAAGGTCGAATGAGATACTATGTGTAAAGTGCTTTGCAAACTTCAAAGTGCTATGTAAACTCTAGCTATTATTATTATTATTATTATTATTATTATTATTATTATTATTATTATTCATTTGTTATTAGTTGGTCTCCAAGGTCCTCTGCCCACCCAACTAATTCATGTTTGAGAACTAGTGGTGTAGAGAAGGCCAGGGTACAATTGGGGTGGAACACTGACCAGGGTCTATAATTAAAATGCAACAGGTATTAATTAATACTCTTCTTTCTGGGCTCCAAGAAAAAGGAGACTAAGAGTTTTAACCACAAATCATGAGCTAACCTTAGGCATAAGCCCAATAGGTGGTTGCTTCTGTGGTATGATTCAAACAATAATGAAAGTATCCCTCCTTCTCTCCTTCCTCCCCCACAAATTACCCCCCTAGGCTTGTTATAGTGTCTGAAAGGAGCATATTATTCACTCCAATAAAATAAGGTAACTAAGGTCTGTTAGAATGTAAATGTTATTTTGAATGAACAGCACATGAATCATTATCAGCGACTAACACTTTAGTTCAATTAGTTTATTAGATGCATTAGTATGGCAAGTCACCTAGAGCATCGAATAATCAAAGGAACATGGGATTGAGAGTATGAAGACCCAAACTCTCATTTTAGCCTTACCACTAACTAACTTTGTCCTTTCAGGTCAGTTATATGCCCTCTCTCATCCTCAGTTTCCTTGTGTGTAAAATAAAAGGGTCAGTCTAGATGACCTAAAAACTTCCATGAGAAGCCCCAGGGGAATGGGGCACAGGACAACCAAGCATGAATGGAATGGAGGAAGAGCTCCGTTGGGTGTTACAGCCTGAAGGACAGCTCTGGATGGGGTTCCATGATGGATTTCAGAAATCACTGAATACCTGGTCAGGGCTGACGAGGGAAGGCTAAGGATGGATGGGCAGGAGTACTGAAGTACTGAAGACAAATTTCACCTATTTGAAGATTTCTTTTTTTGGAAAAACAGTTCAGTCCAGGTTCCCCAAAAAGCTGAAGCTTTGCTAGCAACCTTGATTTACAGGATTAGCATCTTTTTTTTTTTTTTTAGTGAGGCAATTGGGGTTAAGTGACTTGCCCAGGGTCACACAGCTAGTGAGTGTTAAGTGTCTGAGGCTGGATTTGAACTCAGGTACTCCTGACTCCAAGGCTGGTGCTCTATGCACTGCACCACCTAGCTGCCCCTTACAGTATTAGCATCTTAATTGGGGGTAATATGAGGGCTATGGCATGACAGAGAGAGCTCATGGAAAGCACATTTGAAGATTTATCAATACATCTTGACTCCCATACTTAAAATCTTGCTTTGTACCCTTGTAGAACTTTTTGAGTTTATTGAGAGTCTCAGGGCTACAGTGACACATCAAACACCAAGAGGAATGGGCTGTCTTCTCAGGGCTCTTCCTCCAGTGTCTTAGAGAAGAAACCACAAACCTGGCAAAGTTGAACATAGCCAAGTATAAAGTTAAATAGGAGAGATAATCTGTGAAAGGCCATTCCCAAAATGAAAGGAGACTAATAAGTATTACCCAGCAGCTCCTGCCTTGAATGGAGGAGAGAGGTTCACAGAGGGTGTGGACTCTTTAAGCACAAAGACAACTTGGACCTATGGAACAATGGATCCTTACACATGGGCAAAACAGGGTAGAAAAGAATCTTTCTTCTCTTGAGTTGGCAATATAATTTCATACTAAATTTACTGTGGTTTATGTAATTCTTTTCATTCACACCAGAAGGAATTTCTCCGCTGTTTCCCTTTTCAGAAGCTTGGAGACTGTATTTCTTTGCAAAATGGATTTTAAAGAAGAAAAACAACACAGCAGGAAAAAAATTAAATCAGAAAAGTTCCCAAGTTTTTCAATTTCTGCTGAGCCTTGCTTCCTGTGTTTCCAGAAAAGATGCTCTAAATGTTATTGGAGGGACTGTTGGCTGCAAAGGCTGAGGGCTTTCCAAGAAGGTGAACTTCAAAAATGATTATTTCCACTAAAGGAATACCAAAACCTCATCCTTGGGCCCCCTTTGTTCTAGATGAGGGCAAGTAGGAAAGAGGGTGATTCTCTGAAAAGTCCCTTGCCTCTCATCACTATCTACCTCTCCAACTCCTCTAAAGGTCATTGGGAAGGAGAATCCTCATGAGCAAGAACTATGGTTTAGTTAAAGGGACAAGAACCTAAGATAATAATGCAGCTTCTAGAGCCTCTTTTCATTGAGACAACACAACAGAGAGCTACAGGCCTCAAGCAGAACTACTCAAAAGCAGGGGAAGAGATGAGACATCTTCTTGGTTTTCTCCTCTAGCCCTGGGAGTCTGATTGCCTATGAATAGAAGGAGAACCTTCATTAGACTCTTAGATGGAGTGTCTTGACTCACAGAAGTCAATAAACTTTTATTGAGCACTTACTACTATGTGCCGGTAATTATTCTAGATGTTGGGGATAGAAAGAGAAAAATGAAACAGCCCTTGTTCTCAAGTAGCTTATAGTCTACAAAGTGTATACAGTATGTATGCAGATAAAGAAATGCAAAATATATGATGTCAGAGCCAAAAAGGACCTTGGAAATCTTCTAATCCAATCCTCTCATTTTACAGATGAGGCCATCGAGGCCCAAAATATGGAGTGACTTGTCCAAGGGCCCAAAGTTAGTAAATGGCAGAGTCAAGACTAGTACTCAATCCTACAGTTATGGAAGAGAATATATTGCCACTGAGGTCCTTTCCAAATATAAAATTCTGTGATGTTGCGATACTGCCTTTAGACTATTCATCCAGTACATTTTCTGCACAAATTTTTCTTCCCTTTTCTCCAGTGAGCAGCCCAGAATCAGTACTGCAGAGAGATGCCAGCTCAGTTCCAAAGTGAGTTCCTATCTTAGGAGTAATAATAGGAGGTTCATAGTCAGTTCAGATTGTTCATTAGTCCTTAAGAATTATTTTTATGAGAAGACCAAAGATGAGAAGGTCTGATATACAGATTCATAGTGGTACTTTATGCAGTAGCAAAGAACTGAAAATAGAATAGATGCCTAAACAAATGGTACAGGAATGTAATGAAATATTATTCTGCTATAAGAAACAACAAATATGAAGAATTCAGGGACATGTGCAGAGACTTTTATGAAGTGATAGGGTGAAGTGAGCAGAAACAGGAAAACAATATACATAATTTATTTTTGTTCAGTCATTTTCAGTCATGTCTGACTCTTTGTGACCCCATTTGGAGTTTTCTTGGCAAAGACAATAGAGTGGTTCGCCATTTCCTTCTTTAGCTCATTTTATAGATGAGGAACTGAGGTAAACAGGTTAAGTGAGTTGTCCAGGGTCACACAGCTAGTAAGTGTCTGAGGTTGGATTTGAATGCATGAAGATGAGTCTTCCTAATTCCAAACCCAGTTCTCTATCCACTGAGCTACCTAGCTGTAATTATTAGAATATAATTATTACAGTGATATAAATACAATGAACAAAAAGATGTAACTGAATACTGTTCAATTATAAATACCAAGGTTGGCCCCAAAGAAGAGATGAGAAAATGTACTGTCCCATTCTTGCAGAGGCAGGGGACAAAAAGTATATCTTGTAAGACTCAGCTGATGCATTGGTCAGGTTATCTTGAACTGCGTCCCCCCCTCCCGACCCCCACCTCTCTTCTTATTTATTCTCTCTTAACAAAGGATGGCTCACAGTAGAGGAGGGAGAAGGAATATATTCAGAAATAAAAGTGATATAAAATAAATTAACACTTTTAAAAGAAAACAAATTGAGGGAATGATAAGGAAGAAATGTTAGAATTTAATAACTTGTCTTAGGAAAGAGAGGCTGATGTACAACATATGGGAGATAACAAATACAAAACAGAAAAAATATAAAAGCTAAATATAAATAGAATGAAGCTACCAGAGAAAAACCAGAAAGAAAAAAACAAAAGATTGGAAGATCTTTGATCTCAAGTCTAGTTTTTCTACACATCTCTGCTAAAGCAACAGGAGGATTTCACAAGTGCAGCTTTATTGGGACATCAGATCCAGGTTTTATACCTTCAATTTGAAAATGAAAAACTTGTTCCTCAGAACTGGAGCATCAATTGCATAAAGATCTTAAGACATTGCACAGGGCAAGAAAACAAATAACTGGCTTACAGCCTTTGAAACAACTCCTGAAGGTTGTCCGCATAGAGTCATCTGACCTTTTCCTATACATAAGCTAAAAGTTGACTCACTAAAGCATTCCACACTGTTAGATACAGGTTTCTGAGAATGTTCCCGATGGTACCCAACAAGTAAGCATGGAGAAATACAGATATAGATATTTATTTGATGACTTAAGGTTTGCAAAACTCTTTACATATAGGATCTCATTTGTTTCTCACAAAAATTCCATCCTGTTATCCTTCCCATTTTCCAGATGAATAACCTGAGGCACAGGGAAATTGATGACTTTCACCGAGACACATAGCTAGTAACCATTTGAGGCAGACTTCAATCTTAGTTCTTCTAACCTTCAAGGTCAATGTTTTCTGTAGCATGCCACCCAACTGACTCAAAATATAAAATAAAATTCTTTCTAATCAAGCCCCAAATGTGGAACGAACTTCATTTCTGAATGGAAACAGGCTGTGAATAATGGGGAAGGGACAGAAGTCCCTGGGGCCATTTGAAAATGAAGACAAAGAGACAGAATCACAGAATTATCCAGTTTGGTTTCCCATCTTCATGAACATGACATTCCCTAAAGGACCTGTATGCCATCACTACAGTTCCACATTGAGCAGCCTTTCTGCTTACCATTCTCATAGTGTGAGCATTAGGCTGCCAGGATGGCATGAGCTACCAGGGAGCCAGCCTAGCCCAACACATGTGAGCATCCAATTATCAAATGATATAATCTGTACTTCAGTTGGAAAGAATGTTGTTGCTGGGAACAGTTCAATAGCTCATTGAATATTCTTTGAGCACTTTTGATCATTGTTCTGCAGCTGTTCATATTCTCTCTCCTATATTCACTCATGAGAACTGAGGTTTGGTTTAGGTCTGGGGTTTTTGCAAACTTTATAGCACTAAAATGATGTCTTTATTATTGTTATTGCTGTTTTTAACCACAGTCATCCTCTCATGCCAAATTGAGACGTCAAGGAGTCTCGGTGTTTTCAAAGGTTATGCCAGTGGAGGCCAAGCTCTGGTAACCATGCTGGATACACTTGGAAAGTGGTCTCAGGATCAGCCTGAGTCTACTTTTGGGGGACCATGATAGCTAATTACATTGGCCCCCTGAATTCTTGAGCCATGATAATTCATGAAACCAAGACAAATACAACATGGCCCTTAGTCCTGAGACTCCACCTTCTGGTTTCATATTCAGTGGTGAGCATAATGAGCAGAGTATTGGAGAAGAGAGTAAAGAACTTTAAGAAATCAGACAGATTTTAGTCCACCTATAAACTTTACCTTTACCTTACATAAATGTAAGATCCTTGTCTAGTGATTAATGAGTGTACATGAGAGGAAATCAATTATATCAATCTTGATATTCTTGCTATTAAAGAAACCAGATGAAAGATATTGCACCTAAATGAGACAGTGGTTCACAGCTGATCCTTAGAACGGCAAAAAAAGGATTTGGCTTCATTATGTATTGAAAAGAAACAGAAAGGCATCATTTTTAGGGTACTAGGTCATCTTATTTTTCACAACTAACAAGGTATAACCCCCCCCAAAATAAGCATAATTTATGTACTAGCATCTGTGCAGAGTATGAACAGGTAGCAAAACTTTAAGAATTTGCTAAGAACCTCCAAATGAGATCAATGAATACTTGGGGACTTCAATTCAAAGTTCAAAACATATGACAATGACAAGAAACATATTGGAAAAAAATGGATCGGGAATAAGGAATGAGAGAGATCAATGACATTTCAGATTACACAGAAACTTCCTGCCTACATAGGATGATCATTTAAGAAAATAATTGAGGGCAACTGGATATCATGAACACTGAATAAGATTTTAAAAATTAAATTATTATTTTATTTTTGTTTATTTTATTTTCATTTTAGGGAATAAAACAAGCATTTGCATAACACAGTCCAATAAAAAAGATGATTGCACATGAAACTACAAATCTACCATGTACAATTTACTATTCCCTCTAAATAATACAAGGTTATCATGTACATTTCCTTTCATCCCTTTTTTTCTTTCCTCCTCCCCCCAGAGATGGCTACCATTAAACACAAATATATACATACATATATATATATATATATATATATATATATATATGTGTGTGTGTGTGTGTGTGTGTGTATATATGTAATATATTATATACACACATATACATATATAAATAACATTGTATATGTGCGTATATATATACATATACACATATATACATATATATACACATATCATTCTATACATACTCCTATTGTTTACTTCTTTTTCTGGATGCAGATTGTATCTCCCTTCTTATGTTCTTTATTTTAAATTTGCATATTTATAATAGTCACAATTACTTATTTGTTCAAAGTTGTTCTTAAAACAATATTGTTGTTACTATACACACAGTTATGTTTTTAGAACATGAACTCAATCAGTAAGCATTTATTAAGCTCCTACTATGTGGCAGACAGTATTCTAGGTGCTGAGCATATCAAAACAAAAATGGAACAATCCCTACTCCCCAAAAGCTTCCATTCTGAGGATAAGGATAGAGATTTCATGGATGAAAGACTCTCCTGAATGAGATACCTCCCTTCACCAATGTAACATGGAGTTTAAGAGAGTCACCTAACACATTGAGTTTGCAATTTTGTCTCCAAGGTCACATAGGCAGTACATTTCAGAGTCAGAATTCAAATCCAAGTCTTCCTTCATTTATACCAACTTTCTATCCATTATTCCATGTTACCTCTCTACATTCAAACAATTGAAACAAATTATAAATATGTAGACATTAAAAACATACAAAAATATGAGGCAATCAACACTAGTTGATTAGAGAGCAAGGAAAGAACTTATGTAGAATATGCTTCTTGAGCTGAATCTCGAAGGAAAAGAGATGTCAATAATTATGATTATTACTAGTATAGTTATTATTAGCATTTTATAGCACTTTGAGGTTTTCAAAGAACTTGGCAAATTATCTCATTTTTTCCTCACAACAACTTTGGAAAGTGGATATTATTATCACCCCCATTTTATGGATGAGAAAACTGAGACAGACAGAAGCTAAGCCACTTGCACAGGGTCACAAAGCGAGTAAGGATCTGAGGTTGGATTTGAACTCAGGTCTTTTTTACTTCAGGTCCGACACTCTATCCATCAAAACACCTAGCTGCAGAGGGAACAAAGGTTGTGGTGGGAATGCATTCCAGGAATGGGGAGAGTGGTATATAAGGAACAAAAAGAACAACAAGAAGGATAGTTTGACTGAATAATTTTGTGAGTGGAGGAAAGGCTGAAAAGGTTTGTTGGGGCCAAGTTGTGAAGAGAAGATTCTTAGAGCTTATAGGAGTTATCAGAATGTCAGGGTTAGGCAGGACATTAGAAGTCATCTAGCCCTAATCTTCCATCCAATGTAGAAACACCCTTAATGGTGTTCTTAGATTATGGCCATCCAAAACCCACTTGAACTCTTCTAATGATTAGTCACTTCTCAAAGCAGCACATATTCCATTGTTGGATAGCTCTAGTTGGCTTAAAAGTTTTTTCTCCCCTCTCATTCGCTATATATCATTATGATATCATATTATTTCCACCCATTGGTCTTGGTTTTACCCTTTGGACCAATGCAATTCAATTCTGAGCCCTCTTCCATTTCATAACTTTCATAAAATCATATAATTATAGGATTGAAAAGAACCTTAGGGATGATCTAGTCCAACCCACTCACTTTATAGATGAGGAAACAGCTCCAGAGAGTCCAGTAATATAGCACATGGTGCCTGACCATAGTGAACTTAGAGGTAGTTAGGGAGATAAGCTCTTCTTAATTATCTGTTGTACATGTCACATTCCCCAGTAGCCTGAAATCCTTGAAGTAGAGCCTAGCTTTTTAAACTGTGGGTTGCCACCCCATATGGAGTCATATAACTGAATATGGTGGGTTGTGAAAAATTTGGCAACAGCAAAAGGTTAAATATACCTATTTTATATATTTTATGTATCTGCAGTGGCAAAAAATTTCTTGGGCAAAAAGGGATTGTAAGTAGAAAAAGTTTAAGAAGCCCTGAAGTAGAGAACACTGAAAGTATATTGTGTGTTATGTATGCATATGTGTCTATATCTATATCTATATATGTCTGTGCATGTGCATATATATACACAAATACATATATATGAAAATGTATATGTATTTAAAATGAAATATACACATTTTTATTGTTCAGTCATTTTTAGTTATATCTAACTCTTTGTGACCCCATTTGGGGTTTTTTGCACTGATTCCATGCCAGGTCTCCTCTATCTTGGTCTTAAGCAATAATTTTTTTTTGAGCCTAAATACAGGAACTTATATTTTCCCCTATTAAAATTCCCTGCCCTAAAATTCTCCAATACCTAGTCATTGCATGGAGTTGACCCTGAATTCTTGAAGACTAGGCCAGAGGTGGGCAGGCTGTGGCAGGTGTTGAATGAGGCTCCCAAAGAGCAGCCTAACTTTGAGGAAAGATAAGCTGATTAATACCAGCCAGCCAGTCCATAAGCATTTATTAAATCCTTACTATGTGCCAGGTATTCTGCTAAATGCTAGAGACATATAGAAAGGCATAAAATATTCCTGCCCTCAGGGAAATTACATTCTAATGAAGAAGAATTGTTTTGGAAATCATAAAGGCAATCTTGTTGAGGTCTGGAATGGCTAGAATCTATGCCAATTCAACAACAACAAAAAACCCAACCTATTTATCAAATGCCTATTATATCTGTGATACTAATCAGGACTAAGAATGCAATGATAAAAACATGATACAGTCTCTGCCTTTCAGCAATTTAACAGTCTAATAATGAAGAAAGAATTACAGACAAAGTATGGTAAAAGGTAGGAGACAACATCATGTAACACATATGACAATAAACCTTGAGTCAGAAAGACCTGGAAACATTAGATATGTTAAAATGGCAAAGTCACTTAACTGCTGTGTGCCTCAGTTTCCTCATTTGTGAAATGAGAGGGTCAGACTTCATGGCCTTTAAAATCCCTTCAATTTATGCCCCGTGTTCTGATTACAGTTAAAAGAAAGACCAAGACAAAGTACTTTAAGAAAATTTAAAGAAAGTAAGAATACTTTCAGCATGATCAGGCATCTGATCTGACCCTTAAAGAAAGAGAGTTTTCAACTAGTAAGGATGAAGCATGAGTGCATTCTAAGCACAGTAGAGCAATCTGAACCAATTAAGATCACAGGACAAAAATGGGTTTAGCCACTTGTCTAGTTTGTCTGGAATGTGAAAGATGATAGTGTGAAGTAAGTCTGGATAGGGTAAAGTCAAATCATAGGTTAATAGCCAGCTCTGCTGTTTGTATTTGGCCTTAGAGGCAATTGTTGTTCCTCCTTAATTCTCAAAGAAGACCAATGACATTACAAGGGTAATGTCTAGTACTTAAAATGAATATGAGTGAAGCAGAGTTGTGCAAAATTATCAGCCTTACTCTTTCCTCCAGAATCATCCAAGTCCAGTGGCAGGATAAAGGCAAAGATGACTGGTGATAGGCAATAGGGAGCTACTGAAGAGTTTTAAGCAGGAGAGGCAGATATGACTGACTTGGGGAGATTATCTTGACAGCTGTATAAAGGCTGGATTAGAGAAGGGGGAGATTGGAGGCAGGTATGCTACTTAAAAAGCTTTTTTTGTTAATTTAAAGGAACTATAATGAAGGACCAAATGATAATAGTGGCAGTGTGAGTAAAGAGAATGGATAGGAGAAATATTTAGGAGATGCAATTGGCAGAACCCAGCAATGGATTGGACTTTGGGGAATGAGAAGGATAAAAGATGACTTCAAGATTTTGAATTTCAGTGAATAGACTGGCGCCATTAACATAAATGGAGAAACCAGAAGTAGGGACAAGTTTAGGGGATGAGCTGATGTGTTAAATATTGCATATGTACAGTTAGAGTTATCAGTATAACATGTGGATAAAAATCTCTGGCAAGCAATTAGAAATGGAAGTCTAGAGCTCCTAAGAGAGAGCAGAGTTGGGTATAGACATTTGGGAATTATCTTTATAGAGAAAATTGAAACTATGGGGGAAATATAACATTAATGATGATGAATGTAGCAAAAGGAAAGGAGAGAGCCTAAGAGAGCCTTGGAGAACACACACTTTTAATGGTGAGAGAAGAATGATGAATCAACCAATGAAAGAGACCAAGGAGCTGTTGGACAGGAAGGTGACAAACTAAGAGGGGAATGGTGTAATGGAAGCCAAGGAACGAGACAGTATCAAGAAGGAAAGTGTCGTGAGCACTGTTCAATTTTGCAGAACACTCAAGGAAAATGAAATCTGAGAGAAAGTCATTGGCTCTGGCAATTAAGAGGTCACTGGTGACCCTGAAGAAAGCATTTTCCTCATGCTATTAAGAAGAAAAGCTAGAATACAGGGGAATGAGGTGGAGAAAATGGTGAGGAAATAGAGGCAACAAGTGAAAATCATTCTAGCAGTTTAACCATAGCCAAAATAATGACAAAAGTCATTTGTAGGGACAAAAAGTCTAGAATCTCAAGGAAAACAATGGGAAAAATAGGAATGAAAAAGGGATAGCACTTATAGTCCCCAAATTATATTAAAAATTAATTATATTAAATTAAATTATAATTAAATTAATTATATTAAATTAAATTATAAATTATATTAAATTAAATTATAATTAAATTAATTATATTAAAAAGCAATAATCACTAAAATTATTTAACACCAATGATAAAGTAGAAAAGTAGATCAATAGAAGAAAATAAATAAATAAGAATAAAAAATGATTGAACTCAACAACCCAGTATTCAATAAACCTGAAACAGAAATTATTTAGCAAAGAACTTCCTATTTTACAAGAATTGTTAGGAATGCCATAAAGCAATGTGGCAGAAATTACATTAGATTAATATCTTAGGCCACTTATAGCAATAAGATCTAAATGTATATACAACTAGAATATTTTAAAAAGTCATTCTATTAAAGAAATTAGAATAGAACATGATCAGATATATTTCACAGCTATTACTGGTGGAGACTTTTTAACCAAACAAGGGAGAGTGGTGTTCACAAAAGATGAAATGTATAAATACAATGATATGAAATTGAAAAAAAAACTTTTTCATGAACTAAATCAGTGTGGTTAGGATAAGAGGAAATGTCAATTAGGCAAGAATATTTGCATCAAATATCTCTAATAAGGGTCTGATATTCAAAATATATATTGGGGATTGAAACAATTGTGTGAGATGAGCTATTCTCCAATGGAAAAGCTGGTCAAATGGGAAGAAACACTTCTAAAAAAATGCAAACTGTTAATAACCACATGGAAGATTTTTTTTAAAATTAGAGATGGAAATTAAAACAACTCCAGGGTTCTGTCTAGAACACAGAAAAATTTTTAAAAGTTGATTAAAGATGGGAATAGTCAATATTGGAAAACCTATAGAATGGCATACCTATTGTGTCTTGGTGGAGCTGTGAATTGATTCAACCATTTTGGAAAACAATTTGGATTTATAGTTTGTAAAATATGCCTGGTTGATCACACTGCTAAGTAAAGAGGTCAAAAATTAAAAAATGAAAGGATATATATATATACTAAAATATTCCTAGCAGCACTTTTTTTTTGTTATAGCAAAGAACTGGAAGCAAAGAAAGTATTTATCAATGAGGAAATGACTAAACGTGTTGTGGTGTATGAAGGTAATGGAATGTTATTCTGCTGTGAGCAACAATAAATATGAAGAAGCATGAGAAAACGTATGTGAAATTGATGGAGAGTGAAGTGAACAGAGCTGAGAAAACAGGGTAAACAAAGACTGGGTGATGTAAAAACAAAAGGTAGAAAAATAATTTTTGAAAAGAATTTGAGCAGGAAAGAAAAAGGAAACTATAAAGTACGATAGCATAAAAATAAGGGTTTTTCACTTTTGTTTTTGTTTCTTCAAGCAGAAGTGACTATGACAGCATTTGTAGGCAACACAGAAGAGAGAGACAGATAGACAGACAGAGAGAGAGACAAAGAGACATGGTGGCAGGGAGGAAGAGAGGGAGGGAGAGACAGGGAGACAGGCAGGGAGACAGATATGAAAACTGAGACAGAACTGAGAAACAAACAGTGAGTCAGAGAGAAATGATCAATGAAGCAAAATCCCAGAAGAAACAAAAAATAATTGGCTAATGGGATCAAAAGTTGGTCAGTGGTGTACCACATACACTTGAAACTATAGATCATTTGAAGAAGAAATATTTACTCTTAGTTTCAACCCCAAATTTCCAACCTGATGATATCATTTTGAGTCTCGACTATCATTCATTGCAGCAGCAAATTCTCCCAGTTTGGAATAATTCATAAATCTGTTAAATATACCTTCCCAAACAGGACAACTCTAAGCACATACCCCTGTAGCACACTGATAAAGACCTCACCTTTGTTTGACATAGATCCATTAATCAGCCATTAGTCATAGTCATTCAATCAGCTAATAATCCAAATAACCCTGTCATTTAGCCTACATTTATCCATCCTGCCCATTGGAATATGAAAGATTTTGTCAGATGCCTGGCTGATCAACACTTCCCTTTGTATTGGTTCACCAGCCATCTATTTGATAATACATTTTAGAGCAGCCTTGGACTGACAACAAGTTTACAGGTCTGTAGTTTCCATGATCTATCTTTTCCCTCTCTCTGAAAACTAGGACATTTTCCTCTCTCCACTATTCAGAACTTCTTTTATTCGGAAGATAAATTTGGCAAAGATGATAATTCCTGAAGAACAGACAGAAAGGGACAGAGACAGAGGAAATAAAAGACTATGTATGAGCAGAACAGGGTTGTTTTGGTGAGGGGGGGGGGGAAGAAAGGGGAGCAAAGAAGGAATTACATGCAGACATGAAAATTAGATTCAATCCCAGCTGCATCTCTATCTTCTGAGTCTGCTTAGCTTTCGGGAGATTGTGCTGGTAAAATGCTAATTTGAAGGGATTCATTTTCAGCTCAGCTCCCCAATAATGGAGCTTCAGGGCTTTGTAGATGGAGGAAGGAGACTCTATTAAAGCCACATGGTCTTAGGTAGAGGAAGACTTAAAAGGGTCATTTTGGAAAGCCAAATTTGAAAGGCTCCACCACAGTGGATTCCCTGAGGTTATTCTCCACAGGGGTCCACAGAGGCAGAATCTTGGAGAATCTAGGACTCCCAAATCTTCCTGCTAAAATGGGCTGGGCCCTATAGGGACCTCAACATTCTCTTTATTCCCTTACAATAGGAAGCAGTTAATCAGAGCTTTGGACAGCTATTGTTGAGATGATGACTTTGCCTCAAGCTTATTTTTTAAGTACTTGTTTAAGCCCACAACCGCTCCCTGGGCATCCTGCTCACACTGTTCTCTCTGCCTCCTTCAAAACCCTTCTTTCCCTGGAAAGATCCCTTTGTGTGTGTGTGTTGCAGCCTTCAGTGACCAGAGTGGCCTGGAACAGTGTGTGGGGCGGTGGAGGGGGGGGGGGGAAGAAGACCAACAGTAATTGTTCCTAGAGGTCCCATTTTTTAATAGGAAACAAGTAGGTGGTGTGCTTGGTCCAGCACCCTAAAAATAGAAGTGAGTGAGTGAGATCAGGGCTGAGATCAATCAATTGAGCAAGGAGAATTTATTTACTGTCTTCTATGTGGCAGACTCCATGGTAGAGACAGTACACAAAGACAAAAAAAAAATGTCTTTGTCCTCAATGATCCCAAAATGACTAGATAAAATTGAACAAAGAAAAATAAAGCTATGCATTTCTTTTCCATAAATATACTGAATACTTATTATGTACCAAATTTTTGTATAGGTGTCAGTTCCTTTGTTTTGCACAATCATTTTCCTGAACTCCATTAATACTAAGAGCATTGCAAATCCCCACCCCAGACCTCCAGATCAAAATTTGTGGATCCTTTTTAGCCCCAAAATACCCAGTGATCAAATTAATTTGTAAAATACTTCTTTCAGAATCTATTTCCCAATTGGACTGGGAATACTTGGATCACAGGATCATAGAAACTGGTGGCTAGAAAGGACTTTAGAGATCAGCCAACTCAGCCCCCCCCCTCCCCCGCTATATTTTAAAAGTGAAGAAACTAGGGACAGCTAGGTGGTGCAGTGGATAGAGCACCAGCCCTGGAGTCAGGAGGACCTGAGTTCAAATGTGGCCTCGGACACTTAACACTTACTAGCTGTGTGACCCTGGGCAAGTCACTTAACCCCAATTGCCTCACTAAAAAACAAACAAACAAACAAACAATTAAAAGTAAAGAAACTGCAGCCTATGGAGGTTAAATAACTCATTCAAATTCATGCAGATAGTAACTCACAGACTAGAGTCTTCATGGTAAAGTAGGAAGGATGCTGGCCCTGATGTCATAGAACCTGGGTTCAAATAGTACCTCTGATGGTTACCACTTATAATTGCTCTGGATTAGTCACTTAACCTCTGTTTGCCTCAATTCCTCATCCGTAAAATGAATGAATTGGAATAGATGGCCACAGAGGTTCTGACCAGTTCTAGATATATGCATCATGGACTCTTTGTCCAGTTCTCTTTCCATTATACTGTGCGTATGTGTATGAATGTATGTGCATATATGTATATATGCATATGTGAACATACATATGCCTGTGTGCATACATATATATGTACATATACATGTAATTTTGATTTTGGGTAAGCTGACCAACTTTCTCTCCAAGCTCAAATTTTTCAATATTCATTTTCTTTCAGGATATCTGCCTTTGGAATTTGAGTTGTGAGGTCATCAGTGGAACTGAACATACAGGCGCATTTGTCCATTCAGTTAGAGAGTCAACATTCATTAAGGCCTATGTACAAGGCACTGTACTAAGCACAAGGGATGAAGAGGCATCCCCTGCCCATTCCACTGTGTTCAGCAACATGGGTAGAAACCAAAGAATGAAAGGGACAGGTGATGAAAAGTGAAACCCATGGACTTATTAGGCAACTGACTGTGTTAGGCAAAATTCGTAGTAATAAAATTCAAAGGAATAATAAAAGCTAGCATAGCACTTTAAACTTCAGAATGTACTTTACTAATTTTATTTTCAAACAACCCTTGGAGGTAACAACAACTAACATTTATATAGCACGTGTGTGTATCATTTTATATAGTGCTTATGTGACAAGCATTGTCCTAAGAGATTCATAATAATTATCTCTTTTGATCTTCTCAACAATCCTGGAAGGTAAATATTATTATCCTCATTTTACAGATGAGGAAACTGAGGCAATCAGAAGTTAAGTGATTTGCCCAGGGTCACACAGTGAGTAAGTGTCTGGGGCTGGATTTGAAGTCAGGTCTTCCTAAATCCAGGTCCAGTATTCCATCCACTGTGCCATCTAGCTGCCTTGTGGTATAGGAAGAGAAGGGATGACCTAATCTTGAAATTGGCACTTTAGTTCTTTACTCATATCATCCTGTTCTCTCTCTCTCTCTCTCCCTCCCTCCCTCTCTCTCTCTCTCTCTCTCTCTCTCTCTCTCTCTCTCTCACACACACACACACACACACACACACACACACACACACACACACACACCCCCTAAACTTCCCCCAAACCCCATTGATTGGCTTTTAACAGGTCACTTGTTTCTTCCTCTGGAGGGCTTGTCCAGATAGTCATCTCCCCATAATGGCAGGACTTCTTTCTTTCCACCATCAAATAAACTGTCAATACATGCACATCAGCCCAGTTCACCTTTTCTCAGAATCCATCAGGCCTATCTTCAGGAATTTTGTGTACAAATGGGCCAATGATGGGTATACATGAATACACTGAGATACCGTGATGCTCTTATAGTCATTCTGATGGGAGGCTTCTCTTCAAAAGTGGAGACTAAAACAGTCCTACATCCTTTCAACTCATGCACTTCCTGGTATCCACCCAATACTCAGAAGGCTTTTCTTGCTTTAATGTTTCTTAGAGCAGATAAAAGAGAAGCATATGAAATATGGAGCACATAAAATATAATATCCATAGCTGACACAGATATAAGCTTTGTGCTTTGCAAATGATTTACATTCTTGGTTACACTAGATCCTTTGATTGATCCAGAAAAGTTCATACAGAAGGTGTGGTTAGCTCCACTTTAAAGATAAGGAGCTGGAGACTCTAAAATGAGAAGTACCTTGCTTTTGGTCAACACTTATGATTGTGACATAGCCAGCAAATACCAGAGCCAGGATTTGAACTTAGTTTTCCTGCTCTTTGCATGACTGAAGAAGAAGAAGAAAAAGAAGAAGAAGAAGAAGAAGAAGAAGAAGAAGAAGAAGAAGAAGAAGAAGAAGAAAAAGAAGAAGAAGAAGAAGAAGAAGAAGAAGAAGAAGAAGGAGAAGAAGAAGAAGAAGAAGGAGAAGGAGAAGAAGAAGAAGAAGAAGGAGAAGAAGAAGAAGAAGAAGAAGAAGAAGAGGAAGAAGGAGAGGAGGAAGAAGAAGAAGAAGAAGAAGAAGAAGAAGATATGATGATGACAACAACATACATGTGTGTACAGATAAAGAAAGAGAGAGGGGGAGGGAGAAAGGGATAGTCACAGAGACAGAAAGAAGGGATGGAGAGAGACTTTAAGTACTTTGCATATATTATCTCACCTGAGCCTCACAATAATCCTGAGTATTTGCTATTATTATTCCTATTTTATAGATGAGAAAACTGGGGCAGAGAGAGGTTAAGTGAGGGGAAATTCAAACCCAAGTCTTCCTGATTTCAAGTGTAGCCCTCTATCTCCTATGCTATGTTGCCTTTCTGTAAGTATTCTAAGTAGGCTGTGTAGGGAATAGGGGAGAAGGGGAAAGTGGGGAGGTAACGGTTAGGAAAAATTCTCACTAGTTAGCATCTAACCATATAATTCAGTGACTGTTCTGGTATCTAATGTCCACAAAGAACCTTTAGACAGAATAAGACCAGGGTTGGGAATGACTCAATAGGGGTTGAGACCATTCAGATGTAAACCCCTATTAGAAGCCTAGAACTTCAGATCCTGAAGATGAAACCTTAGTCAAAAGGCAGCATAAACAGGACTATTTCTGCAGTTCATTTGTGTCTTTATGATCTTAATGTACCTGTCTCTGCCACTCCCTTTAAAAAAGCCCATATAGCCTTAGAAGATTCATACACAAAGCCATGAGGTCCAGTTGGTGGTTACCACAGGGTAAGCTGGACAGTGAGGAGAAGAGAGTGAGTGGTACAAGGTTATGTGTGCCCAAAAGAAGCTGGAACCCAGCAGGTTTGGAGGAGATATAAATGCCTCATAGTCCAGATCAGAAAATTGTTTGGCTGACACTTGATAACAGTTTTCTTCCCTCGATCCCCTCCAAATCCACACTTGTCAAATAAAAGAGGATTTTTGGTTCTGCAATCACTCTCTCCAGGGTTTGTGCTGAGTTTGCCTCTGCAGTTAGTTCTAATATTAACAATTTCATATTGTACCATATCCTTGGATGTTAGAAATTCTGCACATTTATAACAGATGAAATATTTTAAGTATCACTTGTTACCATGGACTACTATGCCCATTTGTTTTTTTCCTACACACCTGGGCTAGCCAGGGATGCTTTATCCTGCAACCACAGAAGTCCTAATACCAGAAAGGGCACTGATGGCCATTCTCAGTACCCTTCTTTGGTCAACATGGGAAGGCTTCCTGGAAGAGGAACAACAATAGTTTAGATTATAGGAAAGAAATGTCTTAGAGAGAATGCAGGGAATTGGCCCTCTAGTCAGCTTGGGAAACAGTAGGGAGGCATGTGTGGGAGGGCTGCTTGACAGAAATTTGGAGCTGAGGGAGCAGGCGTTGTCTCAGAGAATGAAATAAATGACTGAGGAATGACAAGGGAGGTAATGAGGGTGGTGAAGTTATCCAGGGTATTTTGGGAAGTGGGGTGGTGTGATCTAACCCATAATATATTGGCAAGCATTCATAAGATAAAGGGAGGTGTACCACGAGTATAAAATGAAAAGCAGAGAAGAGGAAGGTAGATAAGAGGAAGGCAGGAAGTGTGGGCAAGAGAAACTTGAAATGACCAGGACCAAGACCAAAGCTGTGGCAGTAATGGTAGAAGAGAGACAAAACTGGGCATTAGTGCCCCTTATTTTTTCTCTGCCCCAGAGCCCACTCTCAACCTTCCTTAAAATGGCTCCATTCATGATTTGGGGAAGACCTGGTTTAAGATCTGGCCTCAAATACTTTCTAGCTGTGCAAACTCAGACAAATCACTTAACCTCTGTTTGCCTCAATTTCCTCATCTGTAAAATGGAGATAATAATATTACCTTCCTAACAGGGTTTTTTGTGAAGATCAAATGAGGTAATGATTGTAAAGCTCTTAGCACAGTGCCCAGAACATAGTAAGCACTATGTAAATGTTAGCTATTATTATAATCATCATCATTATCATATCCAACCCAACTATTCTAGGGACAATCCTATTTTGGGCTCTAGTCTAGGATTTCCCCCAAAAAAGAAGAAAAGTAAAAGAGGAGGTACTTAATATATTCCTACTCATAGAAAGCCATGTTAAGCACAAAGGAATCATGGCATGCATTACAGACTGACCTGAACAGAATTCAGTTGCTCACTCATTATGACTCAGCCTACTGGCACCATTAGCTGGGAAGCTAACACGGAAGCCTTATTGGGACACAGAACATTTCCTTCACTTTCCACCTCTGCATTAGCATCGTCCAGTCAAACAGCACAATTTGGATCATTCTGCTGGCTAATTTCCCTTGGCATTAATACACTCCTGTGGCTATTTAGTCATATTCTCCTATTGGTAGCTGAAATTTCCTGATATAGTCACTCCCTGACCCTTGCCATCAGTCACTGACACTCTGATGGACATATCCAATGATGTCTCACTGGTGGGAAAGATCACTGACTCAACCACAGACCTTTCAAGTTCTCACAAAGCCCTATACCAAAGGAAAGAAGAATGGAAAGAGGTGACCCCCATCCTAAGCAGAAGCTTATATAAGCAAGATGTGCTCATAGCTTGAAGCCAGATTGGGGAGGAAAGAGTACCCTATACCTGATCCTTTAGATAACTCAGAGCCATTCTTATCCTTTGAAGATGGAAGGAATAGATCAAGGGACAGGAAGGTTGCCAGTTTTATAGCTTCACTGTTGTGGCTCAGCAACCAATTAGAAGAGGCTTCCTCACCCCACTGAACAAACCCTTGAAAGATCATGGCTAGATCATATAAATAATCTCTACATACACCTCATAGGCCAGTCTACCCTCATTAAACTAGGATGATTGAAACTATCTTTGGGGTTTTTTGGCGGGGAGGAATGGGGACAGTAGCATTGTAAAGGACTCCATCTGCTTTCCTTTGACCCCTTTCCCTCAAGTTCCGAAACTAAATTCCCATTTTTTGATGCACAAAACCACACCTCCCCCTGCCCAAGGGATAACTTCTGGATGACATATTTAGATGCCATCTGCTCTCCATGCTGGTAAGTATTAAGGCACCTGAATGTCAAACTAGTACCTCAAACTCAGTGTGCCCTAAGTCCAATTTGTTGTTTTTCCCTAAAACCTATTTCCCATTTTTTACCAGTGACAGCATCATGATGCCTAATTAGTCTTCTTTGCTGGTTCTTCATTCTTTCCAAACCCACCAACATTGAGCATCCCCCAAGGTTCTGTCCTAGGTCACTTTCTCACTCAATATTATCTCATTTGGTGATCTCATCAGTTTCCATGGCATCAAATACAATCTCTGTGCATCATCCTAGTCTTTCTGCCAAACTTCAATCCCACATTAGCTCTTGCCTTTTGAACATCTAAACTGGATGTCATGTGTGCAATCTCAAACTTAATGTGTCCAAAACAGAACTCATTGTCTTTCCCCCAAATTGTCTGTTTTGGAAAAGCCCCATCATTCTTGAAGACACCATCATCCTCTCAGTCATCCCGACTTTCAATCTCAGCGTCATCCTCAAATCTCCTCTCTATTGACAAATCATTTCTACCTTTACAACATCCATGGATTATGTCCCCTTCTTTCCATTCATATAGCCTCAAAGCTTGTTCAAGCTCCTTTCACCTCTCACATGGACTATTACAATCGGCTTCTAACTGATCTCCCTATTTCAAGTCTCTCCTCACACTAACTCAACCTCCTTTTCTATTGTCAAGGTGAATTTTGTATTCATCCCATTGCTCAAGGAATTCCAGCAACTTTCCATTACCTAATATGAACCCTTCTATTTGACATTTAAAGCTTTTCACAATCTGGCCACCTCTACCTTTTTCAAATGCTTAGGCCTTACTCTACTGACAGCATTCTATGACTCAGATACATTGACCAACTTGCAGTTTGTTGAACATGACACTCCACTGTAAACTAATTCAACCATTCTGTAGTGTAATTTGGAACCATGCCCAAAGGGCTACAAAACCATGCATACCCTTTGACCTAGTGATAGCAATACCACTACTAGGTCTGTATTCAAAAAGAGATAAAAAACAAAAAGGAAAAGGACCTATGCACACAAGAATATTGATAGCAGTTCTTTTCTGGTGGCAAAGAATGGGAAATTAAAGGGATGCCCATCAATAAGGGAATGGCTGAACAGATTGTGGTATGTGATTGTGATGGAATACTAGTGTGCTATAAGAAATGATGAGTAAGATGCTCTCAGAAAAACCTGGAAAGACTTACATAAGCTGATACAAAGTGAAATGTACGTGTACAAAGTAGCAGATATTGTAAGATGATCAGTCATGAACTTAGGTGTTCTCAACAATACAATGATCCAAGACAATGCTGAAGGACTAATTAAAAAATGTTATCCATCCCCAGAGAATGAAGTGATGGTGTCTGAATAGAGATTGAAGCATACTTTTTTAACTTTCTTTATTTTTTGAGGGTTTTTTGGTCTGTTTTCTTTCACAACATGGCTAAAATGGAAATATGTTTTCATGACTACTCACGTATATCCTATATTGAATTGCTTGCTTTCCCAATGAGGGGTGTGGGGAGGAAATAAGGGAGAGAATTTGGAACTCAATGTTTTTAAAATGAATGTTAAAAATTGTTTTTACATGTAATTGGAGAAAAAATGAAACACTGATTGTCCCCCATACCTATTGCTTTATCTTCTCACCTCTGACTTTCAGTTCCCAACCTTTTTCAAGATTCAAATAGAATCCCACTTTTTGTAGAAAGGTTTTCCTAGTTTTCCTATATACTAATGCCTTCTTTCAGATTAGCTTCATATACTCTTTGTAGGGCATATCTTGGCCTCAGTCTCCCAGGACAACCCCCCCCCCCCCCCGAGCTCTAGAGGTATGCTTAAGAGGTTGGGTGTCTTTCTATAATGCTGTAGGCCCATTTTGGTGTGTTGTACACATATACACTTACATACATGCATGTTTTCACTTCCATGTGTGTGCACGCACACCCCCCCCACAAACACACACATACACAAAAACAGTGATTAACTGACCAGTTGCATTTCACCACTTATACCTCATTAGAATTTATAAGGTGATATTTACTTCAAAGATACAGCAAGTTAAAAAATAAAAAAAACTCAAAGATATAGCAAGTACAAATGCCCCTCTCCCCAATATACACACATACTTTGGAGGTAAATTCTCCCCTTAGTCTCTGGAGAGAATGGACTCAGATTTAATTCAATTTCTACATGCCCCACTAATTTCACATCTAATGTGAATAACAGTTGGCTGAATTCTTGTCTAAGTTATCCTTTCCTGAAAGTCACTCTTTGCTCTTTTAAAAGGTCTCAAAACTTGACTGGATAGTGACAAAGCCTGGCTCAAATTCTACTTCTGGACCTTTTGGTAACATGTTCTCCTAAGCTTTTGAAACTCACACGGTCACAGCCTTAAGTATCCTTCACTTAAAATGGAAAAACAAGAGCTGAGGCAAAGAACCCAAGCCCACATTCATGGGCCCCATGTCAGTCTCTGATGGGTAAAGCCTGAGACCTCTTCCCTTACAGCCTCATCTCTCTTCTCTCAAGGGAAGGCAAAAAGTTACACCAAGAAAAGGACTAGGTTCTGGTCATCTAGTGCCTTTTGGCTGTCCTCACACCCACACCCACGCCTCCATCTGGCTACACAGCCAAACAAAAATGTCCCTCTCCATCAGATGGCAAGCAGATGGGAATGCCTATAGAATGTTACAAAATGTTACAGAGAGTCTAAGAATGCTTCAAGATCCATGTGATTATTGTCTCCAACGAACGTTCTACACATGTGTATAAGAACTGGAATCATTGGTTAGTCCCTCATGACATCTGTATATATCTTGAATGTACCTAGAGGTGTGTATGTTTTCTTCCCCATTAAAACATATGGTCTTTGAAAGCAGGGATTGTGAGTTCTTTCCCTTGATTTTTATCCCTAGAACTTAACACAGAACATAGCAAGCACTTAAATGTTCAGAATTATATTGAAATCCTCATTTGGATTCTTTTCTCACCCCAGCATTAATTAAGCCCCAACTATGTGCTATCAGCTGTCAATTTTTTTTTACAGTTTTACTACTGAAACCTCTCTTAAAGACATCCCCCTCTCTTTATTCTCTTAGCCACCACTCCAAAATTTTCTAATGGACATAATGAGGGGGTTGAAACCAATGTCCTCTAATGTCCCTTCACAAACTCTAAAACTACAATCATGTGACCTGTTTGGATTACTGCAATAGCCTCTTTACTTGTATCTGCTTCCAATTTCTTCTTCCTCCAATCCATGTTACCTGCGGCTTGCAGATTAATCTTTCTGCATAAGCTCCTCTGTTCAATGTTCTTCAGTTTGCTACCAGTTGTCAACCAAATAAAGTCCATACTCCTTTGCCTGACAGTAAGGGCTCTTCAGTTTCTTGTCAATATACCTTTTTAGTTTCATCTTACTATGTCCCCAACATGTACAAAATTCAATTTAATAATTATTTTGAGATTCATAATTTAAATACTCCATGTAAGGGCAGTGAGATGGCACAGTGGATAGAGTGCTCAGCCTGAAGTCAGATAGACTCATTTTCTTGAGTTCAAATCTGGCCCTAGACACTTACTAGCTATGTGATCCTGGCCAAGTCATTTAACTCTGTTTACCTCAGTTTTTTTTTTTAATCTGTAAAATGAGCTGGCAAAGGAAATGACAAACCACTCCAGTGTCTTTGCCAAGAAAACCCCAATTGGGGTCACAAAGAGTCAGACACGACTGCAAAATGACTAAACACACACACACTCACACTCACTCACACACACACACACTCCATGTAAGGCGCTATACTGGACACTCTAGTAGAGAAATGAAAACAAGTCAATGATTACAGTTTACTTGTAACTAAACTAGACTATGTACCATCATTCAACCATATCTCATATTTTTCTTCAAACCTCAGTCATGAGAGTGAAGACTGGGAGCATGCTTGTTCACCTAGAACACCTTCTCACCCAAAGCTCCCATGGGAGTTCCTGATTTGAGTGGGTGTATCACCACTTACCAATCATATCCATAAAGCAAATCAACAAACACCTCCCACGCACCTTCTGAGTACTGAGCCTGCTCTAGGCTCTGTAGGAGATACAAAGTTGTATTAGATTCATCCCCTGCAAGAGATTCAGATTCTTTTTTGTGTGTGTGTGGGGGGGCAATGTGGGTTAAGTGACTTGCCCCGGGTCACACAGCTAGTAAGTGTCAAGTGTCTGAGGCCAGATCTGAACTCAGGTACTCCTGAATCCAGGGCCAGTGCTTTATCCACTGCGCCACCTACCTGCCCCCTCAGATTCTAGATAACATCTAGACAAGACAGAAACATGTGACAAGGTAGTTCTCTTCAGTTAATTCTGGGCAGCTGCCCCTAGTGTGGCAACTCTGGGCACTCATCAAGTAAATGTCCCCTAATAGGAATCCTGATCAATGATACATCTTTCCTTTCTTTGTTACACTGCTCTGTTGGGCAGAAAGGGAGTTGGTGAGGAACCAAAGGACACTTTTTTTTCTTTTTCATTTGAATTTTTTTTTACAGTGAGGCAACTGGGGTTAAGTGACTTGCCTAGGGTCACACAGCTAGTAAGTGTTAAGTATCTGAGGCCGGATTTGAACTCCAGTACTCCTGACTCCAGGGTCGGTGCTCTATCCACTGTGCCACCTAGCTGCCCCATTTTCATTTGTATTTATATGTTTTGCTCTCTTCATTTCTAAACATATGTCTACCCAGCACACTCCAACCCAGGGAGCCATCCCTTATAACAAAGAATTTAAAAAAAGAAAGAAGAGGGGAATAGAAATACAGGAAATTTACCCATAAATCAATCAAGTATAATAGTATATATACTATTGCATATCCATTGTCTTCTCCCTCTGCAAGGAAATGAGGCAGGTACATGCTCATATCTCTTTTTCATAATCATTGCTAGTCATTATAAGTTTACAAGGTAAAGTTTCTATTTTTCATTATCCTTTCATTTATAATTATGAAGTGTTTGTGTTTTTTGTTTTCCTGGTTCTGTTTACTTCCCTTTTGCATCATTAGTTCAAAGAAGTCTTGCCACATTTCCCTGTATTTTTCATAGTCATTGTTTCTTGAGGCATGGTGATATTTCACTAATTTCAGGTATTACAATTTGTTTAGCTGTTCCCAAATCAATGGACTTCTACTTTGTTTTCATTGCTTTGTTATTATAAAAAATGCTAGTATAACTATTTTGGTCTATATTTAATATTTCTTTCTCTCTAAGATCCCCTTGTGGTGTATACCAAGCAGTGTGATCTCTGGGTCAAAATGACACATTTTAGTTACTTTTTTAGTATAATTTCAATATGTTTTCCAAAATTGTTGGGACGTCCATTGCTTTTTCAATAACCCTTCCAACATAGGCTCTTTTCTCTTTTGTTGTCTTTGTCAATATTCTAGGTGCTAGATAAAACCTCAAGGTTGTTTTAATTTTAATTTTTCTTATTATTAGTTATTTGGAACAATCTTTCATGCAGTTGTTAATAGTTTGCAATTCTTTTGAGAACTGTTGGTGCATGTAATTTCACCACTTATTCAGCAGGGATTGGCTTTTGGTCTTATATATTTGGCTTAGTACCTAAGATATCTGACCTTTATCAGATATATTTTGTGAAAAGATTTTCCCCTTTATCAATGGCTTCTCTTTATATCCTGGTTGTATTGATTTTGTTTGTGCAAAAGTTCTTCGATTCCATGTAATTGAAATTGAATTTTCATTCTTTCTCACTTTCTTCCTTGTTTAAGAATTCTCCTCTTAGTCATAACTGTCAAAGTTATTTGATGTGGTTCTCTTTTATTTTTAAAAAATGGTATTATCTTCAATCATTCATGTTGTATATCCATTTTCTTTGCACATGATATAAGATGCTAGTTGTCAAGGTCTACTTTATGAGTGACTGCTGCTTCTGAGTTTGTTCCAATGAGGTGGTGAAATTTTCCTACAAAGTCAAAGGAAAGGATTTTAAGCAGACAGGCACAATGCAATGATATTTTTCACAATTGGAAACTTTAAAAAATAATCAATATTATGGGAATTGTTGAGTGTCTCACCTTTCAGAAACCACATAATTCCCAGGTCATTTTCTCTCTTTCCTCAAGAAAACTCCAAGTGTTATTAATAGAGAAGAGAGAGAGGGGAAAGCAGGAAAATTTAGAGACCTACAGCATTGGAAGACGAGGAAAGAAATGGCAGTAAGGACCAAGGAGTGGCTATGACAAGGAAGGAGATGAAGGACAGAAAGCAAGGAGTAGGAGACATGTCTTAGGACAGAAGGTACAAAAGGGGACAGGATGGCTAGTCCAAGAAACCATCTACAATTAATACAACTGATGCCTTCAAGCAGAAGAGGCTACATGTCATGGCCATCTAAAGCCCTTCCTAATTCAAAGATGCAGTCATATTATTCATCCTAGTCCTAGCCCTCCTTGAGTCACTCCGGTCAGTGTAGACAAAGTCTTATAAATCCACTATGTGGATGACACAGACTGTGTGCCTGGCAGACACAGCAAGAAGTAGTGGAAGACAGGGTTGCTTAGTGACATGACATAAAGGGCATCTTTGATTCATTGTTGAGCTCCTGTACTAAGCTCATGGCTGTTCTCCAGTGATGGCTGAAAATGGGCATTATCGTCCCCTTAAAAATGTCACTTCGCCATAAAATGTGAATGTTAAACATTTAGGCATGAGCTCCTGACTCCTTAAAATGCTCAATGTGGGTTATGTTGTTTTTTTTTTTTAATCCCTCCATGGTGAGAGGTTTCAGTGGAGAATTTATACCTTCATGCTCATAAAATTACTGAAACCTTTCACCCCAGATTCATCAGGGAAAGAACAGAAATTTGCGGGGGACTCTACCTTGCTAGATTCTACAGTGTATTAAAAATAAAGCTCAATTCTGTCTTCTGCCATCGCTCAGGAGCTGCGAACTCTGCACTTAGAAGTCTTGGTTTTATTTCCAATTATCCCAGACTCCAGAATATAAGATGGTGTCACTGAAGGTTCAGACATACCAAAAACAGCAATAAAGAATATTCATCAGCAGTCTTCTCCTTCAGATCTGTCCTTCAGCTGCTTCAGGCTGCAGGAATTAGATCTGGAAGTGGAATGCTAAGGTGGGAAAATAGGTAACATGGAAGTCTCCGGACCACCTTTTGATATGATGCTCTGGATCCTAGAACATGAGTTCAAACACAGGGCAGAGAGGTGGTCTTGCCATAGAAAAGGGCATAAATATTACAAGGAATTCTAATTAGTTTGGGGAAGGCCCTGAGAAAGGCAAGCAAGACAACTGGGGTCATTGGGGAAGCAGTGTTGAGTAGCAATGTTGGTAGCTTCATTGTGGCAAAACCTGGCATCAGAGATACAAGAGTTCCAGTTAATCACACCATCTATTTCCAACTCTTTATTCTTAGAAGTAGAACTGCTAAAATATTTTTATACAAAGGTCCATAAACTTTCTGTTTGTGGTACCCTTCATGTCTCAGCAATTTTTTCACAGAATCCCTAGGCCAAAAGATATACCTAAGAGTTCTATTTATTAAGTAGCTAGGTCCAAATAAATTAATTATTATATATGACCTAACAACTTAGTAGACATTTGAAAAAAATGACACACTTAAATTGAAATGAAATATACACTGAGGGGCAGCTAGGTGGCGCAGTGGATAGAGCACCAGCCCTGGAGTCAGAAGTACCTGAGTTCAAATCCAACCTCAGACACTTAACACTTACTAGCTGTGTGACCCCGGGCAAGTCACTTAACCCCAATTGCCTCACTTAAAAAAATTAAAAAAAAAGAAATGTACATTGAAATTGAAATTTAAAAATATTTTATTCCTAAATGGCCACAATTACTAACTGATGAGATGTGTATCACTATTTGGCACTCAAAATTTCTTGAACCTTGGGATTAGATTGGGCACAGCCACCTTCATTTCTTGTTCCACATTGAAGATTCCACTTTCTTTTTATCTCAGTAACCTGGAAAAACTCAGCTTCACAAAGATATACTACAAAAAAGAAAGTTTAAGAAGTTACTGGTGTAGTCAAAAGGACAAGTAAACAAAAATATATCTCAGATATTCATGAACAAACTCAAAAGGAAAATAATACAATGAACTGCTAAAACTGGGAACTATTTTGAGTTAGTCATTTGAGGTGTGAGCTATCACTGTGTTTCCCTTGAAATTTTAAAATATCCCATAGCACCACTGTGAGTTTGCTGTGGGTCCCAAGGGCACTCATTTCTTATCCATATAGAGCCTTTCCTGATGTCTTTAATTTCTCTGATATTCTATCTCCCAACTCAATGACTTTGTACAGACTGTCCCTCATGTTTGGAATAACTTACTTAAAAATTCAGTTCACATATCACTTGACCTCTCATACCAAGCCTTTTCTGATTTTAGTCCTAGTTGCTAGTACCCTGGTCCCTGAAAAAGATTCATATTGCATACATATACCACACACACATATGCATATCTGCATCTGAATGTCTATCTATCAGCTGAATGTCTATCCATCTACCCATCTATCTCATCTATCCATCTGTCCATCATCTATCATATATCTGCCTATCATCTATCTACTTATCTACCTAGCTTTACTTATATGTCTACATGTCTTTCTCTTTAACAGAAGGCAAGCTCCTTGAGGGTAAGGACTATTTTATCTTATTTTATCTTCATATCTCTAGCACTTAGTACAGTGCCCAGTGCACAGTAGGTGCTTTGCAAATGCATGTTGAATGAATGAAATAAATGGTTGTGTGACCTTGGAGAAGTCATTTAATGTCTCTGTGCTATATAATGGAATAACAGTAATAATTTTCAAAATGCAATGTTTTAATGCATTATCCTCACAACAATCCTAAGAGTTGGGTAGGGTGAGTATTATTTGAATTGTACATGACATAATTTCATCTCAAAGTCCTTGAGTGACTTCCTCAAGGTCACACAATCTCATGGCCAGGACTAGAATCTAGGACTTCTGATTCAGTCTAGAGACTTTCTTTTTTAATATTTGTTTTGAAGTGGAAAAATCAATTTATTGCTTTCTGTGCATGTTATAGTCTAGAGACTTTCATAACCCAACGGGCATCTACTTTGTGCCTCTTATCAAAGCAAATGAGACATATGTGATAACAGATGAAAAATGCTTTGAATTTTTTTTTATTTAAAAATTGGAGGGGCAGCTAGGTGGCACAGTGGATAAAAGCACCAACCCTGAAGTCAGGAGAACCTGAGTTCAAATCTGGCCTCAGACACTTGACACTTACTAGCTGTGTGACCCTGGGCAAGTCACTTAACCACCACTGCCCTGCAAAAAAACCCCAAAACCAAAAAAAAAAAATTGGAAAAGTCCAAGAGGGCTATATAAATGCCTTGTAGTATTCCAGGGAGTCATCAAAATTCCCTTGTAGCTTTCAATAGTTTTCATAAGGTCCAAGATAGGTGCTAGCTGGTTGGCTTCCTCTGGAAAAGGACAGGAGAGAAGAACAGGGATGTTTGCAACGGATGGGAAGAGGATGATAATGGAGGGTGATAAGAAGTCTGAAGCATTCAACTCTATTTTGTTTCTCTTTTTATCTCCCTTGGAGAATAATCTTTGGAATGTCTTAAAGTATCCGAAGAGAACTCTTGTGAAAGAAGGATTAGATGTGTGATTGGCTCTAGAAGGCAGCACTAGAAAGAATAGGCAGGGGGCAGCTAGAAGATGCAGTGGATAAAGCACTGCCCTGGATTCAGGAGGACCTTAGTTCAAATCCAGACTCAGACCCTTGACACTTACTAGTTGTGTGACCCTGGGCAAGTCACTTAACCTTCATTGCCCCACCAAAAAAAAAAAAAGTTTAGGGCAGCTAGGTGGTGCAGTGGATAGAGCACAGGCCCTGGATTCAGGAAGACCTGAGTTCAAATCTGGCCTCAGACACTTGACACTTACTAGCTGTGTGACCCTGGACAAGTCACTTAACCCCAATTGCCTCACCAAAAAAAAAAAAAAAACCCAAAAACAATAGGCAAAAAGCAAATTTCCACTCTATATAAGGAAAATAAACTTATAATAATTGGAATTATTCAAACATAAGATAGGCCTCTGTGGGAGGTAGTGAGTTTCATTCATTGGAGACCTTCAATCAAAAACTCAATAACCAAATTTGTAAAGTAATTATCTACAATTTAGGCATGTGTCATATTAGATGACAGTTGTGGTGCACCCGAAGGAAAGCTGGACTCAAGTCCTAACTCTGATAGGAATCTTAATTTTCAGTTATGTGATTTTCTGTAAGCCATTCAACCTCTGAGTTTATTTCCTCAAATAGGAAATGAGCTGGTTGGATCTCTAAGGTCCCTTCCCCTCCTTCAACTTTCCAACAGTTTTATATGATGCATTTGTGTTGAGAAGAAGGATGTCTTTTTATCTTAAGGCATTTTTTAGTTTATTTTAACAGTAGTTAGTATTAGGGACAGCTAGGTGGTGTAGTGGATAAAGCACCAGCCTTGGATTCAGGAGGACCTGAGTTCAAATCTGGCCTCAGACACTTGACACTTTCTAGCTGTGTGACCCTGGGCAAGTCACTTAATCCTCACTGCCCTGCTCTCCCCGCCCCCCCCAAAATCAAAACCAAAAACAAAATAGTAGTTAGTATTACCAAGAAGAGGCTTCAGATTTTCTAGGTCAGGTAGAGGGATACAGAGAAAAAAATACTAGAGATCCCACAACTAGCAGCATTTTGGGGGGTGCTTTCTCTCTATAGCTTAGGAGTTGGTTCTAGTTCTTTCATCCTTAGAAAATAGAGACATGAGTTTAAATTCTAGGGGTGGCTCGTACTAGTTACATGACTTTGGGCAAGTCACAACCTCTCAGAACCTCAGTTTTCTTACCTATAAAACAATAATATATATCACCTGCTCATAGGATTTTGTGTGTGTGTGTGTGTGTATGTGTGTGTGTGTGCTTTAAAACAGTCTATCAGTGTGAGATACTGTTTTGAGGATGATGATCTCTGAAGTACTTTCCATCTCTGAGAGTCTTTGATTTTTATCATCTGACCCATTATTCCATGTCCTACATTGCTGGGGTTTTTAGGCTCTAGATTTCACAGTAAGTAAATAAAGTCTGGGAACAAACATCAGATCAGAGCATACATTTCTGGCAACCTACAATCACCAGAGCAAGGTCACACACCACAGTTTTAAAATAACATCCTCTTGACTTGGGACCATGTGCACTAGCCTATGGGCACAAGTTAGTATACTGACTCTGTGTCATCTTACTGACAATTCCTTCCAATTTCTTCCTTTGTCTCACCCCACCCCCCAAATTCTTCCCAACTGTCTAGTTCAAATTCTACCTTTCTTTTTCTTTGTAAAGCCTTCACTGTCCATGCCAGTTCCAAGTGATTTCTAATTCCTTTGAGCTCAAAGCACTTGCTACCTATAAAATACTTTTGGCATTCCATCAAGGACTACCTTGTCCTTGCTAAACCAAGATTCCGCCTTCAGGAAGCCTGCCTTGGGATCCCCAGCTGGATGTGTTCCCTCCCTCCTCAGCTGCTCCTCGGACTCTTTTTTTTTTTTTTGCAGGGCAATGGGGGTTAAGTGACTTGCCCAGGGTCACACAGATAGTAAGTGTCAAGTGTCTGAGGCTGGATTTGAACTCAGGTCCTCCTGAATCCATGGCTGCTGCTTTATCCACTGTGCCACCTAGCCTCCCCCTTGGACTCTTTATTTTTTATCTCTCCTTTGCTTCAATAACCAGTGTCATAGCCAGACATTCTAGAACCTGAGGCAAATTTACTAAAGCATAGATTCACAGATGGGAGGGATCATCTAGCCCAACCCATACCTGTAAAAGAATTCCCACTCTGCTCCAGCCTACAAAAAGCCATCCAGTTTTGACTACAAGATCTCAAATGAGGAGTAACCCAGTACCTTACAAGAAAATCCATTCGACTTTGAGATTGCTTTAATTACTTATTGATGTAATCCCTTTCACTGAACTGACCCTAGTCTCTTTGAGACTTTGCCCAATTCCTTCCACTGGAAATCTTTCTTTCACCACTCAGTTCTATTTTTTAAAAATCTCTCCTCAGTTCTATTCTTCCCCTCTCCTCTCATTTTTATACTTCCCTTTGCTAACATAAATGCAGAATTACTCCTTCCCTTTGTAACACTCTTGCAATGATATCACGCATTACCTGGAGTTGCAGTTATCTGTATATTAAGGAAAATGGGTTACAAAGTAGACTGAAGAGGCTCTTCCTCTACAGGTAGGACAGATATCTTCCTGAGATTTGATCTGAGGTAGAAGGATAGACTCAGTTATTTCTAAAGGTCCTATATTGTCTAGAGATTACAGAATTATCAATCAATATGCCCTCTAAGCAATACTGGGGCCCATACTTGCATCATTTCCAGTTTGAAAGAAAATGCTAAGGCTTTTGTTCAGCTTCTAGGTCTTCAAGAGCCCAGAGTTACCCCATGCTCTGATGAGTCATCAGGGTAGTACTTTACTATTCTTGTTGTCATTTCAGTTTTGTCTGACTTTTCATGACCTTATTTTGTGGGGGGTTCTTGGCAAAGATACTGGAGTGGTTTGCCATTTCCTTCTATAATTTTACTATAGCAATCCAGTATAATCCTTGTTCATGGTTCAGTCTGGATAAATTCATAGGATCATAGATCAAGAACTGGAACAGCTCTCAGAAGACACAGATGCCAACCCCTTCATTTTGCAGGTGAGGAAAATTAATCCCAGGGAAATTGTGACTTGTATTATGCAGATAATAAGCTTCAAAGGCAGGATTTGAAGTCTAAAGCCAATGCTTTTCACCACCAGGTTAACCACCAGGGGGTACATTTCTTGACTACAATAGCTCTCAAATACTATCCACTAAATCTTAGAGAGGTCGCAGCAATAGACACATCATCCTCATCAGTGAAATCACAGATTCTTAAAGTATGGAAGTAAATATTCCTTCTAATAATCCCATCATTGTTTTCTATTATTCATTGACATAAATGATATGTTCTGTTACCATGTGCCTTAGTGATGAACACAATTTTGTGCATGTTGAGATAATGATAAAGAGGGAAACACATAGTTAGATCAAAGTAGACTCTAATCAACTCTAAACCTGAAGGAGAATGCATTCTCACTCTTAATGAGAATGTTTTCTGAGTAGTAGCACAAGAGATGAAGAAAAGAGACACTAGTTCCATTCTATCCTTTATCACGATGGGCTATAAGGGGTAGCCACTTTTCTGTCAACTTCAATTTTTCTCTTGGTAATCATGGATTATTATTTTTTACTTTAGATTTTTTGCAAACATTAGAAGAAATAATTATCTGCCTGAACAGTATCTGTTCATTCATCCATTTTCATTCATCAACAAAACTGTTTGTTGAGAATATACTATGGGCCAAGTATTGCTCCTGCTTAACATTCAGCAGGAGAGGTGGCAGGCATAAAAACAATTAAAAGAGAAGACAGGCTGTGATAGGTGTCCCAGAAGTACATTAGTTTGTGGTTAGGATCACTAAGAGTGGCAGAGTCAGGATGAGAAACCAGATTCCCTGAATATAAATCTGGAACCCTAATTAGTTGGTTAATATTAGTCAAGGCAAGTCATCACTCAAGGCCTCCATTTCCTGATTAACAAAGGAATGAATAAACATCAGAGATGTCTAAAGCATGTAGCCCTCAGCATACTAGAGTGTTCAAGAACCAGATAAAATGTAATAGGGAGCTATTTAACAAAATAAATAGAAAATACAATACAACATAGATAATGTTAATTTGTGATTTTCTAAGATCAGTTTCCATTTGAGTTTAATACCATTGGACTAGAGAATCCCTAAAGTTCATTTGCAGAGACATTTACTGTCACTTGTGAAACTGAGAAGCGCTTTTTTATTAACACACATATAGTTTATATTTTTTACCAGTGGGAATTGGGTTGTCAGCAGAAGGAATACTGTTTCGCAATTTATAAAATATTTTCTTCTCAACTCTGAAATAGGAAGTGTATTATTAATTCTATTTCATGAGTTAGTAAGCATTTACTACTATATAGTGGGGGGAGAGAGAGAGAGACCATTAGCTGATCTGGGTTGTCTGTACCCTTAACCCTGCCACTGATTTCCTCCTTGAAAAAAATCCTCCTCTATCCTGATCCCCCGGGTGGTCTAGTTGTGTCCAAGGTCCTCAAGTCAAGCAATGTGAGGGCCAGGTAACTTGACTGGCCTTTAGAAGGAAGTTCAGGGAGAGGGACAGGAAAGCCATGGAAATCTTGGGGGGCAGCAGACAGGGAACTGCCTGACTGAAGGATCATGACCAGTAAGGTAACAGTTATTTTGTAAGGGGAGAATACAGCACCCTCTCATATTGCCACCTAATCCATAATCCTGGCTGCCTCATGTGAGTTAGTTCTACCTGTAACACTTTCTCTTGTATCAGGCTTATATGAAACAATGATTATATGTCATAAATTGTAAACTCCTTGATTAAAAAGGAGTGTGTCATTTTTAATCTTTCCAACCTCGGAACAACAATAAGATTTAATAGAAGATTATAATAGATTGAGTAGTTTGTTTAGTTGACAAAGATAAAAATCCCTCCATATTTTGTCTTTGTATGCCCAGTGTCTAGCTCAGTGCCTTGCATATAATATACACTTAATAAGTGTCTGCTAAATGAATAAAGTGAATTAATAAATGGATGAATTAGCTAAATTAAAAGAATTATATTCATTTTTCAAGAGTTTATATCTTGTTTCTATCAAATAAATTATGTAAACTCCTTGCAAATAGGGATTGTTTCTGTTCACATTTGTATGAAGTCCTCACTTTCTCCCTGATGACTGGCTCCTTCCCTGTTGCCTACAAACACACCTGTATTTTCCCCATCCTTAAAAAATCTCCACCATGTCCTCTTATTCCCTATTAGCTATCATGCTATATCTCTCCCGCCTTTCTCAACTAAACTCTTTTTTTTTAAAGAATTTTAAAGAAATTTTTGGGATAAACCAAGAATCTAAACAATATAGTATAATTTTAAAAACACTACACATAAAATGGAAAATCTGTTATATATGACTTGCTATTCCATTTCCACATATACATTCATATTACATAAAATTTATATATATATATGTATATATATATATATATATAATTTCTTTTTTTATTGGCTAAACTCCTTGTCTACATTCATTGTTTCAACTGCCTCTCCTCTCACAAGTTTCTAAAACCTCTACAATCTAGAATAAAACCTCATAATTCGGGGCAGCTAGGTGGCACAGTGGATAAAGCACCGGGCCTAGATTCAGGAGTACGTGAGTTCAAATCCGGCCTCAGACACTTGACATTTACTAGCTGTGTGACCCTGGGCAAGTCACTTAACCCCCATTGCCCCCCCCCAAAAAAAACCCCTCATAATTCAACAGCAAAGTCACCAAGAGTCTCTTAATTGTCAAAGGCCTTTTCTCAATCCTCATCATTCTTTACCATTGTGGAGTCTTTGACACTATTGCTCACCTACTTTCAGATAATCTCGCCCTTCTAGATTTTCATTACTTAGCTCTTTCCTATTTCTCTTCCACAGGGTTTGACTTTTAGACTTTTTTGCTGAATCTCCATCCAAATTATGCTTATTTAACTCTTCTCCAAGACTTTATCCTGGGACCTTTTTTCTTCTCTGTCTCTATTATTTTGGTGATCTCATCAGCTCCAAAGGCTTTAACTATTATTTAAATGCATGGGATTTCCAGGTCTATAGATCCATCTTTAGCCTCTCTTTTGAGTATGAGTAGCTCATCATCAACTATGGCTTGGACATTCCCAACTGGGTGTCCTGTTGGCATCTTGAACATAACATGTCCAAAACTGAACTCTGTCTTTCCCTCCAATGCCTTTCCTCTTTCAAGCATCTCTTTTACTATCAAGGGTACCACCATCCTCCCTGTCACACAGGCTTCTCGTTTAGGCATCATCTCCAACTTCTCTCCCACATTCATTCCACAAATCCAATTTGTTAATAAGTCTTATTATATCTCCTTCACAATAACTTTCATATAAGTCCCTTATCTTTCCACTCACACACCTACCACCCTGCTTCAGGCTCTCATCACCTTATGTCTGACTATTGATTACTATTTTTTTTTCCTCTTCCCATTCCAATCAATCATCCACTGAACTACCGGAATGATTTTCTTAAAGTTCAGATCATCCTCCTGCTCAATAAACTTCGGTGGCTCCCTATTACCTCCAGGGTCAAATATAAAATACTCTCTTTTGCATGTAATTCACATTACCACTTGTCTCCTTGCTCCCTTTGCAGTCACTCACTGGAGAGGGGAAGAGAAGGGGGAATCCATCACATACCTCCAGGCAGTTATCCTTTGCATAGCTCTAATGATTCAGAAACTTTTCTTGACATCAAAACTCAATTTGCTGCTTTGCAGCTTCCACCCACCACTCTTGGTTCTGCCTGCTGGGACAAAACAGAAAAAGGTTAATCCCTCTTCCATATGACAACCCTTCAGATGCTTGAGCAGAGCTATCATGTTTCCCCTGAGTCTTCTTCCCTCCAAGCTAAACACGCCCAGTTCCTTCAAACAATATTTATATGATATGGATTCAAGGCTCTACACTTTCCTGTTGGCCCTTCTTTGAACAAACTTGCAGTGGCTAAAGAGGTGACCCCCCTTGGTCAAACCTGCATTGTTTAAACAACTCCCAATAGTAGCTTAGCGCAAAGTCCAGGTCATTTGCTTCCCTCCCCTTCCCCCCAAGTTCTATTCAGTCTCTAGCTATGGGAGTCACACATGAGATCCTTTTCTCCACGAGCTGATACTGCCCAGAAAATCCTCCCTTCTCTCCAGAAGGCTGAGAGAAATGATTCTCTCCTCTATTATAGGCCAGTATTGAATTAGAACTAAGGTTTTCCCCCTTCCCTTTCCTTATTTAGAAATCAGCCCCTGTAGTTTATTTTGCAGCTTTTGAAGTGCAGAGCTCATAATGAGATGAAATCTTGGGTAAAACTGACCCAGCTGTAAAACTCAGATCTCAGATCATATCTGATCAAAAAGTAAAGAAATTTTAGTGTAGGTGAATTGATGGATTCTGGCCCGTTGTGTTTTACTCAGATGGGTCTGGGAAAATGTGGGTTCTCCCTTTTGTCTAGATTATTCTAGATGGGGTGATATTGGTAGAGATAAGTCTCTTTGACCTAGATCAGAGTCATGGCCTCAGCCTCTCATTAGAATAAACCCATCTCTCATTATAATATTTATTCTTCTCATTAATTGTTAACCAAGCAGAGTTGATTGCAACCCTCAGGAATACCCACTATTCCAAGGGCATATAAAGGTTGGGTGGGTTCCATGAGGGGTCTTTGACATTTGAGAGTGTTACTGATCCTTTTTATTAATTGTTGATAGCATGATTAATAAAATGATTACCTAGAAACTATAACTCTTGAACTTTTTCTACATCAAAGTTGAATCCCTGGAACTTGCCATTTTTTAGGAAATCCTTCTATCTCAGATATTGTCTTTCGAGAATACTTATGCTTAGCCATGTAATTCTTCTTTCTTGGCACCATGTGGTTGAAAGCACATGTACTTGCAACATCCATCTTCTGTTTCTGTTATCAATAGTTAGGTGACTCAGTGAATAGAGTACAGAGCCTACAGTCAGAAAGCCCTGAGTTCAAATTCAGCCTCAGACATTTACTAGCTTTTTAACTCTGGGCAAGTAACTTAACCTCTATTTAATAACAGTTAATAACAGTGCCCACCTCACAAGGTTGTTGTGAGGATCAAATGAGATACTATTTGTACAGTGCCTAGCACATAGTAGGTGCTATATAAATGCTTATCCTCCCCTTACCCCAGTTCCTTTTCCATAGTTGGCTTTAAGTACTCAAGGAGCAAGAATTCAGGTAAGCACTTCACATTGCTTATCTTCTCAGGGAGGGGAAAAGTGAAAAAAAAGATGAGAAAACTTGGAATTCATTTTTTAAAATGAATGTTAAAAATTGTCTTTACATGTAATTGGGGGGAAAATAAAATGCTATTTAAAAAAAAGAATGCAAGTAAGGTCAGGAACTCCTACTCAGCTGAGGCTTTTTGAATGAGCATAAATCACAGAGGACCCCACCCCCCCAACCCAACCCCAAACCAAACCTGGTTGTAGTTCTCTGCCCTTGGCTTTCTGAAGAGAAAAAGACAAAAAGTGACTGCTCAAAGACTCCCATGAATAATGTAAATAGAGTAGCTATTAACACTGTAAGTTACAGTGGGGGCATTGCACAGCCTAGGGGGCTAGCCCTCCCAGGACTGTTAACACTTAAGATGCTTGAAGACATGCAATGCATGAACCCAAAAGAATGAATCTAAAATGGTGGCATTTCAGGCCTCTTTAGAAGGACTGTTTTGGAGGGTAGGTTTGTTTTCTGAGGCTGGCTTGTGGTCAGCTGTTTGGTAGTTGGAAGCACCAGTGATCTCTGCACTGCATCTCTCTGCCAATGACTGCCTTAGTGACCTTGGCCAAATCTCTCAGTCTCTCTGATCCTCAGTTTCCTCATCATAAAGATGATCATAATACTGATAGTACCTACCTCCTAAAGTTGCTCTAAAGATCAGATGCATAGAATGTAATATTAATACCGAAAAAATAATGCTTCTGCATCCCTGACTCTGAACGTGTACTAGATTTCCCTTCAATTGTTGGGCAGTCATGTTCAACTCTTCATGACCCCATTTGTGGTTTTCTTGGCAAAGATACTGGAGTGGTTTGCCATTTCCTTCTCCGGCTCATTTTACAGATGAGAAACTGAGGCAAATTGGGAGAAGTGACTTGCCCAGGATCACACAGCTGGTAAGTGTCTGAGGCTGGACTTGAACTCAGAAAGATGAGTCTTTCTGACTGTAGACCTGGCACTCTATCCACTGTGTCACTTGGCTGCCTATTGCTTCTCTGCAATGCCCCCACCTTAATCTCCCAGAACTTCCCCCAGACTTGGACTTCTACTGCTATCAGCCAGGGGCCTAGTAACCAGGAGGTTATGTAAAACCAATTGAGTTCTCCAGGCAAAGCCTTTAAATGTTATTATTTATTCCCTTAAATAACATCTCTCATACAGCCTAAGTGCTTGAGAGATAGGCATAAACAGCCCCATGGGTTCTGAGGACCCAGGTGATTCCTTATCATCTTGCAATCTCCTCCCAGCCCCCTCCTAACCAGCTGTTTACAATGATCCCTCTAAAAGCCAAAAATGCAATCAGCTCCCTTGCTGGACTAACTTTATTGCCTGCTGTGTGCATTTGCTATTGCTTTGTTAAGAACTCTTCTGCCTTATTATTGTCAAGTTGCCCATATTGGCTGAGCTGATCTGGACTGGACTGAGCTGAGCTGAGCTGACTGCATTTGACACAAGCCCAGGAAAGTAGGAGACTAGAATGAGTCCTTGGATGGAGATAATAATGAATCATGAACACCCTACCTGCCATTCTTACTATGACCTTGGATCATTCTCTCAACCACCTGAAGCTTTGATTTCTTCATCAATAAAATGAGAGGACTGAACTGGATGGTTTCTGAGGTTCTTACAGCTTTAGAGCTATGAACACCTGCTCTTGTGCTATATCCCCCAATCAAATAGATGCTCCCTGAGGGAGGAGACAGTTTCATATTTGTCTTTTTATCCCCAGAGGATGCCTAGCACCTAGTAGGGGCTTAATGCTTGTTGATTATTTTTCTACCCTTCCAAAAGGATCATTTGGGATGAATCAGCTAATTAATCAAACAGTTCTTTTCCCCAAGTCCTCCTCCCAGGGGAGGGATAGTTCAAAGAAAAAAGAATCAACAACAAAAAACTGTTTTCTGGAGTCAGAGGACTTCCTTTCAATTCTCGGCTCTGCCTCTATCCTTGGAAAGCTTAATTAACTTCTCTGGGCCGTATGTAAAATGAGGAAGCTGGAGTCTATCACCTCCATGATACCTTTCCCCATGAAGTCTGTGACCTTTCATTTACCCCATCTGCCGAAGGGAGGGTGGTGAAGTGTGATGGAGATCTCTCTTCTTCATCCCTGAGCTGGGGAACCAGAAGGGTTAATAACAATATTTGTTTAATTATAGTTTTCTGAGTTATTTACCTATATTATATCATTTTATCTGTACATTCTTGTGGGACATGTAGTGGTTATTATCCTCATTCTACAGATGAGGGACCAGGAGGCTCAGAAAGGTAAATGACTTTCCCAAAAATCACATGGCTAATAAGTATCAATACATGCAAGGTCATGTAGCAGATAGCATGCCAGGCCTGGAGTCAGGAAGACCTGAGTTCAAATCTAGCCTCAGATACTAGCTCTGTGACCCTGGGTAAATCACTTAATCCTGTTTTCTTCAGTTTCCTCATCTACAAAATGAGCTGGAGAAGGAAATGGGAAACCACCCCAGTATCTTTGCCAAGAAAACCCCAAATGGGGTCACAAAGAATTGGATACAACTGAAAATGATTGAACAACAAGTACTAGAGACCAGGTCTCTTGATTACAAGTCCTTGAAAGCCTTTTAAAAACATTTTTCCCCAGGAATAAAGGATGGCTTTTGAAATAGAAATAATAATAATGACAGTTTACACAGTATTTTACAGTTTATATCTTCATAAAAGCATTTTAGTTCCATTATCTCATTATTTCTCACATGAAGTCTCCTTATTACCATTTTGCAGATGGGGAAACTGAAGTTCAGAAAGGGAAAGCTGTCTAGCTAGGAAGTAGCAGAGCCCTAAGGCTAATCCCCATATTCAGTGACCTCACAGTTACATTCTGATTTTTGGGAGGAGGTGGAGAGAGTCCCAACCCATGATTTCATCAACATGGGGGATTCCCAATATGGAAATGCTCTACCTTGATACAGTTAGCCCTTGGTCTATCAATTATTATTAGAGAATTATTGTAGTTGTTATTTGTTCTTTGTTCTCAAGGAGGACATTGACATGGGGGGTGATGTCTTAACTTGCACTTAGTTGGACTTAAATGACAGAGGGCTGGGTAATGTCACCAAGCTCACTCTCTTCTCCAAAGCCACCTGGGTCCAGTGACAAGATATACATCAGAATGACTGGAGATGGCCCTGGATATTTAAGGAAATTGGGATTAAGTGACTTGCCCGGGGTCACACAGCTAGTAAGCATGTGAGGTGAGATTTGAACTCAAGTCCTCCTGACTCCAGAGCCAATGCTTTATTCACTCTGCTGCCCAGCTGACCCATTAAAGAGTTACCTGGTGCACTAAAGAGTTAAGTGGCTTGTCTGTGGTCATGCAGCTAGCATGAGTCAGGGACAGGACTTGAATCCATGTCTTCTTGACTCTAATGGCAGCTCCATCTACTAGACCATGCTGTCACATCTTGATATCATAAGTAAATAGTCTGCTTCATTCAAGGAATATTCAATAAGCACCTACCATGTACAAGGCACCATTTTCGGTTGGGATAAAGAGGAAACATAAGAGAGGACAAACATGAAAAAAATGAACCTTGACCCTATGGGACTTATTGTCTTATAAAGAAGAAATTTAAAGATATACACAATCATAATTTTTTTTACAGAGCAATCAGGGTTAAGTGACTTGCCCAGGGTCACACAGCTAGTAAGTGTCAAGTGTCTGAGGTCAGATTTGAACTTGGGTCCTCCTAACTCCAGGGCCAGTGCTCTATCCAGTGCACCACCTAGCTGTCCCAATTTTTTAAATTATGTATGAAAACTCTAGAGACTAATTATGCCAAGAACTAAGGTGCTCAAATGGAAAGCCAGGCAAATAGCTTGTTAGCCTTTAACTTGGACAGGAAAAGTGGGATATGGGTATGCCCCATGAAGCAGAGAAGGAAAAAGAAGGAGAAGGAAGGAGGAATCTGGAAAATGGGAATGCAAAAGAAGCATCAGAGGGTGCAATGGGTAGTCAGAGATACTGGAATACTTCAGACAAGCCAACCATTGTAAAAACAACAGAATCTGCAAGGTGGGTTAGTGGAGAATCCAGAGCAAAGCCAGAAGAAATGAAAAGACAATTTCCCAAGGCTCGGGTAAGGGGGAAAGTACCTTCTTGGCCAGACATGAGTGATAATGCAAACAGAAACGAGAGTGGTAGGCCTGGGTCTCAAATGGAAAAGAGCTCACCTTTTCTAGTTACCAGAAAGGGAAAGCAGAGAAGAGATGACAACCTATCCTGGGATGGGAGGGCTGACAGAAGGTGGCCTGAGGGGGAGTAATACCACATGGCTACAGTTCAGAAGAGTAAGAAACCAATTACTTTGGACCACATGAATATAAATCAGAGAAGGCTTCACTGAGGAGGTATATATCATATGAAGGAAATATAGGTGTTCAAAAAATTGGTGGGGGGAAGATATCCAAGATAGAAAAGAACATACGAATATAGGTCAACAGGTGGGAAATCTAAGGCTTCTTTGGGGAACAGTGAGTATTTGAGTTTGACAGAGCAGATGGTATATGTAGAAAGATAAATATGGAAAGATAGATTGGAATCAGATTGCAGAGTGTTTTGAATACAAAGCTTAGCAGTATGGACTTTAATGGCTAAGGATATGAAACCATCAAAGATTTTAGAGAAGGGGAATGGTATAGTTGAGGTCAGAGAATGATAACTTTCTTATCCATCTTCAGGGTGAATTGGAGGTAAGGAGTGAAATGAATGAAAAGCCCAAGAGACAGGGTTTCTGGGTGATTAATAATCAATTTGTTAATTAGGGCTAACAAATATTCAATAAATTGAGGTCAGTGGTTCTCCCAAACCAAAGATAAACCTTGGAGACCATAGAATCTTTGGTAAAGGGGTTGTCCCTGATTGGTGGAAATCAACCTGGATTGGTTAATAATTAATGAGAATGTATATCATAATGAGGGGTGGGCTTTTTCTAATGAGGGGCTGGGGAACTCTGATCCTGTCAGTACTCTTAGATCATTCTACCTCCAGCAACCTAAACAAAAGAATCTTTTCTCCACCCAGTCAATGTACAATGAACAATGGTGGGGTAAGAATTCCACATAGATGGTCTGGTTGGGGTGAATTCTTAGGGCAAGGTCAGAAATGATGTAGGGAGACTAGGCTTTGAATCAGGGGAAGTGTGTCCAATAAAATAAAATAAATCTTTGGGTCCCATATGTCATGTTGATTGTTTACATAATAAGAAAATAATAATTTTTCTCCAAAAATTAGTTAGGATATTACAATAATAGCTAAGGTCACTGAAGGGGAACATATAGAGAGAAGAAAGCCAAGAACAGAACTTTGGGGAATGCCTACATTCAGATTTTTGAATTTAGCTCTAGGAAGGACATTAGAGGCCATCTAGCCCTTCATTTTATAAAGAGAGAACCAAGTCCCAGTGAAGTAAAATTGACTTGCCTAGGATCATGTGGGTAGTATTCACTTGAACACAGGTCATCTAACTCCAAATAAAACAGACTTTCAACTTCGTCTTTCTGGTATTAGAAGAGGAGGAGGAACTAGCAAAGGAGGAAGAGAAAAAGCCATCAGTAGGGTAGGTTAAGACCCAGGAGAATCCAATAAAAATAATAGGTATATGGTTACATTCTGTGGGGCCAATGGGAATTGGGCAGATTCAAGAAAGCCTTTGGGTGGGGACAACTCTCTGAAATAAAGACTGGAGCCAAAGGATGAGCCAAGAAAGGGCTAAGGGGGAAGTGTAGCTCAACAATGAGCCTTGTACAAGATAGGTACTTATATGCGTTTGTTTACTTGAATCAATCAACAAGAACTTATTAAGCACCTACTATGTGCCAGGCGCTGTGGTAGGCACTGAAAACACAAAGATTAGAAAATGATAGTCTTTGATTAGGGAGACAACATGTACATAATTAGTATATGTTGAATATATGCAAATAAATATAAGGTGGTTTTGGGAGGGTGAAGACACTTAGGGCAGTAGGGGATATGGAAAGCCTTTCATATAGAAAGTGGTACTTGAACTGAGTCTTCAAGGAAACAGATTTTCTAATCTAGTTCTCTTTACCAAGGAATTAGAACATAGTAAAGATGGACACATGAAGATGGAGGGGGGGAGGGGAATCAGCAGCATATTCCCATTCAAGGATTGACTTGACATGAATCGAAGTCAAACCCAAGGACAGGCTCATGGACCCTTTGGCTTGTTCTCTCTTCAAGACCCTAGAGTACATGTCTGAATGAGACCACATCAAGGCTCTGTGGTACCAGGTATGAGGTGTTTTCTTCTTTTAAATGTTGCAGTCTCCTCTAAACTCACCCTCCAAACCCCTGCTTCCATTGGGGGCTCTGACCTTAAGAGAGAAGTTGACTATCCCCTTATCACCAGGTAATCATGGGGTTTCTTTCTTTCTTTTTTTTTTTTTTGGTGAGGCAATTGGGGTTAAGTGACTTGCCCAGGGTTACACAGCTAGTATGTGTTAAGTGTTTGAGGTCAGATTTGAACTTAGGTCCACCTGAATCCAGGGCCAGTGCTCTATCCACTATGCCATCTAGCTGCCCCTATCCTGGGGTTTTTAATAGTTGCTCATAAGCCCCAGTCCATGATGTTTCCACAATATTGATCAGCCAGTTACATCAGTTGACTCTTCCAAAGGGATATTGACTGGGAAGGTACAGCAAAAAGAGAAGCTATAAAATATCCCCACACTCTTCTTTCACAGTCACAGGGTCTCTGGAGAGAGTGAGATCAACCTTAAAGTACAGTGCTAGTGAGGTACCTGTATAGGGCTGATAGATTCTTTGAGTATTCCAGACCTGAGGTCATTTTTTTCCCTTCAAGGAATTCCCATGAAGTTCAATTTGGGGTATGACTTCAGCTTTGGACAAATTGTTCCCTTGCTCAGGTGAGCTGATTCCTTCCAAAGCCAGCAGTCTGATGCACTGTTGGATTGTCAACTCTGTTGATAGGACCTTGGATATCTTTGATGTTCTTTTTGGTCACCAGATGCTTCCATTTCATGATAGTCATTCACCTAACATCTGGAAAAAAAAGAAACACAAAGAAACAGAGGCATCATGTGTTCATGGACACACAGCAGATTGCATTGGGGAATTTCACTTGCCATAGTCCCCCACCCAGAAACTCATGACTGTCTTACTCATGCAAAAGCCACTAGGGAAGAGAAAAAGATATTCTGATTGATCCTTTTATAATACATCTTTTGTTCTGGCTTCTTAGCAAATTAGAGATTTTTTTTTTCTCTTCATAGTATCAGCCCCTTATTCACCCATGACCAGGAGTAGGCTCATCAAGCCTCCAGTATTGGACTGGAATTAGGCAGAGAAAGAATATATCTCTATAATCCACCAGAAAGGTCAAGCCCAGGCATGCTCCAAGGCCTGGGTCCTCATTGGCCAGTCTCCCCTCACCCCCACCCTATTATGCAAATAAAGAACTATGAATGTTTGTGTTCTTCTGGACTAAAAGCTCCACCTGAGACTACAGAGCACCAATCATCTTTAATAAGAATGAAGATTTCAACCCCACCCTCAACCCCTGCTAAACACTTCCCTGAGCCTGGGTGCTATGTCTCCTGTCCAACCCTCTAGTCATTGCTGGGGGTGAGGGAAGGGATGGTGGGGAAGGGATGCTAAGCCCTAGTACTAAAGGGCCCAAGCTGATTTTCTCACTAGGACAGTCAGCTCCTATGAAGGACCTATAGTTGAGTAGAGTGCTCTAGGCCAAAGCTTCTTAAACTGTGGGTCAGGACTCCATATGGTGTTGTGTAACTGAATGTAGGGGTTGTGAAAAATTTGGCAACAGTAAAAGGTTATGTATACCTATTTTATATACCTTATATACCTGAGGTCACATACAAATTTCTCACACTTAAAGGGTTAGCAAGCGGAAAAAGTTTAATAAGCCCTGCTCTAAGGACTCTCTCTCTCTGCCTCTGTCACTTTGTCTCTGTCCCTGTATGTCTCTTTCTCTGTCTGCCTCTGTCTAAATCTTTTTGTCTCTCTATTTCTGCCTATGTTTCTTTGTCTCATGCTGTCTCAGTCCCTTTCTCTTTTCTTGTTTCTCTCTCTGTGTTTTTTGTCTCTTTGTCCCTGTCTCTGTATCTGTCTCTATGTCTCTGTTTCTGTCTCTGTCTCTCTATTTCTATGTCTCTGCTTCTCTCTCTCCTCATCTCCCCATCTCAGTCCTATCCTTATCTCTGAAACACAGAAATCCAAATAGTCTCTGAAAACAGAGCTACGATAAAGCAAATTCTTCACTGTGCCTACTATTTCCGGTCAGTTCCCCCATCTCAATGCAGGGAAAAGTCACCCAGGGACAAGGCACTGAAAAATCAATTCATTGTCAACCAGCTGAGGATTCCACTGCATAGCTAAAAGGGAAAAGAACTCTGGAGGGAGCCCAAGTGTCCTCAGGGGCTGTCAGCAGAAACCTACCTCTGCCCTGCTGCCAGCTAATAATCTCTTCCCACTCTCCACCCCCATCTTGGCATCCCATCCTTTGGCTCAGAACACAGCATGAGAGTGGGGAAATATGAATATTGCCCTTTGGGGAATCTCTGAGGAGAGGCATCTCTGTGGGTTTATCCTGTTAGGACCGAGACCATCCCCAGGGTTCTGAAAATCTGGCTGTAGTGTGCTTTGAGAGGAGTCTTGGCCAGGCAGCATTTTCTGGTCTCAGTCTTTGGGAGAGACTCTCTGGCCCCACTGAGATTAATGGGACTGCTCCTCTCTCCTTCCATAGTTCAGAAGTTTAGGTCATAGAATTTAGCAATAGAATGAGCTTTAGAGATCATCTCATCAAATTCCTCATTTTACATATGTGGAGATAGAGATCCAGAAAGGGGTAAACAAATATAAGAAGAATATATTATATAAGTTATTTGAGTAAGAAGCAAAAGATCCTCTCATTATATAGATGGGGAAACAGAGACCCAGAAAATTAATGATAATGATTAGAACTTGTGTAGAGCTTTAAGATTTGCAAAGTGCATTATACATATGATATCATTTCATTCTCACAACAACCCTGTGAGGTGGTTGCTATTTTTAGCCCCATTTTACAGACTGGGAAACTGAGGTTGAGAAAGATTAAGTGACAGACCAAGTCACACAGCTAATAATCCTGAGGCAAATCCTGAGGTTTAAATTTATACTTTCTTGACTCTGAGTCTAGCACTCATGCCACCTAGCACAGTAGGAAACCCAGGCCTTCTGGCTAAATCCAGTTATTTTTTCAGATTTTAACATGAGAAGAACCCTAGACCTGGACTCAGAAGAACTGGATCTGATTCCTGCCTTTGTTACTTGAAGTGGATCACTTCTTGGGCCTCAGTTTCTGCGCCTATAAAATGAGAGAGTAGGAACAAACAAATGCTTTTTGGAATGCCTATGTCCTAAAGATCTTTCATAACCTCTTTCATAACCCTCAGTGATATTTTTAAAATTCAATTTTGTCTGGATAGAAATGTTGGGGTGGGGTGAAGAGAGACCATGATATGTGTCCTCCCTACCCTAAACCTCCTTCCCCAGGCCCCTTGACTCTTGGTTTGACTCACCCCTATGGTCTATACTAGTTTGTTTTTGTTTTTGTTTTTGTTTTTTTGTGAGGCAATTGGGGTTAAGTGACTTGCCCAGGGTCACACAGCTAGTAAGTGTTAAGTGTCTGAGGCCAGATTTGAACTCAGGTACTCCTGAATCCAGGGCCGGTGCTTTACCACTGAGCCATCTAGCTGCCCCCGGTCTATACTAGTTAAGGCCTGCTCCTAAAGAACATTTCCTGATCAAAGGCAGCAGGAAAGACCAGGGCGTCTGACACTGAGTCATAGAAAAGGACAGCCACAAGGACAATGACTATATGCCAGTCATTTCAGCCTTATCCCTATCTGCCAGAGCTCTAGAGATGTTCTTATTCTATTTGAAATCAGCAGAATTAAAGGCGGAAAGAACAAAGCACTCATTTTAAAATACAAATATATTTTATTTTCAGTTCTGAATTCTCTCCCTCTTTCTCCCCCACCCATTAAGAAAGCAATAAAAATGAAATTCTTTACCAATATATTTACTCAAGCAAAACAAATTCCCACATTAGCTATGTCAAAGAGAGTGAGGGAGGAGGAGAGGGGGAGGGGAAGGGATGGAGGAAGGGAGAGAGGGAGAGATGGGGAGAGAGAGAAGAAAGAAAGCAGAAAAGAAAAGAAGGGAAAAGGAAAAGAACAGCTTCAATTTGCACTTTGAGTCCATCAGATCTCTTTATGGAGGAGGATAGCATGCTTCATCATGAGTCCTTTGGAACTGTGATTGGTCATTGTGTTGACCAGAATTCCTAAGTCTTTCAAAGCTGATTATATTTATAATATTGTTATTATTATATAAATTATCTTCCTGGTTATGCTCACTTCATTTTGCATCAGTTCATATAAGTCTTGCCAGGTTTTTCTGAAACCATTCCCTTAATCATTTCTTATAGCATATAGCATATACCATAACTTGTTCAACCATTCCTCAATTGATGGGCAGACCCTCAGTTTTCAATTCTTTGCCATCACAAGTAGAACTGATATACATATTTTTTGTACATATGGGTCATTTTCCTTTTTCCTTGATCTCTTTAGGGTATAGCCTTAGTATCAGTATCATTGGGTCAGAGGGTATGCAAAGTTTAGTAATTCCTAGGGTATACTTCCAAATTACCTTCAGAATGGTTAGACGAGTTCAAAGCTCCATCAACAGGGCATTAAAGTACCAGCTTTCTCATAGTCCCTCCAGCATTTGGTATGTTCCTTTCTTTTGTCAACTTAGGCAATCTAATGGGTGTGAAGTGGTACCTGTTGTTTTAATTTGCATTTCTCTAATTATTAGTAATTTAGAGAATTTTTAATATGTCTATTTATAGCTTGCCTTTCTTCCTTTGAACACTGCCTATTGATAATTGGAAAATGGTGGAGCATTCATTTTTTGGGTGGTGGGGTAAGGCAATTGGAGTTAAGTGACTTGCCCAGAGTCACACAGCTAGTAAGTGTTAAGTGTCTGAGGTCGGATTTGAACTCAGGTCCTCCTGAATCCAGGGCCAGTGCTCTATCCACTGCGCCACCTAGCTGCCCCGGAGCATTCATTTTTAATCAATTGTCTTATTAACACAATCACCATCCCTGTGAGGTGTAAAACATTCCTGACCAGCCACCACTTCCTTATATGTATTATCTTCCCCTATTAGAATATAAAATCTCCTTGAAGTCAGGGACTTTCTTGCTTATTTCTATATGAATCCTCAGCAATTAATACATTGCCTGATTCATAATACATGCCTAATAAATACTTTTTCCTTTCTTCATTCATTCCTTCTTTCCTTTTTCCTTCCTTTTCTGTTTCCTTCCTCCTTCCTTCCTTTTCCTTCCTTCCTTCCTCTCACCCTCCCTCACTTCTTTGTTTGTTTGTTTGTTCCTTTGTTTGTTTCTTTATTTCTTTTTTTGTTTCTTCCCTTCTCTCTCTCTCTCTCTCTCTCTCTCTCTCTCTCTCTCTCTCTCTCTCTCTCTCTCTCTCCAGGTTCTTCATAGTCTTTTCTATCAGAAGGACTCTACAACTCTTCATCCCAACCTACTAAGTTTTTGTGAAAAAAAGGATCATTTAAAAATAATTAGAGTTCTAGGACTAGGTGGGACATGCAAGCAAGAGTGAAAAAAAAATGTTTGACCATGAATCCTAGAATAGAGTCCTGGTTCTGCCGCTAACTTCTTGTGAGACCTGGGCAAGATGTTTCCACTTTCTGTGCTTTAATTTCCTTATCTATAAAATGAGGAGGTTGGACTAGATAATCTCTAAGGTCCTTTCTACTCTGAAATTTTACAATTCTAGGTCACCTAACGTATTATTCTCCTATGATCAGGGTGTCCTGAGGATGGTAGCAGAGAAAAGTCAGGCTACAACAGGAAAGAGTAATACCATAATTTAGACATTCAGAAAAATGCCTTGACTATGAGGGCTGTAAGACAATGGAGTAGGCAACCAAGGAAGAATGTGACCTATCCTCCTCTGGACATCTTTAAGAACAGGAGAGATACACTCTGCTCACACATCAAATAATTAGGCTAAGGTTTTTCCAGCCTGAACAATTTATGTCCCTGGTCAATGTTCAGGGTGAAAAGCCCCAATGCTTGCTTTAGAAAATGGCCCAAAGCTGATGAATCAAACAACATATATTTAATAATAATTTAAGTACAATTCTGACTATTGGAGATTACTGCCCTTATCAGTAAATTCCAGTGGCTCCTTTTTGTGTCTAAGGTAAAATCATTCCCATTTTGCTTTTAAAGCCCTTAGCAATCTTCCCCCAGCTACCTTTGCAGTGTCATTATGCCATACTCTCTTTCCCATACATCGGGATTTAGCCAAATTGAACTTCTTACTGTCCTCATGTACAATACTGTTCCCAGTCTTTGTACATTTGTGCAAGATATCCCATATGCCTGAAATGCATTACTTGATGACCCCCCCCCAAATCTTAGAATCACCTTACTTCTTCAAGATTCAGTTTAAGTTAAGGCTTTTCCTGATTCTAACAACTCCTTGTAACCTCCCTTCCCAAACTACCTTGTATTTATTTTCCAAGTACTTGAAAATATATTATATACTATTATATACCTGCTGTTCTTTCCATAGAATAAAAGCTTTTTAAAGGCATGTATTCATAGTTATGAAGCTGACAGTAGTGGTATGCAGGTGAATGTTTTATAACTAGCTCTCCAAGAAAAAACAATGTACATCCAATACACGTTTAAGTTTTATCTGCATTATTAACATTTTTCCTATTGCTTTCTTAAATCTAGACAACCAGAAAAACAAGTCAAACAGTGATTTGTAGTCTCTGCCAATTTCTGAAGCATAAATGATCATACTGAGAACTTAACAAATGGCTCTGATTGTTCAGGTTAGAGCTGGCTCCAGCACAGCCCTGGCTGTAAGGGACCTCAGAAGCCACCCAGTCCAACCTCTTCATTTTACAGATTAGAAAGCTGAGGTCTGAGATGGTTAAATGATTTCACCAAAATCAACAACTGTTATTTTTTGTCTTTTTATGGACAGAACATAGCATAGGGCCTGTTGTGGGACAGGTGCTTAATAAATTCTGTTGATTAAGAGACTACCAAGAGAAGCTTTGCTAGTCACTGAGGGTTTACTTACTTCTCTACTGTAATTATTGCTGAGAGTCCACCCCAATAGGTATAATATACAGTGGTCCTTATCTAGAGAGAGCTTTCAATATATTTGGGGAGATTTTATGCACCTACAAAAAGGCAACCAATAAGACAAGATTACTTTTGACAAATAGAGGAGCTATAAAAATCAGCCTGTGTTGTAGGAACCTAGAGGAGGGAGAGGCTAGGGTTATGGGGTAGGTAGTCAAGGAAGGCTTCATGGAAAAGGTGGACTTCAGTTGAGCCTTGGGGTGTGAGTAGGATTTAGAGATGGGGAGAGGAGGAGTCAAATGCCTTATGGAAAGACTGTTGCAGAGATGATCATAGGACTTTAGAAGGCAAGTTAGAGACCATCTGGCTTTAGATAATCATTTTATAGATGAGGAAATTGAAGTCAATGAAAGACAAATGATTTGTCCAGAACCCCAGTATTTAAAACTGGGTTCCCTGACTTCAAATCTACTGCTCTATTCATCATCTCTTCAGGAGGCAGGAGGAAAAAGGCTATAAGAGGGCAAAAAGAGGAGAGCTTATGGGACAGGGTAGTTTGATTAGGGGCAGAGTAGCAGCTGGCACCTCCAGGGGGTCAATATGATATGGAATGTATGAAGGGTAAAGGAACCAGGGCCAGAACTCTATGATGCTTTTACTCACTAGAAGGTCAAACTAGTGCAGTGGGCATGGATTTGAATCTTGGTTCTGCTGCTAGTGGTGCTACCTGGGGCAAGTTGTTTCTTCGAGTTTCCCCAACTATAAAATTAGGAGACTAGGCTATAAAGCTAAAGTCCTTCCTAGCTCTAACTCCTATGTTGTTCTTTCTGAGTCATTTCAGTCATGTCTGACTCTTCAAGACCCCATTTGCGGTTTCTTAGTAAAGATACTGGAGTGGTTTGTCACTTCCTTTTCCAGATCATTTTACAGATGAGAAAACTGAGGCAAACAAGGTAAGGTGACTTGCCCAGGGTCACATAGCTAGTAAATGTCCAAGGCCAGATTTGAACTCACAAAGATGATTCTCCCTGACTCCAGGCCCAACACTCTCTCCAGTGTACCACCTACCTGCCCTTCTAATTCCTATAAGCCTATATTAAAAAAAGGTATTGCTCAGGGAGTTGGGATGTGCCTGTATGTGTGTGGTAGGGTGGTGGGGAGGGGCAGGTACCAGCAGGTGTCACCTAGACTCATTACCATCAAGGTGAGGCTGGGGTTGGGAGGAACCAGATTCTTTGTCTCCAGCCAGCTGCCTACAAGGACACTAGCTGGGAGAAGATTTTAAAGGAGATTTCGTCCTGGGGCTGAGTGGGAGGGGTAGCTGGGGGCAGAGGAATCTGCTGGAGAACATTCAATGTCGTCCTTAATTAGACCATAAAATGTAAGTGCTTTTTATAAGCAATTTTATTCAGCAGGGGCCTGACTGTCAGGATTGCTTAGTGATTGAGAGATTCCCTGATTCCTGCCCCCTGTTGGCAAGTATGGAATAGGGGCCTGGACTCAGCTGGAAAGGGGGGGGGGATAGTCTTGCCTCTCCATTATCTGCTTCTGAGTTATTCAAGGCCAGGTCTTGATCCTGGCCTGACAGACTGAGTGTGAAAATCCATTTCTCCTCCTCTGGAATGCATGGCTGGGACAGTAGATCCTCTTTTAGTAAAAGGGAGAAAAAAAGTCACATGTGGCTGCTCTACTCACTGCTTTGGAATTTCTGTGCTACTACTTCTCCAGCTAAGGGCAGATAATTGAGAAAAGAGGGTGAGGGCATGCCCTCTTTCACAGAGGGGTAGCAACATGCAATCACCATTTAGCACTGGAAGGATATTTAAGCATCACCTAGTTTAACCACATGTCTTCTAGATGGGCATCACAGTATAGCAGGGAAGGGTCAGGACTTGAGTTCCATTTCACTGATCCCTATTAGCTGAGCGATCCTAGGCAATTCATTTAATTTCTTTGAGCCTCAGTATACTCATATGTAAAAAATGGATTTTTAAAAATTATATTCTATCTCACAGGTTTGTTTATAAGGAAAGCTAAGGGCATCTAGAGGATGGAGCACCATGGATAGTACTCTGGGCCTGAAGTCAGGAAGACTCAAGTTCAAATCCAGCTTCAGATACATACTAGTTATGTGACCATGGGCAAGTTAATTAAAATCTATCTGCCTCAGTTTCCTCAATTCTAAAATTGAAATAACAACAGCATTTACCTTGCTAGTTATTATTATTAAAGACCTAAATGATCTCTCAGTCCCTTCCATCTCTAATCTCATTGATACCTTTATGCCATATGGGTCATTAATACAAATATGGAACCTCTAGAGAAAGGAAAATGTAGCTTTCTAATGTTATAGAGCAAGTTATTAGCAGCATTTGAGCTAGAACTCAAGTTTTCTGAATCCAGTTCAATGATTTTTATGCACATGATGTGGGTAAGAAAGGGCAGCTAGGTAGGCTTGGAATTAGGAAGACTCATTTTCCTGATTTCATATCTGGCCTTGATACTTACTAGCTGTGTGACCCTGGGCAAGTCACTCAACCTTGTTTGCCTCAGTTTCTTCTGTTGTAAAATGAGGTGGAGAAAGAAATGGCAAACCACTTCAGTATCTTCGCCAAGAAAATCCCTAAATGGGGTCATGAAGAGTCAGACTTGACTGAAACGACTTAACAACAGGTTAGAAATTTTTCCCCAAGCGAAGCTGATATATGTGTGTGTTAACCATTTGGTGATTCTAAAGCTTCTTCTTTTCCCAGTCCCTTCTATGATCCTTCATTCCATCTGAGGACCTGAAAGCATCAGCTCTAAAGGAGACATACAAGCTGAAATAGAGAAAGCAGAAGCTCTATGCAACTCAGCATCATGAAGAAGCAGAAAGTAAAGTCCCTAGGACCACCAGATCATAGGTTTTGAGCTGCTGGGCCCTTGGTGAGCCCTTGGGAGGCAACTAATACAACTCCCTCATTTCACAGATGAGGAAATAAGTCCTATGTGTATCAGTAAGAGTGTAGGTGTATAAGTCTCTCTCTCTGTGTGTGTGTGTGTGTGTGTGTGTGTGTGTGTGTGTGTGTAGCTTTGAACACAAATATTTGTTTTTAAAGATTTTCAGGTATCATTTGTTTAAATAGCTTCAGCATAAGAATTTAGAAAAGCTCAAAACCTTTGTAAAGAACATAATCATATCTCCACTAAAATTCTCCTCTGGAGAAGCCTCATTGTGGTATGGAGATGACTGTTCTTGAAGGTTATGCTGGAAGAACACTAGGTCTTTACCAAGCTGGAAAGCTATTTACCATGGGCCCAGTCATGAGCTGTAGAGATCAGGCTTGCTAAGTTCAGAGAGGGGGTGGCCCAGGACGGTGTATTTGTCTAGCTCCAGAAAAGCACCTGCATTGGTGAATGAAAGACCTATGCCCAATAAAAAAAGAAGGTGGGGTGGGAAGAGGGGGAGGGGAAATTGATGGAATGTCTCAAAATCTAAGAGAAGGGGACAGCTAAGTAGCACAGTGGATAAAGCACCGGCCCTGGATTCAGGAGGACCTGATTTCAAATCTGGCTTAGACACTTGACACATACTAGCTGTGTGTTCTTGGCCAAGTCATTTAACCCTCATTGCCTCACAAAAAAACCAAAAAACAAAACAAAACAAAACAAAACAAAAAACCTAGAAGAAACAACAATGTGATAGATAGCTGGAAGAAGATCAGCAGCATTTCATCTTTCTCTAGCCAGTACAATTGTTTATATTTTCATAGGTTAGAGGTGACAACAATTTCTCCATCACAGAATCACTCGACTCCTTTTGCATTTGTTAGTGTAAATAGTTGGACTTTTGTTACTTTCTAGTGAAGCCTCACTGAGAGACAGAATTTCTATTCCATGCCCTGACAACATTGCCTCAAGATAGCTAAAGAGAGAAATGTAGTCATTGACTATGAGAATTAATGTATAACTATAGTCACCTTCTATGGGGACAAACTTTACTAATCATAGAAAACTTCCAATGGATAGCAACAGGGTGGTAGTGGAGCCAGCTCAAACTGGCTGGAAAGAGCCAGTTGTTAAATTTACTATGTGAGCGTTTACATCACTGAAATGAGAAAATTCTCTGAATCAGGATTGATTTATTGTTTTATTGACTGATTATACAATAAAACAATGGCAGAAATGTTTAAAATGCAGATTAAGCTTAAAATAGGTCATTTTTTTGTTGAGCTGATTTTGAAATATTAACAGCACACCTCCACATAGATACCTAAGAACTATTGCTGAGACATAGTAGAAGACTGAAAGAGCCCTAGCCCTTCCTGAAGAAGATAGGCTAATTAGTCACAGCACTCCCCAGTGGACAAATGAGCCACTTAATAGAACTATGGCCTTCCCTAAAGGCGACAAGATTGAGAACAACAGCATCACTAGGACATATTGGAATTGGATATTTGGTGATATTGAAGATTAAAAAAAACCTGGAGATGCCCAGTAAAAAGAAGCAGAGTGCAACACCTGGCAGAGGTCAGATCCAGCAAAAAGCAGTATGATCTCTCTAGAGGACAGCATCAGCTCTGCAATGTCAAAGAACCAAGTAAACATGAGTATGATGTGGTCATGTATGTTCCATGTGTACATGTGTATGTGGATGTCCCTCCATTTAGCTAATGGTCATACATATTCTCTGAGCATAAATGCCACATTATGACTCTTATATAGGTTCATTCTTACCATATAGAATTTATGTACCTGTGGAAGATAGAACTAAAAGTTTAAAGGTTTATGGGAGAATTTTCCATTGTTATTTGATTTCATTGCTATTTTAGTAAGTGTCTTTGTGAACTGTGTACTCTGACTAATAAAAGGAGACTCATCAGTTGGGGCTCATGAGATATGCTTGGGAGGATTTTGACCCACAAAGTACTTAGAACTTGTAGGGTAGATAACAAGGAGGCCCTGAGTGTGGGTAACTTGACCATTATAGAAGTACTATTTCTGACTTTCTCTGGATTTCAAATTCCTCCTTCACTTTCAGTTCCCTTTTGAATATTGTCTTCTCCCATTAGAATGTAAGCTCCCTGAGGACAAGAGACAGTGTTTCTTTTTGCTTCTATTTGTATCCCTAGAGCTTAACACAGTGCTTAGAACTTAGTAAGCACTTAATAAATTCTTGTTTCCTTCTTTTTCCCTTCCTACTGAAGTAAACCAAAAAACTTTATGCTGTCTTGCATTTTCCACAGGAGTGGATAGGTTCATGAGGGTCTCTGTCTCTGCCCTAAAGTCATAATTTCTTATAGTTTTAGGGGAGGTGTCAAACACACCCTCTCATTGCAGCCCCAAATCAGATCAAAATGTATTTGAAAAATACATAATCCAATAAATAAAAATACAATAAAATGTATGGTTTAGTGGCAGCTTCTATCTGAGCTTGAGACCACTGGTCAAAAGGATCTAAGGGTTCATAGAGTTCACCCCCTACTCCAAATCATGAATCTCCTCACCAATATTCTCAGTAAGTGGTCATATAATCCCAGCTAAGCCCCACCAGTGACAGTGAATCTGCATTGATCTATTTTTCCAGGTTGTTGTAGGAGAAGCACTTTGCAAACCTTAAATGGGACCGTCCTTGCTAAGGTATCTTATTCCATTTTTGGATAGCTCTAATTGTTAGGAAGTTTCTACTTGATGCAATTGTTAACAGCTAACATTTATATAGAGCTTTAAGGCTTACACAGAACATACATCATCTCATATAATCTTCCCAATAAATCTGTAATGTAGGAACTACAAATATTGCTATTATTCCCATTTTATAGATAAAGAACTCAAGGCTTAGAGAGATTAAATGACTTCTCTGTGCTCACATGATGACAATGATTTTAACCATCAGGAAGGGTTCAAACTGAAGTGTCTCCTGAGTCCAATTCCAGTGAGCTTTCCCCTATACCAGAATCACAAAACTTAAGAAGTGAAAGAGATCTTGGCTGCCTTTTGGAGTAATCCATAAATGAGGGGGAAGATCCCCACTATAATATACCCAACCAGTGTTTATCCAACCTCTCCTTGAAAACCTCCAAGGAGGAAGGACTGATAACCTCTTGAGGTAAACTATTCCACTATTGCACAGCTCTAGTTTTGAGGACCCTATACCACTCCCAACAACAAGCCTGAATTTGCCTCTTTGTAATTTCCACCCACTATTCCTGGTTCTTCCCTCCAGGGCCAAATAAACCTAATCCTTCTTCCACATGACAGCCTTTCAAATATTTGAACACAGCTATCATGTTCCCCTTGAGTCTTCTCCTCTCCAGGCTACATAGACCAAGTTCCCTCAACCAATCCTATATCACCTGGATTCAAGGCCGTTTGCCATTCAGGTCATCTTCCTTTGAAGGCTCTCTAGTTTATTAATGTCCTTTTTAAACCTCGAAGGTCTGTTCCAGCTCTCAATCCATGATCCTGTGGCATATAAAACGGTTTGAGAGACATAATTTCTGGGTAATTTAATCATTTTATTGATCATGCCAGCATTTTAATAAAAGGGTGGTCATTTGGCTCTCTCTCTCTCTCTCTCTTAGACCAAAGACAATCATGGTGGCAAGCTTACAGTTTATATACCCTTTGAAGAGGAGGTATTCCCCAGGGTGGGAATCAACCCTGATTGGTTAACAATTAACAAGAGGATGAATATTACAATAAGGAGCTGGACCTGAACTTTGATTAAGTCATTTACTTTTTTTAGTTAACCCTGGCCTTGGGCAATCTATTCAAAGAATTTATGTCCCTTCCAAGCCTGAGCAGAACACAATGGCTAACCTACCTGAAGAAGAAAGTTAGTCCAATCTCATTGTCATTATGTAGCCCCTTTCAAAAGACTGTACATTTAAAATCAGGGCTTTAGAAAAAGGGGGAGAGCTCTGGATTTCCCCAAATCATTGGTTATTAATAATCATTTCTCTCAATCCTATGATGGTGGTGCCCAGAACTGAAGACACTACTCTTTCTCTTGGAGCTGATATCTGCCCATCTAGATGTTCCATCATCCACTGCTGTCAGGGCTGCCCTCTGGGACTAAATTGACCAAATGGAATTTTTCTAAATGAAAGTACAAGCTCTCACAGGAATCTTACCATTTCAACCTCAATGAATCTCTGAATCAGCTGACTTTGGGGGCCTTGCATGTGGGAGTCCTAGGACCTGACCAACTGTCTTTAGTAGACAAAGCTTCTTCCTGCTTGAGCAGCCAAAAGCAGGCAGAGCAAGCTCAGAGTCGACACCCCAGGTGGGGACTGGGAGAGGCGCCACCACCGGCTTAATGTTGCTGTTTATATAGTGTAAACCAGGCTGGGCATCCATCTCTGAGCTGCCCTCCACTTCCCAGCCCACTTGCCCGGTTATTTATGATCACACAGCTGAAGCAGGACAAGGGCACTGGCGTGAGGCCTCAGCAATTAGCTAGAATGGATGGGAGAAGACCAGGCCTGGCACATCTGAGTACTCATTATTTGCATGAGCTGGACCCTGTTCAGGTTTATCTGCCTGCTGAATGATGTCCCAAGTTGTGGAGGAACCTTTAAGTCCCTTCCCTAGAAGCAATCTCAGTTCCTCCCAAGGTCAGGGTGCCCCCTCCTCTCCTTGAGTACCTCTGGGCATCTGTCATTATCCCTACATTCAGAAAGACATTGACAGACACACAGAACCCTCCCTCCTGGTCAGACCAAGGACATAAACCTGTTTGTAGTCATGAAAGTCTGGAGACTCATATAAAGCTCAAAGAACTATATAAATGCAAGTTATTATTACTATTATTAGCTAGGCACTGGGGCAAGTACAGGAGCCCTGCAGAGGGGAGTCTTGAGAACCTTTGTTTGGCAGGCTCAGGGGATAAGGCCCAGGTAGTGATGTGATGGTGGATGTCTGATTCCAGCTTTGAAGCAGAGAACAGATTGGAATGGGGCTCCACTGTTCATAAAAGTTCAGTGGAAATCTAAGAAATCATGTGGTCCTAGCTATTTGCTGTACTAATGATCACACTGGTAGAGCGAAGCTAGTTGTGTGTGTGTGTGTGTGTGTGTGTGTGTGTGTGTGTGTGTGTGTGTGTGACTCATGGCTACCACTATTTCCTCTTCCCAGTATGCAGCTGACATTCCTGGCTCCCAAGCTCTACCAGATGCTCTTCATTACTATTGAAAAGTATTCTCAGCCTTGTACTCCTTTCCAGGCACTCTGGTGAAGTGGAGGGAGGGGAGCCAGGCAGGAGTGAGTATCACTTGCCACTTCCATTGACACCATGAGGGACTCTTTCTTAGAGGTCCTGCATCAGACATATACTTTGTCCCTAACTGCTACTCTGCTCTCTCTCTCTCTCCATCTCTCTCTCTCTCTGTGTCTCTCTCTCTCTGTCTCTCTCTTTCTCTCTGTCTCTCTCTCTCTCTGTCTCTCTCTCTCTCTCTCTCTCACACACACACACACACACACACACACACACACACACACACCCCATGTCCCTCATCATTAGCAAGGTTTTTAGTATCAATTACTTTGAAATTAATCATGTATTGCCTTGTAAAATCTCAGGTTGTTTTATTGGGTTGTTCTTTATTCCTGAAATTGTTTATGTCATGTTTCCATAACATGATTGGTTATCCCCCAGGACAGGCAGTGTGGGGCAATGCCAAAAGTATTGGACTTGGAAGCAGGTGAGATCTGGGTGGAACAAGAGGAAGACAAGGGGTAGTCTGCTTTTGCCTTTGTATTATTCCCAGTGCCTTGCATTGTGATGTTTAAAATCTAAATTATGGTCACCTTAAATTAGAAGCTTTAGCACCAGTCCTTGGGCATTAAACATTTATTAAAGCATACAGATATTCCCATGGAGTTCAGAAAGTTAAGGAAAAAGCCTATTTAGCCTAGAGTTCCAGCCTGGTCTGGTTCTTCCTCAAGTCCTCTGCCACAAGCCTGATTCAATCATGAACTCTCTCCAGCAAACTGATTGTGGAAGCTTTTTATAGGTCTGGAACAGAGGCTGTCCTTACACACTGCTTCAAACTGATTGGTTGGCATCATCCAAATCCATTGGTTCTGAAGGTGTTCTCAAGGCGTGATTACAATCCAGTTAACTTGAAGAAGGCTAATCAGCAGTTAATCACTCTCACTTGATTCAATCAGTCTAGATTAATCTCCAGGTGGGTCTTTGAGTATCTGCTAAATCTCATTATTTCATCACAGCATCATGTATGTAATATGTGGTATTGAGTGTTATTGTTGTTGTTGTTGGTGGTGGTGGTGTTGATGTTGTTCTGCAGTTGTGTCCAACTCTCTTTGACCCCATCTGGGGATTTCATGACAGAGATCCTCTAGTGGGTTTGCCATTTCCTTCTCTAGCTCATTTTACAGATGAAGAACTGAGGCAAATGGGATGAAATGACTTGTCCAGAGTCACACAGCTAGTTAGTGTCTGAGGCCAGATTTGAACTCATGAAGATGAGTCTTGCTGATTCCAAGCCTTGTGCTCTATCTAGTAGGTACTTAAAAATGCTTGTTAAATCAAAATGAATTAAATTTAACCCCACTTCTAGCATTTGCTAATTGTATGATAATGGGCAAGTCACCTATGCAATATAGGAGAGTTGGGGCTTCTTTCCTACCTACTATTCCTGATGCTGACAATGATCCAGCTGCCTGTCTATCCTGTGAAGCATCAGAGGCATCATAAGATTGTAAGCTCCTTGAGGGACAGCTAGGTAGAGCATTGGATAAAGCAATGGCCCTGGAGTCAGGAGGACCTGTGTTCAAATCTCACCTCAGCCCTAGCTTACTAGCTATGTGACCTTGGGCAAGTCACTTAACCCCAGTTTCCTTAAAGATCTGGGGCCATCTCTAGTCATCCTGATTTATATCCTGCCACTGGATCCAGATGGCTCTGGAGAAGAGAGTAAGCTTGATGACCTTGCACAGCCCTCCCTCACTTAAATCCAATTCATTCCAAGTCATGATATAACCCTGATGTTACGGTCCTCTTTGAGAACACAGGACAAATGACAACAAGAAGCTTCTTTCTCTACCTCTCTTACTTTATCTTCAAATCATGAGGGATTTTTAAAGGTTAAACTATTTACATTCCTACATAGGAAGATGATTCTTCTAACTCATAAGAACTTTCTCAGTTTTAGGGAAGCTGAAAGGAATAAATTTAGACAGAGGGCACAGGTAGGAATTGATTATGAAGGGATGATATCTGTAAAGCATTTATTGTTTGTTCATCTTTTTTGTGAAGCAGTCAGGGTTGTGGGGGATGCCCAGGGTCGAACAGTTGGGGAGTATCTTATGTCTGAGGTTGGATTTGGGCTCGGGTCCTCCTGGATCCAGGTCAGGTGCTTTGTCCACTGTGTCACCTAGCTGCCCCATGAGGACATCTTTAAAATAAAATTAAGGGGTGAGAGGATTGCACAGGGAGAAAGGGAAAGGGAGAGGTGGAATGGGGCAAAGTATCTCATATAAAAGAAGCAAGAAAAAGCTTATGGAGTGGAGGGGAAGATGGGGGAGGAGGGGGGAAGTGAATGAGCCTAACTCTCATCAGAATTGGCTCAAAAAAGGAATAACATACATACTCAAGTGGGTATGGTAATGTATCTTGTCCTGTGGGAGAGTGGGAGGGGAAATGGATAAGGGGGAGTGGCAAAGGAAGGTGAAGACTGGGGGGAGGGGCAGTTAGAAGCAAAATACTTTTGAAGAGGGATAGGGTAAAAGAAGATAGAAAATAGAGTAAGAAGCTTCTTGAGGGTAGGTGGTATCTTTTACCTCTTTTTGTATCTCCAGCACTTAGCACAGTACCTGGAATATAGTATTGATTGATTGATTTAGGACACTGTGAGCATCCATGATGTTGAATTGTTGCTTTAGAAGGCCTGTCATTGTTTTCCCTTTATGGGTAATGAAACACTTTGGAGTCTATCTGTACAGGAGGGGTTAGGCATCATGTACATCCCTACTAGTTGGCTCTAGAGTTGCTTTTTTCCAGGATCAGTTGGTTGTTTGCGTCTCCCTTTTAGTTATTCAGTAAATGAGGTCTATGAAAGCCCAAGAGAGACACTTGATTGAACTAGATTGTGTGTGTGTGTGTGTGTGTGTGTGTGTGTGTGTGTGTGTGTTTGGGGGTCTGGCCTTGGGAGTCAGAATAGTTCTATATGCCCTTTTCTGGAATCTCAGCATATGGGGTTTTGCAAGAACCTTAGACATCACCTAATTCAGCCTTCCACCTAATGAGAAATCAATCCCCTCCATGGAATCCAGCTTTTTTGAAATAGTGTGATATACTAGAAAGAGCTGAATAACCATGAGCCAGTCAACTAATTTCTCCTAGCATTGAATTCCTCTTCTGTAATATTAATATTAATAATATTTCCAATTACCCCCACCCCACCCCACCTCCACCCCTGCAAAGCTACTGTGAAGTGTCTTGTTAAATCCTAAACGCTCTAGGAATGTGCATAGTTGTTACCATACACCAGCCTGCATAAATAGCAGCCAGTATAGAGAGTGTAAGTTTTCAGAGGGCAGGGGATCAGGGAAGGCTTGCTTGGTAGAACACCTAGCACTGAATCATGAACATAAAAATCACAGGATTGGTGTTTCCAAGCTCCAGTTTTGCTATCAATGATACCCACATCTGCAGCTCCAAGAAAATTTCCTATTCTCTCTAGGGTTTTCTCTCATTTCCTTTGTCGTTTCAGAAAAAAAAATGTATCTCTGTGTTTCATGCTCTATGACTTTTCTGTTCCTGGGACCCCCAGGATCTTACCCTTCTTCCAGAGGAGAAGGATCCTGGGTCCTGTAGCAGATCTTTGTTCCCAGATCTTCCTCTCACTTCTAGGTTTTTGTGACCTTCATCTATTGTATTGTGTCATAAATATCAAAATGCCTCAGGATTTGGATAATTCAATTAAACTTTTCTTAAGTGTCTGCTACTGGGTGCCTAAGTGCCTACTACTATGGGCAGCTAGGGCCAGGCAGTACAGTGGATAGAGCACTGGGCTTGGAATCAGGAAGACTCATCTTCCTGAGTCACTTAACCCTGTTTGCCTCAGTTTCCTTATCTGTAAAATGAGCTACAAGAGGAAAGGGCAAACCACTTTGCCAAGAAAACCCCAAATGGGGTCCTAAAGAGTAGGATACAGATGAAATGACTCAACAACAACAAAACCTATGTGTCCATCATTGTGCTAGAGTCAGGGGATACAAATACAAAAACAAAATGATTCTTGCCCTCAAAGAGGTTATATTCTAATGGATGGAGTGGTTACAAGTCAATACCAATCAAATGAGATAATGAATCGTAAAGTGTTTTTGCAAACCTTCAAGGGCTATATAAATTTCAGCTGTTCCAAGTAAATACAGTCTAATGGGGAAGGGAGAGGTGGAGAGAAAGCAAAGACAATAAGTGGTATCAGAACCTGTTTTACAGAAGAGACAAACTAGGAAGTGACCTTTGAGGGAAGAACAGAGTGGAAAAGAGGAAGCCCAATGTCTTACAATCATTCTAGGATCACAGATCTAAAGATGGAAGGGACCTGAGAGGTCATGGAGTCCGGCTCCTTCTGTTTACTTATGAGAAAACAAAGGCCATGAGAGATTAAGATAGAAAGTATCATTGAAAATAAAACTAGAGTGTGGAAATGACACCAATCCTGTGATTCTCATGTTCATGATGCTCTTTCAAACAAGCCTACCCTGATGTCCTGCCCCCTGGAAGCTTAGACCCCTTACTGGATGTTTGTTACTGATGCAGTCAATTAGAGAAATAAGATGTGAACTCAGGTCTTCTGACTCCAAAACAAGAACTCTTTCCATTGTACCATGCTGCTTCTCATTGAGTGTTCACTGAGAGTTGGGGCTAGAGATGTCTCCCAGAGGCTCTAGGGATTCAGACTATCTTGAGTGACAACAATAGACAAGCCCTTTCAGTTTGGAAGGGTCTGTCTAGGTCTAACAAGCTTCCTGAGGCCATTCTATCCATCTCTTTGCCTCCAGATCTGTTTGTTCTTCCCATAGGGCTGTGATACTTTCTATCTTAATCTCTCATGGCCTTTGTTTTCTCATTCTTTCCTTTTTCCAAAGAGTTAGTGAGAGTAAGAGGGTAGAATCACTACCTCTCTTGGTTCCATCTGAGAGACAAAAGGACATTTGCTTCCCTTTCCTCTCACTTTTCCTCCCCAAATCAAAGTTCCACTATAATATAATCACTGTTCTTGCTGATAATAGCCATAGATGCATTAGCAGCTCTCCACTCAGTCAAAACAGCCTCTCCCCATCCCTCTCCCTCTTAAACACCTGCCTGTCAGCTTCCCTCTCAGATATTTGTCTTCAAGATTCATAACCCAAAAGAGGAGAAAATGGGGGGTGGGGTGAAGAGAGCCATAATTTATCTTAGTCCTCTGCTGCTCTCCAAACCAAATAAAGAAATACAAATAGTGTTTCCTTTCACCATCTGCAGGCTCTATCAGCTCCCTCTCTGAAGGGAGGAAAGTATAGAGAAAAGAAGAAAAGGAGAAGAGGAAGAAAAGGAGGAAGAGGTAGAGGAAGAAGTAATGGTGATGGTGATGGTGGACAGGAGAAAGACTTCCACATAGGTAGTAGGAGAAGGCAAATAAAACAAAAGAAAGCTAATGAAGGAGACTAGGAAGCAATAGAGAAGAAGAAATGGGAGTGTCAATGAGGTTAAAGTATACATAAAGAATGGGGATGTGGTCAATAATATTAAATGTTGTCCAGAAAGTCAAATCAAGTTAAGTGAACAAGCATTTCTGTGCTAAGCGTCATGCTTAAAAATAAATAAAACCAAGCAATCTCCCACCCCTCCCTGCCCCAACCCCCGTCCCGAAAGTAGTCCTTCATCTCAAGGATGAATCTAGGATGATAAAGACTGAGATGAAGCCATGGGACTTAGGAATTAAACAGTTAGCCTTGGAGAGGGCAATTTCTTTAGAATGGTAGAGGCAAAAACCTATTTGCAGTGACTGAAGAGTAGGCAATGAACAACTGATGGAAGCAAGTATAGACCTCTCCTTCTAGAAGTGAAAGGGAAGTGAAAGGGGGGAGGTTCAGGGGAAGAAATCTTCTTGTGGGGAGGTGTTTGTTTTCTTTTGTAATGTTTGCTTTGTTTAGCTTTTGATTTTTAGCTTGGGGAGACCTTAGCAGGTTTGTAGGCAGAGGAAAAGGAGCCATTAGAGGAAAGATTGAAGATAATAATAGCAATAGCAAGCATTTATATAGCACTTTAAAGCTGGCAAAGCACTTTACATACTTTAATACATTTGATCCTAGAGACAAACCCTGTGAGGTAGGTGTTATTATTATCCCTACTTTCCAGATTCCACATCCATGCTTTACAAGGCTCTTTCCCATACCAGTAGTGATCTCTCTTTTCACTTCTGCCTCCCCAAATTCCTAGCTTCATTCAAAGCTCAGTTCATGAGCTTTCACCTTCCCCTTGTGACCTCATTCCCCTTATTGTTAATACACTCTCTTTCCTTAAATTGTTTTGTATGTACTTATTTGTTTGGGGGCAGACTTTGTTTTGTTGTTGTTGTTTGTTTGTTTTTTTAGTGAAGAAATTGGAGTTAAGTGACTTGTCCAAGGTCACGCAGCTATTAAGTATCAAGTGTCTGAGGCCAGATTTGAACTCAGATCTTCTAGACTCCAGAGCGGGTGCTTTATCCACTGTTCTACCCAGATGTCCCCCCCTTTTAATTTCTTTCTCTGATTCCCCAATCTCCTCGCACAGAGCATTAATTAATGCTTAATTAATGCCTGGTGAAGTGTTTTATTTATTTTCATTTTTAATTTATAGAGTAAAACAAGAATTTCCATAACATAATATAATAAAAAAGTAATTGCATACAAAATTGCAAATCAAGTATGTACAACTTGCCATTGCTTTTAAATATATAATAAAGTTATCGTGTAAATGTCTTTTTTTTTCTTCCCTCCCCCTCTACCCTAGAGATGGGTACCATTAGACACAAATAGGTGCATGTATATATATATATATATGTGTATATATATATACATATATTTAAAATTATTCTATACATATTTCTATTTGTCAGTTCTTCTTTCTCTGGATGCTGATAGTGTCTTTCTTCATGTCCTTTATAGTTAATAAAACAGAATTAATGCCTGTTGAAGTGAATTAAATTGAATGGAGTGAGGCCTTGGAAAAACAGGGAAGGGGAAGGTCAGGAGTATGAGTGGAGGTATGGGGCAGGTGTGATCCTTTCATCGTCTTTCCCTAACTTTGGAGCAAAGAAGAACAAAGGTGAAGGTTCTGAGATTCTGAGGAATGAGATGAGGGACCTTGCAATAGCTGTCCTCAAACTGGTCCATAAAGTAGAAGGTGAGGCTCTCATGTGAGAAAGAGGGTACTTAGGGAACCTGAGTAATAATAGTAATAGTGATTATATAGCTAGCATTTAAATAGGTCTAATTATGTGCTAGACACTGTGCTAAGTACTTTACAATTATCCTCCCCTTGATCTTCACACCAACCCTGTAAGAAAGGTGCTTTATAGATGAGGAAAATAAGGCAAATAGATGTCCAATGACTTCCTCAGGGTCACACAGCTAGTCCATGTCTGACGCTCAATTTAAACTCAAGTCTTTCTGATTCTGGGCCTGGTACTCTATTCAACACAGGAGAAGGTCTGCAAGAGCCAGAGGCAGTGTGGGGGATTAGGGAGACTAATTAGAGTTCAGGTTTTCTAGCTCATAATTCACCTCCATCTTGCAAAGTGACAACAGCCTCTCAGGCAAGGAGAGAGCTGTTCTGTAGTTAAGCTCATTCCCAAGGCCAGGGTGTCCATTCTGAAAGCCCTTCTTCTTTCCCCCTCTCCTGATAAAAGGAAGGAGAAAACAAGTCAATTTGAATGTAACAAGGATACCAAGACATTTTTCAGTTCAGTAGAACCAAGAACAGCACTGGGCCCCTGAAGAAAGATACCATAGAGCTGGCAATGGGGCCCCTGTCTCACCCCTTGGTCCTGGCACATTCTATATGGCTGAGGTGAAGACAAGGCCCTGTATACCCTGCCTGACCTCTGAGTTTGCTTCCAAATCTGAAATTCCATTGTTTGCTCATTCTTTCTAGTTGTAGGAAGAAAACTACAGTGCCCTGATATAACCAAGAAGATTTGAATCTCCTCAACTCTTAGTTAGCCCATTTGTCAATGACAGTCACAGGCAGGGAGACTCCCTGAGGAGGACTTGGTGGGTTGAGGAAGGAGGAGAGTAATGAATAAGTTATACAGGCAGAGTCTCAGCGTAAGAAAGCTGAACAAGGGCTTGTGTGCCCAGAGCACAGGAAAGGGCTTAGTTGAGGGAATTTTTGCAGCTGGAGTCCTGGGGACCCTCCCAAGGTATGAAGAAAGTGAACAGTTCTTACTCATGAGCAGAGCAAGGTCTTCTGCAAGTGCAAAAGATGGGCCTACACACCTGGCAAACATGATCTTACTTCTTCAGACACCAAGAGACATGAAAGAGACAGTAAAAGCGAGATGAGCAAGAAAAGACAGATGATCTCAGAAGTTTCTTCCAGATCTATTCCCTGATCCTTTGAAAGTAACCCCAAGTGTAAAGGCCCGATGAGAAGCCAGTTGATTAGAAGGGACATGACAAAGGGAATGCATTAAAGAGACTGGGATGGAGATTCCCCAGAGTAATAAAATGGTTCCCTATTTTATAAACCCCATCAATTTTTTTTCCTCACAGACAAGCCCTGGTTTCAGCCTCTGTACCCCTCCCCCCTTCCCTGCTCCTTTCAGGTTTCAAGCTGCCATCACTCCTTCCCCTCCCCCCACCAGTGTTCTATGATTTCCTATAACTTTAGATCCCTTAAGGGGAAAGGCCACAAAGGTTTACTTTACTGGGTCTTTCCCAGTAACAGCACACCAGCCTCATAGGTCTTAGGTCTTGCATTACTACAGTAACAATTAAAAAAATAATCTACTGGCAGGACAAGGGAACATAAAATTGAGGGAGCAGGGGCAGGTGTGGAAACAGGTGAAAGGGTTAATAACCCCCAACCTGCTTTTAGTTTGTCTATAATTCTTGTGGTTTAATCCTGATCCTCAACATTAGCTTTGTTGTTGTTTGGTCATTTCAGTCACATCATGATCCCATTTGGGGCGTTCTTGGTGGAGATACTCAAGTGGTTTGCCATTTCCTTCTCCAGCTCATTTTACAGGTGAGGAACTAAGGCAAACAGGGTTAAGTGCCCTGTCCTAAGTCACACAGCTAGGAAGTGTCTGAGACCAGATTTGAACTCAGGAAGATGAGTGTTGCTGATTCCAAGCCCAGTGCTCTATACACTGTGCCATTTGCCTGCTCTCCTAAGCTTCTCCCCTGCCAAAGAGGCCAGTAGAGTTTAGGGGTATGGTATGTTTGGTCTGAGGGCCTGGATTTGGTTATTGACTATATATTTTCTATACTCTTGGGCAAGTAATTTGACCTCTTTCCTCCCCTATAAGGGGCTCTTCTAGATAACTTCTAAGGGCCCTTTTAGCTTTAACTTTATGAAATCGTATGAAACTACAATTGTTCTGCCTCAAGTGGGCCTTGAGAGTAAGTTGCTTCTATTTCCATAGTTATAGACCTGGCTGCCCAGGACTACAGTTTGATGTCTTTAGGAATCTTCTTCTTTTGTCCTCATTATCACATGATGGGGCCTTGGGTCTAATTTAGGGATTTCTACCTGTTTTCTCACTTTATAATAGCTTTTACTCTCTGGATAAGATGTAGGTAAGTCTACCTTCATCTCCCAAACTCCCAGAAAGGATCCTTCTCCTTGTGGTCCCTGGGTTTTAGACTTCCCTCATTATATCAAAAAGTTTCCATATTGCTATCCATTCAGAACCTTCCCACTACATCTCATATCCATTATGGCTGGTCCCCTAAGTAGGTTCTATAAGGTAGATCTTTCAACTTGCAATATACTAGCCATATCTTTTATCTAAGCCATGTGGTTTACAACTGACCATTATGCTCAAGGTATTTCACCCTGAGTTGGGCCTCCTTGCTCCATCGACACTTTTCTCAGAGTTTCTCTCTTTGATCTTCATATAGACCTGACTGAGCTCTCTACTTACCTTGGGTCAAGCTAAGTTATCAGACTCATTTGAGCACCAGTAGAGACCAAATACCTTGCCTTTTGTCCTCAGTCAGACAACCAATCACTTCTCTACCTCAGGATTACAAGGCATCGATCCTGCTTAGATCTCTTCCCCAAAGGGAAGATTCTCTCTGGATCCAGAATAGAAAAATTTGGGTTAAAATTCGAGTTCTACAGCTTACTACCTGAGAAACTTTGGATAAGTCTCTCTGGACCTCAGTTTCCTACTCTATAAAATGGGGGTGATAATACTTACATTATCTGCCCAATGAGCTGTTGTTAAGAAAGTATTTTGTAATCCATTAAGTACCATATAGATTTGTGAGGCATCATGGTAAAGTAGATAAAGATTGGGACTTGGAGCCAAGTAAATCTGGGTTCAAACCTGCCTCTGACACAAAATAGCCACGTGTGACCCTGGACTAATCACAATCTCTGAGTTCTCTGGGCAACTCTTTTTAAGATTATATATTGTCAGGGGCAGCTAGGTGGTGCAGTGGATAGAGCACTGGCTCTGGAGTCAGGAGTACCTGAGTTCAAATCCGGCCTCAGACACTTGACACTAGCTGTGTGACCCTGGGCAAGTCACTTAACTCCAATTGCCTCACCCCCCAAAAATCAAATAAGATCATATATTGTCAATCTGAATTAGTAATGGTTATTTCCTCACCAGAGAGTTCCCTATGCTAACAAAACCATGAGTCCAGTCTCTATCCCTATTATTAGGGGGTAGGGATATGAAACAACCACTTATTAAACACCTTGTGTATTCCAGGCACTGTGCTAAGCACTTTACAAAATGTCATCCTCACAACAGCCCTAGGAGTTAGGAACTATTATTAAGAGGAAACTAAGGCAGACAGAAATTAAGTAACTTGCTCAGGGTCACATAGGTAGGAAGTATCTGAGGCTAGATTTGAATTCATATGCTCCTAACTCAAGGTCCAGCATTCTATCTGCTATGCCACTTAGCTGTCTCCATTATTAGTATTATTATTAATTATGAATGAGAATGAATGGGTGTATAAATATCAATGTATTTTCTTATTTACTATTTTGTCTATGTAGGTGGTATCTTCACTAATGCAGACCACAAACATTCTACACCTAAGTAAACACTGACATTAAGAAAAATCTTCCATAGACCTGGCTGACCAGCTAGCTCCTTAGAGGGCCTATAGCTTCAGGGATACTGTGCCTATAGTTGTGGCCCATGATGGTAGAGGAGGAATAACCTGATAAATATTTTCTCCTATGGGTGTTCACAGTAGATATGTGCCCAAAGGAGCAGCATCACAAATCTATCCCCAAAGTCAGATTGTCTGGGAGCACCCAATTTATCTCCTTACCATAGACCCTAATTCACTTCCCTACCATTGACATAGGATAGATGGGGGCTGGACCTGTGATTTCACTGGTATAGGGAACTTTTGGTGAGGAAATTTTCTCTACCAATTCATGTCAATATCTTCCGTGCAATATATAGTCTTAGAGAGTAGCCTAGAGTGCTAAAGGATTAAGTGGCTCACAACCAGGCTCACATAGCCATTATGTTTCAGAGGTAAAACTTGAACCCAGGACTTCTTGGCTCTGAGACTAGCTCTCTGTCAACTATCATCCTGGTGCTTCTCAAGGACATAGAGGGTAATAAAGGGAGAAAAGTGATTTATCCTCATGACTGAAGCCTAAAGAATCCCCTTTAAAATCCTTGGGCAAAAATAGTAGAAGTGACCACCAGCAAATGCAGGGACTTTTCTAATAGGGCCCTTCTGGTTCTTCACACAGTGACTAAGGGAGAAGTAGGTCTCTTTAAGGACTGAATCTCTACTTGTGAGCCATGAATCAGATTGGAAAAGCTAGGTATAAGGCCTCAATTTCTGATGACTTTGATCATGACCTGTCAAGATCAATATCTACTAGTTATTAAAGCTCCCTTGGGTCACATCCTAGCTTGTGTGTCTGCAAACCAGCCAGACAATCCAGGTTGAATGAATGTTCCATCAACCACCAGGTATATTCGGGTTCTAATAGGTAAGTGAATACTTCTTGTTTTCTCCACCTCTATCAGCAGAGAGGGACCCAACTAAATAATTTTTATCATGCACCTTGTGTGATGCCCTTGTGGTTTGTCGGAGAGTCATGAACACCATTCCTAAGGACCTACTTGTGGTGTCTCACCTTTACATTGTATTCATCTATTTCCAGAACCCTGTCCACAATGGTCCTGGAATGGTTCAGGTCAACTCCTAAGACTTATACCAACAAATATCACTGGTGACATCTGCCAAGTTGGAGAAGTGTCAATTGAAGGAAGAGATGGAATTCTTGGGATATATAACAAATCAAATGGGCCTATTTGTGGGTCCATTTAAGGAAAAGATGGGATCCATGTAAAGACAAAAAAAAAACCTTGCAGTAGTTCATGGCTATTCCCACATATAGTCACTTCTCCCTAGATTTTTTTTTTTGCTCTGATAGTGCTATCCTGACCACAGATGTGCTAAACCAAGCTAAGATATTCCATCAGACTCTGGAAGCACAGAGTGCATTCAATGACATTAAGCACTGTGCTATCTTAGGCCCCATCTTAATCTATCAAGGTTCTGATAAAAATTTCAACACAGAAGCCAATATATCCAGTGTCCCAGTGGGGGATCTCCTGTCATAAGCCATGTTGCCTTCCCAGCACCACAACCCTGTGTGTACTTCTGCAAATTAGCCATGGTTGAGAACTAGACTATTAGGGAGAAAGAACTACTCATGATTCATGATAACATCTTGAGACAGCTTAGCTTTTGATCATCATGCACACAGACCATAACAACCTTGAGAAGCTTCAGACCTCTTATCTGAACTGTTGCCAAAGCCTCCTACTTGGTCTCCCCAGCTCACATCTCTCTCTGCTCCAGTTCATTCACCACAATTCTGACAAAGTGATATTCCCAAAGAACAGGGCTGACTGTGTCATTTCCCAGCTTCAAACAGCTCTGGTGGCTCCTTAAGGACTTTCCTGTTTGGCATTTACAGCCCTTCACAGACTGACTGTCTTATCCCTTTCCAGGCTTATATTTGGGTTTTTGTTTGTCTGTTTTGTTTTGTTTGCAGGGCAGTGAGGGTTAAGTGATTTGCTCAAGGTCACACAGCTAGTAAATGTCAAGTGTCTGAGGTTGGATTTGAACGCAGGTCCTCCTGAATCCAGGGCCAGTGCTTTATCCACCTAGCTGTTCCTCCAGGCTTATGTTAAACTCCTTAGTCCTCCATGGGGCCATCCAAGTTTTTCTTGCTGTTCCTCATGCACAACATTCCATCCCCATATCTATGCCTTTGTATCATCTCACCTCCATACTTTGAATACACTTCCCCTTCATCTTTATCTGTTAGAGTCTCTAGCTTCCTTAAAGGCAAAATTCAAGTGCCACCTCCCACCAGAGGGCTCCCCAAGCTGTTACTACCCTACCAATGCCCACCTGGAATGACTTCATATTTATTTATTCATTTCATATTTTGTATTCATTTTTATGTGTGCATGCTGTATCATCCCAGTAGAATGGAAATTCCTTGAGGGCAGGAGCCCCCCCCCTCTCTTTTGTCTTTGTGTCCCCAGCACTTAGCATAGTGTCTGGTACATGGTAAGCTTGATGATTGTTTGATCATCAGTATCATATCCAATGGGCAACTTTTTTGGACAGGTGTAACTAATCATTGCTTACAATCCAGGATGCTCAAAGAAGAGGGAGCTCTGATGTTCTGAGGTGGTTATGTGTCATATCAGCCACCTTGACAAGCCCCTTCTATATAGGCCATACATTTTGCATGTGCCCAGCCTCAGTGAAAAAGGTGTACCAGATCTGATCCATGGGCAGCATGGAAGTCTCACTAGTCTGTTCAGGATGACATAAATCCCCCTCCTGAAAGGAAGGTGGTCTTTCATGGTGTGAGATTTAAAATTGGATACAAGAGCATTAAACTCCCCTTTAACCTTTCCCTTATATATCTCCCAGACCAGTAAGTGAAAGAAGCCTCTGAACTTTAGTTAGAGCTTTTATTGTTTGGGAATTAATTAGCCAACAAAACAAGGTGATGTTGATTAGAGAGATTGGAAAGTAGAAATACAAATAAATAGTCTTAGATCTAAGCTTAGTCTATATTCCCTATAGAACTCACCAAAAATCCCAAAGCCACCTCTGAGGCTGAGAACAGCCTCAAGCACGTGCTATTACGGAGGACCAGGCCAATCACCAAGAACCACATTGTCGAACCTGAGTCAGCATCTGTGTGCCGAGCAAGCCAGGGAGCGAGCAAAAAAGAGGCCAACTTCCATTTTCTCCTTGCTTTTAAGCTCGCACCCCGGAAGTGGAGTGCTTAGCAGACAGAAGTGGAGTGCTTAGTAGATGGCGGTTCGTCTCGGTCTCTTCCCCGAAAGGGTGGTCCTTCAAAAACTGGCGTCCTTCAGTTATCCTAACCAACTGTTAAAAGCTTTCACTTTTTACCACAAAGCTTCAACACTTCTGCATGTACTTGTCCATATATGGTCTTCCTAACTCCACTTTATCCAAACACTTGATAGATGATACTCTACCTCCGCCACAAAGTCTGGTAATTGGCCATTCGTGCTTGCTTTATAACCTTAAATGCCTTTATAATGTTTGGTAAAGAGACTTTTATTTATGTAACAACATCTGACAACACGTCCAGTTCTCAGACCAAGGCACTTCCCTTGTCACAGGGAAGCTGAAATGCATAATGCCAACTTGATTGACTATCCTTTGCCCCAGGTTTGTTGTGGTACTAGAATTCTTCATAGTGTTCTCCACATCCATGGCATTACAGTGATTGTGGACTCTGATCAAGAGGACTTATTCTTCTCCTATGAAGGACCATTTTTTTTTCCCCTACTGCCCACCTGTGCCTGAAAAAAATTTCCTGATTCTGTGGTCTCCTCTCCAATATCTCACAAAGGATTTGGCTTCCAGCCTCGTCATTCAACAGAAACTGTTTCCTCCAAAATTAACAATGATCTCCTAATTGCCAAATAGGATATTTTCTCATCTCTCATCCTTCTTGATCTCTCTGCAGCATCTGACTCCAGTGATACTTGCTAGATACTTTCTACTCTCTGCATTTTCATGGCACTTCTCTCTCTTGGTTCTCTTCCTACCTGTCTGCGCCTTCTCAGTCCCCCTAGCTAGGTCATCACCCATAGCATGCCCCCTAATTTTAGGCATATCCCAAGGTTCATTCAAAGTGAAGTGAGCAGAACCAGGAGAATACTGTACATAATAATGGCAACAGTCTAAGGATGATCATCTGGGAAAGACTTTGGGATTCTGATCAAAACAATGATCCACCACAATTCCAAAGGACCCATGATGAAAAACGCTATCTACCTCCAGAGAGAGAGAACTGCTGAACTTTGAGTACAGACTCAAGCACATTTTTTTTAAAAAAAACTTTATTTTTCTTGTTTTTTTTTTGCATGTGTTTTCTTTTGCAACATGGCTAATAAGGAAACATGTTTTCATGACTTCCCATATTTAATTGATATATTGCTTACCTTTTCAAGTGGTGGGGGAGAGGAACAAGGGAGAGAGAGAATTTGTACCTCAAAATGTTAATATATGAATGTTAAAAATTACATATAATTGAAAAATATTTAATGAAACAGATGAAAATATATTTACCAAATTAACCACAGGCATTGAGAATCTAGTTATATTTAGTGGTAATGCATTGGAAGAAGACACTGGGTTGCTATATTTCAGGAGAGACAGAAACTAGAAGAGGAAGAAGGAAAGGGAGTGAGAGAGATAGAGTGCTAGAGAGAATAGAGGAAGAAAGAAAGAAAGAAAGAAAGAAAGAAAGAAAGAAAGAAAGAAAGAAAGAAAGAAAGAAAGAAAGGAAGGAAGGAAGGAAGGAAGGAAGGAAGGAAGGAAGGAAGGAAGGAAGGAAGGAAGGAAGGAAGGAAGGAAGGAAGGAAGGAAGGAAGGAAGGAAGGAAGGAAGGAAGAAAAAAGAAAGAAAGGAAGGAAGGAAAAGAAAGAAAGAGGGCAAGTTACTAAATCCTGGGGCAGCTAGGTGGGACAGCTAGGTGGAGCAGTGGATAAAGCACTGGCCTTGGATTCAGGAGGACCTGGGTTCAAATACATCCTCGGACACTTGACTCTTACTAGTTGTGCGACCCTGGGCAAGTCACTTAGCCCTCATTGCCTTGGGGGGAAAAAGTTACTAAATCCTGATTTCCTCCCCTCCAAAAGTTAAAAAGAAAGGAAAAGAAAAAGAAAGAAAGAAAAGAGGGAAGGAAGGAAGGAAAAATTTGAAGCAGTAGTAATTTTGCCTGCAATTTGCTAGCTGGAGGCTTAAAGCTGAAAAAAAAAATAGAATTATTGATTCATTGTCACAACTTCACAAGCCAGAGAGAGAATATTTTTACTGTATCCCTTCAGAGATTCTGTCAGCAGTGGCTGTGTGGCTGTGACTTCCTGGGATAATACAGGAAAGAGACCTCCACCACTTTTTCCCCAACCTTAGTCCAGGAGTAAAGGCCCTCCAAAAGTTAAGACTGTGGAGACAGTCACATCCAAAAGAAGTAACCTGGCCTCTTTGTCTCTGTCTGTCTCAGCAGTCCAGTATCTGTACAGTTCCTGACCCAAACAGAAGAAGGGTCAGAAAAACATACAGACAGATAGACAGATAAGCTTCTGTCTTCAGATTATTCACACTTTCTTGAAATCCAGAAATAATATTTAAAATTAGACTCTGCTTAAAGACAGCCTGAGCTCAGGGAATGTGTTGAATGTCACCTCAGTAATTGTCCCTGAGGATGTGAAGGGTGTGATGTACCTAAGAGAAAAACAATTTGCAAAGCTGGAAATAAACAACTTCTTTTGCAGCTCTTTCATTTGTCTCTTCTGCCCCTTTGGTGGCTCATTCCCACATCTAAGGGCCTTTTATTTTCATACTCTTTTTTCCCCAGACGGGTAAGGGCATCTCTTCCTCTAATTAACCATGTGTAACTTTGGGCAAGTCACTTAACCTCTCCACATCCCAGTTTCCTCATCTGTTCAATTGCAAAATAAGGTTAAAAACTAATAGATCTCCCAAATTTCAATTCTAAAATGGTGGGATTCTGTTGTGATTATCTTTTTTGTCTTAGATCCTGGGGACAGGGTGATGGTGGAGATGAGCTGGAGTTCTGGCATTCTGATATTTAATGGAGTCACTATGAGGGTGAAAGTCAGGGGGAGAAGCAAGAGATCTCATAGTCCACGCAGAAATGACAGACTACAGCAAGAGAGAGAGACAGACAGAGACAGAGACAGAGACACAGAGAGAGAGAGAGAGAGAGAGAGACAGAGATACAGAGACAGAGACAGACAGAGCAGAGACAGACAGAGACAGAGAGAGAGGCTGAGAGACAGAGATGGACAGAAAGACAGAGAGATACACACACAGAGACAGAGAGAGAAAGAAACAGACACAAAGAGGACAGACAAATAGAGACAGAGAGACAGAGAGGGAAAGAGACAGAGAAACAGAGACAGAGACAGAGACATACAGAGACAGACAGAAATAAGATGATAAATAGAATGGAGAGAGTATGTTCTGTCCTGGCCATAGTTTCCATATTGAGCCTATAGTGGTAAGACTGTGCCTAGGACCAGAAGCAGGTCAATAAGACTAATGCTGAAGTCAAGGAAACTATCAATGTGGACAAGGAAGGGTAGGAGTAACACCTGAAGAAAAGTGTCCTGAAAATCTTTCCCTACCAGTGACTGCCCTTGAGTCCACTTTCTCTTGATATAAGGAGGAGCCCAGCCATGCCAAATTATGAACTGCCCTGACTTGATTGTTAATCCCCGGGCAACCATGAATGGAAAAGCTGAGGGGGACTCAATCTATGAGTGGGAAAGCTTCTCAGACATTTGCTACTTCAACATTTGTAACTCTTGCTTGCTTACTCCTGATGGAAAATAGTCTGAGCATCTGGAACTGAGTTTTTCCTTAGACTCCTGGGTTTGAGACATACATGGAGACCGAGGATCTCCTGGATCTAGAAGAGATGGTACACATTGCTGCACCATAGTTGTTTTCACAATTTTGTTGATTCTATGATTTCATATAGTAAGTGATACTTCTGTAATTAATCCATCTTACATGATTAGGATTCATTTAAATAGAGCTTCTGAGAGGAGGATATTCCCCAGTGAAAGAGAACTTATGGGAAAGCTAAGATTCTGATTGGGCAAATCTGCACTAACCCTCCCCCTCTTCCCCTGCTTAGGTTAACAGTTGAGCAGCCACCACCCAAAAAAAACCCCAACAAAACACGAAAGTGTTAAGGGACAAAGTTGCCAGTTCCCTGGGAACCATAGAGTGTTTGGCATTTCCCCAGAGTTTTCTCTGGTGTGAGCGGAGCACACAACTGCGAGGGGGAGCATGGGCTTCCCCTGCACCTGGTTCTAATTATGAATAGCATCAGGCTAATGACAGCATTGTCTTCTGATTGTTAAACTATAATGAGGAAATGGGGAATTTTTGGTGTCCAAAAATTGTAACCAATCTCTACCTACCCTTTAACACCACTCAATCTTCATTCTGTTGTTTTCATTCTGTAGAAATCACCTGCAAAATCTATAGGCAGAACATACTGGACTAGGGGTTCAGGAACCTGGGTTTTAGTATCAGCTCTGCCAATAATTTGCTATTCACCTTTAGGCAAATCACTTCCCATCACTGGTTTTCAGTTTCCTCATTTGTAAAATGAATGAACAAGGCAACCAACATCCATGATTCCAGTGGACTGCCTATGACTTCTGCTCCCACCTCCTGACAGAGAAGTGATGGATTGAAGATGCAGAACAAGACATTCATATTTGGATGTGGATAATTTGGGAATTTGTTTTGCCTAACTGCACATATTTGTTAAAAGGGCCTTGCTTTTTCTTTTAAATGAAGGTGGGAGAGAGAGGAAGTAAATGTTTCTTAATTGACAAATAAAATTTAAAAATAAATAAATTGAGTGAGTTGGACAGAATGGTTTCCAAGATCCCCTTCAGCTCTAATGCACTACAGTTTTTCATATGAAAATGGGAGGCCTCCCATTTAAAGTGCTTGCACATGTTGGAGCATAAGGCCGGGGTCCTTGGGTCCCTCTAGCTTCTCTGTGAGGAGAAACATGAACAGTGGTGGTAGGTGACAGGGCTATTTCCTAAAACCATCCGGCATCCCAGAGCCAGTGACCAACAGGGAAATGCTGATGTTTACTTTCTCCCTCATCTTCTCCTTCCCCTCAACATAAACAGATTGTTTTCAATGTTGTAGTGACAGGACCTCCAGCTCCTCACTGTTGAATTTTAGTAGTTGATAAAGTGACAAGAAGATTATGCTATATTCTCCCAAAAAGACCCCTGGGGAGGATGCTGAGTGGAATGATTGAGTGTAGTGCTACTTGAGGAAATGACAGTGGAGAAAAATGCGGGGAGGGGTAAAAGGGGGAGACCCAGGAAGGAGAATTTGGATGGATTGGTAGCTCTGGTTCAGAGAGACCTTTCCTTCCTAGTCAGACTTTGCCTGATACACAGGCTGTCACTACCATCAGCAACCCAGCAATCATCCTTCTTTGGTGGAGAAGTGATGGTGGAACAGTAGATCTTCAAAGAGATTCTTAAACTTTGAGGCCATTGGAACTGGGCACTAGGGTACTGACAACATGGCTCAAATGGCTTCTCTTCAGGAGAAATAAGAATTTAGGATCAATCATCATAGATATGGGGCAGCTAGGTGAAACAATGGAACACTGGGCTTGGAATCAGCAAGACATCTTCCCGAGTTCAAATTTAACCTCAGACACTTATTAGCTGTGTGACCCTGGGCAAGTCAGTTAACCATGTCTGTCTCTGTTTCCTCATTTGTAAAATGAGTTGGAGAAGGAAATGGCAAACCACTCCAGTATCTCTGCCAGGAAAACCCCAAATAGAGTCACAAAGAGTTGGACACAACTTAAACAACTGTGCAACAAGATCATAGATACAGATCTGAAAGGCCCTTAGATGCTACCCAGTCCAACCCTCTCATTTTATAGATAAGGAAGCTGAGGCCTACCAAGTTTAAGTGACTTGGAAAAGATCACACAGATAAGTAATCTAACTGCTTCCTTTTAGATACAGTTGAGAAAATTGATGCCCAGGAAGATAATGACTTGTTCAATGTCACTCAGCTACTGAACACTAGAGTAAAGATTCAAATCCAGACCCCTCTGCTTCCAATTTTAATGCCTTTTACTCTGTCCCATGCCACCTCCTTAGAGGTGTTTGAGTAGAGGGAATAATAATAAAAAACTATATGGGGGCAGCTGGGTGACTCAGTGAATAAAGCACCGGCCCTGGATTCAGGAGGACCTGAGTTCAGGTCTGGCCTCAGACACTTGACACTGACTGTGTGACCCTGGACAGGTCATTTAACCCCCATTGCCTTGCAAGAGAGAGAGAGAGAGAGAGAGAGAGAGAGAGAGAGAGAGAGAGAGAGAGAGAGAGAGAGAGAAGAAAATGGTGTAAAGAGGATTAAGTCACTTGCCATGGGCACATGGCTAATAAGTGTCCTGAGGCCAGATTTGAATTTAGGAAGATGAATTGTTTGTGTTTTTTGTTTTGTTTTTTTACCTCCAGGCTCAGCAGTTTAAACCCTGTGTCACCAGCTGCCATATATTTTATATATACCTAGTTAGTTACATGTCTCCCCAATCATAATACACACACAAACATACACACACACATTGCAAGCTCTTCCCATTAACTTGTAAGGTCCTTGAGGGCAGGATTATCTTTTGCCTGTTTTTGTTTCCCCAGTGTTTAGCACAATTTCTGGCATTTAGTAGGTGCTTAATAAATGTATATTGACTGATTGATTAGAATAGAGCTTCTTAAGGGTGGGGACTTTCTTCTGTCTTTCCTAAAAAATATCCCCAACACTAGCACATTGCCTGACACACCAGTAAGCCACTTAATTAATGCTTTTTGATTGGATTGAGACAGGCAGTCCAATATTATCCTGTCAGGTGTGAAATAATCATAAGAAAGAACAACATATTTATATAGCTTTTTAATGTTGCAAGGCAAATGTCTGAGGCCAGATTTGAACTCAGGAAGATGAGTTTTCCAGGCTACAGGCCCAGACATCTATGCACTCTAGATAGCAAGGCTAGGAGATAATATTTGAATTCAGGTGTCCTGCCAGACTCCAGCATCCTTTCTTCTGTACTAGGCTTGCCTCTCTTCTGGACCCTGTTGGCCTGGAAGGATTAATGCATCTACCCAACATAAGCCTCAGTTTCTCTAGAATAGGGCTTCTTAAACTTTTTTCCATTCACAATCCTTTTCGTCCTAGAAATTTTTACATGACCCAGGGTACATAGGTATATAAAATAGGTATTCATAGCCTTTTACTGTCACTGAATTTTTCGCAATCCCCACATTCAGTTACGTGATCCCACATGGGGTCACGGTTGACAGTTTGAGAAGCTTTACTCTAGAACTCCTTGCTCATCAGCTCAATCCAGCTGGGAAAAGAATTGTAAAAGGGACAGAAATCATAGCCCATTCAGAATTGGCTGGTCGAGTGGAAATCATGTTCTGAGGGGCCAGGAATGTGAGCAGGAGACACAATTTGGCTTCTTCAAATGAGGATGGAGCAATGGAAGACAAATAGTAAAGCCTCCTCAGAAGCAGGGACTGGTTGATAAAAGTTGCACTGAAGTTATTCCCTTCATCCAATGGGAGGTGATTGACAGTAGCATTAAGGCATTGGGGACCATGTTCTTACTGGTGGGTAAGAGAAGCTTAAAGGAATAGGGAGCTAAGGAGCAGGTATAAAATATAGCACATGTCTAGTGCTGAGAAAGATATTAGGGTTCAATCCCCTCCTTTTACAGATGAGGAAATTGAAACCAAGAAAGATTGTGACTTTCCTAAGGTTCCATAGGAAGCAAGGATCAGAGCCAAGTTTGAACCCCAGGCTTTTGACACTATTGTAATACTCTTCTCATTGTGCCATGCTGTCTCCCTATTAAATGTATAGCCCCATGGCTAGGCAGGTTTTATTCTTCTTTGCTGAGTGCAAAAAAGGAAAGGAGAAAGGCCTTTTCTCTGAAACTTGTATGGATTACAGAATCTTCTGCTCCTAAATTTCACTTCAATGATAAGCAAAATTTGGACCCTTCTAGATGGAATGGAGAAGAAAAATAACATTTTCTAACCCTTAGAATCATCTGAAAGTTCAATGGGATGGCATAATTGGAAAGCAGTGTCTTCCCCCTTGCTGGAAGTCTTCAAGGAAAGACTGGATGACCACTTGTCAGGTACCAATCAAAAAGCATTTATTAAACACCTACTATGTGCCAAGGACTTTGTTATATCCTGGGGTCTCTAGATGTACAGTATCTGGCACATAGTATCTTCTTAGTATTTATTATTTAATATGTATTAGATTAGATTAGATTGGGAAATAAGTACAAAGAATGAAACAATCCCTAATCACAAGGGGCTTACATTCTAAGGGGGAAGACAAGTAAATACAAATGTGTGTGTGTGTGTGTGTGTGTTTAGTTTGACTACAAAGGGAATAAGTACAAGCATATAAAGGGTAGTTAAATATAAGATAGGTTGGAAGGGAGAATGCTAGCAGTTGAAGGGGATCAGGAGAAGTTCTATCCAGAAGGTTGTGTTTGAGCTATTTCATAAAGGAAGAGAAAGATTCGATGAAGTAAGGAGTGTTTTCAAGGCATGAGGAACAGCTGGTGCAAAGGCAAAGAGATATGAGATGATGTATTATGTTTGAAGAACAGACAGAAGGCCAATTTGGCTGGATCACAGAGCGCAGGAAGGGGAATTCAGTTCAATGAAGTTGGACAGATAGGTTGGGGTCGGGTTGAGGAGGGCTTTAAAAGCTAAACAGAGAAGTTCCTATTTTATCTGAGACAAGGAAGCCAGTGGAGTCGGTGTGTTAAGAGACATATGGGAATATCTGTGCTTAAAGAAAATTCTTCTGGTAGTAGTGTGTAGGATGGAATGGAATGGGGAGAGATGAGGCAAGGAGACCTATTAGAAAGCTAATGTGATAATCTAGGCAAAGGGTGATTAAGGCTTGAACTGGAGTGATAGCTATATGAATGGAGTGATGGTGTCTGATGTGAAAAATATCATGAAATGGCAAGATTTGGTGATTGATTGGACATGTGGGGTGAGGGAGAGTGAGGAACTGATGATAATGTTGAGGTTACAAACTTGGGTTACTGGGAGGATGGTGGAACCTGCAATAGAAGTAGGGACATTTTGAAGAGAAGAGTGTTTGGGAGAAAGATGAGTTCAGTTGTGAATATGCTGAGTTTAAGATGTCTTCAGGACATCCAGTTTGAAATGTCTAAGAGGTGATCTGGGATTTAAACTCAGTGAGAAAGACTGAGGCTGAATACATAAGTATCTGGAAATAATCTCCATAGAAATAATAATTAAACTCTTGGAAACTTACCAGGTTACCAAGAAAAAAAAAGTGTAGAGAAAAAAGAGAAGAGAGTCAAGGAGAGAACCATGGGAGATACCCACAGTTCTGGGAAATTATATGGGGAATAAACTAGCAAAGGGGAGGTAATCTGGAAATAAAACTTTCACAAAATCCCAGAGAGGAGAGGAGAGAATATCTATTAGGAGAGAGTGGTCATTGGTACTAAGTGTTACAGATAGGTTGAGGAAGGTTAGGACTGAGAAAATGACTATGCGAGATTTGACAATTAAGAGATTATTGGTCATTTTGGAGAGAACTGTTTCAGCTGAATGATGAAACTGGAACCAGATTACAAGGGGTTAAGGAGTAAGAATAAAATGCAGGCAATGTGCATAGACAGCTTTTTAAAGGACTTTGGCTGAGAAAGGAAGAAGAGATAGATGATAACTTGAGGAAATGGTAGAGTCTCATGAAGTTCTTTGATTTTACTCTAAGATGGAGGAGATGGGCATGTTTGAAGCTAGTAGAGAAGGAGCCAATTGATAGGGAAAGGTTGAACACTTTGATTGGTGGTTGTCATTTGTTCTCAAAGAAGACTGAGTTGACATCACTATGTTAGAGTCAAGTTACAAATTCCAACTGTGGCTGATCAGACCAACATGGGCTCAGAATGTTCTACCACAGGTTGGGCACAAATAGGCCATGTGAACATTTGGGGTGAATTCTCTAAATTTGCACACCTCATGTTTCTTGTGATCTGCTGTAATTCTGCTTTGCAAGAAGATTTTGAAGATTTTAGAAGGTGGCGAGAGAACTGGAAATGTAGTCTGTTGGAGAAGATGGAGGGAATGGGATCAAATACACATGGGGAGGTGTTGGCCATGGAAAAGAGAAAGACTACTTCTTTGCCAGAAACTGGGGGGAGGGGGGGAGAAAGAGTTGAAGATGATTTCAAGGGATTTTGAGATGAAGAAAAAGGGAGAGGAATTTCATGGCAAATGACCTCAATTTTTTTGAAAAAATGAGAGAAGGATCTTAGGAGGGGTAGAGAGATGTAGGAGATTTTGAGAAAGGAAGAATGTGGAATAGCTTTTGTAGGGAGTGAGATAGGGAATCAATTAGGAAGGAATAAAAAGACAACCTGGCTACAGTGAAGAGCCAGGTGAGGTTGGGTAGAAATGAATTTGCAATGTACTCAGGAGGCACCATTGTAGGACTTCCTCCAGCTGCATTCAGTGGCTGTTGAGTAACTGCAGATGGGGTGGATGATGGGACTAATCTAGAGCTGAAGCGTGGCAAGAGAAGAGTAGCAGTAGTCTGACACTGGGGTGTAAAGGGCATTCTTCAGGCAAGGCTCAGAATAAATGACTACCAAGGTCCCTTCTAACTCTGAGACTTTGTGATGTTGTCATCTTGATCGCCAGTGTTTCTTCAGGTGCAATTGTTGTTATTGACACACTTGGAGATCTGATCTTTGTCTCAAGGTGCTTTGACTCTCTTCCCTCTGAAGTAAGGGCAGGCTTTCCTTCTGAACCATAGCACCTACATACAGCTTCATACAGCTCATCTGTTACAACTTGTGTCGGCTCTATGCACTACCAGGGCCTTCTTCACTTTAAGGCATGGATGGGGCATCATCTAAGATGCCTTAGAACAAGGGTTATTAACCTCTTGCTTGCTCCTGTATTCATTTAGTGGTCCAGTGAAGCCTATAGAGTCTTTCTTAGAATAATATTTCAATGCATAAAATAAAATAGCATAACACATTATTACAAAGGAAACCATTTATATTGACTCAGTTATTAAAATATTAAAAGTTCCAAGTTCGGGGCGGCTAGGTGGCGCAGTGGATAGAGCACCGGCCCTGGAGTCAGGAGTACCTGACTTCAAATCCGGCCGCAGACACTTAACACTTACTGGCTGTGTGACCCTGGGCAAGTCACTTAACCCCAATTGCCTCACTTAAAAAGAAAAAAAAAGTTCCAAGTTCATGGACCATCCTAAAATCTAACTATGGACCTCTGTCCAAAGACCCTAAATTAAGAAACCCAGTGTTAGGAGAAATTGAGAAAGGAGAGGAGGGGGAGGGAGGTGAGGGGAGAGGAGGGAAGAGGAGAGGAGAGGAGAAGAGAGGAGAGGAGAGGAGAGGATAGTGGACAACAGACCAATCCCTAGGTTGGACTCTAAGCATGGGTGGAACCTGTAGGACTTTGTACATTTCACCCAATATTCCCCCCATGCTAGAGGAGCCGGAAGGGAGGAGGAAGGAGTCATGAAAATCCTGAGCTGACTAAACTAAGCAGGATTATTGTATCCTAATAAATCCAGCATCAGGCAGGTTTATGAGCCTCTCAGAACTTGCAGGAACAATATCATTTAGAAAACATTTATGCTCACACGGTAACTGCAAACCTATATCCTCTCTTTATTTATGAGGCGTGCCATGTAATTAAGTGAGAGCTAGGAGAGGGAGTTTGGGTGAAAGTTCACCCCTAAATAATCCTGATGCAAGGGCTGCTAGGTAGAACAAATATCTGGGATGTTTGGTTGCATGGTCAGCCCCCACATGGCCAAAACAGCTTCTCAAAGGCCTTTAATCCAGGGATTGGGGTGGCCATGTTTAACAGGGGAGTGGTGCACACAGACCCAATGCTGACACTTTGGAGATCATACGATCATAGTTTTGAACCTGAAAGACTCTTTAGAACATTTAGAACATCTAGTAAAATGTCCCTTTCCCTATATCACCCCCATTTTATAGCTAAGAAAATAGCCCCAGAAAAGAATAGATGACTTGTCTACAGTCAGAGTTGAGGCTAAGATTTGAACTTAGATCTCCCTGAAATCCAAATCCAGTGTCTTTTCAACAAGACCTTATTCTCATCTGGGTTGAAGAGGAAACAACATGTACACTTAAATGGATATAGAAGTCTTCTGAACATGTAGAAAGTTGAGAAAAAATAGGGGGACAGGGTCAGGGAAAGATTTTTGGAGGGTGTATAGATTGAGATTGGGGGAACTCTTGGAGAGGTGGGTGAAGTTGGGGTTGGGAGGGTATGGAGAGAGAATAGGGATAGGGTAAAAAGAGGCTGAGAAAGAAAATAGTGAGTAAAAATAAGGTGGAAGGAATTAACAATAGTAATTCTAACTTTGAATGTGAATGAGATGTTTATAGTGGGCTCGTTGTAGTGGCAAAGAATTGGAAATTGCAGGGATGCCCCATCAATTGGGGAATGATTGAACAAGTTGTGGTATGTGATCGTGATGGAATACTATTGTGCTATAAGAAATGATGAGCTCATGATCTTAGGAAAACATGGAAGACTTGCATGAAATAAGGAGAATGAAATAAGCAGAAGTTAAGAGAACATTGTATTCAGTACCAGCAATATTGGGGATTTTTTTTTCTTTGTTTTTTGTTTGTTTTGTTGAGGCAATTGGGGTTAAGTGACTTGCCCAGGGTCACACAGCTAGTAAGTGTTAAGTGTCTGGGCTGGGATTTGACTCAGGTCCTCCTGGCCAGTGCTTTATCTACTGTGCCACCTAGCTGCCCCCAATATTGTTTTTTTTTAAGAATTTTTTTGGGGGTGAGGCAATTGGGGTTAAGTGACTTGCCCAAGGTCACACAGCTAGTAAGTGTCAAGTGTCTGAGGCCGCATTTGAACTCAGGTATTCTGAATCCAGGACCAGTGCGTTATCCACTGTGCCATGTAGCTGCCCCCCAATATTGTTTTAAGAACAATATGAGGGCAGCTAGATGGTACAGTGGAGGAGATCACTGGCTCTGGAGTCAGGAGGACTTGAGTTCAAATCCAGCCTCAGACACTTAACACTTACTACCTGTGTGACCCTGGCAAGTCACTTAATGCCAACTGCCTCACTAAAAAAAAAAAAAAAAAAAAAGGACAAATGTGAGCAACTAAGTCATTTGCGCTATTATAAACACCAAAATAACTATAAAGGACATATAAAGATACTATCAGTACCTAGAGAAAGAACTGATAAGCGGACGTATATATAGAATTTTACATACATAATATATATAATAAATGTAAATATATGTTATATATATACATTTCTCTCTCTCTTTATTATATATATATATATATATATATATATATATAATATATTTGTTTCTAATGGCCATCTTCTCTAGGGTAGGGGGAGAGAGAGGGAAGAAAAAAGGGGAAAAAGTTATTTACATGATGACTTTGTGGCATATTTGGAAAGAAATAGAGAAATGGTAGATTTTACGGTTCATGTGCAATCATCTTTTTTTATTGCACTGTTATGGAAATACTTGTTTTCTTCCATGAATTGAAAATAAAATTAAAGAAAAACGAAAAAAAGACTATGCCATGATACATATTGAGGGGAATCACGGTAGGAAATAAAACGCTACCCCATCCAAGTATCCCTAGACTGCTAAGGCGTGATAGACCTCATGGTGCCCAGCTGGATTGATGAATCTGTGACCCAGCAAAGGGCTCTAGTCCCTTCCCTCCCCTCCTCCTGGTTATTGAATAAGGGCAGATAGGCCAGGGGGCCAGCACAGGACAACAAATTCTTTCTTTGACCTCATGGAGTCCTACCTGTGTAATTGGTGCTATCCCATGCAATTACTGTATTCACAGATATATCGGGCACATTATCTTATTAACAACCAGCTGTTCAGTAGAGAAAAGAATTTATACAAGACACACTTTTAAGTATAATCTGACTGTATTACTTACAAACTCTCCATCACTTTCCTAAGTTCTTAACAATCAACAAGAAAAATATAAAAATAAAACCTGATTTACAGCATTTGCCATTCTGAAGTGAAAATGCTCAAACTGAAAAATTCAACAGTCAGTTCTGGGAGCCAGTACAAGTTGGCTCTAGCAAACCCATTCAGTAATATAATTTATGCTAATTAACCAACAGTCTGTGTCTTTCTCTGTGATCACTAATAATAATATCCCCTCAAATCCAACCAATCATCCATGCCAGGAGTGGGTAAGAAGGGCAACTGCAAAGAAGGGCTATGATAGTCAGAGGTGAGGAACAGTGGGGGCCTTGTGTGTCTTTCATGAGAAGATTTCAGTAGGCTTGAAGGCCTGGAAGGAACTCTAAAAGACAAGTAAACTGAATTTTGGAAATACTACCGATTGGGGGTTTTGTTGTTGTTGTTGTTGTTCAGTCATTTCAGTCTTGTTGTACTCTTAGTGATCCTATTTAGGGTTTTCCCAGCAAAGATACTGGAGTGGTTTGCCATTTCCTTCCTCAGCTCATTTGACAGATGAGGAAACTGAGACAAACAGGGTGAAGTTACTTGCCCAGGGTCCCATAGCTAGTAAGTGTTTGAGGCCAGATTTGAACTCAGGAAGATGAGTCTTCCTGACTCCAGGCCGGGTTTTCTTATCCACTGCACCACCTAGCTGTCCACAGAGGTGTTATGAAGGGTTTAATCTCTATGGCAAATAGAAAAAGCAAATTGAAGTATCATTAGAACATTAGTTTTTATGCCCACATGGAAAACTATTCTTTATTTGAATAAACATTACCACCCAGAATTTCATCAAGAACAAGTGATATAATATTGCTAGCATTCTTCTAGCATTTTAATGTTTGAAAAAAATTCTTTAAATATGTTTCTCACTGTGCTAAGTTGTGCATATATAATTATAAGTAGATGCCTTTAAGAAGCTTATATTCTAATAGAGAGTTGGTAACATATTTAAGAGAGTGGTAGAGAGGGAAGTTAAAAAAGTGTTTTGGGCAGGAACGTCATAAGGATGATAATGAATCAACATTCTATTGACTGACCCATTCACTCCTAAGGGCTAAAGAGAACCCAGGGCCTAAAGGTGTCTAAGCCCTTAACTAGCTGTGTGATATTGGGCAATTGACTTAACCTCTCTTTGCCTCAAGTTTTCCCCGTATGTACAATGAAAATATAAACCACCTACCTCTCAAAATTGTTGTGAGGATCAGATGAACATAATATTTATTTTTTAAAGGGACCTGGCATGTCATTGATTGGTTTGTGTCCGTCATTCTCAAAGAGAACAAAAATGACATCAGCTATGTTAGGGTTCAAGTTTACAGTGTTATCCAACTGGGGGTGCTGATCAGACCAATAGGAGGTCAGAATGCTCTACCACCATAGCAGCGCACAAATAATTCCATGTGAACATTTGGGTTGATTCTCTATTTTTGTGCACCTCCGCATTTTTTATGAGCTACTTCCATTCTTCTCTGCTTGTGGAATACAGCACCCTTCTTTGATGTGAGGCATGCCATGTTGGGTAGTCCTGTGCAAGTGTCTCCCATGTCTTACAATCTATTCCAAAGTTCTAGAGAAACCTTGAGAGTGGTCCTTATATCACTTTTTTCTGACCACCATGTAGCTCTTGCCTTGTGTGAGTTCTCTATAAAATAGTCTTTTAGGCAAGCATACATTTGGCATTCAAACCAATATGGCCAGCCCATTGGAGGTGCATTCTCTGCAGTAGTTTGAATGCTTAGCAATTTAGTTCAAGAAAGGACCTCAGTGTCTGGTATCTTATCCTGCCCAGGTGATCTTCAAATCTTCCTAAGGCAATTCAAATGGAAGCAATTCAGTTGTCCTAGCATGGCAATGGTATACTGTCTAGGTTTCACATGCATATAACAATGAAGTCAGCACAACAGACTCTATAGAACTTCAGTTTGATAGTCAGTCTAATACCTCTTCTCTCCCATGCTTTCCTTTGGAGCTTCCCAAATGCTGAGCAAGCTCTGGCCAATGCATGCATTAACCTCATTATCAATGAGTACATCCCTGGAAAATATACTGCAAGGTAAGTGAACTTATCCACAATATCCAAAACTTCTCCGTGTGCTATAACCAATGGTTCCACATATGGATGGTGTGCCGCTGGCTTGGTGGAGCAATCTGTGTTTTCTTGGTGTGATTGTTAAGGTCAAAATTTCACAAGCAACAGAGAATTCATCCATACTTTGGTTCATCTCTGCTTCAGGGGCTGCACTGAGTGCACAATCATCTGCAGACAAAAATCATGCACCAACACTCCCTCTACTTAATCCTGGCTTGTAGCCTTTTCAAGTTGGAGAATTTACCAACAGTGCAGAAGCTGATCTTCGATACCATGCTCATCCTCACTGAAGGTTTTTGACAACATGGCTGAAACATCATGCTAAAAAGCATGGGGAGCAAGCACACAGCTTTGTTTCACTCCGTTGGTTTCGTGGGTAGTGTGGAGAGCATTGTTTATTATCCAGAACCTGGGCAAGCATGCACATTGTGATGAACTTCTCTGGGCTATCAAATATAACATAATTTTTCAAAAGCCCTCACAACTGACAGTAGCAAAGGCCTGGTCAAGTCGACAAATGTTGTGTACAGACCTCTGTTCTGCTCCTGGAATTTATCTTGAATTGTCAGGCAGAAAACACTATATTGACTGTTCCTTGACCCTTTCTGAAGCCACCCTGGATCTCAGGAAGATAACCATCTTCCAGGGTGAAGGATCAGCCCATTAAGGAGGGCTCTGGCAAGAATCTGCGCAGTAATGTCTAATTGAGAAGACACCCCCCCCCATTGATTGTCACAGGACAATCTATTTCCTTTACTTTTATAGAGATGGACAAAGGAGGGTGTCTTTGAACTCCTGGGGGATAACCCTCCTCTTTCCATATAAGCCAAAAATTTCAGTCAGCTTGTCTGAGTGGAGTGGACCCCCAACCATGTAAATCTCCATTGAAATAGAATCAGTGGGGCAGGCTAGGTGGCACCAGTAGGGTAAAGCACTGGCCCTGGATTCGGGAGGACCTGAGTTCAAATCTGGGTCTCAGACACTTGATACTTACTAGCTGTTGTGACCTTGGGCAAGTCACTTAACCCTCATTGCCCCCCCCCCCAAAAGAAATAGAATCAGCACCAGGTGCCTTTGCCACAAGAAAGGAGCCTTAATGGCATTCAAAAACTCGTACTTCATTTGGAAATTTGTGTAGAGAGAGGGTTTACTTCAACCTGAGGTAAATGGTCAATGGCTTCAGCATTGATTGATTGATGATGGTCTGTTGAGAACACTCGTGGAAGTGTTCAGCCCATCTCTCAAGGATAATGTCCTTATCACTAATCAATGTGGCATCATCAGCACTGAGTATACGAAACATCAGGGGGGGCAGCTAGGTGGTGCAGTGGATAAAGGACCCAGCCCTGGATTCAGGAGGACCCGAGTTCAAATCCGACCTTGACACTTACTAGCCATGTGACCCTGGGCAAGTCACTTAACCCTCATTGCCCCGCAAAAATAAAAAAAAAAACAACAATTTTAAAAAGAAACATCATATATCTTTGACCCATAAATAGCCTTCAGGGCCTCAAAAAAGTGCTTTAGATTGTTACTGATCAGTATAAAAGTGAATTATATCTGCCTTCCTACTGAGCCAACGAATCCTGAATTTCTCTAGAATTCACTTGTACTTACTTTTGATGGAGTTAAATGCTGCCTTATTAGGGATGGATGAACTATCCTTCTGGTAAACTCTGTGGAGTTCTCATTTCTCGTTTAGCAGTTTCTGAGATTTTAACCATCAATTTCATCAAACCACGACTTGATGATTGCAAGTGTTCTGACCCAGATGAGCAATGCAGTGCTGTACAACAAGTCTTTGGAAGCTGCCCACTCCCTTTTCTGCTCCACTATTGCAAACCATGTGTTGGCTCAACTTTCCCTCCAAGTTAGCAATAAACAGTTCCTGCTTAGAGAAGCACTCTATTCTATTGACATCAAGTCTTCTGGTAGTCATTTTACCTTGGAGCCACTGCTTTGTTGAATGCAGATATTTAGCATGCAGAGCATGTACTCCAGTACTCTGTGCCACACATTATCCTTTGTCACTATCACATCCTGTCTATCTCTTGTCCTTGCAATCAAAAGTAGTCTATTAAATGTCAGTGTTTGCTATGAGGGTACATCAATGAGGTTTTATTACTTAGGGAAATTGAAGACAGTGTTGATGATGAGAAAGTCAACGAGATACACAAGTCTTCAGTAGTGACCATTGCTGTTGCTGTTTCCAACTCCATTCTTCTCAAGGACTCCCTGCCATGTCTGGTAGTCTAAGACTATTCTAGCATTAAGGTCACCTAGAATTATAAGCTTTTCCTCTTTTGGCACGTTGATAATAAGGATCTCCAGGTCTTCATAAAATTGTTATTTGACCTCATCAGGGTTTGTCATGGGGGGAGCACAGGCTCTGATAATGGTGGCATGGCACTTTCCTACAAGTGGCAATCACATTGTCATGAAGCTGTCATTCACTCCTTTTGATAGGCATACACACTTGTTGAATAGATTGGTTTTGATTTCATAGCCTATGCCAGCTTCACACCATTCCCCTTCACTATGGCTACTCTAGTAAAACAAGTATCCAGCCACAACTTCAGCAAACTGGCCTTCATTTGCTAGTCTTGTTTCAAGGACTGATGTTTGGATGTGATACCTGCTGAGTTCTCTCACAAAAAGAGCTGTACATCTTTAAGGTCTGCTGGATTTTGTGTTGTCTATAAGTATGTGCATATTCCATGTGCCGATGCAGAGTGGAATCATCTTTGCAGAAGTTTTTGTACATTTTGTGCGTGTGTGTGTGTGTGTTGACTACAAGATGGGATTTCTGCCTGCTGTGGTTATCAGGCCAGGGTTGGGTAAGCAGACAATTTTTAGGATACCTTTTCTAGCTCTTTCCTCACATTAGAAGGTAAGCAGTGTGGTCCTTAAAAGGCTGTCAGACACCCAGGGGGGGGGCTTCTCATCCCACTTCTGCTTCAAGTGAGGAAGACAACCCTATGGCCTGGGCCATCTGCATGCAGGATGGTGACTAGAGCTCCCAGTATATCCAAACCTGCTGCTTTGTCACTTGCCTGTTGCCACAGGACTTTTGAGATAGGTAAAAATGGTGTATGGTATGGGTAATGTCTTTTGACTCATGCATAAATTGGATTTAAGTGAGGCATATTTGTACAAAGTCATCGGCCTCACTCTCTTCCAGAGTAATCACAGTCCAGTGGCAGGACAGAGTCAAGACAACTGTGATGGCTCAAGATGAGATGGGATGACCTTGGCATCTTCGGTGTCTGACCAAACTCTAAGTGCTCCACAACTTCAGCTGCCTTAATAGCATTGGAACAAATTGTTCTCATCCAGCCTTCACCAGGGGAAGTCGTTCACATGCTTGGGGTAGGGCATCTCACTCATCAACCGGTGTGAGACCCCTCAGTTACCTTCAACCTGGTTTAGTCCATCTGCCAAAATGGTTTACTGGGATATGGCCACTGAGAATGCAACAGCTTCTTGGAGTCACAGGTGATAGTTATATGGACAAGGTAGACACCAAAGGCGGAAAGCAGTCCTGAAAAGGCTCGACAGCTCTCACACCAAAGGTACTGGTCTTCCCTGAACACACCCTATACCTCACCTGGCTTATAGTAGTGTTACATAAATGCTTATTCCCTTCTCTTCCCTCTGCCTTTCCAGGAATAATAGTGTTGAATAGTACTGTTGATTTGTTTATGGTTCTTAGAACTATAATTTAAAATGAGGGGTTTGGGAGGGCACAGAGAGAAAAAGATACGTGTGTAGTAACATGTTATGAAGGTGACTGGGAAATAGTCTGGGGAAGGAGGGTCTGGGTCTAGGCTGGTCATGGTGAATACTCACTCATCAAAAGGGTTCCAGAGAGCTAGAGTTCTGTATCCAAGGAAGGGGATGGACTACAGAAGCCCAGCAGCTTGAAGATGGCCAAGAAGTGAGGAAACTGAGGTGGAGAAAGGCCGAGTAACATCCTGCCCATAGCCACACAATATGTAGCAGAGCCTCAGTTTAAAGCTGCTTCTTGATACACAATCCAATTTGCTTTTTACTAGGGTGTAATAAGGACATTATCCTGGAGAGATAGGCTGAACACTTCCATAGTGTTCTCAACAATCCATCATCAATCAATGCTGAAGCTATTGACTGTTTACCTCAGGTTGAAGTAAACTTCTTTCTACACAAATTTCCAACTGAAGTAGAAGACTGAAATTCTTTTTTAAGCTCATTAGGACTAATCAGAGTGTGATTTGACCTTTTGCTCTATGCCAGGGACTAAGAGAGCCAGAGCTCAGGCTTAGAGTACATGGATGCTCAACCATGACAGGAGCCAGGGATTTATAACTGTGTGCTCTAGTCTGCAAAGATTTCTCTAGGTAGCTCAAAGATTAGCTCACAATGCAAAGAAGGGAAGGAGTTTCTTATAACAGGAAGTATAGTGGATTATGAATCTGGATATCTGAGTCTTAATCCTAGTTCTACCATTTGACCAACAGTGTGACAAGTCACTTCTCCCTAAGTCTCTATCTCCTCATTTAAAAACCAAGGAGATTGGGGTTAGAGAGATTCAATTGTTGAGCTGTTACATTGTAAGTTTACTCTACTCTAAGTAATTGCAATAATAATAGTAATAGTGTCATCTGAGTCACGTGGAATTGTTAAAGGAAAGGAGATTTAAGATGACAAGTCAAGGTGAGGTCACCATGACAGATATTATAAGAGTGTTATCTTTAGAAGCATGGGCATCTTGATCAATGCTGATTATGCAAGGAAATGCCAGAAAATTACTACAGCACGTCATTGCACACATCCATGGATTACAAATTCCTTCTGCTATAAATATAACCTTCAAATGTCCATAAGAATTAAAAAAGATAAACTTTGCTTGAACTGGAACTTTATTCCAACTGTTACCCATGAAGGAAGGAAGGAAGGAAGGAAGGAAGGAAGGAAGGAAGGAAGGAAGGAAGGAAGAAAAAGAAATGAAGGAAGGAAGGAAGAAAGAAAAGGAAAGGAAGGAAGAGAGAAAAAGAAAGAAAGGAGAAAGGGAGGGAGGAAGGAAGAAAGAGAAGGGAAGGAAAGGAGGAAGAAAACAAACATTTATTAGGTACCTATATGCACCAGGCACTGTGCTAAGTGATTTTTTGCAAATATGATTTCATTTAATCCTCACAACAACCCTGGGACATAGATGTTATTATTCTACAGTCAAGGAAACTGAGGCAGAGGTAAATTACTTGCTCAGGGTGACACAGCTAGTAAATATCTAAGGCCAAGTTTTAACTCAGGTCTTCCCGACTCCATACCCAGTGTTCTATCCACTGTGCCACCAATAGATATAGGTTCATTCATAAAAAATTAGGAATAAATTTTAAATAGATGTCCCCATTCCAAAATACTCTTAATCCTCAAACTGTGAGGAAAAAAAAAAAGGCTTTCAAATTAAAAAGACTTGGCAGAGGAAATCAAATCACATGGAACATCCCCACTGTCCTGTCTGATACCAGAGTTGTCCTGAATACCCTTCTAATGAGACTACAGAAGATGAGCATATATCCTCATATTTTATTAAAATACAAAAAGCAATTACTTAATCCACCTGTGAAATATGAAATTATTAACCTGTGGAATGTGAAATATAAAAGAAAAATTACAGGATAGCAACTTGTCCCAGAAGCAATTTTATCTGAATCTCCTTAAAAAATGTAGAGAATGAGATGAAAATAATAACAATAATAACAAAAACAATAATGCACATGTGGCATTTAAGATGTCATCGCCTACAGATCTGAAATCTTCATGTTGCTAACACTTTTCTCCCCAAATCTTGTTTGTATGAAATCCAAGTACAGCCTATAATCAGTGTTATTTTTTAAAGAATAGATCTTCAAAAAGGTCTCATTAGGGAGTATGGGCTTTATTCAGAGGTAACCTATATTCGAGCTGATATGATACTGTAAGAAACACCCAAATGAATATTTCAAACATGTAACAGCAATAATGGTTACTTTCCTAGGCAAAATGATTTATGAAATTTTGCATAGGAGATGGGTAAAGGAGAAGAGGGTAATGGTAATTGAGAGAGTGGGAGGGTTGATACTTTTGTCATTTATTCAGCAAGCATTAATTAATCACCTACTACATGCAATTCATACTGGTTCTAGAGAATACAAAATGAATGAGACAAAGTTGCTGATTTTACAAAACTCACAATGCAGGAGAGATGATAAGATAAAAACACAAATAACCTGTGGGGGGTGGGGGTGGTCCGAGGACCAACACAGTTGTAACTAGGATAGGGTGATTAGGGCTTTTAACCGGGGCCCTCAAAATAGAAGACACCAAATAGAGAGTATTTATAGCACTTGAAATCCTTCCTCACTGAGTAAGCTCCACCTCTTCCTTCTTGACTCTACCCTACGCTGTGACAGCCCCCCAACCAGAACCCTGGCATTCTCACTCTGCCACCACTGAAGTGAAGGACCTGTCATCCTCTTGTCCCATGCAAGGTCTGTGATGCTTGCTTCAGTCTTAGTTTTGACTATGGGAACCAGCAACCCTACCGTTGTATTCTCTTGCTTCTACTTAGTATATTTCTTTTACTGGAGGGGGGAGGGGATGTTGTGCAAACCACAGTTTCCAAAGTGAGGTTTCTCAGGAAATTTTAATTGGGTTAGCACCAGTACCTAGGAAAGAAGATTAGTGGATGTATGGTGAAGCCGTTCTATCCACTCTCCTCTAGTACAGGTCATTGCCTTTTCTTTTGCTTTACCTTGGGAGGATATCCCCCCCCCCAACTCCTTCCCTCCAGTTACCTGGGTTCCTTCTCATTTTAGTATGGAGTTCTGTTACCTGCTTCTCCCTTCCCCCTATTTTCTGCTCCACTGGAGCACTGGGGCAGCAGAGAGAGACACACACAAAATCAGAGAGAAAGAGGGGAGCATTGTAAGTCTTTCTTTGGAGCAAGTAGGTCTGGAGAAAAAAGTATTTTATACTATTATGATGAACAAGGTCAAGTCCATCTTGAAAGCTCAAAGAAGACATTAGCAGCAATTCTACTTAATACCTTTCTTATGCTATTACATTTCCATGTCATGCACAAATGAATTATACACAGAATTTTTCATCTGAGCTATAGCAGGAAAATAGTGGTCTGCTTAGCACTGTCCCATTACTCCAGTGTCAAAGCAAAAAGGGTGTTGAGTTCAGCACTGGCAAATGAACAAATTGGCTTTGCTCATATTACCTAATGGTTGTCAAAGAAGTGCTCATTCTCCAGAATTTAGAGATGGGAATCACGGGGCTGACAACTCCCAGAGCCACCCAGGCTCCACTGTCTTCTTAATAAATTTGAGGTGAATGTTTTGTTTTTATGATGCATAATAAACTACTTCCTCAGAAGAAGACAGCACCATTCCAAATTTGGGTCCCTGTTAGTTCAACCCTCTTTGAAGGTTACCAACAACCAGATTCCCTGCAAGAGAGAGCCTCTATGTCATAGGGAGTCTTACAGGGGCCTCTGAATTCCAAAGGGGTAGAGATGTAAATTCAAGGTTATTCTACTTGTGGGTTAGCTGTGTAAATTATCATATGCCTAGAGTCAGTGAAAATCATGATAAAAAAGGAATGAAATCCATCACCATCTTCTCTCTCCCACACTTAAATATAGTCCTTATATTCTTGACCCAAAAGGGTATGATTACTATGTCACTGAAAGGAGAAGAAAGATGTTAGTGCTGATGGGGTGAACCAACATTTTGATATGGCTGCTTAAGAAAAAAATAATTCAGTTCAATTTTACATTTAATGATTATTAATTTGGGCAGAGCTGAGAGAGATGGAAATGGTCATTGATGGATATCAACTGGCTATTACAAGTACTATCTCCGTGCTAAGTCATCAAAAAAATAATGAATCCAAAACCAAAAAGGCTTTAAAATGGAATAAGAGATAAATAACAGGGAAATGGACCAGGTAGCAAATATTATATGCCTTTGCACTAAAATAGAATGCCACACCTCTATACAATCAATTAACAAGCAAGCATTTACTATGTGCCTTGTGAAGAATCACCTCGATAAGAACAATCCTCAACTTCCCCTTTAATCCTTTCCCTTCCAAGACATAAGAGGATGCAGGTTAGACTCATAGCACCAAGGATGAATCTTAGGAGCTGATACTTTCTGTCTTGACTTTTGTTTCCTTTCAGTTTCAGGGAGCAATCCAGAGATGGGTGCTGTATGGCCAGTGAGCTAAAAATAGCTTATAGAAATGGTAGAAACCATTCTTAACTCACTGGCTGGATACACAAAAGTAGGCTGTGGTCTGAGGCATAGTTTATGGTCTAGCTCGGTACTGATGCCTTATTCCAGCTTTTCCAGTAGCTTAATCCTACTTCTCACTTACTCTCCCCTTTCTAAGGGACTCTTCCAAGTGACTTTTCTCAGTTCAAGCCAGCTTCCTTTCTAATTGTTACTCCATGTTTCTGCTCTGCCTTCTTCCAAGCCCATACTGCCCAAGCCTATTGTTCCTTCTTCTCTTATGTGACTTCTCACTTTCCAGTTCTCATTCACCCTGATGCAAACCTACATTTAGTCACAATGCACCCTTGGAGTAACATGTCCTAGTGATTTCAACAATGATTGGTAGCTATCGTGGCACAGCTGAGTGCTATCCGAAGCTTCATTAGAGATTCCCCATTTAAAGGCAGAGAATCTCCCATGTTACACTTAATTTTCCAATAATACAAAACTGGTAAAGGCTGATAACATACTTGATAACAGTCAGGATCCAACAAGATCTTGACAGAATATGATGGTGGACCGAATCAAGATAAAATTTAATAAAGATAAATGTTAAAGCCATTGCTTGGGTTCAAAACAATCCACTGCACAAATACAGGATTGCATTTATTTCATTACATAAAAGTGCTGTTTTTCATTTATGCAATCAAAATGGTCTATTTTTTATGATGTCCTCTAGTCCTTGTTTGGTTAAGAATTTTCTTCCTGATCCTGATGGTAAAAGATATCTACTTGTGCTCCCTTCTAATTTTTTTTTTATGATGTGTACCTTTTATATTCAAGTCAAGTATCCATTTTGAACTTTATTGTGTATGGTGTAAGATGTCAGTCTAAACCCAGTTTTTGCCAAACTGTTTTCCAGTTCTTACAATTCTTATAAAAAATGGAAACATGGCCCTACTAATGTAAGTTCTTGGTTTATTGGTTTTGGTTGATTCTATTTCTTGCTTGTCTTATCTGTACCACTGTTCTACGCTTCTGTTGTTGATTTTTTTAACCAATACCAAATTGTTTTGATGACTACTGCTTTATAAAATAGTTTAGGGTCTGATATTGTTATGTTTCCTTAATTCTTACTTTCCCCTATCATTTCCTTTAGATTCTAGACCTTTTATTCCCTGAAATGAATTTTGTTATTCTTTTGTCAAGTTGTACAAAGTATCCCCTTGGTAATTTGATTGGCATAACACAAAATCTTTACATTAATTTAGGTAGTATTATCATTCTTATATCGATGTAGACCAACCACAAGTAATGCATATCTCTATAGTTAGTTGTATTTCTCTATTTCTCTAAAAAGTGTCTTGCAGTAGTTTTATATAAATCTTGTTTGTGTCTTAGTAAATTAGCTCCCGGATATTTTATGGATTTTGTAGTTATTTTTAATGCAATTTCTCTAATAATTTTTCTGTATTTTTATTGAAATATAGAAATGTTGATAATTTTTTTGATTTACTTTATAGCTACCTACTTTACTAAAGCTATTAATCATATCACTCAATTTCTTCACTGACTTTTTGGAGTTTTTAAAGGTACATGATCATCTCATCTATAAGTAGTGAAAATTTTGTCTCTACTTTGCTGATATTTATACCTATTATTTTGGTCACTTGTCTTATTGCTGTTGCTGGTATTTCTAGAATCTTGTTAAATACTAGTGGATAGAGAGAATATCTTTGCTTTACTACTGTTTGTCTTGGAAATCTTCTACTGTTTATTGAAAATAAAGTTAGTTGTTTTAAATAGATGCTTTTTACACATTAAAGAGTCATCCAATGCTTGTACTTTTTAGAGTTTTAGCACAAATGAATAGTACACTTTGCCAAAGGCTTTTTAAAGGTATATATCAAAATAATCACTTAATTTTTGTTACTTTATTTGTTTATATTATTTTGTTCATATGACTAACTTCTGGTTATTTTCCTAATGTTGAATCATCTTTGCATCATTGGAATGAATCCAACTTGGTTTTTATGAGTTATTTTTTGATGTATTGATATAATGTCCTTGTATAGATTTTATTTAAATTTTTGAAATAATAATTATTAGTTAAATAAGTTAAATTCTTCCTCTGCTTTATCTATACCTGATTTAAATATCAGGACCATATTAGTTGAGTAACCTGAGTCATGTCTCCCTGGACTTCATTTTAATATAACCCACCTCTGATCATGTCAACCAACTGGATTTGATTGCTAGGTGATGGACCTCCTACAGTTAGAAGGGTATGTCAACTGAGACCCAACTGCCATTAGGGGTCTTTGGTCTGAGAGAGATGGCCAATAGACTTCCTTTTATTAATAACCTGCTGGCCTATTAATAAAATGATTGAATTACCCAGAAATCATATCTTTTTAAAAAATCATATTTTTAATTGTCACAGTAGAGTACTATTGACCACTATTTTTGAGAATAGACTCTTATAATTGACTCACTTTTAGATATATATAATTATATGATTTTTGTTTTTCTTGCTATGGATATGGTCAATTATGTTTATGCTTTCTCCAATACTGAACCAATCCACAATACTTGTATAAATCCAGCCTGGTCATACTGTAAAACTTTTTGTGACACATTGCTATAGTCTCCTTGATAATAATGTATTTATATTTTTGCATCAATATTCATTGATGATATTGGTTTATAGATTTTTTTTCTCTGTTTAAGTATTTAAATCACATTTGAAACATGACAGGCATTTGGTAGAACCTCTTCTTTTCCTATTCTTTCAAAGGGTTTATAATGGTTATTAAATGTTAGAATTCATTTGTAAATCAATATGGTCCAAAGTTTTTTTTTTCCTTTGAAGTTTTATTAATAGCTTGCAGAATTTCTTTTTATAAGATAACTTTTTTTGGTTTGTTTTTTGGGGGGCAGTGAGGGTTAAGTGACTTGCCCAGGGTCACACAGCTGGTAAGTGTCAAGTGTTTGAGGCCAGATTTGAACTCAGGTTTTCCTGAATCCAGGGCTGGTGCCTAATCCACTGTGCCACCTAGCTACCTCTCTAAGATAACTTTTAAACAAGGTTAGGCAATGTTTTATCTATTTTATTTATTCACTTTTTAATAAAAAGTTCCTAATTTTATTTATTAATTCATTTTTGCTTTGAATTTCATTAATCTCTTTTTAATTTTTCTGGATGGGGTTTAATGGGAAGAATTTTAAAAATTGTTGATTTTAATGTTTTGGAGAGGTGGGTCTTGCATTTTCAATTATTTTATATGTTCCTTCTTGCTTTCATTGATGAGTGTTTAAAGATATAAAATTTCCCCTAAGTATTGCTTTGGCTTCGTCTTAAAATTTAGTATAGTGTCTCATTGTTATCTTTAATAAAAGTATCATTTCTACAATTTATTCTTTGACCCATTCATTCTTTAGCATTGCTATTTAGTACCTAATTAATTACTAACCTTTGCTTCAGAGGCCCTTTATTGAATATAATTATATTTCATTTCATTAAGTTACACTCAATATTTCTGTTTTTCTGAATTTTTGTGAGGTTTTATGCCCTAGTGCATGTCACTGTAATGGTTTTACTGTCTATTTATCCCTTTATCTCATGTAACTTTTTCTCTAAGTATTTAGATGTCATATATAATGCATCTATGTTTAGTATTGATAATTTATTTGTTTATGGTATTTTAAAGTCAATAGCTTCCCTATTTATCTTTTTTTAATTAGGTCATTTTTTTCCTGTTTCTTTATCTATGATTGCTATACCTGCCTTTTTTACTTCAACTAAAACAGGATAGACTCTGCTTTGATTCCTTATTTTAACAGCTTGCAGCCTTCTGTTTTAAACATTTCTTCTAAATAACATATTTTTAATTCTGGTTTTTAATCCAGTCTGCAATCCTTTTCCATTTTATGGGTGAGTTTATTCCATTCACATTCATAGTTATTGTTAATTATATGTTTTCTTCCATTTTTTATCATAAAAGTGTCTTCTTATTTTCTAGTTACATGTAGATAGTTTTCAACATTTGGTTTTATATGATTTCTAGTCCCAAAGTTTTCTCCCTCCCTCCTTTCCCTCCCCCTCCCCCAAACAACAAGCAATTTAATATAGGTTATATATGTATAATCACATTAAGCATATTTATGCATTAGTCATGTAGTAGTTTCTTCTATATTCTTCTTATTAATATATTTCACTATTATCTTTTATCTTATTACATTAATGTAATACTTTGCTTCTCTTCATTTCATTTGGGGTCTTTTTGGCAGAGATGTTGGACTGCTTTGCTATTTCTTTCTCCAGCTCATTTTACAGAAGAGGAAACTGAGGCAAACAGGGTGAAGTGACTTGCTCAGGGTCACACAACCAGGAAGTGTTGGAGGCCACATTTGAACTCAGAGAGATGAGTCTTTCTAACTCAAGGCCTGACAATCTATTCACTGTACCACCTAGTTGCCCAACAACTTCATTTCCTGTCCCCTCTTTAAAGGTTTCTTTTTTTTATTAAGATTAATCTCTTTCTAGGGGCAGCTAGGTGTCGCAGCGGATAAAGCACTGGCCCTGGATTCAGGAGGACCCGAGTTCAAATATGGCCTCATATGCTTGACACTAGCTGTGTGACTCTGGGCAAGTCACTTAACCCTCATTGCCCAGCAAAAAAAAAAAAAAATCTCTTTCTTACTATACCCTTTTTGTTATTCATCTCTTTCCCTTCTCTTTTTTCCCTCAGTTTTTCCTTTTGAATGAAATACATTTAAACTGCGTATGTATGTATTAATGAATATAGATGAATAAGGTTCAAGTATCACCTACTCCCTTCCTATTTCCATCTCCTTTTTTATATAAACTTTGAGGTAATTTCACTGTACTTTTCCCTTTCCTCTCCACTTCTTTTCATTATTATTTCAAGATCATCAAAACGTAATTAAACCACCTCTAGGCCCTCTTTCAAATCATCATGACTGATTATTATATAGTTCTGAGGGGATACATGTATTATCTCTCCATATTATAATATGAGCAGTTTGTTCTGGTTTAGTTCTTTGTTGTTGTATATATTTACATTTTCAAGCTTCTCAACTCCTGTATTTATGTTACAGTTTTTATGTAACTGTTCAGTTTTTATGTCTTTTCATCAGGAATGTCTGGAAATCTTCTTTTTCATTAAAGATCCAATTTTCCCCTGTGAGAATCAGAGCACTACCAACCTTCTGAGAAAGATAATGCAGGGAAGCACCTCCATGAGGAAAAAGCATGAGGTGATCTCTGGTGGTTTCAAAGGTCAGATTGGCATGAGGAAGTCATGTCTGCCACGTGTGTGTGTGTGTGTGTGTGTGTGTGTGTGTGTGTGTGTGTGTGTGTGGATAGTCCTGTTTCCTGTTTCACAGGAGGCTTCTGGGAGAACCCGGGGAGAAGTGAGGCTTTTTTGGGGGCTTGGCGGGAGGACAGATGCTGGATCTTAGATAGCTAGACAAAGGCTGTTTTACCTCTCTCTCTCTCTCTCTCTCTTTCTCTCTCTCTCTCTCTCTCTCTCTCTCTCTCTCTCTCTCTCTCTCTCTCTCTCTCTCTTCACTAACTTCTAATACACTTTAATAAATACTTAAAAGGCTAAACTCTTACTAAAACTTCTAATATAAGGCAACCACTCATTAGATTTTAGACATTTAACTAGAATTTTAGACCTTATACTCCTATAGGATTATATTTAGTTTTGCTAGGCAAATTTTTTCTTGATTGTAAGCTTAGATCTTTTGCATTCTGGAATATTGTACAGGATCCCCACTCCTTTATAACGGTGACTGCTAAATCTTGTGTAAACTTTACTGTGTCTACTCAGTATTTAAATTAATTATATCTGTCTGCCTGCAGCATTTTTTTTTCTTTGACCTTGCAGCTCTGGATATTGGCTATACTATTCCTGGGAGTTTTCATTTTAGGATTTCTTTCAAGTGGTGACTGAAGGAGTCTTTCTATTTCTGCTTTGCCCTCTAGTTTTTAGAAATTTGTGTAGTTTTTCTTTTATGATATCTTGAAAATGATTTCTAGGTTAGTTTTGTTGGGTTTTTGGCTTTCAGGTAGTTGAATTATTAAATTATTTCTCCTTATCTTTTTTCTAGGCCAGTTGTTTTTGCTATGGGATACCTTACATTTTCCTTAATTTTTTTGATCTTTTAACTTTGTTTTAATATTTCCTGCTGTTTCTTGGTGTCATTAGCCTCTATTTGGTTCATTCTAATTTTCAGGGAGGTTTCACCCCCTTTTATCTCTTGTTCCAAACTATTAATTCTCTTTTCAAATCTTTCTTCCATAGGTCTAATTTCTTTCCCTTCCTCTCCTAAGTTTTCTCATTTTTTTAATGAGCTCTTTTTTTCATCTCTTCCAGGAATTCTGGTTGGACTTGTGTCCTATTTATGATTTTTTTGGAGGTTTTCCTTATAGATATTTTGAAGTTATTCTTGTCTACTGTGTTTGTGTTTTGTGCATTCCTGCCACCTCAATTGCTATTATGGTTGGATATTTTTGTTTGTTCATTCTTCCAACCTACTTCTTAATTTTTAGATTCCATGTAAAGTCTAGGTTCTTTAAATTTCTGGGCAGGAGGATATATGTTCTGAGCTTTTGTCTGCTTTCTTGGGATTATTCCCAGGACCCTGGGATAGCTCAGGATAGAGATCTATAAGCTTTCAGTGCTCCCAGAAATCACTGATATCATACTTTAAGGTTTGCAAAGTTTGTTATAGATAATATCTAATTTTATCTCACAACAACCCTGCTCCCAGGTGATATTACCACCCCCATTTTGTACTTAGAGACTGAGACAAACGGAGGTTAAGTGCCTTGCACAAGATTACAAATAAGTGTGTGATATGGGATCTGTACTCAAGTCTTTTGAATCCAGCACTCTATCCACTCTATTACCTTGCCTTCACTTTATATTAGAGCCTGAGAAAGCTGAAGCCCTTCTTATCCATATCTCTTTTTTTAGTGGATCCTTGTAATCCTTCGGTCCTGGTTTATAGGACCAGTTCTGGATCTTCTCCATGAGCTTGTGTGTGTGTGTGTGTGTGTGTGTGTGTGTGTGTGTGTGTGTGTGTGTGTGTGTGTGAGACAATTGGGGTTAAGTGACTTGCCCAGGGTCACATAGCCAGTAAGTGATAAGTGTCTGAGGCCGGATTTGAACTCAGGTCCTCCTGACTCCTGGGCCAGTGCTCTATCCACTGCACCACCTAGCTGCACCTCTCCATGGGCTTTTAGGGGCCCCATTCAAACCCCACCCCCACTCCAAAAATACCTCTAGGGCTTGATAGTCTATCATTTGAATTCTAGTTCTCTGGCTTTGTATCTCCATGAATCCCTTCTGGAAATTGATACCTTTGGAATGCTATGAAATGCAATGTGGATAAAGTGAATAGAGAAAAGTTCTTAGAACCAAGAAGGCTTGGGTTCAGGTCTCACCTCTGATATAGAATGGCTGTTTGACCCTGGGCAAATCTCTCAGGGTTTTAGGCAACTCTCAAAGGGTATAACTTGCAGATCTGCATTCTTAAGAGTTCTCTCCCTTGGATTACCTTTACCAATAATATCATAGGTCTAGAGTTTACGCCTATCCCTATTGAGGTGGTAATAATTAACCCATGGGCAGTGAGGTAGCACAATGGATGGAGTATAGTGCTTAGAATCAGGAAGACTCATCTTCATGAGATCAAATCTGACCTCAGACATTTACTAGCTTGGCAAGTCATTTAACCCTGTTTGCCTCAATTTCCTCATCTGTAAAAACAAATGAGTTGGAGAAGCAAATCCCAACCCACTCCAGCATCTTTGCCAAGAAAACCTCAAAATAGAGTCATGGAGAATAAGACGCAACTGAACAACAACAAAATTAATCCATAATTAGCCCTTGATACCATAGTACCCTATGGTACTAATGAATTGGTTAGATTAGTCAGAGGGCTAGCAAGATTATCTACAAAGGACTGTGATACAGTCACAAGAAAACTGTAGTCAAAAGTCTTGAATCCTGTCTGTACCACCTATAAGCTTTATGACCTTCAACACACCTCCCTGAGTTTCAATTTAGTCATCAGTAAAATGTGTGTTTATAATATGCTTTATAAATCTTAAAGTGCTATGATGCCCAAGGGAATAGGATATAGGAAAAGTAAATTTTGGTGAAGGAAAAGAATGTGAGTGAGGTTTAGAGAATAAAACTCCCCTAGGAAGAATATTCTTGATGGCCCATTAAGAAAATAGAAGCCCCCCAAACCTAAGTGGTTCAAGTGATTTGTCTAAGGTCATGTGGTTACTTAATGGAAGAGCCCAGACTAGAAACCAAGTTCCCTGGTCTCAGTTCAGAGCTTTTGCTGTGATGCCTTGATGTCATGATGTCATCCCCTTCCCTTATCTATTGGTCTTCAGCAAAACTTGGAGACAGTACAGTGTCTAGGGGGTAAGTCATGTGGAAAATGGTATATTATTGGCTCAAAGGTTCATCGGTCACTTTAGAGAAAGGGAGGACAGCTGGGAAAGTCAAGTGGATCACAATTCAATTGTCCCCCCACCAACGTAATGAAACATTCAACATGGATGCTTTTTGGGCAAAGGGGGCAGGCATTAAAATTCGTTAAGCCCAGAATTTGCACTGAGCTCAGCAATTGTTGTTGTGTTCTCAATAGTCAGCTTAGGATGCCCTTGGGTGATGGCCAGGCCTGGCTGGATGCAAGAGCATCCACAGATAAGCACAGGAGGGCCTGTAACAAAACCCTGCAAAAGAAAGCTCTCCATACTCACTGCCAATCACTTCTAAAATCATTGCCCCAAGAAATCAAAGGGAACTTCCCTCTTTAGACTCCAGTTTTGGTCATATATCTTTGCCTCATTTTAATGCAATCCCTTTCCTCCATCATTGTTGTTTTTCCTTTGTTCTTTTTTTCATATAAATATTTTGTTATTTTCTAGTTACATGTAGAGATAGTTTTCAACATTTGTTTTTATAAGATTTCTAGTTTCAAAGTTTTTTCTCCCTCCCTCCCCTCCCTCCCCCCTCCCCAAGACAACAAGTAATCTGATATAGGTTATATATGTACAATAAAATTAAACATATTTCTGCATTAGTCATGCTGTGAAAGAAGAATCAGTGCAAAAAGGAAAAACTTCAAAAAAGAAAAACAACAACAACAAAAAAAAATTAGATATAGTATGGTTCAATTTGCATTTGATTCAACAGTTCTTTTTTTTTTTTTCCTGGATTTGGAATGCATTTTCCATCATGAGTCCTTTGGAACTATCTTGGTTTTCCTTTGTTCTTAAAGACCATGACATCAGGGTGATGTCATGACTTTCACTGAATGGGATTTAAGTGAGTGAGGGCTTTGCAAGGTCACCAACCTCACTCTCTTCGCCAGAGCCATCTGGGTCAACTGGCAAGATATTGTAAAGAATTAATTGTTATTTGACGTTTTTATGCCTTGGTGTGCACTGGACTGGGGCTCTGCAAATCACACAGTGCTCCACCCACTGGTTGTATCCGTTGCCATGGCACTGGCATCTCACATCACCACTAACCGACGCCTACATGGGCCTGGCAAAATTATGATTGGAAGCCTAGTGAGGGCAGTCATGTGACTTTCAGAGCAGCCATACAATTGGTTGGGGGCTGTGTGGGGTTTCTGTGAACGGAGAGAAGTAGTCATTCTAGCTGGAAGCTGGAAGGCAATAGGAGCTCTGCTGTGTATTTTCAGCTGATTCCTGGGCGGTGGTATTTTTCAGGTCGTATAATTTCCCTTTCCCCATTTTATTTCCTTTCCCTTGATCCTACTGATCCTGTTGGTGTTTTTTTTTTTAAAGTTCATTCTTGTTAAAACAAATCCTGTTCTGTTTCAAGGGAGGCTGCCCCAATTCCTTGCCCCAATATTTCAGCGAGTCGCTTAGCTAACACTCCCCAATTAAAAATTGGTCCCCACAATATAGATCAGGACAATTGGAGATGGCCCAGATGTTTAAGGCAATTGGGGCTATGTTGTTTGCCCAGGTTCACATAGCTAGTGTCTGAGGTGAGATTTGAACTCGGGTCTTCCTGACTTCAGGGCCAATGCTCTATCCACTTTGCCACTTAGCTGCCCTCCCTTCCTCCATAGTAAGTCATTGAAGTCTCCCACATTCATTCAACTACCTAAAGTACACAAACTTCTTTAGTGCAGTACAAAGTATTGGGGTTGGGGGGGTGGGAAGGGGGAACTAGAGACTTCCAGGATCTGTAATTCTAGGCACTATCTTCCTGACACAGATTTTCAGAAAAGGGCCTACGAACTAGGGACCTTGTCTTGAATTCCTAGGAATATTCTAAAATATATTGTTAAAGGAATTAGTAGCAAGCTAACAACAAACACCCTTTTTTGGGAGGATGGGGCTTTGTAAACATTAATGAGTCATGTAAAATGTGAGTTATTAGTAACTATAGAGGGTTTTCCCAATGGTTTGTTGAAATTCACAGATCTTGAGTTAAAGAGAGGTAAAAGCTCATTTATGCCAAATGGGAGGTATCTTCAGTTTTGAGGTCAAAAGCCTGAACACTTCTGCTTCTTTTTAAAATATTAGATTGATAGGGCCAGCTAGGTGGTACAGTGGATAAAGCACTGGTCCTGGATTCAGGAGGACCTGAGTTCAAATCTGACCTCAGACACTTACCAGCTGTGTGACCTTGGGCAAGTCACTTAACCCTCATTTCCCTGCAAAAAAAAGTGTGTGTGTGTGTGTGTGTGTGTGTGTGTGTGTGTGTGTAACGAACCATGCTCACTTTCTTTAAAAAATATATTAATTGATAGTTTTTGTTCTTACAGAACTTTCCTTCCCATATACAACCTTCTCTTACATAACTCCTTCCCATATACAACTTCTTCTCCTCTCCCCATTCCCCTGAGAAATTTCCTGTAACTAGAATAAAAACAAAAAAGAAAAAAATATGCTAACATATCAACTGAATCTGAAAGCATACATTCTTCTTTGCATCCATGGCCCTCCACATCTTCAAAGTGGGGGAGCTTGTTTTTTTTCTTAATAAATTTCATACAGTCAGACCTTGAGTGGGTAGGGGTGGGTGGCAGCAAGATACTAACACAAATATATGTCTGGCAATCAGAACCTCCTCAATTTACCTGTCTTAAAAGCAACAAAAGAAGACATTGGTGGTTACCAGAAGGGATAAGTGCAGAAGGACCCAGAGAATGTTGAAAAGAAAAAGTATTTTAATTAGACTAATCAGTGATCCACAGGGGTGCACAAATATCAACTCACTACAACTTTCCTGAGGTCCAGGGTGTGGTGTGCAGGAAAGCTTAGAAGTCAATGGCTAGGGGCAGCTAGGTGGCACAGTAGATAAAGCACTGGCCCTGGATTCAGGAGGACCTGAGTTCAAATTCGGCCTCAGACACTTGACGCTTACTAGCTGTGTGACCCTGGGCAAGTCACTCAACACTCATTACCCCGAAGGAAAAAAAAAAGAAGTCAATGACTAAGAAACACACTAAAACGAGGTTTCTTAACATTTTTTTTTCTTTTTTAGTTAGCTAGGTGATGCAGTAGATAGAGCACTTTGCTGGGAGTCAGGAATACCTGAGTTCAAATCCAGATTTAGACACCTACTAGCTGTATAAAGCTGAGGCAAGTCACTTAACCGTGTTTGCCTCAGTTTCTTCATCTATAAAATGAGCTGGAGAAGGAAATGGTAAACCAGTCCAATATCTTTGCTAAGAAAACTCCAAATGGGGTCATGAAGGGTCAGACATGATTGAACAACAAAAACTTTTTTTGTAACTCAAAAGAGAAGGGGAAGATAATAAACATTTATTAAATGTCTACTATATACCAAGTACATTAAAATATATTACATTTTATCCTTGTAATAAACCTCATAAATAAGGTATTATTATGATCTCCATCTTACAGTTGAAGAAGCTAAAGTTAAGTGACTTGCTCAGGGTCACAAAGTGAGTAAGTATTTGAAGTCGGGTCAGGTCCAGCATTCTATCCATTGGGCACCTCTAAACCTTTTGGTGTTTTGGTGATGTCTATGGACCTCTTCTCCTAATACTGTGTGTATCAAATTCATAATTAAGGAAGTTCTAGGTTTTAGTTCGAAGTTAGTGAAAATAAATATGTAATTTTTTCTCATCTAAATTCATGACCTCCCTGAAATCTATCCCCAGTTAAGAACCCTGGCTTTTAAGAGGTTTCATGGTTTGTCTAAAATTGGGTTTTCCTTTTCACTTCCTGCATTCATAAGACTGTGTGACTCTGGCTATTGACCCTCTGGGAGAAGCCATGAAGAGTTTCTCTGATGTCTCTGTGTATCCTGGAGTGCCTGCCAGGATGCCTGAAGTCAAGTCCCGGTTGGCTCCAGAGCCCAGGCACAGAATACATTGACAAGAGAATCTGGACAATAATGCAATTCCATCGTAAAGGCCAATAGTTGATCCTTTGGGATGGAACTTGATCTCCCAGCCCTCAGAAATAGTGTTTGGTGGTGGGCATCAGGGTGTGGCAGGGGACAGACTTGGCCGAATAAAGAGTGCTAGTTCGTAAGGTAGCATCTGAAGAGAACCCAGAAGTCAAAAGGGGCTCCTGTGGAGTGATTTATGGAGGGAATAAACACCATAGGCCTTCACTTCTGGTTTATTGTACACACTTGCATTTTTCCATTTTCCATGCAAAGGGCTGATGGCTTTGCTTTATGAGAACCAATTAATGCATAACAGATTTTTGGAATCCATTGAACCTCATCCATCTCTCTCTCTCCCCTCTCTCCCTCCTCTCTCTTTTCAAGTCAAGCCCCTGAATTTTTCATACGAGAACTATCCGGTTATGTGATCTACCCAAGGTCACACAGGCAGGGAACAGCAGAATCAAAACTAAAACCTAGGTCTTTAGATTCCATCCAGTACTCTTTGCATTATATTTCATTTATATTATTCATCCCAAGGAACAACATGTTCTCAGATTGGAAAACTGAGGCATGGTAAACATAAGTAATTAATAGGGATTTGGAGATTTTAAAAACCCACCAAATTCCTTGGTAGGCATTTCATCTCTACTCTCCTCCCTCCACCTCCACCGCTATGCACAGCCATACACAGACAATTACCCAGACCTAACCAGTCATGACAGGGAAAGTTAGGTGGTGCAGTAGATAGAGGACCAGACCTGGGGTCAGGAACTCTTCCTGAGTTCAAATCTGACCTCAGACACTTACTAGCTGTGTGACCCTAGGCAAGTCATTTCACCCTGTTTGCCTCAATTTCCTCACCTGTAAAATGAGCTGGAGAAGGAAATGGCAAAAGCACTCCAATATCTTTGCCAGGAAAACCCCCAATGGGGTCACAGAGAGTCGGACATGACTGAAAATAACTGAACAGCAACAAACTAATGATGAAGATGGAGAAGTGAGAAGCTCTAGGAAAGAGGGTCATGATTTCCTTTGGTGACCTTTTCTAATGGAGTAGAATCATAGACTGTTACCTTCCCAGGCTCCTTGGACAGGACTCCCTTGCTCCTACTCTGTCATTCGGTCATATTGGCTTATTTGCTGTTCTTCATATGTGACACATTACTTCTCATTTCTGTGTCTTTTCAAGACCATCTCTGCAGTGCCCTTGCTCTTCATCTGTGCCTCTCAGAATCCCTGCTTTCCTTCAAAGCTAAGCTCAAGCACCACATGAAGTCCTACTGATTTCTCTAATTGCCAGTGTCTTCCTGTCTGAAACTACTGTGTATGCATATACATACATACATGTATATATGTCTATTTGTACACATGTCTATGTTTAATATAATAAATAATGTATACAAACATATATACATATGCATGCATATACATAGAGACACACAAAAACTAGCATCTCAGGTTTCCATGTGACATGGGCTCAGTTTGATCTTTACACAGTGGAAAACACCAAAGTCGTTCCCAGACTTGGAGGAAGCAAGACAGAGGGGAAGAGGGAGGAGAAATGGGAGCAGTTTCCTTTTTTATTCTTTTTTATTCCAAAGAGAAAACTAGAATTCCCTCCTCATGCAGAGGTTTGGGGGCACCCCTACTGAATGACAAGCATCTGAAATATACATATAGAAGTATATACCCCACACATATATACACACATACTATATGTATACAGAATATAGCTTATATGTAGCATAGAGCACTATAAATATATATATATGTATATATATATGTAAATGTATACAAACACACAAACATACACATGCATATTTTGTTTTTCTTCCTGGATAGAATATAAATTCCCTCAAGGCAGGAAGTATTCCATTTTGGCTTTGTATTCCCAGAACTTAACACAATGCTTACTAGATAAAAGATGTTATTGATTATTTGACAAGAATTTTAGAGGTTATTACATCTAGTCCCCTCATTTTATAGATAACCACCCAGACCCAGACAGAGGAAGTAGCATTCTGAACGTCACACGGTATGTTAGCAGCATAGCCAGGGATATAGCCCAGGGCTCCTGATGCCAATGTCTCAACATTCCTGGTTAGAACCCTCCTCTGAACTTTCTTTTTAGCACATGTCTTGTATATCCCTATGGCAGTCAACCCAGAGCTTTTACTTTCCACTTGTATGTATCATTAGGGGAGAGGGAAGAGAGATCCAGGGTATGTGGCTGAACATTCTCTGAAGGCCAGAGTGTCTGATCACCAAGTCTAAGCCCCTCTTTCTTTGGTCTGACATAAACTGAAGCCTGTTGAGGAGATTAGCAGTGAGGTCACCTCATATGCTTGCCGTACAAAGTGCATCTTTGTCCTGGCCTGCTGGGACCTCTGGCTCCACACTGCCTCAGACAGACTGGCTCAAAATTAGTATTCTGCTGACCGAACAATGGCCGTACTTGAAACCTCTAGATCTGCATACAGCCATGGAAAAGGCACACACACTTCTACACACTCCGAGTACAGCCCAATATAAACTCTCTAAAAAATGAATGTGCCTGATCAGAGCACAAGCTTGGATCAGAAGGCAAAGGGACACAGATGTTCCAGGCTTGGGCTCCGTCAAGGACACTGGGCTTCTGTTTTCATCACAGGGTAGACACTGAGGCTCCAGCCTCCATAGTCCCATGGCCATTTCTAAATAGTTACTGAACACAAAGGTCTCCCAATAACACCAGTCCAATCACAAGCTAATCACAAATTCTTGGTTTCTCTGTAGGATAATTTCAGCTTTCAAAAGGTAAAAAGGGTCAAGGAGGGAAGCCTCTATTCCAGACTTGGTTTTAACTAATAAGGAGAGACAGGTTCCTGGGTTAAAAATTCCTGGAACTTTGGGAGGAAATGAGTGACTGCTCCATCTAAAAAATGTGTTACAGTGTAGGAGAGAAAGGCCAGGCTTAGTCTGATACGTCCTCTATTTTTAGGTAGCAAATTTCAAAGGCATTCTGAGAAAGGATAGGTACTATGCTGTAGACTAAAATTTTACAGGGCAAGTCTATAAAAAGGGAGGTTGGAAACTTTCAAGAATAAGGTATAAAGACAGAAACAAAAACAATTCTGATGAGGGAGAAAAGGGAGAGTTGTCTAGAGGGACCAGTGTGGAGGTGCAGGGAAGGCAAAGACCAACTTACATTTTTAAAAGATACATAAAAAGATGGATGTAAGTTCAGGCAAGTGAGGATGAACATAAAAATGTGGAATGGTATTGTAAAAAGACTGTCAATATCACTAAACCAGAATAAACAGAGGCTGGTGAGGACAACTAAGGCACCAAAGGAAAAAAAAAATAAGTTGCATTTGGGAAAAGAAAAGGATCAAAGAAGTTATAGGACTGATGCCCTACATATATGGGATGATGATCATGGAAAATCGAGAGAAGGCAATGCTATTTAACTCCTTTGGATTGTAAAAACAGAACAAAAATGACTAGCAGGAAGTCAAGTCACAAGAAACATAGGAGATGGTAAAAGAGCACGTAACTGCCCTTGATGAGTTCAAGTCACTAATCCCATACAAACCACAGTCTAGAGTATGGAAATGATGGGCTGATTGTATTTCTAAGCCATTGTCAGTGATCTCTGGAAGATGATGGAGAGTGGGAGGTATGCCATGTCTTCTCTAACTTTCCAAAAAATAAGAGTGAAATTTGCAAACTACGTATCAATGAGTTTAACAAGAGCACAACAAAATTATTTAATTATATTATTATTTACATATTATGTTTACATATTTTACATATGTGACATATATATGTTGTATGAAGTGATATCATATTATATCATACCATACCATATCACATCACTTCATATTGTATCATAGTATATTGTATTGTATCGTATTATAGCATGTCATGTTATATTATATAGGGATGGCTAATGAATACCAAGAAAAAGAAGCAATGATTATAAAAAGTCAACATATCTTAATCAATCAATCAATAGACATTTTTTAAGTCACTACCAAGTGGCAGATGCTGTGCTAAATGCTGGAGATACAAATACAAATAAAAGCAATTTCTGTCCTCAAAGAACTTACTTACAATCTAACAGGGACTAGTCAATCAAGAATTCATCATGCTACCTCACTATTTTTTTGACAAGGTTACCAGACTGGTGGGTCGGGGGAAAATTGTAGATTTAATCTACCAAAACTTCAAGAAAACATTTAATGAAGCATCTTTGTTTAAACAGAAAGATATGGTCTGGATCGTGGGACAATTAGGTAAATTTATAACTGGTTAAATGACCAGAATAAATGAATAGTACTTCTTTGTAGTCAAGTGTGGCCCACCATCTTTTCATCTAAGCTAAATAAAGGTATATTGTTGTTTTCTCTACTTTTTAAAAACATTTCAACATACAGTAGAATGTCAAAGGCTTGTCCCCATAGTAATCCAGAGAGTTTAGTTCTTTTTCTGGGGGTGATGGGTTGTATCCCAGAGACAGAGAGAAAAACAAAAGTGAGTAAATGGATGAACAAACAATTGTATTTTTAAAATAATAAACATTTTTATTTAAAGTTTTGAGTTACAAATTCTATCCCTCCTTCCCTCCCTTCCTTCCCCACTCCCAAGGCAATAAACAATCAGATATAGGTTATACATGTACAATTATGTAAAACATTACCATATTTGTCATTCTGTACAAGGAAACGTGAATAAAAAAATGAAAGAAACAAAGTAAAAAATAGCATGCTTCAGTCCATGTTCAATCAGTATCAGTTCTTTCTTTGGAGGTGGATAGTATGCTTCATCATTAGTCTTTTGGGATTATCTTGGATTATTGCATTTCTGAGAATAGTTAAGTAATTCACAGTTCTTCATCAAACAATATTGCTGTCACGCTGCACCATGTTCTCCTGGTTCTGCTAAATTCATACATCAGTTCATATAAGTCTTTCCAGGCCTTTCTGAAATAATTTCTTATCGCACAATAATATTCTATTACAATCATATCCCACAGCTTGAACAAGCAATTGTTAAGCATTTACTATGTGCCAGGCATTGTGCTAAGTACAAAGGACACAAATAGACCCCGCCCTCAAGGATCTTACATTCTAATTGGTAGAAAACAAATAAAGGGGAGTTAGAATGGGAGCAGGGTAGTGTTGTACCACTGCATGGAACTAGCTGAAATTTGCAATAAAGTCCTGTTCCTAGCAAGAAAAAGCGAAAGATCACTGATGAGAATCAAGGGAGTCAGCGACAGAGTCCAAGCTTGGAAGGACGAAAGGAACTGAATAGTGTAGGGATGGTACACTTTCTGGATTTGTTCATGGGTTCCTGTTAGTCTTTTGGATCTTACATAATTTCTTTGGGATAACAGAAAGGGTATCCCATGCCAGATAACCATTTTGTGTAGGAGCTGGGGACAAAGCTATATGTTTTGGGGGATTTCTAGATAGGGGAGATAGTGGATATATTAACATATTAAGAGATTCTCCCAGAGTAACTTCAAATGTGAGCAATGAGTCAATAAGAATGACCTTTTGGGTGAGGCCCCAGGAATGACCCTAGTCTATGTAATCCAGATGGACTGGATGGGGGAAGGGGAGGGTGGAGCCATAGATTATACTCTAGTACTGTAAAGTCATCAACAATGGTTTTATGTCAACTTGAAGTGATGTCTTTAGTGGAATATTCCAGGGAACTGTCCTTGACCCAGTGCCATTCAACACATTTTTATGCATGATTTAGATGGAGTCATATAAAGAATACTTGTCCAATTTGCTAATTACACAAAGCTGGGAAGGATAGCTTACATATTGGGTGACAGAATAAGGATCTAAGCAGGTCTTGAGATCGAATGTTGTATTGAGTCCAATAAGACAAATATTTCTGGGGATGAATGTAAGGCCTTACCCTTGGGTTAAACAACAACAACGACCACCACCACCACCACCACCACCACCCACCCACAAACAAACAAACAAACAAACAAGCAACAACTTCCACTACAAAGATATGTCTAGATTCACTGGGGGGGGGGGGGAATGTCTGCATTATAAGTTCAATAGCAGCCAACAGTGTGATATAGTAGCCAAGACAGATGATAAAATCTTAAGCTGTAGTGATAGAGAGGATGAGTTTCTAGTATAAGGAATGAAGTAGTGCCACTATACTTTTCAGGATTAACTTCAGTTTGGGTGCCATATTTGAGAGAAAATATTGGTAAATTGTAAAATGTTCAGAGGAAGGCAATTAAAATGATGAACCATCTCAAATATATGACATACAAGAACTGGTTGAAGAAACTAGAAATTATCTTAGAAAAGATTTGGACTGAGGGAAAGAGTGATAGGGTAAAAGGAGAGGTGTCTTCAAGTATAAGAAGGTATGCCACAAAGAAGAAATAGTTGATTGGTTCTATGTAGCTCCAAAAGTCAGAACAAACACAAATGCCTTGGAATTGCAAAAAGGCAAATTAAGGTTTGATATAAATTTTTACAATCCTAAAAAAGCTGTCCCAAAACATAATAAGCTACGGTGAAGAGGAAGGGGTCTTGAAGCAAGGTGGAGGTTCACTTGTTCTGAAATGTTATAGAAGTGAGGCAGTATGATACTGTGTAAACAATATCATGAACAATCTGGAGACCAGGGTTTAAATACCAGTTCTGGCTATATTACTACTTACTGGGCAAATCACTTAACTCCCTCTGGACATCTATAAAATGAGGGATTTATACTAAATGGCCTTTGATTTTTCTAGCCCTAATCATATGATCCTATTCCCTTATAGATTCAAGCACAATTTTGGAATAGATAGTCTCTGGGTCCTTCCCACCACTGAGATCCAATGAAATAAATGGTTAAAGTCATCATGCTATGTAAGGCAGATGCTGTGAAATGAATTTGAAAAGTAAGTGGAGCCAGGTTGAGTAGGCCTTGAAGGCAGGCTAAATATTATTTGTTCAGTTTTCATTCATTCATTCATTCATTCATTTTTTTTATTGCTTGGTAAGCAATGAGGAGTCACTCAAAGTTTATGAACAGAGGAATGATTAATCAAACCTTACATTAGGAAGATGACTTTGGCCATGTGCAAAATTGTTAACAGAGTATTTTTTCCCCAAGTGAATGTTTGGAGTAAGGAAATTCTGAGGTTTTCTAATGTCTATAAATTCTATAAAGGTTCATACGATACATACACACACACTATGAGTGTATATATATATGTATATATTGGAATGAGTGAATGACGCCACTACTGGAGACTTGCTGTGGAGAGCTCCACAGGAGGAAAATGCCTCAGAGGCATTGTGGCTTTTCCTTGGCGTCAGGAAATGACGTTTGCTCATTGGGTGCTGTCTATCAGTCTACAGCCAATCAACTGGAGGAGCCTCCTATTGGTTCTGGGAGGAGACAGGAAGGAGGAAAGGGAGCCTGCGCAGAGAGCGCTGGCCTTTTTTTTTGGCTTCCGGACTTGATGGTGGTGGCGGCAGAGGACTTCACAGGAGATTTGAGGAAAGATAGGAATGCCAGGCTGTTAGAATTCTGTTCTCAATCTTTTTCTTTCTATTTTCCAATAAACCCTTAAAAACCTAAACTCGTTTTATCAGTGATTTTTAGTCAGTTTCCCCCAAACTGGGGGAACACATTAGAATCCACATTTAGAATCTTAAATTACACAATATATATGTATATAAGTATATATTTGCATACACACAAATATACATATATATACACACCCATATATACACATGTAATACATATACATATATATGTGTGTGTATGCACACACACACACACACACACACTGAGTAGAAAAGAAGTGTTTACCATGATAATTTCCCATCCCTTCTGTTCTGAATGTGATCTTTCCTCTTGGGATGACTTCAAGATGGCTTAGGTTCCTTGAGTCTTGAAGATTAACCCTGCTTCCTTCTCTGCTTCTATATAGCCAAGATTCTCTTGTCTGATCATCTCTTATCCAAGCAATTCTGGAAGAAAGGAATCTCTGTGTTAATGAACCAGACAGTGGAATAATTGTAAGGCAGAGAGAGAGAGGCATCAGCCTCTGCCCATTGCCAGGATGGAGGGAAATGCTTGTAATTGCAAATATCCAAAGTTCTGATTACAATTTGCTTATATTATGATGCTCCAGCTGGATAGTAATTGCTCTAAGTTTAGCCAGTAACAAATGGGCAGGCAGATCAGAAAGAGAAGGTAGCTGTACAGCTTCTAGGTCCAGGGTCCTTTCAAAACCTCTGACCTTAATAAGATCCAAAATGTTATAAGGCAAAGACAGGAAATTGGGAGCTAGCTTTTCTTCTTCATTTGATTCCTCTTCTGGGTCTAATCTCCAATCAAGTCACAGAATACCTTCTGTGCACCTATACTAGGGCCTGTAGAGAATAGGAGGACATCTGCTGAAGCTCTTTCCCTGCCAAAACAATCCTGCTGATAAATTCTTAACTTGCTGTAGTGATAATTACGTTCTGGAAAAGGTGGAGGAAATGTAGAAAGGATTATACTGGGCTTGATTCTGACCAATAAGAAGGGTTACTGGGATGGAAGTGATGTGAATCTTGGGGAGAAGGGACCATTCCACTGTAGAGTTTATGATAGAGGAAGAGAAGGAAATAAAATATGGCCAGACTTGCATCCTAATGCTTTGGGGAATAGATTTCAGTGAGCTCAGATCTGTCACATGGAAGAAGGACTAGACTTATTCTGTTTGATCTTGGGAGCAGAATTAGGAATAATGTAGAGAAGCTGTAAAGAAACACATTTATGTTTGATACGAGGGAAAGCTTCCTAACACTTTTTGTTTATGCATTTGAGTTGTGTCCAACTCTTCATGACCCATTTGGGGTTTTCCTTGGCAAAGATACTGGAGTGATTTGCCATTTTCTTTTCCAGCTCATTTTACAGATGAGGAAACCAAGGCAAACAGGATTAAATGACTTACCCAGGATCACACAGCTATTAAGTGTCTGAGGCCAGATTTGAACTCAGGAAGATGAGTCCTCCTGACTTCAGGCCTGCATTGTATCCACTGTTCACCTAGCTGCCCTCCTACCTCTTAGTATTATCCAAAAGGGAAAACATCTGCTTTAAGAAATAGACTGTTCGGGGGCAGCTTGTGGCACAGTGGATAGAGCACCACCCTGGAGTCAGGAGGACCTAAGTTCAATCCGCCTCGGTCACTTGACACTTACCAGCTGTGTGACCCTGGACAAGTCACTTAACCCCATTGCCTCACCTAAAAAAAAAAAAAGAAAAGAAGTAGACTGTTCTCTTCCGTTGCTGATCTTCAAACAAAGGTTAAATGATTACTTATCAGGGATGCTTTGGGGGAGGGTTTCCTTTAGGGGTACTGTAGGGACTAGATGGTTGCTGAGACCTGTGTTAATTCTGAGAGTTTATGAATCCACTATTCTATGGCTTTCAGGGTCATAAATTTACAAAGGACTGGCAGCCCAAGAAAAAATGCATGATCTTAAGCATGATATGCTTATGACAAAATGCCAATTATTCTCATGCATATAAACAAAGAGAGCCACATAAAGAGACTGAAGTGAATGGAGGGGATACTAATCAATGACTTTAAAATGCCTTTTCTTTTTAAAATGTTTATTGATATATTTTTCTAAATCACATTAATTTCTTTTTTAAAATAATTTCTTTTCAATTAAAAATTACTTTTTCTCCCTCTCACCTCCCTTTTAAAAAATAAAACTCCTGTAGCAAATATGTATAGTCGAGAAAAGTCTAATTACTGCATTAGCTATGTCCAAAAATAATGTCTCACTCTGTACATTGAGTCTATCATTTTCCTGTCAGAAGGAATTACATTTACTTCTGAACATATCACTTCTCTCTCTTTCTCTCTCTCTTATCTATTGAGGCAGCCTTTGTAACAACAATTTTTAAAATAAAGAGAAAAAAACAGTTCAATAAAACTAACCAATACATAAACTGTATCTGACAGTATATGAAATATTTCATATTCATAGTCCCCCACCTCTCCATGAAGGAAGGTTGGCACATTTTGTCATCTCTTCTCCAAGAGCCCAGGTTCACTATTATCATTGCATGGAATTCCAATTTTATTTTATTGTCTTTTCTATTATATTTGCTATAGTCACTGTGTATAGTGTTTCCTGGTTCTGATTACTCTGTATCCATTTATTTTGTCTTTGGAATATTTCTTTGAATTCAGCATATTAATTTTTCCTTGTCATGAAATAGTATTCTATTACATTCACATATCACAATTGCCTAGCCATTCCTGAATATATGGGTGCGCACTTTAAAAGATAATTCTTTGTGCCCACAAAAAGTGTTATTATCACACACACACATCATCCTTTCTATCATTGACCTCCTTGGACCTTAAGCCAAGCGGTGAGATCTTGGTTCAAAGGGTATGGCCTTTTTAGCCCTATTTTGAGCATAATTCCAAATCATTTGCCTGAAGGATTAGCCCAATTCACAAGTCCATCACAGTTTTTTTAGAGTCACTATCTTCCTGCAGCACTTGCAGTAATGGACTAGCTCCATGGTGGCCCTGTGAAATACACATCTTACATGAACACATAGATCTTGTACATCTCTTGCTATCTTTGCCTGTTTTCTGCATACGAAATGATATTCTTGTCTTATATGTGTTAATTCCCTGTCTATCTTGGTACTAGACCCTTATCAGATAAATTCCATATGAAGAATCCCCCAATGGCCCCATGTAATTTTTAAATGGCATATATAGTTGGTGGAATCAAGACCAATGTACAAAGGTGAATACAAAAGAGGTTGATCCTGTACCTATAGAGTCAGGACAACTGCAACTCAGAATCAGCTGAGCTAGTTAAAGATTTAATGACAACACAAAAGATTATATTATAGCAAGGAGGAAGAACAAACAAGAGGTAGGACTCTTCCTCACTAACAGTCTTTGTGCACATGCCGTGACCTGGAAAAGGAATTCTTGTCCAGGTAGGAACTGAACATAATGGCTTCTGAAATCTTTTTCAACTCTGAGATTCTTTGATTTTATGTGAGGAGGCATAAGGCACCTTTGAGAAGCTTATAAACTTACCAGAGAGACAAGATAGACATATCAAAGAATTCAATAACAGAGACATTTGATGAGGTGTCAAAATGAGTGGCATAGACAATATGGTTTCAAAGGAGAAAATTAGTGGTGTTTGGAGTATCAATCAATCAAGATGTATTAAACTCCGTTTACAGTAGGTATCAGGGCGGTGTGCTTGGTATTGGGACACAAAGACAAAAATGATGTAGTCCTCTACCCTCAAGAAGCTTATATTATGTTAATAGAAAGGGAGCTGGCCTCAAAGCCAGGAAGACCTAGGCTCAAGTCCTGACTCATGCAGACTGACTATGTGACCCTGGGCAAGTCACTTTATCTCAATGCTCAAGGTAGTTTTCTAAAACTGTAAATTGCAGAAAAGGTACAGACGCACCTTAGTAGATGGAGCTTCCTACCTTGGGAATAAAATCACAGGTCAGTCCCTATCCTTATTCTAGTAAGACAGAAGGGAACCACAGCAGGTTATTGTGTAGGGAAGTGACCAGTCAAAAGGTGGGCATTAAGCAAATTAATCAGGTAGGGGTTGTGAATAGCGATTGTAACTGGGAGAGATTTGGAACCAGGCAGAGCAGTTAAAACTACTCTAGTTGTCATTCCATGACATAGTGTGGAGACTAGTATGTTATAGGTGGGAATTTAGAGGAGCCTTATATCTTTTTCTCTTATGACTCGGAGGTGTCCTTACTCTTTAGACTGTGCTAGAAGACTCAACAGAGCACATTCCAGTCCCCCTAGCATTCTAAATGAGGATACTGCTACTGAAGGATGAGAAGCACAATCAAGCAGTCTGCAAATGTGAACTGAGCACATGCAGAGTGCCTAGCCTGGCATTGAGTTCCCAGGTGCATAGTGAAAGAAAGAGAAGATCCTGGTTCTGCCCTTGGCCAGGAAAAATATGAGGTTTTGAAATACATCTCAGATTACAAGGCTGGAACCCCAGGCTACATTCAGCAAAATTAATACTCATATTCTAGAAGCCAATGAGGGGAGGAGATGGGCGCAGAACCCCATGAAGCTTCAAAGCCTTTTTTCTTGGGGTTTGCATAATTTGAAACTTCACATACTCAGAAGGCAGAGGAAGAAAGAGCTTCACCCGAGTCTAAAGCATTAAAATAAAAAAAAAATGGATTTCAATAAAACATGAAATAAAAACAAGAAATAACTGTAAATGGAATTGAAAGCAAACAGGAGAAAACTCCAGCACTGCATTTCTCATTGCTATTCTACAAACTTTACTTCTTGAATCTACAAAAGCATCAGTGTTCAGGTTTTTCTTCTCTCCATCCCTGTGAATTGATTGATTATTCATGGTGAGTGTGACCGCTTGGCCTCACTTGGGCCTTAGATCTGCTCTGGAGGGTACAGATCAGGTTGTCCAAGTAACCATTCCACCCCTTGAGGGGTGATGGGAAGAACTGGTCAGGATCAAAGGGGAAATCAGGGGGAGAGCTAAGAAGAAGTCCTCCAGAGTCTTTTTCACTCATTCACTTTGAGCTATTGTTTATTAACTAAAACTGCAGTACCTTTGGGGGGGTGGGTTGAATACTCCTCATTTGAGTATCCATCAAGAAAATTGGTATCATCTTCTCAGGTCACTCTGGGGTCTGGGATGGTGTCCAGAAGAAGGTCCTAAGTTTCCCAGATAATATGGCATGTTATGACACTTTTCTTTTATTAGACTCGTTTTATTGATTTTTTACACCATTTTATAGGCTCATAGATCCTGAGTTGGAGATATTACAGAAGGCCATTTATTTCAGCCCTTCATTTTACAGAGGAGGAAACTGAGACCCAGGATGATTAAGTGAGTGTGTCTAAGATCACAAAGCAGAGGTGGAATTTGTACTGAGCTCCTCGGACACTGCAGTTAATGTGCTTTACATTTTATCACCTTACCCAGCATTCACGCCCCACATGCGCACCCTTAGCCCAATAACTCACACTGCAATCATCTTTGTTTGCAGCATAGGTTTTTGCTGTTGTTGTTTTGGTTTGGTGTTTTTTTTCTGTGGGCAATCTTCGGATTCTTTCGGTCAGGACTTGGTTTTTCTGTGCTTAGAAGTTTTGGGAAATTTCTTGTATTTTTTCTTGCATTATGGCATTCAGGCTTTTTGACTTGTCATGTTTCTTCTGGGAGACCTACAATCTTTAAGCCTGAACTCTATGCATCCTGCTTTGAGAACAATATATGTTTTCCTGTATGAAGATCTTGATTTCTTTTAATGTTATTGCCTTTTGCTTCTCTTTTTATAGATTGTCCTTCACTTCCATGTATTTGCATTCTCAGTCAGTTATTATTTTTTATTTCTTTGTGAGGCTCACCACATGGATTCACATTTTTCTATTCTGCCAATTATTTCTTTTGGGGAGGCTATAAATTCTGCTTTCACAATTCCTCATTTTTCCCCTTTTAAACCATTCAGGAACATCCTGCTGTGCTTCCATGCTTTCTTGGGTAGGTATTGAATCATTTTCTTTTGTCCATCTATTCATAGATGGCTATACTTTTACACAATCTGGAAACCATACTCCCCTTCTGTCATTAATATCTTCCCTGTGATTTGTCTGCTTAATCCCAAGGTTTTTAAGTTTTCTTTCTCTTCATATCTTTGGTAATTTCAGTCTCTCTCCCCCTTTAAAGTCCCCTATCACTCACCTTCTCATTCCTGCTGCTTAGAGTATGATTTCCCTTGAGGCTAGACCTCAAAGCCACTTGAGCTTCCCCCCATGCTAGGCAATTCATGGTTCATCAGTCTTAGTTTCTATCTCAAGTAACTTCTGAGGAGACAGAACTGGCCCTAGACAAATGCTAGTTTCTCTCCCTCAAGCTGAATGGAGTGCCACATAGTCCTGCCCCAATTCCCTCTGTTCCTCGGTTGTCTACCTGAGCTCTGTTGTAGCACAGAAGAGCACTGATGGCATGCTATCACAACCTGAGAGTTTCTGCTTTAGGGATTTTTTGTTGCATTGAGAAGAGGGGCTAGGGGGAAGGTAGAGTGGAGGTCTGTTGCAAGCCCATGTGTCAGCTTTTCCAGTTTCACTTCCTGAGGGTGCTGAACAGTGGGGAAGAGGTGCTGAGTGCTTTGGGGAATATCCAGTGGTCTTTTATTCTATTTGTTTATGAAATCATTACATAATTTATGTTCTTGGTATCCTATGCTATGAAGACAATTGAAATCACTTCATCTCTTGGACATAATTCATAGTTTGGAGAAGTTTGAGACATCTCAAGGTTTAGAGAAAGTGCCTAGTCCTGGACTAGACTGATTACATCTTGTTGGTCATTTGACCTGGAAGTCCCTGCAGAATCCATTGTAACAAAGATAAAGTTAAACTGAAAACACTGTATTGTCTAATATGTCGTGCGATATTCCTTACCTGTGGCTCCCTGCCTCTGTATAAAGAAGACAGGATTCTCTTTCATCATCTGTACTCTGGACCGAGATTTATCATTGTATGTAGTGAATCAAAGCTCAGATTCAGGGGACTCTTTTGAAGGAGACCAAGCTAGGTGAAAAGCCAGCACTATCCCTACATAACTCAGAATTTCTGGGTTTCTGCAAAATCATTCAACAAACATTTATTAAGTACCTATTATGTGTCAGGCATTGTGCTAAACAATAGATACCAATTATAAGAAACAGTCCTTCCTCACTAGGAAGGAAGAGACAACAAAAAATCATATAAAAACATAGAATACATGAATAAATATAAAGATAGTTAAATAAAAGGGGTTAAGGGAGAAAGGCACTAGCAGAGGAATCAGGGCAAGAGTTCACATGGGTGATGATTCATAGGCTGTTTTTGTTGGTTTGGTTTGGTTTTTTGTGGGGCATATGGGGTTAAGTGACTTGCCCAGAGTCACACAGCTAGTTAGTGTCAAGTGTCTGAGCCGGATTTGAACTCAGGTACTCCTGAATCCAGGGCTGGTGCTTTATCCACTGTGCCACCTAGCTGCCCCCAAAGGTCACGGCTGTTTTTTTTGAAGCAAGAGAAAGGGTCCATGAGGCAATAATGAGGATGGAGTATACTACAAGTATGAAGGCAACTGCAACAAAGGCATGAGGATAGAAGATGGTGTTCTATGTGTAAGAAATAGAAGATAGATGAATTTGGCTGGATTGCAGAGTAAAAGTGGGAAAGTATAATGTACAATGAGGCTGGAAATAAGTTTGAGCCATGTTCAGAAATCTTTTAAACCTTAAAGAGGCTTGTATTTTTTTTCCTAGAAGCAATAGAGAGGCACTAGAGTTTATTGAGTAGGTGAGTGACATGGCTAGGTCTGAACTTAGGGCAAATCACTTTGACAGCAATATGGAGAATGGATTGAGGTGGGAAGAGACTTGAGGTACATGGTAAAATTATATTTTAGATCTATGATGGGGAAGAATTCATGACCCAACAAGGGGAAAAGCAAATCACAGAAGAGAAAACAGGAAATTTAAAAGCTTTTGCACAAAGAAAACCATTTAATATTAAGAATGAAATAGCTAACTGGAAAAATAAGCCTTGCAGCAAGTTCCTCTGAAAAAGGTCTCATTTCCAAGATATATAAGAAACTGATTGAAATGTATAATAAAAATAACCATTCGCCAGTTGATAGTTAAAGGACATGAACAAGCAATTTTCAAGGGAAGAAATATAAACTATCAATGGTCATAATGAAAAATACTACAAATCATTAATAATTAGAGAAATGGAAATTGAAACAACTTTCAGGTTTTACCTGAAAATATTAAGAGGCTGCTGGAAAACAGGCAAATTAGTCCACTATGGCTGGAACTATGAATTGATAGTCATTCTGGAAAGCAATTTGGAACTATGTTCCCAAAGTTACTAAACTGTTCATACCTTTTGACCCTAAGATACTACTACTATACCTATACTCCCAAGATATAAAAGAAAGGGGAAAAACACTCATGCACACAAAAATATTTATAGCAGCTTTTTTATTAGCAAAGAACTTGAAACAAATGGAATGCCAATTAATTGTGGAATGCCTAGACATATTGTGGTGTATGAATGAAATGGAATATTATTTTGCTATAAGAAGTAATAAAAGGGATAGTTTAAGAGAAACCTAGGAAGATTAGTATGAAATGATGCAGAGTGAGGTGATCAGAACTAGGAGAAAAATTTCTACAACAACGTTGTAAAGATGAACAACTTTGAAAGATTAAATCATTCCAATCAATGTAATGACCAGATCTGGTTCCAGAGTACCAGTGATGAAGGATGTGCCATAAGAGGTGATGGAACCAGGATACAAAATAAGACATGTGTTTGGTTATGATCATTGTAGAATTATTTTATTTGACTACCCATATTTGGAACAAGGGCTGTATTTGCAGGGGTACGGTGGGAAGGAGGGAAAATAAATCTTTATTCATTAAAACAGTAAAATTTATGGGGCGGCTAGGTGGCGCAGTGGATAAAGCACCGGTCCTGGATTCAGGAGTTCCTGAGTTCAAATCCAGCCTCAGACACCTGACACTTACTAGCTGTGTGACCTTGGGCAAGTCACTTAAGCCCCATTGCCCCGCAAAAAAAAAAAAAACAGTAAAATTTAATTTAAAAAATTAGTCTAGGTAAGAGGAAATGAGGGCCCAAAGTAAAGTGATAGCTATCTGAGTAGACATAAGAGATGTAGAGGTAAGAATGGCAAGATTTGACAACTAATTTGACATGTGGCATGAGTAAAAACAAGGAATTAAAGATAACACTGAGTTTACAAACTTGAGAAATTGAAAGGATGGTAATGCCTTTAAGAGAAATAGGGAAATTTGGAAGAGGCTCAGGTTTTAGAGAGAAGATAATAAGTTCTCTTTTTGTCCTGTTAAGTTTGAGATGTCTCTGGGGACATCTAGTTGGAAATGTCCAATAGACAGCTGGTGATGCTCAGAGGAAAGGCTGGGGCTGGCTCTATAGCTATATGAACTGAATAGAGATGGTAAAGTCATGGGAACTTATGAAGTTAAAGAAATCGAGTATAGAAATGGAAGAGAAGTGGTCTTGGGACAGAGTCTTGGGAAACACCTAGGAAGAAATAAGGATCCCCACCAGAGCATATAGACTTAGTTTTCAAATGTGATGTTATCTATGTTTTAGTGTGTTTTTATTTATTTTGTTAAGTATTTACACTTTCATCTGGTTAGGGCACCATAATCCAGAGTGTTTCCAGTTTCATGTGGTCTGAGAACAGTCTGTTTGATAGCTCTGATATAGATAATGACTCAGCAAAGGAGGCTGAAAAGGAATAGCCAGACAGGTAGAACAAGGAGAGAGTAGTGGCATGAAGTCCCAGAAAGGAGGGAATATTTACGAGTAAAGGGTAGTCACCAGTGTCAAAATGCAGCAGAGAAATCGAGTAGGATAAATGAGAAGAGTCTATCAGATTTGGGAGTTTAAAAATCATTGGGAACTTTGGAGAGGGCAGTTTCAATTGAGTGATTTTGGAAGCAAGATCACAAAGGGTTGAGTAACATGAGAGGCAGTGGAGTCGGTGAGCATAGACAGTTTTTTCTAGGAGTTTGGCTTTGGGCAGATACAAACAACAGCTTGAGATGGTGGTCTAGTGAATAGTTGTCTTTAAATGATATATAATAGGTAAGTAGAAATATACCATATATAGCTCTAATTGATATATTCAAATATAATTATGTTACCATATATGACAATTGTATTAAAACATATTAACAATAAATTATATATACATTTGTAATTTTATGATATCTTTTGTTTTTGCATCAACTCTTTATCCTACCTTCACCCTCTTCTTGTAGCAAGCCATCTTTTATGACAAAGAAAAATTTAAAAAATATTTGTCAAAACTGATTAATGCATTAAAATAGCTGATATTATATGCAAAGCGCTATATTTTACCAACTCTACAAAGGAGTGGGAGAAGGGATCTTCTCATATTTCTCCTTTGAGGCCAAGTTGGTTATTTATCATTTTGAAACATGCAGTGAAGGTGTTTTTTTAAGGATGGGAAATGCATAGGCATTTTAAAATAAGTACAGGAGGATACAGTAGATAGGGAAAAGTTGAAAAATATTAGTGAGAGAGGAAATGATTGAAAGGACAATCTAATAGAGAAGATAAAACCAGATGGGATCAAGGCCTTGGCAAAAAAGAAGAATTACCCCGTTATCAGAACCTGGGAGAAAGAAGGAGAGAGTAGAAAGTGAAGTCAAAGGGTTTTGAAATGAAGAGAAAAAGAAAGAGGTAAAATAAAATGATCACAATCTGTATGCAAATGAAGGTGTATCCTTAGTATCCAAAATACATATTTCAGGTAGAATCCAAAAGAAATGGACAGCCCATCCCTTACACTTGTAATTTTTTCTCTCTTCGCATCTACCTCTTGGAACTCCTAGCTCCCTTAAAAGCTCATCTAAAATTCCACCTCCTGCCAAAGGAGTTTCCTAAATCCCCTACTTGTTAATGTTCTGTAGTTAGATGGTTCAATGAATAGACCCAGAATCAGGAACACCTGAGTTCAAATGCAAACTCAGACACTTCCTAACTGTGTAATCCTGAGCAAGTCACATAACCATCTATAAAATAGGGATAATAATAGTACTTACCTGCAGGGTTCTTGTGAGGATCAAATGAAATAATAATTAGAAAGCACTTTGCAAACTTTAAAGCACTACACAATGGTAGCTATTATTTCTTTTATATAGATTTCATATCCATGTACACATTCCTTGAGGGCAAGCAATATTTCATTTTTGCCATTGTAGGACTGTAGGGTTGGTTATAATTATCCCCTGAAATCCAGTTGGCCACTCCAAGGAAAGCACAGTGGTATAACGGCAAAAGCACTGGAGTAGGCATTAGAAGGCCTAGATGCAAGCCAGTTTTATTGCTTGGTTGTTTCAGTAATGTCTGATTCTTTGTGACTCCATTTGGGATTTACTTGGCAATGATACTGGCATGGTTTGCCATTTCCTTCTCCAGATTATTTTACAGATGAGGAAACTGAAGCAAACAGGGTTAAGTGTCTGAAGCTAGATTTGAATTTAGATCTTCCTGATTCCAGGCTAAGCACTTTATTCACTGTGCTACCACACTGCCCTCCATCTGTAACCTTAGGCAAGTCTCCTCCTCTGTGGGTCTCAGTTATTTATCTGAAAGATGAAGAGAAGATGAGATAGATACAGTCTAAGGTCCCTTCCAATTCTACAATCCAACAGTTCCAAGTCAACCAGTATAAGACCTCGGAGGTCATCTAGTCTAAACTCTCATCTTACAGATAAAGAAACTGAGGTCCATGAATATTAAGTGACTTGCTATACATGTAACACCAAAGGCATCATAATAATAACCAATAATAACAATAATAATAATAATAATAATAATAATATGGTTAGTATTTATATAGCACTTTAAGGTTTGCAAAGCTGTCTATATGCTATCTCATTTGATCCTCAGAACAATTCTGTAAGGTAGATACTATCATAATACCTATTTTAGAAATGAGGAAAATTAGGTATTTGGAGGTTAAATGACTTTCCCAGGGTCACTCAGCTCAGGTCTCATGACTCCAAAGCCACCCTATCATGGTATATAACATACACAAAACAAACAGTCTTGTTCCCCAAACTTACAATTTAGTAAGACGCCTTCCAGTAGGGTAAAAATCCCATTCTCTAACAGAAAAACAAATGACTTTACCACTTCCAGTAGGCTTCGTCATCCCTGGGAAACCAGGCAGCCAGTACTGTTTGCTGTTTCAGATTGGCCACATGGGGAAAGAAGATATCCTATCCCCATTTTTAGGACCTGCTACATACAATATCAATGGATGACTGATTTCTTTAATCCCCGAACTGGAATAGGAGCCTATCTCAGAACAAAGAGAGTGGATAATGAGCCTTAATATGAGTGATTGTTGAGCCTGAGAGAGTGTGAAGGTAAGTATCAGGCTAGTGGGGAAGAGAGGAGTAAATGGGTATCTGACACGCAGGGAAATGTGGAGTCAGAATCCTATTATCCCAATAATGAATGGTGCCTGACGTTCCTGGGTGTTGCTATATATGGTTTGATATTACAATACAAATCGAAGCTCTCAGTTACTCCAGACAGGAGCTGTGTCTCTTGCTTCTCCCATTGTGAGAGGCTGTGTGGCTTCCTGACATTTAATTTATGCAGGGAAGGAGGGCCCTGCCCCTCACTGATTTTGACTGAAGATGGCGACTCGGTAAGAGGTAATCACAGGATCTGAGCCTGGAGTCTATATTCCAGAGCTTTGCATGGGCAAAGGAGCTGCAGGACCACGCTGAGCGTAAAGGTGTGGGGTCTCTGCGGCTGGGCAGAAAGACTCCAAGTTTATCAAGAGAGTGGGCCAGGCTTGGAAATGAGAAATGCCACTCTGGCGTCAAAAGAAGTGTTTTTGAAGTTGTTCCTTTCATCTCCAGGTGCTGCCCAAACCAGAAGTGACAGGGGAGGAATAAAATGCAATTTATTCACCAGCCCAGGAGGCTCATTTCTAAACACAATAACGAAGCCAGGCAGCCAAGTTCCCAGGAAGATACCGAAAGAAATAATCATAACAATAATAAAGCTACAGGAGGAAAAAGGAAATGAAAGAAAACCATAGAAAGCAAATCAGACCATGAGACCCGGACATTTCATAATGACCCGCTGGGCATGACTTCTGGTCCAGTGAGCGCTTGAAATTTTGTCTCCTCTAGAGAAAGCCAAGGTCTCTCCTTCTGGGCCCTAGACATCATGATCTTGCCTTACCCTGTTCAGAAAATGTAAATAGAAGGCTATTCTGGATAAGCAACCATGTAATTAAGTACACAACCATCAGACCCAGGGCCTGGAAACAATTAAACTTTAGGCAGGTAAGGCCATTTCTGAAAAAATGACCACCGCAGCATGTCTTCCTCCAAGCCCCACTCACTTCATTTGCCCCCAGGATTGATCATGTAGACTGAATTTTGTATTCCTCTCTTTCATAGATGCTAGGCATGCTATTCTACTGACTATTCCTTGACCTGCTAGCATCTGCGTATGTACCTCTCTACAGGCTATACCCCAAACCTATAAAGTTCCCCCTTCTCACCTCTTTAAAAGGCAGTGTGGTACAATGGAATTAGCACTGACTTTGAACTACATTCATATCCTTTGGGCCTACATTCCTATCCTGCCCCTGTAAACTATGTTCAAATACTACCTCTGTGAACTTGGGCAAATTGCTTAAGTATTAAGTATTTACTTAATAAATGCTTACTCAGTTGAAGTTATTCCAAAGGTGGAATCTCTATTTCCTGCTGTTCCCCATCATTAGAAGCAACTCCACGGGGGCCAGGGGAAACTAAAAGGGGCTAGGCATAAAAGTTGGCCTCATGTATGTTATTAAAGCCATGGATGACCACCAGATGCAATGGGCCAGACATGTGTTAAGAATGAAAAGCATCCAATGGCCAGCCTGAGAGATATTTTAGTGAACCTGATGTACCAAAAGAATTGGGGTGGGAGGGGAGTGCTGGAGCCAGTTAAAACCAACTCCTGAGAACCAATTGTTAACCAATTTTTTAGTGTGAACACGTTGTTGTTCAGTCATTTTTCCCTTGTGTCCAATTCTTCATGACCCCATTTGAGGGATTCTTGGCAAAGATACTGGAGTGGTAGGGACAACTAGGTGGCACAGTGGATAAAGCACTAGCCCTGGATTCAGGAGGACCTGGGTTCAAATCCAGCCTCAGACACTTGACACTTACTAGATGTGTGACCCTGGGCAAGTCACTTAATCCTCATTGTCCTGCCCCCCCCCAAAAAAAAAGGATACTGGAGAGGTTTTCCGTTTCCTTCTCCAGCTCATTTGACAGAGAAGGAAACTCAGGCAAACAGGGGTAAGTGACTTGCCCAAGGTCACACAACTAATAAGTGTCTGAGGCCAGATTTTAACTCAGAAAGATGAATCTTCCTGACTCTACACCTGGCACTCTATCCATTGAACCTCCTTTCTCTTAGCTCTGGGTATTTTCTCTGGCTGTTCCCTATGTTCGGAATGTTTTCTCTTCTCATCTTCATCTCTGGATTATCTGGATTCCTCCAATTTCTCAAGAAACCATTCCCTATCTCTCTTAACTCTAATTTATTATTATTTCCTATTAATCCTGTGTACAGTTTGTTCATATATATTTGTCTGACATATTCAGTCATGTCTGACTCTTTGTGACTGCATTTTGGGTTTATTTGGCAAAGATTCTGGAGTGGTTTGCCATTTCCTTCTCCATCATCTCCATCCTCCAGATGAGGAAACTGAGGCAAACAGGGTTAAGTGACTCACCCAGGATCATATAACTAGTAAGTGTCAGAGGCCCAATTTGAACTCAGGTCTTCCTGACTCCAGGATACACTGTGCTACCTAGCTGCCCCCTCATTAGCTAGTGAGCTCTTCAAGAACAGGGATTATCTTTCCCTTTTCTTTGTATCCCCAGCATTTAACACAATTCCTTGTACATAGTAGGTACATAATTAATGCTCATTTCACTGACCAAGGTCCCTTCCAGCTCTCTAGGTATGAACTTATGACTATAACAAGCCCAGAAGCAAAAATATCACTTCCTCCCCTTCACCAATCTGCATGTGGAGAACAACAGATTACCTGAGTTGGTGATTTCAAAGCCTGGCCAGTATGTAATCTGATCATGTGGTTCCCTAATTTCTCAGGCTACAAATGCTATTATGACTAGGCTCGACTCTGTCACTTGCCTCCTCTGTCTGTCATCTGTCTGTCTGTCTCTTTCTTCTCTCCCCTCCTCCACTTTACCACTGTTCTTAATGTGCTCTTATCCCAATCCCGCTCTCTCTACTGTCCTATCCTATATTTAACTCTGGACTCTCTAAGGCTCATTAACCATGAGACCTTACCTTGCCACCAGACCAATTCAGAGGAGTTATTTTTTCGGCCATAGTTATGCTTCCTTTTCGGTATTAATTTCCTTTAACGCTTGCCCTATTAATCACTTTAACAATGAAATTAAGACAATTATTTTAATGAGTTAATGGGTGATAAAGAGCACACGATACACATTTATTACCCTGTAGGCTAGAATGCTTTGATAAAAGTCAGCCCGTCAATAATATATTAGCTGGTGAATGTGCTCCTGTAGGGTCAGGCAGAGAACGGTTCTGTCTCGTTGATTTAAATATGCCTGCTTCTGTCAGTACTCTCATTTTTATGTGCTCCAGCCCAATAAAACGGAGTGCCAGTCACTGAGAGTGATGGGATGCTATTTTCCCCCTAGAAAACAGCATCAGCAACCAGTGTGCTGCTTCCTGGGCATCCCTGTCTCTACTTCTCAGATGTATGGAAAATTCTTCCAACACCACACACCCTATCCAAGTGCCTAATGGACTGCTGAGCTTTAGTCACAAACTGACCTGTGCACAAAAACTATAGCGTTGCCTCCTTGGGTTCTCCATTTGCCTTGGGCTGGCTCCTGTTCATTTTTGTGTCTTTGCTTCTAACACATTCTAGCTCTGTGACTCTGTGTAAGGCACTTAATTCTTCAGTGTCCCATCAAATTTCTTACTGTCTTAGGGAAGGGGGAGGTGAGAAAGGGAAGGGAGGAAATTTGAAACTCAACATTTTTAAATGAATGTTAAAATTTGTCTTTACATGTAATTAGAAAAAATAAAATACCATTTTAAAAATTTTGGAGGCATCTAGGTGGTACAGTGGATAAAGCACCGGCCCTGGATTCAGGAGGACCTGAGTACAAATCTGGCCTCAGACACTTGACACTCACAAGCTGTGTGACCCTGGAAAAGTCACTTAACTTTTTTTTTTGCCCTGCAAAAACAAAAACAAAAACAAAAACAAAAAACAACAACAACCCCCCCACACACACACACACACAAATTCTTCAGTGCCCAATGCAACATTCTCCAACTATATGAGGTATTATTAAATCTGCATGGGAGAAGTCTCCACACCAGAAGTCCCTTGGTACCAATGAAATAAATCTAGTCACACCCCCTTTGAAAAAAAATCCTTAGAAAGCCTCCTTTCTGTGGGTTAGCCATGTCAAATCTGAAGCTATACTATAAAGCAGTAGTCATCAAAACTATTTGATACTGGCTAAGAAATAGAGTGGTAGATGAAAGGAAGACAGGAGACACAGTAGTAATGACTATAGTAATCTACTGTTTGATAAGCTCAAGGACTCCAGCTTCTGGGATAGGAACTCAGTATTTGACAAAAACTGCTGGGAAAACTGGAAGAGGGTATGGCAGAAACTAGACATAGACCAATATCTTACACCATATACCAAAATAAGGTCAAAATGGGTACATGATTTAGGCATAAAGGGTGATATAGGTAAATTAGGAGAGGAAGGAATAGTTTATCTCTCAGATCTATGGAGAGGAGAATTTATGACCAAACAAAAGATAGAGAATATTATGAAATGCAGAATGGATCATTTTGATTACATTAAATTACAAAGGTTTTGTACAAACAGAAGCAATACATCCAAAATTAGAAGGGAGGCAGAAAGATGGGAAATAATTTTTACAGCCAGTGTTCCTGATAAAGGCTTCATTTCTAAAATATATAGGGAACTAAATCAAATTTATAAGAATGCAAGTCATTCCCCAATTGAGAAATGGTCAAAGGATATGAACAGGCAGTTTTCTGATGAAGAAATCAAAGCTTTCTATTGCCATATGAAAATTGTTCTAAATCACTATTGATTAGAGAAATGTAAATTAAAACAACTTTGAGGTACCACCTGACACCTATCAGATTGGCTAATATGACAAAAAAGAAAAATAATAAATGTCGGAGAAGCTGTGGAAAAATTGGAACATTAATGCATTGTTGGTTGAGTTGTGAGCTGATCCAACCATTCTGAGTAATAATTTGGAACTATGCCCAAAGATCTATGGGACTGTGCATACCCTTTGACCCAGTAATACCCCCACTAGTTCTGTATCTTAAAGAGATCATAGTAAAGGGAAAAGGGCCCACATGTACAATCACATTTATAGCAGCTCTCTTTGCGGTGGCAAAGAATTGGAAATTAAGGAAGTTCCCATCAATTGGGGAATGGCTGAACAAGTTGTGGTATATAAATATAATGCACTACTTGTTGTGCTGTAAGAAATAATGAGCAGGAAGATTTCAGAAAAACCTGGAAACACGTAATTATACTGATGCTGAGTGAAGTGAGCAGAACCAGGAGGACATTGTACACAGTAACAGCAATATTGTATGACGATCAACTGTGATAGACTTGGCTCTTCTCAGCAGTGCAATGATCCAAGACAATTCCAAAGAACTCATGATGGAAAAATGTTTTCCATATCCAGAAAAAAGAACTGTGGATTCCCAATGAAGATTGAACCTTACTCTTTCAACTTTTTGGCTGGTTTTTTTTTTTTAGTTTTTTCCTTTTGTACTAATTCTTCTTTCACAATATGACTAATGCAGAAATATGCTTAATGTGATTGTACATGTGTAACCTATATCAGATTGCTTTCTGTCTAGGGGAGGCTGGAGGGAAGGGAGGGAGGGAGAAAAAATTTGGAACTAAAAATCTTATGAAATCAAATGTTGAAAACTATCTTTATATGTAACTGGAAAATAATAAAATACTTTTATAAAAAAAAAAAGAAAGCCTCCCTTCTACAGAACAGGAAACTGATGCTAACAAAATAAATGGAGCTCATTGACTAGATAAGAGCTAAACTGGAATTAGAAGGCAACTCTGTGCTCTAGAAGCAGCTAGGTGGCTCAGTGAATAGAGAACTAGGCCAGAAGTGAAGAAGACATGAATCCAAATGCAGCTTCAAACACTTACTAGCTGTATGACCCTGGGCAAGTCACTTAATCTCTTGTCTGGCTTAGTTTCCCCATCTGAAAAATGGAGATACCTCACAGAGTTGTTGTGAGGAATTAAATGAGATAACATTTGTACAGTGCTTAGCATAATGCAAGCACATTTTCATTGTTGTTTGGTCATTTTAGTCATGTCATGTCTTTGTGATGCCATTTGTGGTCTTCTTGGCAAAGATCCTGAAGTGATTTGCCATTTCCTTCTCCAACTCATTTTGTTTTTGTTTTTTTGTTTTGTTTTGTGAGGCAATTGGGGTTAAGTGACTTGCCCAGGGTCACACAGCTAGTAAGTGTCAAGTGTCTGAGGCCGGATTTGAACTCAGGTCCTCCTGACTCCAGGGCCAGTGCTCTATCCACTGTGAAATCTAGCTGCCCCTCCAACTCATTTTATAGATGAAGAAACTGAGGCAAACAGGGCTTGGTGGCTTGCCCAAGATCATCAAGCTAGTAAATGTCTGAGGTCAGATTTGAACTTAGGTCTTCCTGAATCCAGGCCTAGCACTCCATCCACTTCACCATCTAGTACATAGTTAGTACTTAATAAATGCTTATTTCCTTCTTAAGGGATAAGAGGAACCCCAATCTGAGACAGGTGCCTTTTCAGACTTGAAGAAAGCAAAAGAATGCAAAAATTTTTCAGCTGCTTTCAGAAATCCTGGTAACTAATAAATAGGTTAAGCCCAATGTGAATACCGGATTCCCAGAAAAGTTTTTGGAAAGACAGCCTCTTCTCCAAAATCCCTGTTAATTGATAGGGGACTCCAGACTGATGAGATGTATGTGATTGATGTAAATGGAGGATATGAAGTGCCTCTGTTGTAAAGGAAAGAACAAAGCTGAGGCATCTCAGAGTAAGATGTGTAAATTAATTGAAAGTTTAATATGCTAATGTCCCTGGCAGATGTGAGATCTCTTGCTATTCAGGTCAGCTGGAGGTTGTGTTGAAAATGAGAACATTTAGAGGACATTTGGTATCATAAAGGAAGAGGAGAGAAAAGAGGAGAGAAGAGGAGAAAAGAAACCTAGGCCAATTAGGACTCCAATGCTAATTAGGACTAGAGACTTATTTGGGGAGTTATTGAACCCAGGGTTACTAAGCAAATGTCTGGGGGTCCAGAAGAAAGAAAAAATTGGTTCAGGGATTTCTGTGGATCAAGTCAAAGAAATAACAACTAAGGCAGGGATTTGGTGATGGTAAGAAAAGTCATTTCAATATGAAGCTCAGGATCTAGGACAGAAATGGATCCCTTTTCTACAGAGAGCTATGGACCTCAAAGGGAGCTTTACACGAACCTTAGGGATGAAAGGGCAGTAGCCCTGAGATGAAGAGCCAGAGGTGGCACCTGCCAGACAGAAGGAGATGTGAAAGGATTAATGCTTTCAATCTTTGCCAAAAGTTATTGAGTAATAAAACTGGAAGGAACCTTAGGAGCCATTTTGTCCCACCCCCTCATTTTAGAGATAAGACAACAGAGGCTCAGGAAAATGAAGTGACATGTCCAAGGCTAAACAGTTATCATGTGATTGTTAATTTAACTGATTATTTGGTTATTAATTTAATTGGCTATTAGTAATTATTAAGTTATTTAATTAAGTTGATATCAAGTTAATTTATTATTTGATTATTGTTGATTTAATTAATTGTGAAGTTACCAAGCCAGTGCTTTTACCAGGATATTTCACCATCCCCTTGTGTTTCTTAAACTATTAGTAGCTAGGCTGGGTTTTCTAAAGTTATAATTACTTATATATTAACGGTTATTTATATAATAGTGGTTATTGTACCTGTTTAGGACTTATTTATCATTAATTATTATTGGATATCAGTAAAGTATTGACTGCATGGCATTTAACACAAGCAGAAAAGCCCCAATGCCATATTGTCTCTAAGAGAGCACATGGCCTACTAGCCTATCCTGTCCTAAAAGAAGAGAGCTCACCAACCCACACCAGGTCCAGGAAGCCAAGAACACCAAGAAGCCCAAGATGGCACCAACCTCTAGCCCCTCATGGTTGAGGCTTTTATCCTCTTTTGATAAAGTGGGTCTCTATACATCGATCAAAGCTAATTGGCTAGCATCATTCAATCCCGATGGCTGACATGACTTGAGGGTGGTCCATATTAAAATGAGTTCTACCTATGACCTAATGATATAATGACTTAATGCAGGGACCCTCAGGCAGAGGGTGAAGTCCAGTCTTTAAGTGTGGCATGATCCCATCGGTTTACTGAACTAGACAAAAGAATCTGTCTCCATTTCTATTGTACCCTTAGACTGGTCCCAAAACCAGCTAAAGTTCCTCCTAAGAATTGAATTCTCTGAAGTTGGAGGGGGAGGGGGAAGAAGGGCTAAAACTAATCTGGGTATCCCCAAGAAAACTCATGATTTGGCTAAACAAGTTGTAGTATATGAATGTAATAGAATACTATTGTGCTGTAAGAAATGATAAGCAGATGGATTGCAGAAAACCTGGAAAGACTTAAATGAATTGATGCTGAGTGAAATGAGCAGAACCAAGAGAACATTGTACACACTATCAACAACATTGTGGGATGATCAACTATGATAGACATAACTCTTCTCAATAATACAATGATCCAAGGTGGTGCCAAAACACTTATGGTAGAAAATGTTCTCCATATTGAGAAAAAGAACTATGGAGTCTGAATGAAGAGCGTAGCATATTATTTTCACTTTTGTTGTTGCTTTTTGGTTATTGTTCTTATTTCTTCTTTCTTGCATTTTTTTCCTTTTGTTCTGATTAATGTGGAAATATATTTAACATGATAGTAATGTATAACCTATATCAAATTGCTTGTGAGCCTCTGTAAGGGCTAAAATTCTAGCTATACTGTCTAAAATATCTAATGAGTGGTTGCCAATAAATTATAAGCTTTAGCAAGAGTTAGGCTTTTAAGCATTTATTAAGGAGAATAAGAATTTAGTAAAGAGAGAGAGAAAGGCCTAGATTCATCCATCTATTAAAGGGAGAATGCTTTTCCAGCTCCCTTCTCCACCAGAGTCCTCAGGAAATAGCCTGAGTCAGAGCGCCAGCCTCCCCCTTCTTCCTCCCACCAGCCAACCTCACTTCCTGATGCCAAAGAAAAAGCTGCATGGTCCTGCCCTCAGAGGTCCTCTCCTCATGTTGGAGCTTTCCTACTGTAAGTCTCCAGCAGGTGGCATCATTCCAATCATTACACCTTAGAAGGAAGAAAGGAAAGGGGAGTGGGAGAAAAATTTGGAGCTCAAAAAATATTTTTACAAGTAATTGATAAAAATTTTAAATTAAAATAATTTAAAAAGAAAAATCATTATTAATAATTATTTTCTCACACTCTCTTTTGCCTGTTATGAGGGAAATGTTTTTGCAAAACTCCTCAGGAACTTACCTAATTTAGGCAATGACACAGATCAAGAAGAATTGCAGAGTTGCTGTCAAAAGACCTGGGTTCACACCCCCAACTTGCTACTTCTCTATTTATTTAACCAGTGTAAGTCATTTAATTTTTCTGGTTTTCATCTATAAAATGAAAAAGTTGAATTACAGCAATAGTTTCCAGGACATTTCCAAACCTTGTTGCCTATAGTTTCATCCTTTTCCTCCCCTTCCTCCCCTTCTTCTACTTCCTCTTCCCCTTCCTGTTTTTCTTTTCCTTCTCCCTCCTCCTTCCTCTTCTTCCTCTTTCCCCTCTCTTCTTCCCTCTCCTCCACTCTCTCTTCTACCTCGTCCTCCTCTTCCCTCTTGATCCCAAGCCCACTTTGCTATGCCACCTAGCTGCCTCAATATATGAAAAGCAGAATTCACTATTTTCCTCCCAAATCCCTCCCTTCTTCTGAACTTCCCTTTTCTATCAAGGGTACTACCATTGCTCCATCCACCTAGGCTCACAACTTCAAGATCATCTTGGACTCCTCTTTTTCTTGCTTGCCCCTCAAATTCAATCAGTTTTCAAATCTCTTTAATATGTTCCCTTCTCTCTACTTATATGGGCTTCAGTCTAGCCTTCTTATTAATCTTGCTGTCTCAAGTCTCTCCTTTATCCCAATGTATCCTCTAGTCAGCTGCCAAATTGATTTTACTAAAGGATAGATGTGACCATGTCACTTACATGTCTACTTAATAAACTACAATGGCTCCTTATCACATCCAAAATCACACACACACACACACACACACACACACACACACACACACACACACACATAATCTTTGGTATTTAAAGCTCCTCACCACCTGGCCCCCTTCCTACCTTTCCTTTTTTTTTAATTTTCTTTTCTTTTTAGGGCATTGAGGGTTAAGTGAACTTGCCCAGGGTCACAAAGCTAGTAAGCGTCAAGTGTCTGAGGCTAGATTTGAACTCAGGTCCTCCTGAATCCAAGGCCAGTGCTTTATCAACTTTGCCACCTACCTGCCCACCTCTTCCTACCTTTGCAATCTTCTTACCTAGCCCTTAGTCATTGAAAGGGCATTGCTTCAAACAAACTAAGGCCAAGGTCACCCACTGCATCCTGGGCCATCACCAGTCATCTTTACTTATGTCTTACCACTGAACTTTGATGATTCAATAAAGGAAAGTAGGGATGGTGACTTGCACAGTTTTGCCTCAATTAAATCCAATTCATGTGCAAGTCAAGGCATCACCTTGTGATGTCATTGGTCCTCTTCAAGAAGGAAGGATGAGGGCAGCTAGGTGGCACAGTAGATAAAGCACTGGCCCTGGACTCAGGAGGACCTGAGTTCAAATCCGGCTTCAGACACTTGACACTTACTAGCTGTGTGACCCTGGGCAAGTCACTTAGCCCTCATTGCCCCGCCAAAAAAAAAAAAAAAAAAGGAAGAATGAGCAACAACAACTTCTACTCCCTTCCACACACTCTGATCAAGCCATGCTAGTTTACTTGCTATTTCTCAAGCACAGCACTCTATCTCCCCTCCCATACCTGCAATGCTCTCTCTCCTAACCTACTTAGAATTTCTAGGTTCTTTTACTATTCATCTCAAGAATCACTTCCTTCAGGAAGGACTTTCTTAGTCATCCCATCAGCTTGTAACATTCCCTTTATAGTCATAGTCATAGATCTAGACATAGTCATTGTCAGAGAATAGTCAATAAACATGTGTTAAGGGCTTACTATGTGCCAGGCACTGTGCCAATCTATGGGGATGCAGTTAAGAAAAAGAAAGGCAAACCCTCCCCTCAACTTAATGGGAGAATTCAAAGCACTATAGGAAGATGAAGGGGGAAGTCCCTGCCACCATGGGAACATGATGTTCATGAAGTGAAGTCAAAACCAAGGAAAAATAGCTGATAGAAAATGAAGAATTCGTTGGAAAATTCTGAGAGGATCTGGGAATTTAATGCTCTGCCTTCCAGCCTTTCAGTTAAAGGGGAGAGGGAAGTGAGAGTGCTGAGAGAATATTGAATATGAAAACTGAGGACAGCTAGGTGGCACAGCTGATAGAGCACCAGGCCTGAAGTCAGAAGGACCTGAGTTCAAATCCAGACTCAGTTACTAGCTGTATGATCCTGGGAAAAACACTTAACCCTGTTTGCCTCAGTTTCCTCATCTGTAAAATAAGCTGAAGAAAGAAATGGCAAACCACTCCTGTATCTTTGCCAAGAAAACTTCAAATGGGGCCATAAAGAGTCAGACATGACTGAAAATGACTGAATGACAACAACCACAACAAAAACTAAAACTGAATCAACCACAAGGTTATCCTCCTTATACTCTATATATCTTGTATGTTTCTGATTTACAGATGTTAAGTCTGCTTACAGAATGTAAGCTCCTTGAAGGCAGAGCCAGACACACAGTAACGATTACTTAACAAATGCTTGTTGATTGGTTGGATGGAGAGAAAGTAAAAACAAATGTTACCAATCATTTTAAAAGAGGAGGAGGAAGGGGGAAAGAAAGAGAATATACATGGTTATTTAGAATCTCTCTTTCTGTGGGTTTTCCACAATATAGGAGCTGTACAGTAGTCAAATCTACGAAACATATTACACAGATAACAATTCCTAAAGGAGAAATGTTCCTCAGCAGGGCTCTAAACTGTCTTTATCACAGAAAGGGAATGCATACATGGTCCTCATTACTCACTGGCAATAGCTCCCATCTGTAGGTCTTGAGGTTAAATAAAGTACTTTTCTGACAACAAATAAAGTGACAGCAGGACACAGTGGGAGGCAAGCTGTCTTTGGAATCAGAGGACCAGGTTTCAAATCTCACCCATGATCCTACCTGTGTGACCTTGGGTAAGTCACTATAACACCCTATGTCTCAATTTCTTTTTCTCTAAGATGAGGAGCATGGAATAAATGGCCTCTAAGAGCCTTTCCAGCTCTCTAGGCATGATCTTCATTTTATAGCTGAGGAAAGTATGTCACATAAAGGTTTAGTGACCTATCCACAGTCACACAGCAACTCTTTGTTTTTGATAGGACTTGAATCCACATCTCTTGACTTCAGGTACAGAGCTCTCTCCACCATGCCTTACTGCCTTAACTGGCTAGGCCTGTGCTTAGTAAAGAGAACTGCATGTACTGTATTCTTTGTCCCCTAAAATTTCAGGTTTGAAGCCACACTAGAGATTCAGAGAAATATGGAAGATGGGAAACATTAATCTCTAAGAATATAGATACTAAACCTGAGCATGAAAGGTTACGTATTGACATCCTATATGAGGAAAGGAAATTGCTTTTTGGAGGGGTGGAGGTGGGGTGGGGCAGACCCAGGAGGAGCTTTTTGATTAGAATAGAGGCTGGAAGTCCTTTAATAGTGGGGAGGGAGCAGAAAAGTAGTGTCAGCTCTGACCCTGTTATATTTACCCGTAGGAAGGTTCAGGGCAGTAAGAAATTGCCCATGTAGTCACCCACGGTCCCTCTGTCAGGTCCAACTCCCAATCTTTTGTTGCTGACTAGACTCTCTTAATGAGAGCCCCACAATAATGGAATTTGACAGGGGAGAAAATTGATTCTGCTATCAGAAAAGGTGCTGTAGAAGGTAAGTTGGATTGGGACAGGTAATAGGTATGAATAAAGAGCCATGGTAAGGAAATGTAATCGCATCATTGATTTCTGTTCACACCTAAATTAACCTGCTGGAACCAGAGATTGCATTGTCCTTTCCAAGGGAGCCAGGGGATTTACTGAAGCACACTCAGATCCTGGGCCATTGTGGCTCAGGAGCTGTTAACCTAAATGAGGGACTTGTCTGTTCTCTGATTTCTTGGAGTCTTTCTGTCCTGGCTACCCAGGAAGCCTATCTTCCCACAGGGAAAGTGCAAGGGGGCAGGTCCTCAGGCTGACCACATCCAGGACCCTCTAGCACTGAAGCAAGCTTGGGGTATACCTGGTTCCCATAGATCAATGCAACTCCAGTGGCAACACCTCCAGGAAGCCTTCCCTGATCTCCCCAGCAAGAGACACTGTTTTCCCTTAGAACTCACTTCGTTTTGCCCTCTTTAGTGCACTTGTTATGGAATATGGTATACTGTAGTCATCTGTGTTTGGTTCTTCCATTCCTATTACACTATAATTCCATGATGCCAGGAGCTACGTCATATTCTAAATTTTGTATTTTTTCTAGTACCTAGGCCAGTGATCTGCACACAAGAGACCTTTAATAAAATGTTTGTTAAATGAATAAATCAATGAATGCATGCATAACTCAGCATCAGGTTGATCCATATTCTAAAATATATCTCCAGAGATGGTATTTATCTACAGCCAGAGGAGCCCAGTAATCTTCCTTGTCCTCTGCCCAGTTATTCCTCCTCCCCCTTATTTTATGATCACTCCTGTTCTTTCCATCTTCTGTTTCACATCCAGGAAGGAATTCACAGAATCACACATTTTTCTTTTCTGAAGGAACCTAACTCCTGGGTCAATAAGAAATATCTAGAGGGAAGTGTTGACCCTGGAGTTTGCTAAGATCTAATGTTTCTCTCTACCAATGTCCAAATAACATAATCAACCTTCACAAACTTCTTTTCCATTAGCAAAGACAATAGCTACAATTCTCTATTGGTATTATAGCTTATGCACCAAAATCACTACCTAGACTCCATGCTCCTATAATCTGCTAGGTAAACCTGAATCCCAGAGGTTCAGAAATGATTAGTTAAACTGGACGGATACAACACCCTCCACCTGGATTCTTGTTGACAGCCTGAATGATATCCCAACCCTCCCACTCTTCTGCCACGCCCTCTTATTGATGGTAGGGCCTCAAACAGCTGGGTATAACCTAAACTCACAGGCCTAGGACCTAAACAAATTCAAGCTATGACCTCCCACCTTCTGTTAAAGAAATGGGAGATTAGGGATACAGAATGTCACGGATACCTTCAGCTATATTCCCTATGCCACCTGGTTTTGCTTAACCATTTTTCTTTGTCTGCAAGAGTTTGTTAAGTGGGAAGGTGGGATATATCCAGAAATGACAGTGATATAAAAACAAAAGATAATTTTCAAAAATCAGCTTCTAGACAAAAAGTTTTCTGGAATAGCAAATTAAACTTCCTAGCATGGACTGTGGTAATTGTACAATTTGGATGATCGAAAGGGAATGAGGCTTCTGTTCATTTTGAAGCACAGAGATTTCAGAGTGACACCATTCTTTTTCCTCCTCCTCTATTCTTCCTATCAGTAACACTATCTATATTCTCAGCAGACAGCATGTCTTTGAGGTGCTAGCTGCTTCCCTTCATGGGCACCATGATAAAGATGGCTAGCCTCCCAGCACAGAGGCTGGATGACCCTGTCAGAAATTCTCAAATATAACTCTGATTACTAAAATAAATTATTAGGGAGATTTCTCTCTCTCTCCTACTCTAAGCGCTCCATTAAGCTAATGAAATAGAGGCATTGAGACATACTCCCTTTTTGCTTTCCCTCTTGTGATAAACTGCATAATAAAAATGATATTAAGTGGTTATAAATTCCATAAGAGCCCATCTAAATGACAAAACATTATCAGGACAACAGTAAACAAGGGTTGTATATATTTTTGGTTGCTTTGGTGGTCCATCAGATCAACTCCCAATGCTTAGTCCTGGGGCCAGAGGAATGGTTTTTCTCCTTCTCTCTCCCTTCCTCCATCACACTGTTTCAATCAAAGATTTAGGCTTCCACATGAGGGATCACACACACACACACACAACACACATACACACACACATTTTGTCTAAGAAACATATTCATAACACAGTGCTCTGACTGCTGGAGCCTGGAACCAATTTTTCTCTCTGCATGGATTTAAAACTTCTCCTCTCCTGACTATGTATAGATGTTTCTTCCTAACTTTGAACTAGCCTAAATTCCTAACACCCTGCCCTTTCCTGACCTTTAGTAATCACTTACTCCTCAGCTCTGGGGTTGATTACTGGGATTCCTGATCCCTTGCCAGTTTTGGTCTTTTTTTTTTTTTTTGCGGGACAATGGGGGTTAAGTGACTTGCCCAGGGTCACACAGCTAGTAAGTATCAAGTGTCTGAGGCCAGATTTGAACTCAGGTACTCCTGAATCCAGGGCCGGTGCTTTATCCACTGCGCCACCTAGCTGCCCCCAGTTTTGGTCTTGAATAACAATGAGTTTCTGGGATCACAGAATTCAGAGCTAGAGTAGACCTTAGTTAACAGTTAATCCAGGAGTTAGCAAACTATGGCTAAACTGAAGACCAAATCCAGGCCACCACCTGTGATTGTAGAGCCCATGAGCTAAGAATGGTTTTTACATTTTAAAATAAAGTTTTATCATATTTTAAAATGTAAGTAATACTCCTAGTTCATAGGCCATACAGAAATGTTGGGGGGGGGGGAATTTGGTCCTTGGGTTATAGTTCTATATTCCAGTTTCTGAATTTTTCAGGTAAGGAAACTGAGGCCCAGAGAGAGAACATGAATTGCTGAAATTCCTTAACCTTGGTTCAGCCTACCTGAATTCATGATTTTTGGCTACTTCACATCCCTTACAAATTCCTGTCTCAATAGATTCCAGCACTCAGATGGTTTCTCTCCCACTGGTCCCACTCCACTGCTGCCCACAGACCTTCTGTGATAGGGCATTCCCTGGAGTAAAAAGACTCGTACCAGTAACTACCCTTTTCTATACACCATGCCATCAGGACCATTTCCAAGCAATTTAATTCCATAATCTTTTCTGAGATATTGGGGAGGAGGGTTTATACAGGCCCATGTACTCAGAGAGAGAGAGAGACAAAGAGACAGAGACAGAGAGACAGATTCAAATCAGGATTGGCTCAAAGCTGCACAGCCCCCATTTTCTCTCAGTAGCTAGAGGGGGAAAGTACCACCAGTGTCAATGAATGGAAAGTGCTGGCCAGGGGTCACTGCCTGGAACAAAGGTAGGCTTCCCATTGAGGAAAAACTATCCAATTTTGAAATGGGAGAGTTGACTTTCTACCCCAGATATGGGTGCTTCTGTTGAGCTAAAAAGACTGGCTCTTCCCTTTCTAAGTGAGAGAAAGAAGCTTTGGAGCAGCAAAGCTGATGAGCCACTCTCCCTCATCACTACTGCTTCCCCCACAAGGAGCTCCTGGCTTCCTGGTCCTTCTTCCCCTCCAATCCTTTAGTTAAGCCTTCTACCACCCACCCATCCCAACCGCCAAACTCTGCCTAGTGTGTTGTTTAGACATTTGCTAACAGTGTTTCCTGTTTTCTTCATTTTCCAAATCCTGTGACAGATTTCCCACTGAGCCCTGTTGCGCTTGCATGGCTGCCCACCACTCCCCAAAAATATGCCAACTTTACAGATAGGGGGTATTGTTTCTTCCCCACCAAATGATGCTGCCTTATATACTCAAGCTGTGAGTCACAGGAAGGAGAAGGTAAAGCTAGCTGACTCCCTGCTTCTGCTCCTTCCCCACTCCATGCTGACATATAGTACACATACCTCCTTCCTAAGGAACTGGGTCACTGCAGCCACAGGATGCAGGTGGTTGGTCACCATGAGTCATGTGAACTTTGAGAAAGAACACAGAAGAAATTGTGCCAGGTCAGGTGTCAGAAGGCCTGGTTCTCAACCTGACTCTGACTATGGAATCCTGAGCAAATCACACAACCATCTTGGGCTTCATAACCTTCATAGGTAAAAAGGGGGAAAGAATCAATTGCTAAATCAATTGAAAAGTCAATTAGCAAGCACTGAATAAGTACCTAATCTTTCCCTATGCTAGTCCATTGAATTGTCATGAAGATAAAAATGGATATTAGAAACTCTTTGAAAGATATCAAGAAACACACTACATACAGAATTGTCACAAGCATCATAGAAGAATAACATTGGACTGGGATTCAGGAAACCTGGGTTCTAATCTGGCAATTCTGCAACTAAGTCACTATATGAACAGGAGCAATTCACTTAACCAATATGGGCATCAGTTTCGTCTGATTTGTTTCCTCATCTGTAAAAAGTAAGGGGTTGGCATTTGGGAGAACAATTTGGAACTATAACCAAAGGTCTAAAAACTGTGCATACTCTTTGATCCAGCAATACCAGTGCTAAGTCTATATTGCAAAGACATCCCCCCCCCCAAAAAAAAGGCCAATGGAGGACCTATTTGTACAAAATATTTATAGCAGCTCTTTTTTGTGGTGGCAAAGAATTGGAAATTTAAGGGATGCCCCACGATTGGAGAATGGCTAAACAAGCTGTGGTATATGATTGTACTGGAATATTATTGTGCTATAAGAAACAACAAGCAGGATGGTTTCAGAAAAGCCTGGAAAGACTTACATGAACTAATGCATAGTGAAGTAAATAGAGCCAGGATAACATTGTACATAGTAACTGCAATATTATTCAATGAAGAATTGTGAAACACAGAAACAGAGACACAGAGAGGAGAGGAGAGAGGAGAAGGACAGGAAGAGGGAGAGGGAGAATTGATTAAATTGAGTCTGGATTCAATTTTGGGAGGAGCCTGACACAGAAGTAAGGGTCCCTTGTTGATAAAGGCATTCTTCTCTTCTCTTTTCTTTTTTTTCAGGGCAATGAGGGTTAAGTGACTTGCCCAGGGTCACACAGCTAGTAAGTGTCTAGTGTCTGAGACTGGATTTGAACTCAGGTCCTGCTGAATCCAGGGCCAGTGCTTTATCCACTGCTCCACCTAGCTGCCCCAAAGGCATTCTTCTCAAGCCCCAGATGACATAGAGATTAGAAAAATGAAGCACAGAGAGTTTAACGTGATATGATCATTTCTCTCCTAGATCACACAGTTGGTGAGCCGAAGCATGATTCGAACTCAGTTCATCTGACTCCAGTTCAAGAATACTTTCCACTCTGTTCATAGGTATAAAGATACGGAGTCAGAAGGAACATCTAACGCCATCTAATTCAACCCCCTCCTTTTACAAATGAGTAAACTGGAGTGTAGAAGGCTAAGTGTCCAAGCACACATGGGGAGTTAGCATCAGAGGAAGGATTGGTACCCAGACCCTCTGAATCAAGAGTTAGCATAATATTCTGCTGGAACACACTGATTCCTGACATTCCAACATTGAAGCTTCAGTCTTTTTTTTTTTAACACATACCTTTGTGGGGACCATGAAATATAAATGCTACCAGGAGGAGTAACACTGAATACCTTGGATTTGCAGTGCTTTATAAATAAAACCAATAAATGACTGAATGAGTGCTTGTATCTTGCCTTCAATCTCCTCATCAATTTAAAACAACAGAAGATGAACAAACTAAAATATTAAAGAAAAAACAGGACAGAGAAGAGAGAGGATACAACTCTTGACAGAATAAATCTTTTAGAAAAAGAAACAGAGGGTCACACTGTTAACTAATTATTTTTTACTCATTCATGGCCAATATGCCAACTCTAAATTCTGAACTCTACACTGAGCTCCATGAGGCTGTGGCCCATCTATGTAACTATCATGGCCATTCAGACTCTTGATGTCTATCCAGTGCAACCATTTAACCTCATGCTCCCTAAACACCTCTCTTGAAAAAAAAATGGTGGAATATAGTGAAGAATTTGGAACAAATGATGAATAAATCCTGCAAGATAGAGGATTCTCAGTATTGTTATATAAGAAATGATGAGCAGGAAGATTTCAGAAAAAACCTGGAAAGGCTTACATGAACTGATGCTGAGTGAAGTGAGCAGAACCAGGAGAACATTGTACACAGTAATAGCAACATTGTATGATGACCAACTGTGAATGACTTAGCTCTTCTCAGCAAAACAATGATCCAAGACAATCCCAAAGGACTAATGATAAAGCATATTATCCACCTCCAAAGAAGGAATTGACATTGTTTGTATACAGACTGAAGCATGCTATTTTTCATTTTTTTCTTTCTTTGTTTCTTCCTTCCTTCTTTCCTTCCTTCTTCTTTTGTTTGAGTCTTCTCATACAAAATGACTGATATGAAAATGTTTTACATGATTGCACATGTATAACCTATATCAAATTGCTTATCATCTCAGAGAGGGGGCAGGGAGAAAGGGATAGAATATAGAAACTTTTTTAAATGTTAAAAAAATCATTTTAACATGTAAATGGAGAAAAATATTTTAAGATAAAAATATATAATTGGGAGGAAAAAATTAAAATATTGTTTTAAAAATGTAATTGGGAAATATTTAGCAAAATAAATCAAAATATAATGTAAAAAAAAAAAAGGGGGGAGTGGACTCAGTGGCGTCTGTGGTTTCTTCCAGCTCTAATGTTATGATTCTATGATTCTGTGATCCATAAGGACTGTAAATTCATGTCCAGATTTAATGATTCAATTCAATCTCACAGTCAATGAACCTCAGAAACCATAGTTTCCAATGAGCCTCTCTACAATCAAACAGAAACCAACAGTTTTTCTCAACCTGAATCAGGATCGTCTGACAGCAGGAGAATTAAGAGAAGATGACTTGGACATTTCTGACCATCAAAGCAAGGTATAAGATAAAGAACTAGTTGTGGTATAATCTTTTGGGGATAGCAGTTTACATAGTTTTGATCCTCAGATAGTGGTATCTACATGAATCTCTCCCCACATAGTGAGAGATGGGATTCCTTGTGTTAAATCTTTTCTTTCTTTCTTTCTTTCTTTCTTTCTTTCTTTCTTTCTTTCTTTCTTTCTTTCTTTCTTTCTTTCTTTCTTTCTTTCTTTCTTTCTTTCCTTCCTTCCTTCCTTCCTTCCTTCCTTCCTTCCTTCCTTCCTTCCTTCCTTCCTTCCTTCCTTCCTTCCTTCCTTCTTTCTTTCTTTCTTTCTTTCTTTCTTTCTTTCTGCAGGGCAATGAAGGTTAAATGACTTGAACAGGATCACACAGGTAGTGTGTGTCAAGTGTCTGAGGCCAAATTTGAACTCAGGTTCTCCTGAATCCAGGGCCAGTGCTTTATCCACTGTGCCACTTAGCTGCCCCTTGCCCTTGTGTTAAATCTTGACTGTGACTCTAAGGTTGGTCCCTCCTGTGGATTATCCCCCAGACAATTGAGGAAGCCCTAAGAAATTACCTCAAACACTCGTAGTGGAAAACATTCTGATAGAAACTAGCCACTGGGAATGTGAAGTAGGAGGACAAAGTGAGAAAACTGTGGTTTTGGTAGAGTAGTTTAAGAGTCAAGATATAGACTAGTGTTAGAAGGAGGGAGGAGAAGAGTAATGTGAATGAGTCAGTTCCTACCATTATTGGAAATCTTAATGAATGACTCAATCTAACTTTGTATATCTGAAGGGCAAATTACCTGAAGTGCCTGTAGTACCCAAAAGTGAAAAGAAAGAGCCCTAGGTAATGGGGAAAGAGGAGGAGGGAGGAACAGTTCAATCACACCCAGAGTTCAAATCTTGAGAAAGATCCTCCAAAGACTTGTCAAGTCAGAAGATGATTAACTATTTCTAGTGATACACATGGGAATAAATGAAACTGCCAGAAGGAATTTAGAGACTTTTACTATGGATGATGAAGTCCTGGGAAAGGTACTAAAGATCTTAGAAATATTATTGACATTTTAAAAAAATCAGTTCTGGGGGCAGCTAGGTGGCACAGTGGATAAAGCACTAGCCCTGGATTCAGGAGGATCTGAGTTCAAATCTGACCTCAGACACTTGACACTTACTAGCTGTGTGACCCTGGGCAAGTTACTTAACCCTCATTGCCCTGCAAAAAAAAACCAAACAATTCTGCCAATTGAAGGTAAGGATATCAACAGAAAAAGTCAATACAGGTGGAGCCAAAACACCCTGGAAGTTCTGAGCAAAAACTCCTAAATACCATTTAGGGTCTAACATAAAAGATGATATAGATAAACTTGAGGTAACTGTTATCCCAGGAGCCCCAAGATGTGCTGGGTGCTGTCAGTCTGTTGGATATAGGAAAGATCTCCAGGGTCTGGGCAGCAGCTGGTGTGGGGAATAGGAGCAGCAGAGGGCAGGAAATAAGTGGACACTAGCTACATGTTGTCAATAGTAGCCTGGAATTCTGGTTCACCTCTCACAGAATCACAGAATCTCTGAGTTGGAGGGATTTTAGAGTCGACCTAGTCCAACCTGGACCTGGATAAGATCCCCCTTTATAGGCCTGCTGAGAAGTGGCAAAAAGGGTTGGGGAAGTAACTCAATTACCTATCAAAGCAGCCCATTCTACTTTTCGATAGCTCAAATTGTTGAAAAGTGTTTCTTTAAATTCATTCTTAATCTACTTCTCTGTAACATCCTGTCCAAAATTTCCTAATTCTGCCCTCTATGGGCTAGAAGAAGTATAATCTCTTTTCCACCTGATAACTTTCACTGGCTCCCTATTATCTACTAGATCAAATATAAAAATCTTTGGCCTCCCTGCTGCTCTTCATCGTAACAATCCATCTCCCAAATCTACACCTTTTCACTGGAATGTTCTTCCTCCTCACCTCTGTGCCCTGGCTTCCCTTACATCCTATTCTCTTCCAGAGACCCTTTTTTTTCCCCAGAGACCTTTCCTACCCCATTCTCATTACCTTCCCTCTGATATTATCCTGTATTTATACTACATATTTCCTGCATGTTAATAGTTATTTAGGCAGCTGGGTAGCACAGTGGATAGAGCCCTGGTCCTGCAGTTGGAAGACTCATCTTCCTGAGTTCAAATTTGGCCTCAGACATTAACTAACTGTGTGACCCTGGGCAATTCACTTAACCCCGTTTGCCTCGGTTTCTTCATCTGTAAAATAAACTGGAGAAGGAAAAGGCAAAGCACTCTAGTATCTTTGGCAAGAAAAGCCCAAATGGGGTCGTGAAGAAATGGGCATGCTGTAACAACAACAACATTTTTAAAAAATTTTCATGTCATCTCCCTTATTAGAATGTGGATTCCTTGAGGAAAGGGTTCATATTTTTTTCCCTTTCCTTTGTATCTCCAACACTTTACACAGTAGCCAGCATATAATGAGCATTTAATAAATGCTTGATTGACACTTAACCTCCCTCATACTGACTAAGCATCCTTGTCCCTTCAAATGGTTCTCATGTGGCAAGGCTTTGGGCATCTTCACTATTCTAGTCATCTCATCTGAATGTTTTCTGGCTTCTGAATGTTCTTGTTAAAATATGACATACAGAAGGGAACACATACAATATTCCAAATATGATCTGATATGGGCAGCATACACAGTATCCTAAGTCCTGGACACTATGTCTTTCAATGCAACCTACAATTATATTAACTGTCTCGGCCACTGCATCTCAGTGTTGACTCATAATGAATTTATGGTCCACAAAAAATGGAAAAAAGGGGGGAAGGTTATTTGTTGGTTGCTTTTCTAGAAAAATTGCCATCTAGCCAAGCTTCCATCATTTTGTTAAGTTTTTTGACCCTTAACCCAAAGTATAAGGATTTGCATTTAACCCCATTAAATTTCTTCTTAGATACTGCCCAACATTTTAGCCTATAAAGATCTTCTTGGGGCCTGACTGACTTAGCATTTTAACACATATTTTTGTGGCATTCCATGAGAAAATTCCTTCTAAGTCGACATCAGAGCATTCATGACTACTCTTTGGGTATGATCCTTCAACATGTTCAAAATCCCCTCAATGATTATTTCTTTTAAGTTTTTTTTAATGCTTTCTGGCTTTTTACATAATTTCTCCCCAGTATCTATCTCCCCACAACCCCTAGAATGCCATCCCTAATAACGAATGATATTGTTTAAAGACAAAAAGAAAAAGAAGATGAAAGAATCAGCACAACCGATCAATGCATTGAAAAGTCCAACATGCGTACCTGTGGACCTCCCACCCCCACAAGGGGAGGAAAATGCCGTATCGTATCCCTTGATTTGAGTCATGCTTGATTTTCATAATCTTTGCTTCTATATGTGTTTCCATTTATACTGTTGTAATTACTGTGTATGTTGTTTCCTTGGCTCTGCTTAATTCACTCTGTATCAGTTCATGTAAACCATTCCATGCTTCTCTGTATTCATCATATTCACTATTTCCTACAGCATAATAATATTCCACTACATTCATGTACCACAATTTGTTTAGCCATTCCCCAATCCATGGACACCTACATTGTTTCCAATTCTTTTCTATCACAAACGGTACTGCTATAAATATTTTTGTGTATATGGAGATTTTCTCCTTATTAATGGCTTCCTTAGGATATAAGTCTAGTAATGGAGTCTTGTAAAAAGAGTATGAACATTTTAGCCTCTTTGTTTGTAAAATTCTACATTGCCTTCCACAATAAATATACCACTTGACAATTTTACTAACAACGCATTAGTGAAGGGCAGTTAGGTGGCTCAGTGGATAAAGCACCAGCCCTGGATTCAGGAGGACCTGAGTTCAAATCTGGCCTCAGACACTTGACACATACTAGCTGTGTGACCCTGGGCAAGTCACTTAACCCTCATTGCCCTGCAAAACAAAATCCAAAACAAAACAATGCATTATTGAACCTATCATTTTCACAGTCCTTCCAACATCAACTATCACCATTTTTTGTCATCTTTGACAATTTACAGGGGATGAGGTGAAAGCTCCAATTTGTTTTAATTTGTATTTCTCTTATTACTAGTGATTTCACAACATTCTTTCACATGGGTATAACTATATTGTGATTCTTCTTTTGGGAACCATTTGTTCATATCCCCTCAATGTATTCTTTTTTGTTTGTTTGTTTTGGTTTTTGGGTTTTTTTTTGGTGGGGCATTGAGGGTTAAGTGACTTGCCCAGGTCATACAGCTAGTGTCAAGTGTCTGAGGTCAGATTTGAACTCAGGTCCTCCTGAATCCAAGGCCAGTGCCTTATCCACTGTGCCACCTAGCTGTACCCCTCTCAATGTATTCTTATGTGGTGCTATAGGGTACCTTGGCTTTAGCTGTATGGCCAGGTCTCAGAAGGAAAATGTTGACTTCCCATTGACCCTGTTACCTAAGGGGAAGTATGTGTATAAGTGCATCTTTCAGTCACAATGTTACATTATTTGCTTTTCCTTAACAATCTTGGGACTTCCTTATCAATAGTCTCCCAGGGAAGTATAGGCAGAGTGTGGGATCCAAGACATGCAGAATGGAATATCCAAATAAGGAAGAGACTTCTGTGTTGCCCTTAAAGTACATTCAGTGTATCCTAGCCAAGCATGGGGAATTCACACAACATTTTGACCAGTCAACCTCATGCTCACATGCCCTATACATCTGATTTGTGCTTGCATAGACAAAGAAGGCTTTCTGCCAGGTATGCTTACATGTATAAATATCAGGGAAATTTGAAGGAGAGTTAGGCAGGAATTCACATAACTTCTGATGGCCATCCTGGACACTGATCCCCCTGTAAGTAAGTCTCCTTTAAATAAATTCTATTTCTTTAACCCTGGAGCTGCCAATGGCTTACTTTGGTATCAAGTTGTTATCTCGGGGGTATGGGGGAGATATACACCTGATCCCCAGTACATAACCAATAATTGGCATAGTTAGTAGGATATTGTACCCAACAGGTACAATCTCTGTACTTTCCTCAAGTATAGCAAAAGAGTATCTATAGCATTCACCTGACCCACCAGGCTCAGTCTAATAGACTGGTCACAAAAGAAAATGTGGTTGGTCTTATAAGACCTATTCAAGCTGAAGCATTGCTGACCCTTCATGATCACCTCTTCTTTTTTCTACATGTACACTAACTATCTTTTTACCGATATGTTCTAGAAAGTCTCTTCAAAAGAGAAGTCTTTGACCTTTCTTGTATCATGGACCCCTTTAGCAGTCTAGTGAAGCCTTTGGACCCCTTCTCAGAATATTCTTAAATGATAAAATAAAAATATACAGGATTACAAAGGAATATAATTATATTAAATTACACTTATTAAAATGTTTTTAAAGAGCTCCTAGACCTCCCTGAAATCTACCCTAGGTTAAGAATGCCTCTTTTAGGGGCAGCTAGATGGTGCAGTGGATAGAGCACTGGCCCTGGATTCAGGAGTACCTGAGTTCAAATCCGGCCTCAGACACTTAACACTTACTAGCTGTGTGACCCTGGGCAAGTCACTTAACCCCAATTGCCCCGCAAAAAAACCAAAACAAAACAAAACAAAAAAACAAAAGGGGGCAGCTAGGTGGTGCAGTGGATAGAGCACCGGCCCTGGAGTCAGGAGTACCTGAGTTCAAATCCGGCCTCAGACACTTAACACTTACTAGCTGTGTGACTCTGGGCAAGACACTTAACCCTCATTGCTCCACAAAAAGTAAAAAAAAAAAAAAAAGAATGCCTCTTTTAGAATGTGAGAGTAGGAGTTGTTTCATTTTTTTTTAATTTTTGTATCTCATCCCTATTTTTATAAATTTTGGATATTTGCCTTTTTTCCAATACCATGAAATCTCTCTTGTTCTTCACAGTCTTTCTAACATCACTGACAGCTCAGAAATCAGATCTGCAAATTCTTCCAGGACTTCAGTATGTAGTCATCCAAGTCTAGAGACATGAACTTATTAAAGGCAAATCTCCAATGTTCTCACTCTCTCTACTTACCTTAGGCATCAACTCTCTATCAGACATTATTTTTGCTATAATTCAGAAATCATTCCCCTCAGCAGAGAAAACAGAAGGAAAATAAGATATTATTGATTTCACCTTTCACCTTCTCTTTGTTGTCCATTGTCATCATTATGACCACCCATAAGTAGCAACCTTTCTTTGTTCATCCTTCCCCCACCACCCAGGATAACTAGCTTGAGGACATTTACACACACACACACACACACACACACACACACACACACACACACACACAAAACCCACAACTCTTTGTTACTTTATCTTTCCTCAGCAGACTTGACTTATTCTTAGATTTAATGCTCTTGATATGACTCTGACAGAGCTGTTCCATGGTTTTGTATTCATCCTCCTTTGCGTTGGTTTGCATATTCTATACAAGGCTTTTCAACATCTAAGTTCACAAGTGACTTCCCTGTGCATTCACAGATGTCTGTTAAAACAATCATCCTTTTCTTCCTTGTCAGAATTGTTTCTCTTTATGTTTTCAGGTGTCATTATTGAATTTCCATCATTCCTCCTCTACTTGCATAATTTTAGTCTATAGAATTAAAACTATTTATTTCTTAGCCCTTTGAAATATGTACTTTAAAAACCTATCATATTGTTCCCATCTTTTCTTTTTCATTGCAAATTCTAAGAGAGAATGTTCTCTGTCTCTTTGTCTCTATCTCTGTCTCTCTGTTTTTCTATCCCTCTATCTCTCTCTCTCTCTCTCACACACACACACACATACACACAGACACAGACATATACATGCATGCATATGCACATACACCATTTCAGTTTTGCTTCAGAAATCATTTCCCCCTAGTTGGAGAATCAGATCCAAGTAGCAGTTTTCTTCATTAGTTTTTTGACATTTTGAAAAATGAAATTGTCATGAAGGAAAATCAAGAAATTGTGAATGAACAGTGCTTTTGGAGAAAACATTATGAATTGCTTTGCAAGGAGAGAGAGAGAGAGAGAGAGAGAGAGAGAGAGAGAGAGAGAGAGAGAGAGAGAGAGAGAAAGAGAGAGAGAGTGAGTGAGCGTGAGTGACCTCAGACAGACATGCAGTTAAATGAAGTGCCTCTTCACTTTACAGACAGGATATGAACACTTCATCAATTTCTTCTTTCTGGCCTGGTAGTCTGTAGCACACTAGGATCACAAATCACTTCTGTTTCTGTCTCTATTATTTTTTATTCATCTACATACTATGCTTTCCTCTTCCAGTTCCTGGACTTCTCTCACTAGTATATCTTCTTTATATATAATGATATCCTGCTCCTCTACTATTTTTATCCATCTTTTTTCTTTTACATAAGCTATATCCTTGTAGAATTAGTGATCCTTGTCATGATTCCCATTAAGTTTCAATGATAACTATAAGGTCAAATTTTCCTCTTTGCATTAGGATCTCTTACCTAATTTGTTATTCAAACTTTGTATATCTATGTATAGACTATTGAAGGTATGCATTTTATTCATGGCTTTTCTTAGATTTCATCTCTTGTGAATTTCTTAGTATTTATTTATTTATTTTTGCTCTTTTCCTTCAACTCCTTCTAGGTACTTTGAACGGCATCTAGTTTGGTGGATAAACATTAGCAGTTTTTCCATTACCCTTTTTTCTTTTCAGTTTGAAGCCCTTTATGTTAGATTTTCAAGATTCCAAAGAAATGAATTATTCTAGACCTTGTGTGGTATACTCCCTCTCTGTCCAGGAGATTGTCATTACTGTATTTTAATCCATGATCCAGGGGAAAAAATCTTATCCTCAGATACTGTATGCCTAAGTAGATGTTCTCTTCCCAAATTTATATTTCTCTATTAACAAAATGTTTTTTGTTTTGTTTTGGTTTTTTGCGGGGCAACGAGGGTTAAGTGGCTTGCCCAGGGCCACACAGCTAGTAGGTGTCAAGTGTCTGAATCTAGATTTGAACTCAGGTCCTCCTGAGTCCAGGGCCCATATTTTATCCACTGCACCACCTAACTGCCCCAACAAAATGTTTTAATCAATCAAGAGCAATGTTTTTACCTTCTTACTGCCCACTAACAAAAGCAAGAAAAACAAAACCATTACATACATGTATAATCAATCAAAACACTTTCTACATTGACCAAATCCAAGAAAATATTTGTCTCATGTTGCATTCTGAGTGCTCTATTAGTAGCATGCTTCATTGTTAGTCCACTGAAATCCTAGTTGGTCACTAAGTGATAAGAGTTCAGCAAATAGTATTCTATCACATTTATATACCATAACTTGTCGATGCATTGCTTAATTTATGGGCTTTTCCTTTGATTCCCATTTTTTACTACCTCAAAAAAGCACTAAAAATTTTTTTTGCACATCTTTGGAGTTTGTTTTGCTCAGGACTAATCCCTCCTTTAATCTACACTCATTTTAATCCCACCCCCCTTCCTCTTTCTTTCTTACTTCCCTATTGAGGGAAACATATTTCTTTTTGTTGGTAGGGGGAGGCAATTGGACTTAAGTGACTTGTCCAGGGTCACACAGCTAGTAAGTTGTCAAGTATCTGAGCCAGATTTGAACTCAGGTCCTCCTGACTGTCAGCTGGTGTTCTATCCACTTCACCACCTAGCTGCCTCAAGTGAAACATATTTCCTTACCCAACTGTGTGCATGGGTATATGTGTGTATATATGTATTTTTCTTTCTTTTGACCAATTCAGATGACAGTAGTCACTCTTCCTCCCCATTTGTAAAGGTGTCTACTTTTACATTATATTATGTGAAATACTTTTCCATTATCCTTCCCTTCCCTTCTTACCTTCTGCCTCCTCCCACACCCACTATAATCCTCTTTCCCTCTCCATTCTTTTCTTAAGATCATCAAGATATAACAGAATCACTCCTAGGTCTTGTTTAATTAGATTATGATAATGATAGGGTTCAGAGGGGACACATGTATCATCTCTCCACATTTTAATGTAAGCAATTTGTTCTTTGCCATTGTTCGTTTACCTTTTTATGTTTCTCTTCATTCCTGTGTTTGAACTTCAAAGCTTCTCTGTAGCTCTGATCTATTCATCAAGAATACTTCTAAGTCCTCTGTTTCAGAGGTGTCCAGCACATAGCCTGTGGGCAAACCAAACCAGATGAAAATGTAATTGCGAAATATTTAACAAAATAAATAAAGATACAATAAAACATAGGTAACATTAATTTGTGGTTTTCTAAATCAATATGTGGCAGCAAGGATCTATTTCTATTAAAGTTTGGCACCACCACTCTATTTCATTAAAAGTCTCTTTTATCCCTTAATTTTGCTGAGCAAGGTATTCTTGGCTGTGAGCCCATATACTTAGTCTTTTGGAATATCATATTCCAAGTTCTCTTCTTCTTTACCGTAGTTCCTGCTAAATAGTGTGTGGCCCTGACTGCAGTCCCTAGTACTTGAATTTTTTCCTTCTGGTTGTTTGCAATATTTTCTTTGACCTAAAATCTCTGAATTTTTGCTATGACATTCCTGGGAGTATTAATTTTAGAGTTTCTTTCTGGTGGTGACTGATGGATTCTTTCCATTTATACTTTGCCCCTCAGGTTCTAAGAGATCTGGGCAATTTTCTTTTAAGATATCTCAGAATATTATGTTGAGGTTCTTTTTTGTTGTTGTCATGGCATTTGAATAGTCTAATTGTCCTTAAATGTTTCTTTCTCACTCTATTTTCCAGGTCACTTAATTTTGCTATGAGAAATGACATTTTTTTTTCTTGGGGGGTGGGGGTGGCGCAGGGCAATGAGGGTTAAGTGACTTGCCTGGGGTCACACAGCTAGTAAGTGTCAAGTGTCTGAGGCAGGATTTGAACTCAGGTCATCCTGAATCCAGGGCCAGTGTTTTATCCACTGTGCGACCTAGCTGCCCCCGAAATGTCAATTTTCTTTTAGTTTTTTCAGTCTATTGACTTTGTTTTGATATTTTTATTGCCTTATGAAGCCTTTGATCTCTATTTGCTTCATAATTTTCAGAGTGTTGTTCAGCAAGGTATTGTACCTCTTGCACTAAGCTGTTAATTTACTTTGCAATTCTTTTTTCCGTGGCTCTCATTTTTCTTCCAAATTTTTCTTAAAAAGCTCTCATGCTATTTATAAAAATATTTTAAACTCTTTTTTTAAACTCTTACTTCATCTCTTCCAGTAACTCTAGTTGAATTTGGGCCAAGCCATGTTTTTCTCAGAGGCATTGCTTATAGATGTTTTGGAATTATCTTCCTCTGACTTAGTGTCTTGAACTTCCCTGCCACCACAATATCTCATTATGGTGGAGTTCTTTTGTGGGAAGTGCCCAATCCTCTAGCCTACTTCTTGATTCCAGACATGATGTTAGGGCTGCTTTCTGCCACACTAATCCTATTGCTGCTTTTAGAGTGTTATGTTTTTCCAAGATCTTAGGGACATGCTAGATAATTGTAAGCTTTCAGTATTCCCAAAGTGGTCTGATCCAGGGAATAAATCTGATTACTGTTTCCTTAGTTTAAACTCTGCAAATTCATGACCTGGGTTTGTGTCTTTAGAAGAGTAAACTGCTACTGAACTCTATACTTATCAGTCAACTAGGAAGCTCTGTTGGTTCAGATCAGGCTTTCCTTTGTCTGGGATTCCTGCCTTGGTTATTCTAACTGGGTTAGCTACTAGAAGGCAGAGCCTGCTCTGTGCTTGGAGTCCAAACCACACTGCTGCTGCTATTGGCTTGTGAACTTCCTCTTTTCTTGGTATAGCTCCCAGGGTCTCCCTACCTGGAAATGGGAACACTACTCCTGTGTGTAAGTATCCTTTTCATTCTTCCATGATTCTGTGACCTAGAACTGGGTAGTAGAAAACAAAGCTGTGGAAGGAAAGAAGGAAGGAAGGAAGGAAGGAAGGAAGGAAGGAAGGAAGGAAGGAAGGAAGGAAGGAAGGAAGGAAGGAAGGAAGGAAGTTCTCTATCCACTATGATACAACCTGTCTCAATACTTCCTAAGGAAGCCCATTTCACTACTAGATCATGAAGCTAATTACTACATTCCTTTTTCCTGTCCACACTTACCTAGGCACCATATTCCACTCTCTCCTCTCATGTGGAGGGGAAGTTATAAAACTAACCATGTAGGAAGTAGGTCTAGATGAATTCAGAACTTTAATCTCCACCTGGCTGGCCCTAAGATCTCTGGCCACTTTATAGGACTTGTCCATAAGGCTGGAAGAATGGAGTCTTCATCCTGCTTGAGTGAAATCTTGACCATTTTTTGTAGTGAAGAGAAAAACAAAGTGCTGATCTGTGGATCAATAGCACAGAGCCAGAACTTCAGGCTGCAGCCACACATACACACTGCCTAGTGGTATCACTGAGAAAGCCTGGCATGATGCCAAGAGGCCTGGGTTAAATTCCTCAGCTCAGCCATTTCTGGAAAACTATATTTAAATGCTGGCAAATAAACTACCCTAGTCTCCATGACTTTCTGGGTATCTATGCTCCCACATTTCCTGTTAACTTTCCTCTCTGCTTTGGCCCAGAATCCCTAGGGGAATTATGGGATAGGCTACTACAAGAGAAGAAAGGGCAGGGTCCCTTAGATGAGTATCTTGGAAAGGCAGTCAGTAATGGGGAGGTAGCTTGTGGAACTTTAGAGTCCAAGGAAAGAGAGTGGATCAGGGGCTGGCAGAGAGTCTAACCATCTGAGCCTTGTGCCTATAGCTAAAACAATATAGTGCTACTTCCCAGGCAGAGTTGGATTTTAAGTAGAAGTTATGTGTATACATGTTTGAGGGAAAAGGAGTTGTAAGAAGTTGGTCGGTGATGTCATATCAACTAATCTGTTCAGACTTATCCCTACATGGGATCTTGGGGCTCACCAGGAATCTTAAAGAGGAGGGAAAGAGATAGTGGCCATTAGCAACATCTGTCCAGGTATATTATTGAATGACTGTCCAGGGAATCTATTGTAGGGAAAACTATGAACCTAGAATGCAGAAAGAGCAAACACAGCCAAGGGAAATCTGAACTGTTAGAGGCGACTCTAGCAGATTGTACAGGGGAGGTAGGGGGAGGAAAAGAAGGAGGAAGATGGAAAGAGGTGAGGAAAAGAAGGACAAGTAAGTTAGAAAGAGAATGAGAGGAAGAAGAGACTGGAAGGGATGAAGGATAGATGAGGAGAAGGAGCCTTTTAAAGAACAGATACATAAAACACTGTGCAATGATTAACTGTGAATGACTTAGCTCTTCTCTTCTTGGCAATATAATGATCCAAGACAATTCCAATGGACTCATGATGGAAAATTCTATCCACATTCAGAGTAACAACTGATGGAGTGTGAATGCAGATCAAAGCATACTATTTTCACTTTCTTTATTTTTTCATAGCTTTTTTTCTTTTGGTCTGTTTCTTCTCTCACAATATAACTAATATGGAAATAGGTTTTACATGACTGCACATATATAATCTATATCAAATTGCTTACCTTCTTAGGAAGGGGGGAGGGGAGGGAGGGAGGAAGAAAATTTTGAAACAATTTTTTTTATTAAAGTATTTTATTTTTCAGTTACATGTAAAGATAGTTTTAACATTAATTTTTGTAAGGTTTTGAGTTCTAAATTTTTCTCTTTCCATTCCTTCCCTCCCCTCCCCAAGACACCAAACAATCTGATATAGGTTATACAGTACAATCATGTTAAACATATTTCCACATTAGTCATAGAACTCAACTTTTTAAATAAATGAGTGTTAAAAATTGTCTTTAGATGAAATTTTCTTTACATATATAAAAATACGATTAAAAAAACGAACAGATATAGAACATCTTTTTTGGGTCATCTGATAAACTCTTGACTCCATAAAATCAAATGATCTCAGAATTGGAAAGAACTTTTGAGGACACAGCCAAACCTAAAGAGGAATCTCTCTCCAGCAAGCCCAATAGGTATTCACCTGGGCTATGCTTTAAGACTTCCAGTAATGGACTACTTTAACTGGAACAAAGATTTTTTTAATATATTAAGCCAAAATTTTGCTCTCTTGTACCAAAGAGAACATCTCTAATCCCTAGGTCAACTTTTCAAATACTTTGAGACAACTATCATATCCCTCCACAGTCTTCTCCTCTGTGGACTAAACATTTCAATTGATCTTCTTGTAGCTTTGTCTCCAGCCCTCTCACCTGACTGATCCAGTCATCCTTCTGGGGTCACTCACCAATTTGTCAATGCCTTCTCTAAAATGTGACTCCCAGAACCAAGGAAGAGTAGAGTGAGACTCTGCTGCATTTCTAGTGGTCACTGTGCTTCTCTTAATGAATTCCAAGATCACATAGTTTTGTGCCTTGTGCTTTTCACTTACATCTAATGTTAACTCATGCTGAACTTGTAGTCTGTGAAAATGCCTCCTTTAACACGTACTCTTATCTAGATGTGTTTCCCCCATCCTATATTAACATAGTTGGCTTTTTCGAAACCCAAATAGAGAATTTTATATCTATCTCTCTTAAATTGTGGTCTACTATTCCATGGCATCCACGAGGTTAGAAATCTCTTCACATTATCTGAAAACTTGATAAGCATACTATATATTACTTTATTGAAACACCAGTGAAGCTATCATGGACTGCAAAGTGCTGGTCAGCTCTATACATTAGGCTTAGTGTATCCCAGCAACAATAGGTCCCAGCCTAGGCCTCATTTGGCCATTGTTTGAACTTTTGATGGCTCAGAGTGGGCAGAAATAGCAACTGTTTTTATTTTGGTCAGAAACCCTGAGGGTCTTCTCTCCCTATCCCCCATCTATTTACATATCTACACATCTATATCTATCCATTCATCATCTATCATCTATCTATCTATCTATCTATCTATCTATCTATCTATCTATCTATCTATCATCATCATCATCATCTATCTACCTGTTTAAGTAAAAAAGGTCTTTCTTTGCCTCATTTCTTACTTTGTGTTGCCTCAGGCAAACTGAGACCTTTGAAAGGCCGTAGCTTAAAAGGTCAAGGTCTCCCACTGCATCTGGAGCCATCTCCATTTATCCTGATGTCTATCTTGCCACTGGACCCAGATGTCTCTGGAGGAGAAAGTGAGGCTGGTGACTTTGCAAAGTCCTGTGTCACTTAAATCCAATTTACTACAAGTCATTTCATCACCTCTTTGCTGCCATGGTCCTCTTTGAGAACAAAAGACAAACAACAACAACAACATTGGGAGATGGAGAGGACTAGCTATATAGATTCTTTGCACCAGCAAATAGTATGAGACCTTGAATTTCCCTTATGCTCTTGGTGAGGCAAGGGGAAAAGTGATAAGGGCAGCTCACTCCCACCCCCATCCACACATCCAGGAGAGCTGCCCCAGATCCATGCCCACCTACATATCCCCATGACAATTTGAAAAACATCTTTTTTGGGGAAAAAAAACCCTTCCTAATCCTCCAAGAGTCATTTTCAAGTGAAACATCTCTCACCATGAGGAGCCAAGCTGCTTCTTAATTGCTCCCAAGAAATGCTTTCCAGCTTCATCCCCATCAACACCTTCAGTAATCTTTGCTATCAGCCCACGCTTGTGGATGAGGCCCAGAGAGTTCTCAGTTAGTTTGGGGAGCTTTACACCACATTGTACATGGATTTGCTCATTTCTCACACCAAATAAACCCCTCTAAGTGATGCCTCCCCAATGCAGAAACATGATGCAAGTCCAGGCAAACAGCCAGTCAGTTTTAGGGCCACAGAGGCTCTGAAAGAAAACTTGCCTGAGAGACCTGGGTTCTACTGCCAACTCTGACACTAATTAGGGGCAAGTCACTTCCTTTTCACTGAGTCCTGAGTCTGTTTCCTTATCTTCAGAAAGGGAAGACTGGCCTAGATAATCCCAAAAATATCTCTCAAGTTCTAAATCCTATAATTCTAAGTCTATAACATTTGATGGAGAGGGCCAAGGCCATGGCTCCCAACCACATCTAGAAGAGTGAATAACAATGACTGCCCTTCTCCCACAATTTGCAAACTTTAGCTTTAGGGAGGGCAAGATGGCATTCCCCTAGGAAGTACACCCTAATGTCTTACCATATCCATCAGGGACATTGAGGGAGGGCAGAGAACAAAACAAACCATTCTGTGTGCCCTCCCCCCCAACATGATTTACAAGTGAAGTCTGGTTAAAATGAACCTGGGTGGGGCAGCTAGGTGGCTTAGTGGGTAAAGCACCAGCCTTGAATTCAGGAGGACCTGAGTTCAAATCTGGCCTCAGACGTTTGACACTTACCAGCTGTGTGACCCTGGGCAAGTCACTTAATCCTCATTGCCCCATAAAAAACAACAAAAAAACAACAAAAATGTGAACCTGGGGGCAGGTTTGAAAGGGAAGGAAAATCTATGTGAAAGCAAGGAGTCAAGGACACTCTGATCATTCAAATATCAATTCATCACAAAGCATTTATTAAGCACCTGCTATGTTCCAGGTAGAAAAAACCAAAAATGAAACATTCTTTGCCCTCAGGAAGCTTACATTCTATGGGGTACAGGAGAGGTATGTACACATATACACACACTATATCACCTGTGGCTCCAATTAGCTATAGCATATGCACCCCAGTAAACCATCCAAGCAGACAAACTAAACCTGGTTGAAGGCAATTGACAGGCTTCAAACATATTGATGAGTTAAGGAGAATGACTATCCCTAGGATGTGAAGACCCCCAGCCATGCAATAGGTCATTTGTTCCATCCATCCATCCATCCATCCATCCATCCATCCATCCATCCATCCATCCATCCATCCATCCAATTTGTTCCAGAAGTCATGAGGCAATTGAAGCAGGTACTGTGGAGCACTCAGAGCTTGGTCAGACTTGAAAGATGCCCACTGCATCCTGAGTCATCACCAGTCATCCTGACCTTTGTCGTGCTACTGAACTTTGATGACTTTGGAAGAGAGAGTGAAGCTGCCTCACTTAAATCTAATCCATGTGCAAGTCAAGACATCACGACATGATGTAATTGGTTCTTTTCAAAAACAAAAGATGAACAAGAACAATATAGAAACGGATTTACATGCAGATATATCTGCACATAAATATACATATGCACATATATATAAAAACACATACATATATACATATACATATATTCATCACTAGTCTTTTGGGATTGTCTTGGGTCATTGTGTTACTGAGAATAGTTAAGTCATTCACAGTTCTTTGAACAATATTGCTGTTAATGTGTACAACCTTCTCCTGGTACTGTTCACTTCACTATACATTGATTCATGTAAGTCTTTCCAGGTTTTTCTGAAATAATCCTGCTTGTCATTTCTTATAACACAATAGTATTTCATTATAATTATTAGAACTGAATTTTAAAGAAAGCTAGTGATTCAGGGAGATGGAGCTGAGTGCCTTCTAGGCATAAATTGGATAATAGTGCAAAGGCATGACATGGGAAACATAGTCATAGCAGAGAATTATAGGGAGAGGGTAGGAAGTAGGTCTCTTATAATTTTGAATATAATATTGGATTGAAGATAGAGCATATAGTTTTAATCCAAGAAGGAATATAGAAGAGTGGAATTACATTGGAATTATATTATTGTTAAGGGCTAAAATTCTAGCTAGTCTGTCTAAAATATCTAATGAGTAGTCACCAATAAATTATAAGCTTTAGCAAGAGTTAGACTTTTAAGCATTTATTAAGGAGAATAAGAATTTGGTAAAGAGAGAAAGAAAGGTCTATATTCATCTATCTATTAAAGGGAGAGAGCATTCCTAGCTCTGCTCTCCGCCAGATTCCACAGGAAAGAGCCGGAGTCAGAGCGCCAGGCTCCCCCTTCTTCCTCCCACAAGCAAATGTCACTTCCTGATGCCAAAGCAAAGACACATGGTCTTGCCCTCAAAGACCTTCACCTCATGGGCGGAGCTCTTCTACAGTAAGTCTCCAGCAGGTGGCATCATTCCAATCGTTAAATTATGTAGTATTAATATCTAATTGGGAAGAGACTGAATTTCAGAGATGGTAGGTTTAGAAAACAAGGGGAAAATGTTAACTGTTAAAAACAAGTTTTGCTCTCCATATGGCTATCTGGAAATTTAAAATGTTCATAGGTCAATAACATCTAAAACTGTAATTGACCTAATTGATAATCTAGCAAGACACATCAGCCCTCCCACCCCCACACTCCTGCCTCAGTTTCCATATAATCTAAGACAGAGCAAGATACCTTCTGAAAACTTAAAGGGCTAGGCTCAGGAGAAATTTTTAACTTCTAATTACCTGCCTCCATCAGATCTCCTGCTATGTTGATTTATTCCTCAATGCTTAACACTCTCCCATTCCCTCTAATTCTCTCCATCACAGAGATACTGAATGCTAGAATGCCAATTAATTATCCCTACCCTCTACTCCCAATATTCAGCTGTCTGTTCTCTCATTCCCGTCCACCTCAGTCCTACCCTTCCACTCCCAGAAGTTACCCCTTCCACTGCAGAACTATTGGCTCCTGGTCATTCCTAATGTCTAATGAGTTTAATGTCTGGCTCACACTTTGCCTGTCCACCCCCAATCCTATCCTCATACTAGGGGACTTCAATGTACCTGTTAATTTTCCTTCAAATAGCCCTAACTTCTCAATCTACTCAACTCCTATGACCTTCATTCTACCTCAGCTACATACAAGGATAGTAAAAGTCTTGATCTTGCCATCACCCATATTGGTTCTGTTTCCATGTTCAAGAACTCTGAAATTCCTTTTTTCTGATCATAATCTTTTATCATTCCATCTTTCCTTATGCCTCACTAAACTTTTTTCTCACCCTCACCATAAGCTCCAACTCCTTCACCATTCAGTATTTCCCCATGCTATCACACTGCTCTATACTTGCTTCACTTTCCAACCTCAGCCCCTTGTTGAACCAGTCTGATGCTACACTATTATCTATTCCTGAATTTCTGGCTTTCTTCACTTATTGTGACTGATGCCTTGACAAAACCCAACCTTGGATTATTTTCATCATCCACTGGACTTTTCCTACTCACGTGTTGCTGAACAGAACTGAAATAAGGTACAAAACTGTGTTAACTAATCTCCATTGGTGCCTCATTGTAACAAAGCAAACTTCTCCTTAATTTCTTCTTTATTTCACTCACCACAGTGGCTGTTCTAAACCTCTTTTCTCTAAAAGCTTCTCACAGCATCTCTCTCTCTCTCTTTCTCTCTCTCTCTCTCTCTCTCTCTCTCTCTCTCTTTCTCTCTCTCTCTCTCACACACACACACACACACACACACACAAAGACACAAACAAAAACACACCTACACACATGCATGCACAATTTCTAGCTACATGACCCTGGGCAAGTCACTTATCCCTTTTGCCTCAGTTTCCTCATATATAAAATAAGTTGGAGAAGGAAATGGCAAAACACTCCAATATCTTTGACAAGAAAACTCCAAATAGGGTCATGAAGAGTTGGACATGACTGAAAAATGATGGAAGAACAAAGGTGGGGAAATGATTTTGGGAGTCTGTGAAATGAAAACCAGGAGAGAAGAGAAAGGCAAACAGGGGCAAGTGACTTGCCCAGGGTCACATAGCCAGTATTGTTGGAGGCCAGATCTCAACTCATGAAGATGAGTCTTACTAACTCTGGCTTATCACTGCTTCACCTAGTTATCCCTACTCTCCCCACCTTATCACCTATAAACAGGCCAAAATCTTACTCATCCTTCTAAAACCCTCACCATATCCCACTACCTCCACCAGCTATTATTCCATAGTACTTCTCTTTCAGCTGAGCACCTTTAAAAACCCATCTACACTTCATGGTCCTATTCCCCTTCTCCCTCTCTTATAAACCCTCAGCAGTCTGGCTTCTGACTTCATTCACCTGAAAGAGTTCTCTTTAGAGTTATCTGTGATCTCCTAATTGCTAAATCTAATAGCATTTTCTTAATCCTCATCCTTCTGGGTGACCGTTTTCTTCTCCTGGACATGCTCTCCTTTCTGGGTTTTTGTGACACCCTTCTCTTCCTACCTGCCTGTTCTTTTTATTCTCCTTGATTGGATCTTCATGGATGTCAGACTCCCTACATTTGGGTATAGCCCAAAGCTCAGTCCTGGGCACCTCTTCTTTTCTCTCTATTCTCTCTTAAGTGATACAATTCGCTACCCTGATTTCTTTATCTTCTCTATGCAGAGGATGCTCATATCTAGATATTCAGTCCTGGGCTATCTTCTGAGCTCCAGTCTGGCATCACCAGCTGCCTTCTGGATGTTTCAAATTGGATAGATTACAGGCATCTCAGAAGTCAATATGTCCAAATCAGAATTCACTCTTTCTCCATGAAACTCATCTGTCTTCTAAACTTCTTTATTACCATCAAGTCACTTAGGTTCACCACTTCAGTGTCATCCCTAACACCATTTTTTTAAACTGACGTCACAAATCTATTGCTGTTTGGTCATTTTTGGTTTTGTCTAACTCTTCACAACCCTATTTGGGATTTTCTTGGCAAAGATACTGGATGGGTTTGCCATTTCTTTTTCCAGCTCATTTTACAGATGAGGAAACTGAGGCAAACAGGGTGAAGTGACTTGCCATCGGCCACCGAGCTAGTGAGTCTTTGAGGCCAAATTTGAAGTCAGGTCTTCCATTCTCTAGACCCACTGCTTTTACCTACCACAACAGACAGACAGAAACACATACACACATCTAATCTATTGCCTTCCCTATACTCATACAGTTACCTTTGTTCAGGCCCTCCTTGTTCTACCTGGTCTATTGTAATAGCCTCCCAATTAGTATCCCAACTTCAATTCCCTCACCCACTTCTACTCATCCTTCACACAGCTGCTAAAATGACCATGGCTTCCCCCTGACTCAATAAAATCCAGTGGCTGCTCACCACTAAGACAATCAAATATCATCTCCTCTTATTTGCCATTCAGAGCCATGACATGGTCCCTTCCTACCTTTCAATTCATCTTATTAATTACTCTTCTGCACTCATTATGGATGCTGGGATCCTTGCTGTTCATCACATAATGCTCTAGCTGCAATCTGCATGCCTTTGAGCTGGCTATCCTCCATGCTTGGAATGCTTTCAGATCAAGCATACTTTCCTGACAAGGCCTTCCCTGCCCTGCACAGCTGACTAGCACTTTCCCCTCCAAGATTGTCTTCTATATACTGCATATGTATCTTCTCAATGCCTATTTATGTATATTTCACCACCACCACCCATTAGAATGTAACCTTCCTGAGGGCAATTACTATTTTCATTTTCCCTTTTTAATCTTCCAGTTTAGCCTGGTTCCTTCTATATATTATTGTTGTTCTGTTGTTTCAATCATTTCTGGCTCTTCGTGACCCAATTTGGGGTTTTCTTGGCAGAGTTACTGGAGTGCTTTGCTATTTCCTTCTCCAGATCATTTTACAGATAAGGAAACTGAGGCAAACAGGATTGCCCAGGGTCACACAGCTAAGATGTGTCTGAGGCCAGATTTGAACTCAGAAAGATGAGTATTCCTGACTCCACTCTGTGCAATTCAAAATTGGATATATGGAGCATTAATCTCCCCCTTTAACTTTTCCCTTTTATATATATCTACCAGACCAATAAGAAAAAGGAACCTCTGAGCTTTAATCTGTGAGGGATTAGTTTTTATTGCTTGAGAATTAATTAGGCAACAAAAAGTGAAACCAATTAGGGAAATAGGGAAGTAGAAATACAAATGAATGGTCTTAGATCTAAGCTTAGTCTATTTTCCTTTATAAAACTCACCAAATCCCAGACTGCCTGCCAGGCCGAGAACCAGCACACCCAAGCTCGAACACCAACCATGTGTTTCCGAATTCCTCTCACCAGCGCTCCATGGCTAAGTTTCACAGCCAGAGAGCGAACTTCCAAACTTCCGTTCCCACCCTCACTTTTAAGTTCGAGTCCCAGAAGTCCCTTGCGTTCTTGCATTTTCCTCCCAAAAGGGGAGGTCCTTCAAAAGCTGCTTCAGTAGCATGTACAATCTCTCAAATGATTCAGCTAAAACTTCCAATATTAATCTTTACCACAAATAATTTTTACCACAACTCTATCCACCATGCTCCATAGGTGTTCTGTCTCCTTCTACAAAGTAAGTACTTAATAGATTTTTTTTTTTTTTGGTTTTTGGGTGAGGCAATTGGGGTTAAGTGACTTGCCCAGGGTCACACAGCTACTAAGTGTCAAGTGTCTGAGGTTAGATTTGAACTCAGGTCCTCCTGACTCCACAGCCAGTGCTCTATCCACTGTGCTACCTAACTGTCCCAATACTTAATAGATTCTTGATTAAGGACTGATTAATAAACTATTCATCCCTTCCTTTTATGAATGAGGAAAATAAGGCTGAAACTTGGCAAAGATCACACAATCATCATCAAACCTTTATTAACCTCCTACCATGTTCCAGGCACATGGTAAGTGCCAAGGATACAAAGACAGAACTCAAACAGCCACTGCCCTCAAGGCACTTACATTGTGTAAAGTAAAAATGCATGTACATATCTCAGCCCAAATCAATCATGCTCAAAACAAACACAAGGCCATTTGGGGGAGTATGGGTGGTGAGAAAGGAAGCACATAGCTAGTCACAGAGATAGAATTCCAACCCAGGCCTTCTGATCTTCCATCCAGGACTTTGCCACTCTTGTTTACTCTGCACTTGCTAATTCCCATGGACCTTGTCTATCACAACTCTTCCTGGCTGTATTGACCTTTATATGGAAAATTGATTCTGCCTTATCTTCCTCTGGATAGCAAAATCTCAGCCCCTGGGAATGGGAAGTGGGTAGAGTTTGTGTCCCCAGGAACCTGGACTTCACAATTGGCCTTCAGAGTTCCCTGGCTTTCCATCTTGCTTCATTCTATCTCCCCACTGCTTCACTCTGCACTAGAAATAAGATGCTAAACACCAGGTTTTTCCCTTCAAAAGTTCTGATGTCTCTTCAGAGATAAACTCTGAAAGTGTGTCCCATGGCCTGCCAAGTTAGATTCAGCTTAAAAATAACTCGTTACAGCCCCAGCTGACAGTAATTTGTGGAATTAAGACGGTGTCAGAGACTATTTTATGAAAGCGAGTGCTGTTTCTGGTGATTGGGTTTCCTGAAAGATGAACAGATAACTCACCACAGGACTTTCCATTAGCTTCCATTACACTCTGAATACAAAACAAAATGATCCCTTATTTTTCTGCAATCCAGGTCCTTATTTTCAGCAAGGCTATGTTTATAGAAAGGCAGTTAAAGTTTGTTTGGAGGTTAGAAACACCCTCCCAAACTGGAACCCAGATTAATTTTTCATACAAAAAGTGGGAGAGGAGACAGGCAATGTGTTGCCATCAGATAGTGGTTCCTAACTTTAGAATGAGATGTAAATGAAGAGCACCAAGAGTTTCCAGAGAAATCTTAATGGATCCTCTGGAAAGGCTCAAAGAGCGAGTATACCTGGCCAGACTATTTCTTGGACTACATAACATGTGGAAGTTCTAACAGTCAGAAGGCCCTCCCCTTGCAGAGTGTAGCCTTCATCCTTTCTCCCTTTCAAACAGAAACAGGTGTGGTTTAGAAATGATTGAAAACTCAAGGAGCATCGGTCACTCTCAAAAATGGGTCTGTTTGGAGTTTTGAACTTCTCAACATATTGCCACAGTAACAGGGAAATCCACGGAAGTATGAAGAATGCTCTTCTAAGTTCAAACCAAAATTACTAGGTGCCCATGTAGACTGATGCCTGGCATTTGTAGAGCTCTGAAAGACTGGGCTGGATTGAAAGATTAACTAATGCTAACTAACTTTTTCTATTCATTAAAAGGCATACCTTTGGACACTCCTAGATGAGTCATTCTCTAGCTTCTAGCTACCATTGACCAATGTTTCCCTCATTTTCTCAATTATGAAGTAGGCTCATATCTGCCACTCTGTATTTCTCAGGTCAACTCCACCCTGACACCCACAGATTTAGAATTAAAAGAAATCTCCAGGTAATTTAGGTCAATCATTTCCTTCCAGAGCTGAAACCCCAACAGGTAAGTGACTTACTCAAGGTCACACAGGTAGTCAACTCTACCTAGGAGTCCAAATTCAGATCTCTAGACTACTTAACAGTCTGATGCAGTAACTTTCTTTTAAACAAGAGGAAAGATCCTTGGTAGGAAAAGGCACGGATCTGGATCTGGATCTGTATCTGGAGAAGACAGACCTTGAGGTTAGTATCTGAGAGGAAACAACTTCAGAATAAAGATGTTTCTATCAGCTTGTCCTGGAGCACTCTTTGAGGGAAGCTACCCAGTACTCTCTCTTCTCTGATCACTACCTCCACAGTTTTACCAGCTCTGCCATTGTTCCTAGATAAGGCATATTAACGTACTCTCCTACATTCCCAACTCTATAACTTTCTAAAGCAGAGTAGTCCCTCTCCTATGTGTGTTGTTTCTCCCATTAGAACGTAAGCCCCTTAAACAATTTATCTGATAAAAACAATATTGTAAAGACAAATAATTTTGAAAGGCTTAGGAAATCTGATCAATACAATGACCAACCACATTCCAGATGAGTCTAAATAAAACATATTACTCTCTTCCTGATAGAGAGGTGACAGAATCAGAGGTCAGAGTGAGATAATATGTATTTTTGTACAGCGCCAATGAGGGAATCTGTCTTGTTTGAATATATATATATATATATATATATATATATATATATATATGTGTGTGTGTGTGTGTGTGTGTGTGTTTATATATCTATATATATGTTTATATATCTATATCTATATCTATATATCTGTAACATGGATTTTGTTTTTCATGCTTTCTCAATTGAAGGGGTAAGGGATATAGGGGAGAGAAAATATAGATTTAAACATAAAATAAAATGTAATTTAAAAACAAAGCAGGAATGTAGGCTCCTTGAAGAGAGGGATTGTCTTCACTTTTATCCCCAGTGCACATAGTAAGCATCTAATAAATGTTTGGGGTTTTGTTGTTGTTGTTGTTGTTGTTGTTCCTTCATTCATACCAGAGGTTGATTGAAATGGAGATCACAGAAAGGCTCATGACTAGGAACTATGCAGAAAATTTTGTTCTTTTCTTCAGTATTGAAAAATTCATTTTATTTTGTATAAAACAACTTTTAGAAAGTGTCTCAGTATCGTCATTTTGTTGATTGGTCTACCAAGTCTTACTTGTTGAGTGTCCCAAAATTTTTAGACAAGTTTTAAGCTATATGCTTTCCTCCCAACAACTCAGGTAATACAAATAGTCTTATCCCTGATTCCTATTGTCCCTTAGATAAAATACAGAGTCCAAATCTATAATTTAAACTATTCTTCCATATGGGTCCTACCTTCCTTTTCAATCTTATTTTGTGTGTCTCCCTTTTATGTACTCTGCATTCTAGTCAAACTACCCCCACATGTGACTTTCCATCTCCTACAGCAGTAACTTCACACGGGCAGTTTCCTCATCTCTAGGTCAAACTGCCATCTCACCTCCACCTTCTAGAATTCCAAACTCCCTCAGAATCATAGTTTGACTCCTACATAAGGACTTCCATGATTCCCCCAGTTGTGAGATCTCTTTCCCTCTTGAGATTATTTTGTGTAGAAGTTATTTTCATTTATCTTAGTTTTTTTTATATTATCTATCAGTCTCTGGGTTTCTCCATCATGCCTTCAGGAACCCCTTGGTCCTGGAAGATCTCATCAGGCCCTAGAATTCACACCTCTTCGCTACCCTCTGACATTGCAGCCCTTCCCCCTAATTGGAGACTAGAGAACTCATCCCAGCATTTCCATTTAAGGAAGTCACCCAGATCAGTCATTTCTTCATTTCCCACTGGGATACACTCCTGAGAAGTTCTCCATCATTCCTCACACACAATTGACTCTCTTCTCTCCCCCCACCCCACCCCACCATGTCCCTGCTTTATAGGTTATCTTCTCCCATTTTTCCCCTTTGTATCTTCAGCCCTAAGCACAGCACCTAGCACATAGTAGGAGCTTAACAAATGTTTATTGACTGACTGATGACCTAGGAGAATACAAGCTTAAAAGCATAGGGACTGTTTTATCTTTGTTTTTGTATGCCCCAAACAGAGAAAGAGAGGAGAGGGAGAAAGCAAAAGAGCAAGAAAAGAGAGATATAGGAGGGGAGAGATGAGGGATGATAGATGACAGAGTGATAAAAGGTAGGTTGATAGAGCTGATAGGTGAGAGGGATGACAGATGAGAGAGATATAAAAGAGATGATAGAAGATAAAGGTAGAGCGATGATAGAAGACAGAAAACAGTTGATAGAGATGATATAGCTGATAAATTGCTAGAGATGGATGGATAGAGATGAATGATAGTTGATTGATAGATGTGTGTGTGTGTGTGTGTGTGTGTGTGAGAGAGAGAGAGAGAGAGAGAGAGATAGAGAGAGAGAGAGAATAAAGAAAGCATTTATTAAGCACTTACTATATCCCAGGTAAATTGAGGAGCTTATATTCTTTTTTTTTTTTTTTAGTGAGGCAATTGGGTTTAAGTGACTTGCCCAGGGTCACACAGCTAGTAAGTGTTAAGTGTCTGAGGCCGGATTTGAACTCAGGTACTCCTGACTCCAGGGCCGGTGCTCTATCCACTGCACCACCTAGCTGCCCCAGGAGCTTATATTCTAATAGGGAAGAGCTAGAAAGTAAACGCAATGAGAGGAGGTGGCCATAGTTATCAGATGCCTTGGAGGCATTTTCCCAGCAAACTAAGTTAGCTAAAGCTCACTTATCAGAACCTGAAGTTCCAGGGGCAGAAGCTAATACTCAATCAACTAAAAATCACTGGATACAGAACTTGAATCCTGGTTTCTTCCCAGTCCACCTTTTAAGTGCCCTTTAAATTTTGCTTTATATTGGTCTGCACATTCCTTTAATTTCTAACGAACTTTGTATTATATCCACAGGGTGAGAAGGGAATATCCAGAGACAGTGAATGGAAAAACAGGCTAAATTCCATTCTCCTGGGTTCTTAGGAAGAGTTTTTCCCATGATGCCCTGTGCTAGATACAGCAAGAAATACCCACTTCCATTCTGCCACTTTTTATTCCTAGTTAGAAGCAGCTTTTGTGCACCAGAGGCAAGGTTTGAAAATCAGGGCCTTCCTGTGTAACTGTCCCCTGGAGGTTTTGAGCCTTCCCTGCAAAGCATGCAAATGGGATAATCACAAAATCAAAACCTACATACCATAGAGAATGGAATCACCTGGTATTAAAAATATTCATTTGCAAGAAGAATATTTTTTAAAGTACCATTTTTTTACTCCAAATGTTTTACTGACCACGGCCTATCTCTTCAACCTTTAGTTCTATCTCTCTCTGCTCCATTTCATGATTGGAAAGCATGGAAAATGAAGACATTGATGGGCAGGTTAAGGGAACTATCCAAATTGGTAACTACACAATTCACTGGTCTTCCACATCTCTACACTTGGGTAGATTCATAATCTCATAGACTAGGGCTGTCCCTCCAGGGTGAGGATTACACCCATCTGTATTTTGTCATACTAAGTAATTACTAATGACTGTCCATGGCCTACAACAAAGCCTCCATAGAGTCCTACCCCCATATCCTGGGGGCCTTCTTCTAGGTCAGGGGTTCTTCCATGAAAAGATTTTAAGAGGGGTCTATGAACTTAGATGGAAAAAAATTACATCCTTATTTTCACTAATTTTGGTTTCCTTTCTAATCCTATATTATTTTATGCACTTTAAAACATTATCTGGGGAATCCATAGATTTCACCACACTGCCAAAGGATTTAATGACATATTCACAAAAGTTAAGAACCTTTCCTCTAAGTCTTTTAATATTCCATAGGTATCAGAGAAGCTTTTGGACTATCCTTTTGACTATATGACTGGTATATCAATTTTTCCATTCATAATATCTTTTGGATGATACCCCTTGTATCAACTTCAGACATGCTGAATACCATGTCACTTTGCATCTCATTCTACTTGTCCCTTGAGTCACACACCACTTTTATACTTCAAAGATGATGGTGTCTCATGATCGTCAATCACAGAGCATCCCTGGGAGAATATCACTGCTCTGCCTCATTGAGATGTGAAGGAGATTTTGGGTTTTCAAAGGCTATACCTGAGGAGCACATGCTCAGGCAGGTCCTCCCAAGTTGGACAGGCTTCAAATCACAATTCTGGCAAAAGGATGTGTGTATTTCCCAAAGATAAGCATCACAACAGATAAATGGAGACAAATATCTATATGTCTATATTGATATCTATAAATCTATAAATAATTATATAAATACAGAATAATTATATAGATACAGATATCAATATTTTGTTTAGGTGTTGCAGTCATGTCCAACTCTTCATGACCCCCATTTGGGATTTTCTTGGCAAAGGTACTAGAGTGATTTACCATTATCTTCTCCAGCTCATTTTACAGATGAGGAAAGTGAGGCAAACTGGGCTCAGTAACTTGCCCAGGATCACACAACTAGTAAGTATCTGAGGCCAGATTTGGATTCAGAAAGATGTCTTTCTTACTCCAGGCCTGGCACTCTATCCACTGTGCCACCTAGTTGCCCAGATAGTGATACCCATATATAATTGATATTATATTTCTCCATATAGCTAAGTATATCTATATCTATATCTCTCTGTCTCTGTCCCTCTGTCTGTCTCACTCACTCTCTCTCTCTCTCTCTCTCTCTCTATATATATATATATATATATCTATATATATATATGTGTGTGTGTGTGTGTGTGCGCACGTGCGTGCGTGTGCATGTGTGTGTGTGTGCACGTGCGTGTGCATGTGTGTGTGTATTCTATATATGTGTGTATACACACAGAGATCTATATATAGAGAGAGACACACACAGAGAGAAAGAGAGAGAGAGAGAGAGAGAGAGAGAGAAAGAAGTCATTTCTTCATGTGGTTGACTACTCAGTGATGAAATTTTTGGCCATGGCCACGACTTCCATAGTATAGTCACAGAAATTTAGGGCCAAAGGGGAGAAAAAAAAGTTAGAGCCTTATAAATAATCTAGTTCAAAGGTTCTAAACCTAGGATCCACAGAACCCTGTGGAAAGAGTTCAGGAGGTCCATGAACTTGGATGGGGAAAAAATTATATCTTTTTTTTTTCCACTAACCTCTACCTGAAATGTATCATATTTGTAAATTATGAACAGGGGTTACAAACATTATCCTGAGAACAATAATAATAATGGTAGTTTGCATTTATATAGTACTTTAAGATTTGCAAAGCTCTCTACAAATATCTAATTTCACAACATCTCATATCACAACAATCCTGAGAGGCTATTATTATCTCTATTTTATAGATGAGCAAACTGAGGCAGAGTCAGACAAAGGTTATTTTGACTTGCCCAGGGTCACACAGCTAGTAAGTATATAACCCTGGATTTGAACTTAGATCTTCCTGACTCCAGGTCCAATGTTCTGTCCAATGTGCCACTCAGCCACCAGACACAGGAGTTTTCACCGGACTGTCCACGGGGCCCATGACACAAGGTTAAGAACCCCTGATACAGTTCAATCCTTCCACTTAACATGAGTTTTTTGTTTTTAATGTAATTTTCATTAAGGAACCTCATCATTTACAGAAGCTGAAAAAATACATTGGTGTCACAGTCCCTTTAGAGTCAGACAGGACCTCAGATCAGTTGTTGTTGTTTGTTGGGGGTAAGGGGTTAAGAGAGAGCAACTAGAGACATTTCATTAATTTGAGTAGTGAATGATCCCTTAGTTTTTTCCCCCTTTTACAATCACTAAGATCCTAAATGTAGCCAGAAAAAAAAGAAAAAGAAATTATCGTATCCATTGTCTACAATAAAGTTGAGTCATTCTAACCCCAATGGCACTCTATCTCTCCTATATAAGAGGCAGAGAACTGGAGAGGCCTCAATACTCAGCCTACATCGTATTTTAAATGGGGTCCAAATCTTAACATGGTAGACCCCAACCCTAACCTCTCATCATTCAGTCATGCTTTTAAGGGGCATGAGTGCTTTCCTCTGAGGCCAAGGGAGTTGGCTCAAGAGTGAACTCCACACCATAGTTGGCTAAAGCAAATGAACAATTGTTGTGTTTATTATTCACTGAACTTAATTAAAACCAAGGTTGGCCCAGCATCTGCTAGCAGCTGATTTCTTCCTTCTCTCCTGCCCTAGCCCTTCTCCAGTCAACATGATTCATCGGCTTTTAGTGCATTAGGCAAATTCTCTGTAATTGCGGAGAGGGGAAAGGAGCAAGGGGCCTGTGGCACCGTCCGGGCGTTACAACATCGCCTTCCTGTAAGTCACACGGACTCCAGGAAAGGGACTTAAATTGCCTTTATTGATCTGTCAGCCCTCTAATAGATCATTTCTCACTAAATAAAGAAACAGGTTCCCAAAGAGAGCTCTCTCTACCTACAGTACTCCTTGTGGGTCTACCAGTCCCTCCCCTCCTGTGGGACTTGTGTCCTGGAGGCTCGATTGCAACTTAGAGTTTATGTGCATAAAGGAAAATTTTTCCAAAGCCACATGAAAGACTTTAGGTAGCCATCTACCCAAACCCAAATGGAGACAATTCTTACATCAGACACCTCTAAACCAAAAGGATTCCCTTATTTAACCCCAGAGGAAGAATCTAAAATTATGGGTGGTCAAAAGGTCCCCTTTCCTTCCCAGTGAAAGTTTCAAAGATAACCACCCACCCTCCACTTTGTCTCTGAAGGAGTGGGTGTTTTTTGTTTGTTTTTGTTTGTGTTTGTGGTGAGAGGTTGGGCATGGTTTTTGCTGTATTTTCTTGTTTTTTGCCAGACCCAAAATGAGCAAAATTTAGGATAACCAAGAAGACATCATTAGAGGTTGGAATAACCAACAATGAATCCAAAAGGTTTGAAGTAAATTCCCCAATATAATTGAGATATCAAAAGATTAGCTAATAATGTCCTAGTAAATGTTTCCTTGCCTTTCCTTAACTGAACCCTCTTTTTTCCTACTTCATTGATATTCCTTCCCCCAACCTAATATATATTTATATATGTGTGTATGTATATATATGTATATGCATATGTTTATTCATGCATATATATGTGTATGTATATATATATATATGTGTGTGTGTGTGTCTTTTTCTCTCATATATGAGAGAGACAATGTAAGTCAGACAAAAAAATCAAGACAGAGACTTCTGCAGGCGTGTCACTTATACTAGGTGTTATGAACACTGCTGACTTGTTTTGCCCAGGAGAAAGACCCTGGGATTGGAGGTGGGGGGCAGGGTAGGAGGGAAGAGAGAGACAGAAGGAAATATGATCACAGTTCCAGAAGGGCAAAGGCCACGATTCATGTTTCAAATACTCAAAGATCACCTGATGTGCAGAGGGTCAGGACAGAGGCTCATAACTTTGTATGTCAGGTAGAGTAGTAAGTTCAATCATGAGTCAGCAAACAATGTCCCCAAAAGTTAGCCTAAACAGAGTCCTAGCCTATAGTAATAGATCATCTCAGAGGTTACCATTATTCCTTCCATATCATCGGACTTAGGGGCTCAGTGGCCCCATGATCTGGAAAATCTATATACAATTTTTGACCCTCCTTTTGTACCAGAGAAAAAAGTCTGATTTTTTTTTCTTTTTCTTTTAGGGGGTGTTTACAGTATCTTATTGTAAAAACTTGATTTAAGTATTTGTCATAAGGTCTGTGTTGTATGCTGGCCTTTGAATGTCATCTGCAACTTCTGTAAAACTTTCAATAAATGCTCGTTTAATTTCTTATACCAATCCCTGATATATCAAAACTGTGATAGGGAAAGTTACGCTGTGGAAGGGATAATTGTATATGGAGAGTATATGATCAAAGGCAGAGACTACTTCATGTCAGAAGCCACAGAAATTGTGTTTCATTCATTTTCTTCTTCTTCTTCTTCTTCTTCTTCTTCTTCTTCTTCTTCTTCTTCTTCTTCTTCTTTTTGTGAGGCAATGAGGGTTAAGTGACCTACTCAGGGTCACACAGCTAGTAAGTGTCAAGTGTCTGAGGCCAGATTTGAACTCAGGTCTTCCTGAATCCAGGGCCAGAGCTTTATCCACTGTGCCACCTAGCTGCCCCCATTTCATTCATTTTCAATCAACTTTTCAATACTCAATAAAACTACTGAATAAAAGCAGTGGCTCCCTACCACTCCCAGAATCAAATATCTCATTTGGTTTGTAAAGTCCTTTGTAATCTGGGCCCTCCTACCTATTCAGTCTCCTTATACTTTCCCTCCTGGTTCTCCTCCTACCTTTCTGCCCACTCCTTCTTTGTCTCCTTTGCTGGATCCTAATCCAGGTCATGCCCTCTAACCATAGGTAGCCCACAGGATTCTGTCCTGGAATTTCTTCTCTTCTCCTTCTATAAAACTTCATTTGGTGATCTCATGGATGTAATTAAAATGAATTAAATCCAATTAAATCACATGGATTGATTTAATGATCATCTCTATGCAGATGATTCTCAAATCAACCTCCCTGCTGACCTCCACACTTGCAGACATCTTAAACTCAACATATTCAAAACTGAACTCATCATCATTTCCCCTAAATCCTCTGCCCTCCAAACTATTATATTATTTATTTATTTTGGTTTTGGTTTTTTTTGTTTTTTGTTAAGTGTCTGAGGCTGGATCTGAACTCAGGTCCTCCTGAATCCAGGGTCGGTGCTCTATCCACTGAGCCACCTAGCTGTCCCTTTATTATTTATTGTTGAAGGAAATACCAACTTCTCAGTCCCCCACAAGCTAGGTGTTGTCATTGAATCCTCTGTGTGTCTCATCCCCCATATCCAATCTGTTGCCAAGACTTATTGGTTTTACCCTTGTAACATCTTTAGAAGCACCTCGTTCTTTCTTCTAATACAGTCACCACCTTGTTGTTAGTCCTTATCACCTCACCCTTAAAATATTTTAATAGCCTGATAGTGGATCTTCCTGCCTCAAGTCTCTCCCCACTCCAATCCCATCCTCCATTCAGCCAGCAAAGTTATTTTCCTAAAGTAAAGATTCAATCATGTCACCCTCTTATTCAATAAACTCCAGTGACTCCCTATAATCTCCAGGAACAAATACAAAATCCTCTGTTTGACACTCAAAGCCTTTCACAACCTTCCCCACTCCCTCCCTTTCTAGTCTTTTTACGTTTACCCCTGGCACATATGCTTCTATCCAGTGATACTGGTTTCATTGATGTTCCACAAACAAGACGCTTCATCTTTCAGGTCTGGGCATTTTTACTGGCTGTTCCCCATGCTCTTCTTCTTCATTACAATCTCTTGCTTTCTTTAGGTATCATCATATTCCAACCACATTCTCATCTACTACAAGAAGGCCTTCTTAATTCTAGAGTCTTCCTTCTGTCAATTGCCTCCAATTTATCCTGTCTATATATTGCTTGTCCATGGTTATTTAAATGTTGTCTTCCCTATTAGATTGTGAGTTTCTTGAGAGCAGATCCCGCCCCCCCCCCTTTTCTGTTGCCAGTATTTATAACAGTATCTGGCCCATGGCAAGCATTTAATAAATGTGTATTGACTTGACTTGACTTGATTATGATGGCAGTATTCTGGTCTATTTAAGTTGAAGAGCTTAGTATTAGTCATACCTCCCTATTATGGTTGATGTACGGCTGAATTGCTTTGCTATTGTAGGCAACAAAGATCAGCTACAAAAAAAAACAAAACAAACAAACAAAAGAAGTGGTCCTGCCCTCAAAAGAGCTTACAGTCTAGCTAGGGAAACAAGAAATTAAGAAAAGATATATCAATGATTCAAATAATCAATAAATTTATTGGACATCTATTCAGTACCTCTCACTACACAAAACAGCTAGAGAATACAACACTCCATAGAAATGTGAAAGGAGCCCAAAGCAACAATCATCGTGTGCTGGATACTCATGGAAGACTTCTTTAAAGATCTGAATTTTGAGTAAGGTCTTGAAAGAGCTAATGAGGAAATTCCTATGTCCTTCATTTTTTTTTTCTGCCACCTCCCCTAACACAGTTATCTGAGTATAGGGTTTATTTGATGTAATTTATCTGGTGTGTGTGTGTGTGTGTGTGTGTGTGTGTGTGTGTGTGTGTGTGTAAGACTAGTTTGGTTGTTTATGAACCTGGGTCACTGATAGTCATCTTGGCCTTTGCCTTGCCACTGGAATTCAATGACTTGAGGAGTGAGGCTGATGACTTTGTAAAGTTGTGCTTCAGCTATATTCAATTCACTCAAAAGCCAAGACATCACCCTTGTGATGTCATTGGTCCTCTTGAAGAATGAAAGATGAACAACAGCAAACCCAACAGAGAACCACCAGAGAGATAGGGAGGTGGTGAAGAGGGAGGGCAGGGGTTAAGAGAGATGATAATACCAGGAGGGAATAGCTGCCAGCAAAACAAACTTCCTGATTCCCAAAAGAAGTGAAAAAGGAGGAGGAAAAAGGAAACAGAAACTGGCATCTAAGGGAGGAATCCCTTAGATTGCCTCTTAAATATTTGGAGAATGGCTTGAACAAATTGTTGTATAGGAAACGGATGGAAATATTATTAAACTGTAAGAAATGGAAAAGGAGACAATTTCAGAGAACCCTGGGTGATATGAACTGACACTGAGTGAAGCAAACAGAACCAGAAGAACACATTTATACAGGATAATAATATAAAGAAAGACCTCTTTGAAAGGCTTAAGAACTCCATTTAATGCAAGGACCAGCCCTGTCTCTAAAAGACCTCTGTTGAAGCATGTCCCCCACCTCCTGACAGACAGGTTATTGGGAAAGAGAAAGGAAATGAAAAAGCATTTATATAGCACCTACTATAAACACTGTAGGAAATGCTTTATAAATGGTATCTCATTTAATCCTCACACTAATCCTGTGAGATTAGTGTTATTATCACCACCACCACCACCACCACCACCACTATTTTGCAGTTGAGGAAACTGAAGCAAACAAAGATTAAGTGACTTGCCCTGGGCCACACAGTTAGAGACAAGATTTGAACTCAGGTTTTTCTAATTCCAGCACTTTATCTATTATGCCACCTAGCTGCTTTTATGTGACAGACACAAGATAGACATGGAAAACAAAAGCCAAACACATATTTTTGGACAGAGCCACTCTGCAAATTAGTTTTATTTAACTATTCTTATTATTAAAAGGCATTTTTCTTCTTTATTTCTCTCCATTTTCAGGTGGGGTAAGGAGAGGGTGAGAGGGAGGGAATGTTAGTAACGGAGATACCAAAAATAAAACGAAAGGAAGTTCAGAAGGAAGCACAGACAATTAGGACAGTTTTGAAAGTAACATGTAGAATGCACTACATACTTTTTAAAAAGCATGTGGTATGAAATGTAGATTTTAAAATATGAAATAGAATAAAATAAAATGTTGAATTGGACTAGTTGGTCCCTAAGGCCATATCTGCCTCAAAATCTTTGATCTCTAGTTTCTTCATCTATAAAGTAAAGAGGTTTGGACCAAGATGAAAGTCAGTATGGGAAATAATGATGGATTTGGAGTCAGAGGGACTGGGTTCCGTTCCTACCCTGGGGCTTACTACCCATGTAACCTTGGACAAATCACTTAAATGAAATTAGATGGCCCCTGAGTTTTCCTCCTGTTCTTGATCTATAAATTCTGCCTCCCACTTACTACCTGTTATTTAACCTCAGTTTCCTCATGAGAAAAGGCAGGAATTGGATATAGCCTCTAAGGTCCAGCCTAACTCAAGAGCTCAGATCCTATGGTATCATTTAACCTCAGAAACAAAAATGAAAGGCAATAGCCTGTTCTTGGGGTGGCCTGGGCAATCTTCTGCAAAGCAACCTTCCAAACTCAGCTGGATCTCTCTGAGAGTGGAGTGTCTCCAGGGAATTTGGACTGGCTCAGAATAAACACTATTTTCAAATCTTCCTACTTTTCTGAGGCTTTCACACACTCAGGATTCTCAGAGAGGCTTGAGCAAAAGTGTGAGTTATTTTTACTGCAGCCTGGGATTCTCCTGCTAGCTGTTAGGGGGAAAGAAAGGTGAAAATCCTGAAGTTTACACTCAGCAGTCTCCCTGCATCAACACCAACCAGTGTGCCTGCTGTTCAGCCTTGCCGCCTCCTTATCTCAGCTGTCTATTCCAGCACTCCTGCAGGGCTGCTTAGCTTACTCTCTCTGATTTCAGGTAGCTATGGTGATCTAACGCACTAGATCCTGAAATGGGGATGATTTCTAAGTGCTTGGAGCTCTGAACATAACCTTGTGTCTAAGGTTATGAGGCAAAAGGACTGGAGCTGTAGTTTGGGTTTAAAGTCTGAGTATCTCCCCAAACCTTGGCCACCTCACCTATTTATTTGTTTGTTTGTTCACTTATTTTGTATTTATTAATTTTTCATTCATTCATTCATTTTTCTTTTAAATAATATTTTATTTTGTTTTCCAATTACATGTAAAGATAATTTTTAACATTATTTCTTTTAAATAAAATTTTGACTTTCAAATTTCCTTCCTCTCTCCCTTTCTTCCCTCCTCCATAAGATGGTAAAGCAACTTGATATATGTGATATGCTATTAGTGCATATTATTTATCAAAGGTATTCTTTTTCCCTAGCCTAGGATTCTAGGACACCCTTTTATGCTCTGGGCACCAAAGTATGGAATTCCTCTTAAAATTTAAGTGTAGGGAATGTATGCTAGCATTTGTTAGGAGGGGCTAGGTTTCTCTAAAAATTTCTGATAGAGCCTTTGGCTGGAGTGTGACCTCATGCAAATCCCATCATCCCTCAGCAGCTCTGTGTTGTTTTTGTTTTCTTTTGTAATGGGCATCTTAGATTTCTTATAGTCCTGTGATCCCAGAAGAAGCCACAGAGTTTAGTAGAAAGGAAAAAATGTATGCACGTTCATACATACATACATACATACACACACGTACTAGGTATCAAAAAATACAGGTTGTACAACTTGCTAACTGTTAGACCTTGGGCAAGTCATTTAACTATTCCTTTAAGTTTCCTCATTTTTAAAATAGGCTAATGAATAGTGTTTCTGCCTACCTTATTGAGCTGAGTGAGAATTTATCTTATCTAAGATAATATGTGTGAAAATGCTGTGTCAATTACAAAATGCTATATCATTGCAAAGTGTTGTTTTTTGAGAAACAAAGGAAAGTGGATTATGGCAAGGAAAGGTCAGTCAGTGAAAATATGGAGGATTCTTTCTCACAGACACCCCACAAAGGGAAGAGAGAGAGAACAGCCACTCAGTACTCTGAATTTGTAGGGATGATAAAAATATGCCCCTTTTGGAGCCGTGTACCATTAGTTCCCTACATTTCATAGAAATCTCTCTTCTTTCTCTCTTCTATCTTCATTCCATTTTACCAAGCTAAAAAAACTAGGTGGATTGTCTCTATTTTACAGAAGGGCAGGCTGAGGTTCAGACAATGAGGAAAACCATTCTTAGGTCACTGAGCCCCTCAAGGACAAATCTAAAAATTTTACCCAAAACTCCTGGCATCCAGGAAAAGGTCATGCAATATCTCTCCCAGTATCTTCCTAATGAGGTAAAGTAAGCCCCTTGAGTCAATGTCTAGGTTATATTATATTTCCATATCCCCAGAACCTAGAACAAAGTCTTACATGAAGTAGAAGTTTAATAAATGTCTGATATTGATGTTGAGAGTATATCAGGAGGCCCCATAGGAGGACATCAGTAGGCCGAGTATACCTGATCATAACCGTTAGCCTGGGTGCCTTCATATATCTAGGAACACCCCAAAATATAGAATAATGAAAACACTACAATGAGGTCATCACCCATGGTGACCTCATAGGATTTAAAATCTGAAGAGATCTGGGAAGTCATCCAGTCTAACCTGTTCATTTTACATACAGCCACCATAAAAAGAGCTGCTATAAATGTACAAAATAACTAATGTGGAAATATTGTACATGATTGCACATGTATAAACCATATTGGACTGCTTACCATCTTGGGGAGCAGGGAGAGGGAGAAGATAGGGATAGAATTTGGAACTCAAAACTTTTTTTAAAAAGTTAAAAATAACATTTTACATATAACAATTTGGCCACAAGGGAACCGAATTCTGATATCACGTAGATTTAAAAACTTAAGATACCTGAGAGGTCATTCAGTATGACCTATTCATTTTCTACATAGTTATGGGATGGGGAGAAAGTGGGGAGAGAGAGAGAGAGAGAGAGAGAGAGAGAGAGAGAGAGAGAGAGAGAGAGAGAGAGAAAGAGAGAGAGAGAGAGAGAGAGAGAGAGAGAGAGAGAGGTGGACAGGACAGGACAGGACAGGATAGGACAAGAGAGGGAGAATTGAATAAATTGGGTATGGATTCAATTTTGGGGCAAGCCTGACAGAATCCATGGTCCCTTGTTAATGAAGGCATTCTTCTCAAGCCCCAGGTGACATACAGTTGAGAAAAATGAAGCACAGAGAGTTTAACGTGATATGATCATTTCTCTCCTAGATCACATAGTTGGTAAGCAGAAGCATGACTCAACTCAGTTCATCTGACTCCAGTTCAAGAATACTTTCCACTCTGTTCATAGGTATAAAGATACGGAGTCAGAAGGAACATCTAAAGCCATCTAATTCAACCCCCTCCTTTTACAAATGAGTAAACTGGAGTGTAGAAGGCTAAGTGTCCAAGCACACATGGGGAGTTAGCATCAGAGGAAGGATTGGTACCCAGACCCTCTGAATCAAGAGTTAGCATAATATTCTGCTGGAACACACTGATTCCTGACATTCCAACATTGAAGCTTCAGTCTTTTTTTTTTTTTTAACACATACCTTTGTGGGGACCATGAAATATAAATGCTACCAGGAGGAGTAACACTGAATACCTTGGATTTGCAGTGCTTTATAAATAAAACCAATAAATGACTGAATGAGTGCTTGTATCTTGCCTTCAATCTCCTCATCAATTTAAAACAACAGAAGATGAACAAACTAAAATATTAAAGAAAAAACAGGACAGAGAAGAGAGAGGATACAACTCTTGACAGGATAAATCTTTTAGAAAAAGAAACAGAGGGTCACACTGTTAACTAATTATTTTTTACTCATTCATGGCCAATATGCCAACTCTAAATTCTGAACTCTACACTGAGCTCCATGAGGCTGTGGCCCATCTATGTAACTATCATGGCCATTCAGACTCTTGATGTCTATCCAGTGCAACCATTTAACCTCATGCTCCCTAAACACCTCTCTTGAAAAAAAAAAATGGTGGAATATAGTGAAGAATTTGGAACAAATGATGAATAAATCCTGCAAGATAGAGGATTCTCAGTATTGTTATATAAGAAATGATGAGCAGGAAGATTTCAGAAAAAACCTGGAAAGGCTTACATGAACTGATGCTGAGTGAAGTGAGCAGAACCAGGAGAACATTGTACACAGTAATAGCAACATTGTATGATGACCAACTGTGAATGACTTGGCTCTTCTCAGCAATACAATGATCCAAGGCAATTCCAAAAAACTCATGATGGAAAATACTCTCCACATCCAGAAAAAGAGAATTATGGAGTCTGAATGCAGATCAAATTATACTGTTTTCATTTCTTTTGTTGTTTTTATTTTGTGTGTGTGTTTTTTCCCTTTTGTTCTGATTCTTCTTTTACAACATGACTAATATAGAAATATGTATAACATTATTGTGTGTATGTATATATGTATACATATATACATGTATATATATATATATATATATGTATTTGTCATCTTACGGAGGGGGAGGGGAAGGAGGGAGAAAAATTTGGAACTCAAAATTTTACAAAAAGGAATGTTGAAAACAATTTTTACATCGAATTGGAAAATAAAATAAAATACTACAAAAAATAGAAGATTCTCAAAAATATAGAGAGACTGAACAAAATTAGAAGACAAGAAGATTGGAAGAATACATGGATTCTTAACAAATATAGAAACTAGATTTAAGGATTAGGATATAGAGATAATTGAAGAATTTCTGGTTTTCCAGAGAAACACAAATAAATAAAAACCTTAAATATAAGAACATCACTCTACAGAACACCACAGAGTAAAATTGTCCACAAAGAACTGGAAAGAGGGCAAAGTTTAGAATTTAGACTTCATAGGACACAGATAGTGAAAAACTCAGATGTAAGTCACCAAGAAATGACATGGCTGAACATTTTTTTTTTTTTTTGCGGGGAAAGCAATGAGGGTTAAGTGACTTGCCCAGGGTCACATAGCTAGTAAGTGTCAAGTGCCTGAGGTCGGATTTTAACTCAGGCACTTCTGAATCCAGGGCCAGTGCTTTATCTACTGTGCCACCTAGCTGCCCCCAAAAAATTTTCAATGAGGAAAATAGGCAATTTAATCAACAAAGGAAATTTGATCCAAGCAGTGCAAAATTTCTTTGACATTGTGAGTTCAAACAAGAAATTGAAAAATAATATCCAGAAACACAAAGTAAAGCAAAGGGGTTTTTTTTATTTGTAGTCCCAAATTATATTTCTTACAAATACTTTCCATTATGCTCATAAGTATAAAGATGTAGAACCAGAAGGGATATCTAAAATAATCTAGTCCAACCCCTTCATTTTGCAGATGATAAAACTGAAAGAATGAAGAAAATGAACTTTCAACAACAGAATTCAACTAATTCCCTCCAAGTTGAGCTAGCAAGAAAAGGCTCGCAAATTAAATCAATGCTTTCATGTTTCTAGGTTAAGACAAGGTTATTGTTCTTAGAGTATTTTCTAAACTCTCACACTCTCCAAGTCTTTGATAGATAAAAAAAGGAGTATCTATGAGCCAATTCAAAGATTAAGGCAAAAAAAAATCAGGGTAGATGGGGTAGAAGTGAATTGACAGTACAAAGATTAAAACCCAGGGTTTCCTCATTAATTAAGGGAAAGCACAGAAAAAGAAGGCCTTTCAAAGGAGGAAAAAGAAGACATCAGTAGAAAGGGGAAGATTTCAAGTCACACCCTTACTTGGTCTGAGCTGGAGAGGAGAGGGCTATGGATTTTTTTTTGTTCCTCATCCTCTTTGAAGAATAGGAAATTAGCATTAAGTCACAGTACCAATGTGACAATGTGAAAGTTAGATCCAGTGCCTCAAAGGGGATTGCTATAGGGATGTTGAGGTACAACTCTCTTCCTAGTAGGGAGCTGCAATGGGCACTTCAGGAGGCCTCTATCTTTGGGAAAGAGTCATGCTTCTTAGTACCAACTTTTGCAGCAGGGAAAGTATCAGGATACCTGGGATCACTTACTGCTGTGAATTAGTAGATAGAAGTGAACTTAATTCAGTAGGTGACTGCTAACCACAGGATGAGCCAGTACTGTGTAAAAGAATTTGGAGTCCAAATGGGCCCCCTCTGGACACAGAACTCCATCCAGCATACCAAATTGCCTCTTTAGTGTATTAATGTTTCTGGGAATGTGACAATTTAGGAGATTAGAATACTTTTCATAATAATAGTAACAATAACAAAAATAAAAAGGAGGAGGAAGAAGGGAAGTGTAGAAGAGATCTGTAATTACATTACCAAACATTGCATAGATGAAGGCAAAATGCTTTTGTTTTCTCAAAGCACCAACTTACGTGAAGGACATAAAGAAAAATAAAAAGGAATGTGTAAGCCTGGGATCTATGAATAGAAGATTAGATTCTAGGTTTACAAAAAAGGGAAAGGAGTAAGGAATAGCGTGACTTAAATTAGTGTATCTTAGAAGAGTGCTACAAATGAATGTTATCAAACCAAGAGCCTGCATGGAGATGGGGAGAGGGTGGACACTAATGAATTCTTATAAGGGTTGGAAAAAGAAAGTAAAAAATAGAAGGGAAAAATGGTCTCTTGATCAGTCACCCTTTCAGCCCTCCTTCAATCTATCCTCCACACAGCAGACAATTGATAGGGCTTTTTTTCCAATTTTATTATTTATTTAGTTTTAACATTCATTTAAAAAAAATTTGGCAGTTCCAAATTCATTCCCTTCTACACCTAACCCACACATTGTGGAAGCAAAAACTGTAATATGAATTATAAAGGTTGTAATAAAATAATGGGATTTGGCAGACACCCAGGAATTCCACCTGAAGATTGATTTAGAATTGATTAAATTGGGTGAGACTCAGAAACTGACTGAGAACCTACTTAAGAATGATTAAATTGAGACCACACCTGCCTGACCCTGAGTAGGGTGTTGTTCTCAGAGGCTGTGGACTATGCCATCAACAGGAGACCACTCTCAACCAATCAGATTGAAGGACCTCCCCTTTTGGGGAGGGAGACAGGAAGTAGGAAGCAGAGGCTGGCTTGCTGGATCTCTCTCTTCATTCAGGAACCTGAGCATGGTGGGAGATGGAGAAAAAGAGAGGGCCTCTTTTTGTTTCGGACTTTGGCTTGGTGGGAGACAGAGAAAAGGCAGACAGAGAAAAAGAGAGGAAAGTAGATAGACTTTTCTGACGTTATGGGATCCCATGTGTTGTTTTTACTCCTTAATAAATCCTTAAAAGCCTAAACTCTTGCTTAATTTATCAGTAAATCTTAGTTTCCCCCCAACACTGGGGGGAGGAGCAGGTTAGGACCCACATTTAGATTTTAAACATCACAAGGTGAAATCATGAAAAACATATTTCCATATTACAAAAATAAAGGCAAGAAAGATAATGTGAAAAAAATATACTTCAATTTGCATCCAGACTTATCAGCTCTTTCCCTAGAAGCAGATAGCATTTTTTACAACTCCTTCAGAATTATCTTGGATCATTGTATTGATCAGAATAGTCAAGTCATTCACCATTGATCATCCTTACAACATTGCTATTACTATATACAATGTTCTCCTGGTTTGGCTCACTTCATTTTACATCAGTTCATCTAAGTTCCCCCATGCCTTTTAGAAACCATCCTGCTTGTCATTTCTTATAGCACAATAATATTCCATAATAATCCTGATAAATCATTCCCCAGTTGATGGCCACACTCTCAATTTCCTATTCTTTGTCACCACAAAAAGAATTGCTAAAAATTATTTTTGTATGAATAGGTCCTTTTCCTTTTCCTTTGATCTCTTTAGGATATAATCTGAATATTGGTGTTGCTGAGTAAAAAGGTATACACAGTTTTATAGCCCTTTGGGTATAGTCCCAAATTGCTCTATAGACTGGTAGGATCAGTTTACAATCTATCAACAATGCATTTGTGTTCCAATTTTACCATCTTCCCTCCCCTTTTGTCATTTTCCTCTTCTATCAGCCAGTCTGATAAGTATGAGGTGTTATCTCAGAGTTATTTTAATTTGCATTTCTCTAATAATAGTGATTATTTTAGATTTTTCAAAATATGACTATAGATAGCCTTAATTTCTTCCTCTAAAAACTGCCTATTCAGGGCAGCTAGGTGGCGCAGTGGATAGAGCACCAGCTCTGGAGTCAGGAGTACCTGAGTTCAAATCTGACTTCACACACTTAACACTTACTAGCTGTGTGATCCTGGGCAAGTCACTTAACCCCAATTGCCTCACCAAATTAAAAAAATTAAAAAATTAAAAAAAAAATAAAAACTGCCTATTCATATCCTTTGACTATCAATTGGGGAATGGCTTTTATTCTTATGAATTTTACTAAGTTCTCTACATATTTGAGAAATGAAGCCTTTATCTGAAAAACTTGCTCTAATTCCACCTCCACCCCAGTAGTTTTCTACTTTCTTTCTTTTTTAAAAAAATTTTGGTGAGGCAATTGGGTTTAAGTGACTTGCTCAGGGTCACACAGATAGTAAGTGTTAAGTGTCTGATGCTAGATTTGAACTCAGGTCCTCCTGACTCCAGGGCTGACAATTTCCTGGAAGATGATGTGTAAGCTCTTTCCTGGATCATGGTTTTCAGGTAGTCCAATAATTTTCAAATTATCCCTTCTGGCTCTATTTTCCAGGTCAGCTGTTTCTCCAGGAAGATATTTCACAGTGCCCTCTATTTTTTATTCATGTGGATTTGCTTTATTCTATCTTGGTTTCTCATAAAGTCACTGGCTTCCATTTGTTCAATCCTAATTCTTGGGCAATTATTTTTTTTTCAGAGAGCTTTTCCATTTGGCTTTTCAAGCTGTTGACATTTTTCATGATTTTCCTGCATCACTCTCATTTTTTTCCTCTACCTCTCTTACTTTATCTTCAAAGTCCTTTTTGAGCACTTCTATGGCCAGAGACCAATACATATTTTTCTTCAAAGCTTTGGATGTAGGAGTCCTGACATTGCTATCCTCTTCTGAGGGTACACCTCGATCTTCTTTATCACTAAAGAAACTTTCTATGGTCTTCACCTTTCCCTGTCTGCTCATTTTACCTGCCTATTTCTTGACTATTAACTCCTTCTTAAAGTGGGGCACTGCTTCCAGGATGCCCTGTCCTAAGCTTCAGGGGGTCCAAGGTGGTACTATTTAAGGAGGAGCAGGTTCTTCACCTACCTGGCCTGTGCTCTTGTCTGTAAATTACCCCAAGCCTAATTGCTATTAAACCAGGTAACAAAATTTTGTTAGCTGTAGTTGATAGCTCCAGTGAGCCTGTGCCCCTCCCCCACCTGGCCCACTGCCACTCAAGATTGCTTCCTGGTTCTCAGCTGGGATATAGCAACTGAATTCTGCCTCATCTCCAGAAGAGACCCCTGTAATGTCCCCCAGCCAACTGTACAACCCTCTCACCCAACCATGAGCTTAGTCCCAGAAGGTGCTGGTGCTGCAGGTAATTCAGAGGTTCCTGGGGATAAATTTTTTCTGGTGCGGCCTACCTGGTGTTGGTGTGAAGCTGAAGTTGGGCTCCACTTCCACTTCAGCACAGCAGCCCCCTCCTGGCAACCTTCTAAGTCATCTTTGGCTGGAAAATGATCTCAGCCCATCATTTTGTGGGTTCTGCTGCTTTAGGAATTGTTTTATAGCACTATTTGGAGTTTTTAGGAATGATTGTAACAGGAATTCTGAGAGGTTACTGCCTTTCCTCTGCCATCTTGGCTCCACCCCCTGAAAATATTAATTTTAATAAATAAATAGTAATTATTATAAGAGAGAAAGAATTTTTCTCAGTGATTTATTGCTGTAATATCCTTGCTACTATTTTATTTAAAACTTTTGCATCAATATTCATTAGGGAAATTGGTCTACAGTTTTCTTTCTGTTTTTTGCTCTTCCTAGTTTAGGTATCAGCACCATATTTGTGATATAAAAAAGAGTTTGGTAACATTCTTTCTTTGACTTTTTTTTTTCAAATAGCTTATATGGTATTAAAAGTAATTGTTCTTTAAATGTTTAGTAGAATTCATTTGTAAATCCATCTTATTCTGAGGATTTTTTTCTTAGGAAGCTCATTTCAATTGTTCGATTTCTTTTTCTAATATAAAGCTATCAAGTATTATGTTTCTTCTCTTAATCTAGGCTATTTATATTTTTGTAAATATTCACTCATTTCACTTAGATTATCCAATTTGTTGGCATATAACTGAGCAAAATATTGTTTGGCCATTTCAATTGTTTCCACCTCTCTGTGATATCATTTTGGGGTTTTCTTGGCAAAGATACTGGACTGGTTTCTCCTTCTCTAGGTCATTTTTGCATATGAGGAACTGAGGTAAATAGGATTAAATAATTTGCCCAGGTTTATACACCTAGTAAGTGTCTGAGGCCAGATTAGAGCTCATGAAGATGAGTCATCTTGATTCCAACCCCAGTGTTCTCTCCCCTATTCCACCTAGCTGCCCAATTGGGCAAAATAATTCCTAACAATAACTTTAATGTTATCATCATTGCTAGTGCATTTATCCTTTTCATTTTTGATACTGGGAATTTAGTTTTCTTCTTTTTAAAATAAAATTGCCAATGGTTTATCTATTTTCTTGGTTTCTTTTTTATGAAACCAATTTTGTTTTATTTATTAGTTCAATGGTTTTCTTATTTTCAGTCTTTTTAACCTCTCCCTCAATTTTCAGGATTTCTAATGTGGTTTTCAATTGGGGATTTGTAATTTCTTCTTTTTTCTACTTGTTTTAATTGCATGCCCAATCCATTGTTCTACTCTTTTTCCATTTTATGGATTTAAGCATTTCAAGATATAAATTCTCCCCTAAGTATTGCTTTGGTTGCATTCCATACATTTTGATATGTTGTATTATTGTCATTCACTTTAATGAAATTATTTATTGTTTCTACAATTTGCTCTCTAAATCAGTCATTCTTCAGGATTAGATTATTTAGTTTCCAACTAATTTTTAGCCTATGTTTCCATAGCCTTTTCTTCAATGTAATTTTTATTGCATTACGGTCTGAAAAGGATGCATTTAATATTTATGCTTTTCTGCATTTGTTTTTGAGATTGTTATGCTTAATCCATGGTCAGTTTTTGTGAAGGTGCTATGTATAACTAAAAAAAAATAGTGTAATTCTTTTTATTTCCATTCTATTTGCTCCAGAAGTTTGTCACATCTAACTTTCCTAAAATTCTATTCATTTCCTTAACTTCTTTTTTATTTATTTTATGATTAGATTTCCATAGCTCTAAGAGCGGAAAGTTGAGGTTCTCCACTATTAGAGTTTTGCTGAATATTTCTTCCTGTAACTCATTTAACTTTTACTTTAAGAATTTGGATGCTATGCCATTTAGCGCATATATGTTTGGTTAATATTACTTAATTATCTATTGTACTATTTAGCAAAATATAGTTTCCCTACTTAGCTCTTTTGGTTGGGTTTATTTTTGCTTTTGCTTTATCTGAGATCATCATTGCTACCCCTGCCTGTTTTTACCTCAGCTGAAACATAATAGATTCTGCTGCTGCCTCCCCCCCTTTTTTTTACTCTGTCTCTCTATTTCAAGTGTGTTTCTTGTAAAACAACATATTGTTGAATTCTTGTTTCTAATCCATTTTGCTATTCATTTCCTTCTTATGGGAGAGTTCATCCCATTCACATTGACAGTTGATTACAATTTTCCTATTTCTTTCCATCCTATTTTCCATTTTCCTCCCCCCCTCTCTATTTCTCTCTCTCTCTCTCTGTCTCATTCTGTCTCTGCCTCTCTGCCTGTCTGTCTGTCACTGTCTCTCTCTCTTTCTGTGTCTTTCTGTCTCTGTCTCTGTCACTATCTCCCTCTCCTGCCCCTTCTCAAAAGTCTGTTTTGCAGAACTCATGACACTATCATTCCAAAAAAACATCCAAATAATGCCATAGGAAAATGCCCAGAGCAGCAAAACTCACAGAAGAATGTGCTGAAATCTTCTTCTAACCAAGAAAGGCTTGGAAGGTCCAAAGGAAGGAGCTGCTGTGCTGATACAGGAGTCAAGCCCAACCCCACAGTCACCCTGACACAGATCCAGTCACAGGAAGGCCTCATCAGAAAAGCAGACCCCCAGAGACTCAAAATCAGCTGAAGTACCAGTGTTGTCTGGAACTAAGCTCACAGTCTGGTGAGTGGGCTGAGCCCTGGGCAGGGGGGAGACTACAGGGGTCTATGCTGGTGCTAAGGCAGAACTTGGATTTTATACCCCTGCTGAGAACCAGGAGATAGGCTTGAGTAGCAGTGGCCCAGGTGGGAGAGGGGCACAGGCTCATCGGAGGTAACAACTACAATACACAAAGCTGGTTGATTAACAAGTTGGTCTGGGGTCATCTAGGACCAGGAAACAGGCCAGGTGAGGGAAGAATCTGATTCTCCTTAAATCACACCACCTGGGACTTCTTAAGTTTGGGATACTGCAGCCTGGAAACAGTGCCCCACTTTAAGGAGCTAAAAGTCGAGTTAAAGAAAGGCAAGATGAGCCAACAGAGAAAGGTGAGGACCATAGAAAGTTTCTTCAGTAACAAGGAATACCAAGGGACATCCTCAGAGGAAGATGTCAACATCAGGGCCCCTATATCTAAAGCTTCCAAGGAAAATCTGAATTGGTCTCAGGCCATAGAGTTGCTCAAAAGGACTTTGAAGATAAAGTTAGAGAGGTAGAGGAAAAAATGGAAAGAGAAATGAGGGTGATGCAGGAAAGACATGAGAAAAAAGTCAACAGCTTGAAAAGTCAAATTGGCAAAATGGAAAAGGAGATACAAAAGCTCTCTGATGAAAATAATTGCCTAAGAATGAGGATTGAACAAATGGAAGCCAGTGACTTTATGAGAAACCAAGACACAGTAAAGCAAATCCAAATGAATAAAAAAATAGAGGGCAATGTGAAATATCTTCTGGGAAAAACTGCTGACCTGGAAAATAGGTCCAGGAGAGATGACTTGAAAATTATTGGTCTACCTGAAAACCATGATCAAGGAAAGAGCTTAGGCACCATCTTCCAAGATATTCTCAGGGAAAATTGCCGTGAAATTCTAGGAGAAGAAGCTAAAATAGAAATTGAAAGAATCCACTGATCACCTCCAGAAAGAGATCCCAAAAGGAAAACTCCTAGGAATATTATAGCCAAATTCCAGAGCTCTCAGGTCAAGGAGAAAATATTGCAAGCTGTCAAAAAGAAAGAATTCAAGTACTGTGGAGCCCCAGTCAGGATAGCACAAGATCTAGCAGCTTCTACATTAAAGGATCGGAGGGGATGGAATATCATATTCCAAAGGGCAAAGGAAATGGGATTACAACCAAGAATCACCTACCCAGCAAAACTCAGCATTATCTTTCAGTGGAAAAAAATAGGACTTTAATGAAAAAGATTTTCAGATATCTGTGATGAAAAGACCTGAACTGAATGGCAAATTTGACTTTCAAATACAAGACCTGAGAGAATCATAAAAAACTGGAGTTGGGGGACATACCTGGGGTTGTACAGTGGGCGACTGTCTTGTGTCTGAGGCTGGGTTTTGGCTGGGATCCCCCTGAGTCCAGGGGTGATGCTTTGTACATTGTGTCACTTAGCTAGGTGATGACATCTTTAGGGTTAAATTGAGGGGTGAAGGGAATGCACTGGGGGAGGGGGGAGGGCAGAAGTGAAATCGTACATAAAAGTAACAGGAAAAGGCTTATGGAATTGGGGAAGAGATGGGAGAGGAACAGGGCAGTAAATGAATTTTACACTCACCAGAAAAGGCTCAAAGACCTTAAACTCATCAGAGCTGCCTCAAGGAGGGACTAACAGACACACCAAACTGGGTGGAGTAATCTATTTAATCTGGGCAGTAAATGAGCCTAACACTCATCAGAATTGGCTCAAAGACCTCAATATCATTAGAATTGGCTCAAGGAGGTAATAATGTACACACTCAATTGGGTAGAGTAATCTCTCTAACCCTGCAGGAAAATAGGAGGGGAAGGGGATAAAGAGAGAGGGGCAAAAGAAGGAAGGGCAGAGTGGGGGAGGGGACAGACAAAAGCAAATCCCTTTTGAAGAGTGATAGGATGAAAGAAGATGGATAGTAGAATAAATATCATGGGGAAGGGAATGGGGGAAACAGTTAACAATAGTAATTGTGAAAAAGAGAAAAGGGGGAAAATTGTACAAAAGATATTTATAGCAACTCTTGGTGAAGGCTAAGAATTGAGAATCAAGGGAATGTCCATCAATTGAGAAATGATGGAAAAAGCTGTGTTATATGATTGTAGTGGAATGGTCTTGTGCTACAGGAAATGACAAACAGCATGATCCCTGAAAAACCTGGAAAGACTAATGAACATTGATGTATAGTGAAGTGAGCAGAGCTGGGAGGACATTGTGCATAGTGACAGCAGTATTGTTCAATGAGCAATTGTGAATGACTTAACTACTCTCAGCAGTGCAATGATCTAAGACAATCCCAAGGAACTAATGAGGAAGCTTACTATGCACCCCTATAGAAAGAACTGATAAAAAGAACGCTTGTGGATTGTACATACATAACCTGATTGCGATCTTGTGGAGGGGGAAGGAAAGGGAGGGAAGGAGGGAGAAAAATTTGGAACACTAAATCTTATGAAAATGAATGTTGAAAACTACCCTTACATGTAACTGGAAAATAAAATAAATGTTTGTTGCTGGAAAAAAAAAAGAAAACAAAAAGTCTGTTCTGCTTTTGACCACTACTTTCCACCTTCCCTTAATTCACCTTCCTTTCAATCATCATCCCCCCCCTACTTTTCTTACCCCCATTTCTCTCCTACTTCCCTGTTGGGTAAGATAGATTTATATACCCACATGAGTATGTACAGTTTTCTCTCTTTGAGACAGTTCCAATGAGAGTAAGGTTCGGGGGTAGCTAGATGGCGCAGTGGATAGAGCACCGGTCCTGGAGTCAGGAGGACCTGAGTTCAAATCCGGCCTCAGACACTTAATACTTAACTAGCTGTGTGACCCTGGGCAAGTTACTTAACCCCAATTGCCTCACTAAAAAAAAAAAAAAAGAGAGAGTAAGGTTCAAGAGTTACTGCACAACCACCTCCACAATTTCCCTCCTTCATAAAAGCTCTTCCTTGCATACCTCTCTTAACTGATAATTTCCCTGTTCTTTCTCTCCCTTCCCCCTTCTCCCAGTGTATCCCTTTTTGTCATCCCTTCATTTTTTATATCATCCCATCATACTCAGCTAATACCCAGGCCCTTTATCTGTGTATACTCCTCCTAACTGCCCTAATAATAATAAAGTTCTTAGTAGTTACAAGTATTATCTTCCCATAGAGGAATATAAACATTTTAATTTTATCAAGTTCCTTATGATTTTTCTTTCAAATTTATTATTTTATGCTTCTTTTGAATCTTGTATTTGAAAGTCAAATTTTCTGTTCAGCTCTGGTTTTTTCATCAGGAATTCTTGAAAGTCCTCTATTTTATTAAATATCCATTTCCCCCTGAAGGATTATACTCAGTTTTGCTGGGTAGGTAATTCTTGGTTGTAATCCTAGCTTCTGTACCTTGGAATATTATATTCCAAGCCTTTAATGGGGAAGCTGCTAAATCTTGTGTGATCTTGACTGTGGCTCCATGGAATTTGAATTACTTTTGGCTGCTTGCAATATTTCTACCCTGATGAGGGAGTTGTGGAATTTAGATATAATATTCCTGGAGGTTTCGTTTGGGGATCTCTTTAAGGAAGGTTCAATGGAATCTTTCATTTTTCATTTTAACTTCTCATTCTAGGATAGCAGGGCAGTTTTCCTTGATAATTCCTTGAAATACAGTGCTGAGGCTTTTTTTGATCATGGCTTTCAGTTACTATAATACTAATTTCTTAAATTATTTGTCCTCAATTTATTTTCTAGGCCAGTTTTTTTTAATGAGATATTTCACATTTTTTTCTATTTTTTATTTTTTAAACTTTATTTCATTGTTTCTTTTTCTTCACATGTATTTATTTTATTTTTAATTTATGGAATAAAACAAGTATTTCTATAACATAGCATAATAAAAAAGATGATTGCACATGAAACTACAAATTTATTATTTAAACTTGTTGCTCCTTTTCAATATATATATTAAAGTTATCATGTCAATTATTTTCTTTTTTTTCCTTTCCTCCCTTTGCCGTAGAGATGGCTACCATTAGACACAAATAGGTGTGTGTGTGTGTGTGTGTGTGTGTGTGTGTAAAATTATTCTATACATACTTCTATTTATAATTTTTTCTCTGGACATAATGTTTTTTTTCATATGTCCATTATAGTTAATTTGGGTATTTATAATAATCGAAATGACTTATTCACTCAAAGTTTTTTTGTTTTGTTTTGTTTTTTTGCAGGGAAATGAGGGTTAAGTGACTTGCCCAGGGTCACATAGCTAGTAAGTGTCAAGTGCCTGAGGTCAAATTTGAACTCAGGTCTTCCTGAATCCAGGGCCAGTGCTTTATCCACTGTACTACTCAAAGTTATTCTTTAAAAAATATTGCTGTTACTGTATGCAATGTTCTCTTGGTTCTGCTCATTTTACTCTTCATTATTTCCTGCAAGTCTTTCAATGTTTTCCTAAGATCACTGAGCTCATCATTTCTTATAACATAGTAGTATTACATCACAACTTGTTTAGCCATTCCCCAACTGATGGGCATATGCTCAATTTCCAGTTCTTTGCTACCATGAGAAGAATTTCTATAAACATTTTAGAACATATAGGTTCTTTTCCTTTTTCCCTAATCTCTTTTTGAAATAGTCCTAGTAGTGATATTGCTGGATCAAAAGGCATAGGCAATTTAATATCTCTTTGTGAATAATTCCAGATTTCTCTCCAAAATGGTTGGCTCAGTTCACAATTCCACCAAAAATGAAATAGTGTCCTGATTTTTTCATATCCCCTCCAACATTTGATGTTTCCTCGTTCAATAATTTTAGCCAATCTGATAGGTATAAAATGATATCTCAAGGTTGTTTAAATTTACATTTCTCTAATCAATAACAATTTAGAACATCTTTCAAATACTATAAATTGTTTTGATTTCTTTCATTGGAAAACTGATTGTTCATATCCTTTCACCACTTATCAATAATTTCAATATTTTTGTGCCTCTTTTTACCAAGGTGTTGACCCTCTTTTCATTATTTTCTTACATTGCTCTCATTTCTTTTTGCAATTTTCCCTTTACCTCTCTTACTTGATTTTTAAAATCCTTTCTGAGCTCTTCCAGAAAATCTTTTTTGGCTTGTGTGCAATTCACATTTTTCTTTGAAGCTTTGCTTGTAACTGTGTTGACATTGTTGTCTTCTTCTGAATTCATGTCTTGATCTTCCCTGTCATCATAGTAACTTTTTATAGTCAGGATTTTTTTCCTCATTTTTCTAGCCTATTTCTTGACTTTTAATTTTTTGTAAAGTTAGGCTTTGCTCCTAGGGTAGAGGGGGTACTATCCTAAGCTTCCAGTTTTTCATGCTGCTATTTTCAGAGCAATTTTTTGAGCATATAAATTTTGGGCATTTTCAAGGTGGTGTGATCCCAGAAGAGATGTGGTCACTGCTTTTCTGGCCTGTGCTCTGGTTTTCATGCAATAATAGATCTTGTTCCCCTATATTCACAAATGCTAATACCCCTCTTGGCCTTGAAACTATGACCAGGTCTCCCATTTTCCTTTAGCCAAAAATGCTAGTGCTCCTTTTTGCCTTGGAACTGATACCATGATCCCTACTCCCTTGTGAATAACCACAAGCACTTTTCTTTACCTTGAAACTATGACTAGGACCCCTCATATGTATATGTATGTAGTCACAAGTGCTAGTGGTCCGCTTTACCCTGAAACTGCAACCCAGAACTGCATATAGGAAATTTCAACAGGGTCCTGAGCCCAGTGCTAACAAAGTATATCCTATAATCTCTTTCAAACCAGTTGTCCAACCTTCTTACTTTCTGTGGGCTAAGAGCTCCTGAAGCTGCTGATGCCACTGTTGCAGCTACATAAAATGGTCTACTACTGGGGTTGTGCTGGTGATATGGCCACAGCCCAACATTTCAGTATCATAGACCTTTCCTGCTGATCTCCTAAGTTGTCTAAGGCTAGAAAAAAATGCCTCACATTGACCTTTTGTTGGTTCTACCATTCCAGAATTTGATTTGAAGAGTTAGTTTAAAGATGTTTGGAAGGAAATATTAGGAGGGTTCAGCTGAGTTACTTCCTCAGACATCTGATATTCCTAAAGCAATTGTCTCCTACTTTAAATTTTTGTGTGTTTTCCTATTGTCATTATGATAAACTCAAAATCATTAGCCTGACATTTAAAATAATCTAGAATATTGTCCTTACCCACCCCCCTCCTTGTCTTATTTCTTATTACAACAATAGCCAAACCAGCCTGCTCACTCTTAACCTAATAAAATGTTACACCTCCCATCTATATGCCTTCTCATAGGTGCTTTCCTCATATTTAAAATGCAACCCCTCCTCACTTCCAAGTCTTAGAATCCCTAATTTCCATCAGTTCATAGTTTGGGTACCACTTTCTACATAAGGCCTTTCCTGCTTACCTGTTGAATTTACTACATGATATTTTCTCTTCCTTCAGGAAACTAGGTGGTGCAATAGATAGAGTGCAGGATCTAGAATCTGGAAGACTTGAATTCAAAGTTAACCTTGGACATTTACTACTTGTATAACCTTGGGCAAATCATTTAATCTTTGTTTTCTTTAGTTTCTTCATCTGCAAAATGGGAATAATGAGAGCACTTATTTCACTGGGTTATTGTGAAGATTAAGTTATTTCTAAAGTGTTTTTCAATCCATAAGACATTTATGCAATGCTATCATTATTATTAATGTATATTACACTTAATAATCTATGGGAATGCTGAATCCACCTAGAATGTAAGTTCCATGAAAGGGATTGTTTCATTTTCATTTTTAGATCTCTAAACCATTTTGCAGAAGCCTGCACATAGTAGTTACCTAATATTTATTGATGTCAATTGAATGATAATGTAATGGAGGTGCAGGGGAAGACTGGCCAATAAGAGCCTGGCACTTGGTGGATTTTATTTTTGTCCTCCTTGGTGGATTATTACAGAGAATGTTTGATATTCCCTGCCTGCTCCCATTCTAACATGATTACTCAGAGTTAGAAATATGGAATGATGAAAAAAATTATAATTAGCTTCAGAGCCCAAAGGAATATTCACACGTCTCTCTGTTTCTCTGTCTCTGTCTGTCTCTGTCTCTGTCTCTCTTTGTCTCTCTCTCTCTCTGTCTCTGTCTCTCTCTCTGTCTGTCTCTCTCCTCTAGCAGGTTTTAACTAAAGACCACCACTATAATGATCTTTTGGGTCAGGGAAGGACAAGTTGCCTTATCTCTCTCTCTCAGCTGTCATGTGTCCTAAAGCACATGGCAATTCTGCTTTTGTTGTGCTTCCTCTTTTCTTATTTTAGCTGAAGGAGTATCCTGCAACACAAGTGTCCAAGTAAGCAATGGGACCAGGAGATTCATCAAAGCCATCTGAGATCCCATCAATAACCAACATCCTGAAGCTGGAAGCATTAGGGGCCAAGCCTGGGCATCACAGCAGCTAAATGACTTGTTAGACTAGATGCAGAAGTGGATTTACCTACTGTGAGAATTGGAATGACACCCCCTGCTGGGAGGGACATTGTGAGCTCTGGCCTGAAAAGAAACCATGTGACTTTAGCATCCAGAAGTGAACTTTTCTGGAGTTTTGAAGGTCAGATCAGCGTCAGGAAGTGATGTTTGCTGCCTGTGGGTCCTGTCAATCAGTGCTACCAACCAATTAGCATGGAACTGTGTGTGGACAAGCCTGTTTCCTGTTTCACAGAAGGCTTCTGGGAAGAGCACAACTTGTCGTTTCGGGATGGGGACTTGGCGGCAGAGACAGGCAGGCTAGGGAAAGCAGGCAAATCTCATACTTTATCCACGTGTTTCTCTTTACTAACCCCTAATATACTTTAATAAGTACTTAATGCCCAAAGATTGGGGCTATACTTTTTCTAATTTAAGGTGACCACTCATTAGATTTTAGATCTCGGGGCGGCTAGATAGCACAGTGGATAAAGCACCAGCCCTGGATTCAGGAGTACCTGAGTTCAAATCTGACCTCGGACACTTGACACTAGCTGTGTGACCCTGGGCAAGTCACTTTACCCCCATTGCCCCACCAAAAAAAAAAAGAGAGAGAGATTTTAGATCTCACAGCTAGAATTTTAGGCCCTTACACTACTAACCAAGATACTTTAATGTAGAAGGAGTCAACCCAGCTGAGCAAGGAAGTAGCAATTCATCCATGCTAATGCCATACCCTAAAGCAAATTTTATGATGATTTCTTCAAGGGAGAGACAAACTCCAAGGGAGTTACCTCCTTGGTCCCCCACATATTCTCTACTTTTGGGCTTTAAGGTTGTGCCCACTCTTTCCAGATACCATGTGAGTGCATGGAGGAGAGAAGACACCTGCAGTTTAGGAAATATAATTTTTGACCTTGTTATACCTTCTCAGCAAATATTTTTTTTTACTCTCAATTAATACTTTTTTTGGTAAAAAGTTAGTTGACATGGACTATTTGATCAATGTTGGGATCACAACAGATAGGGGTGTAGGAGTGATCATCAAGGAAACCACAACCCCTCAGGGTTACTTGATGATAGAATCCTGAGAAGTAGTCATCTGTCTGCTGATGACTCAGCCAATGAAAGTGAGATTTAGTAAAATATCTCAGACAGTGTGCTCTAATAATAAAAGTAAACTCAAGGAATTAAGGGCTGGGCATGATAAGGGGGAGGAAATTTGTTTTAATTTAGTATAAACAAAACAAATCACAGGATGTAACTTCTGATTACTTAAAAGGAGGAAATCATAGAATATATTATGCAATGGAGGAAAATAAAGACTTAACAGTCATGGTCCTAATTATAAATGGATTAACTAAAAGGAATGAATGAATGAATGGAAAAGAAAACCCAACCCAACAATTTGCTGTATACAAGAAGCACACTTCAAATATGAAGGCACATGCAGAGTGTAAATGAAGGGTTGGAAAAATATATTCTATTTCAGGTTATTTCAAAAAATAGGAGTTGAAATTATTCATATAGGGAAACAATAAAAATCAAGGTTAAGTTAAATAAACAGGGAAACCATGTTATGTGTAAAAAGACCATAGAAAATGACACAATATATACTTTAAAGAGAATGATAACAATGAGATAATAGACTAAAATTTATTAGATGCTACAAATACATTCCTCAGAGGAAAATTTAGGTCATTGAAAATATATTAACAAAAGGGGAAAACAGAGGATTAATAAACTGTGTATGTATTTGAAAAAAATAGAAAAACAGCCAATCAATGATTCCAAAACAAATACACACACACACACACACACACACACACACACAAAGAGGCAATTAAAAACCAAGAGGAGAAATTCAAAGTAGAAGGATTATGTAACTGCTAAAAAGAAGAAATCTTAAAAAAAAATAATAATCTATAAACCATTAGCTAGGTTGATCAAAAAAGAGACAGGAAAATGAAATTGCCAAAATAAAAAACAAACAGGGTGAGTTTGTAATGAATAGAGCAGGGAAAAAAGAGTTCTTGATAAAGAACTACTATAGATAATTATATGCTAGCAAAACTGAGAGTTTTAAAGGAAATGGATGATTATCTATAAAAATGTAAAATACTCCAATTAACAAAACAAGAAAGAGATCTTAACCCAATCTCAGATAGAGAAATCGAACAAGCTATAAATAAACTACTAAAGAAAAATCTTGGGATTCATGCTGAATTCTCTCTACTACATCTCTCACAGCCATTCAATTGTCAGGACCTGTCAATTCTACCTTTAGAATCTCTCTCATCTCTATCTCCTCCTCTCAAATCCCACTCCAAGCATTCTTATTATTGTTCTTATCTCTTCTCCCCTAAATATGTGTAATGAATACCCCCACATGTAGAGAGGCCTAAGCAGGGTGAGGGCTAATGTCATTGGGTGATTTAAAGGGAGGCAGAATAGATATCTCTAGCTTCTTCTCCCTCCTACCTTTCTCCAAGAGAGACCTTAATTCTTGCCAGGAAAAGGAGAAATTGAATCTAGAGATCACTCAGGGCTCCTCAGAGGAAGGGGATAGAAATTATATCTAAATTTTGATTGCCATGTCATTGTTGGGAGGAAGGAAGACCTCCCATACCCAAGCTCTATACCCAACACCTGACACCCTTCCTACCAAATACAAGTTCCACAATGAACACACATAAACAAATAGCAAAGAAACCCATTTACTCCAAACCCAGAAATCAGAGATGGTATACACAAAACAATATATACTAGACAATACAGAGTGAAAGTGCTCTCTCTTTGGGAGCGAGTTAATGCTCAGCCAAGACAAGAAATCCTAGATGTCACCCAAGAGGAAACTCCCCAAAGAGTCTAGAGTAGCAAGCTGGGGGTAGGCACACGACAGAGACTTGCCAACTCCTCTCATGTCTTCTCAGAGTCTTTTCCTTCAGCAATCTGAAGTGGAGTTGGCCTCTTCCATCTTCCTTCTCAATGCTAGAAGTCAGATGTGCCCAAAGCTTAAAGAATCCCAAAGAAGACTGAAGAAGGCTAGAGTTCTACTGCTCTCACCAACTACCTAGTCACTTAACTATCCTTCCTATCTTCCTCTTCATAGGTTCATAGATCTAGAGCGGGAAGGGACCCCAGAGGCCATATTTTCTAGCCTCTTTATTTTACAGATGAAGACAGTGATATCCATGAAGTTTAAATAAAGTGCCCAAGTTTATACAAATAGTTAAGACCAGAGGTAAGATTCAAACCCAGACCCCATGACTCCGGAGTCAATACTCCTTCTATTATAGCATCTTATCTCCTCTTCTGCTTCTCAAGTCATAGATCTTAATTGTGCGTTGATATTTTTTCCTCTCATACATATGACTTTTCTACTAAAAAAAATTAGTTGTTTTCCATTTCCTACCAAATACAGCCTAAATACCTGGTCCTGGTATTCAAAGTCCCTACTATTTATCTCCTACCTGCCTTTATGCCCTAATCTTACTTTAAGTAATCAATGTTCCAACAAAAGTAGATTATTTTCTAACCTTCTGATGCTCCTGTATCCATATCTTTGCTCACATGTGTGAAATGAGTTCTCTCCTCCAGCCTCTGCTAAAGTTCCTTCTATCACATGTCACCATTTCCATGAAGTCTCCTCTGATGCCCACTTCCCCAAATAAGGGTGATCTCTCCATTCTGAAATGCACATCTCCTCTACATACATATTAGATTAGATTAGATTAGAAGGGCAGCTAGGTGACCCCAGTGAATAAAGCACCAGCCCTGGATTCAGGAGGACCTGAGTTCAAATCTGGCTGTGTGACCCTGGGCAAGTCACTTAACCCTCATTGTTCCCCCTCCCCCCCAAAAAGGATTAGAATAGAAATGGAGTCCACCTTATTGGTCATCTAATCCAAACCTTTCCATTTGTAGATGAGGAAACAGAGGTCTAAAGAGTATTAGCAACTTGTCCAAGGTCATTGAGGTATTAATTTTCAGAGTCAGAGAACCCTAGGAGAAAAGGAAACTTCCTTATCTCTACCTCCTGACTTCCCTGGATTCCTTCAAATCTCCACTAACATTCTATTTTCTCCAAGAAGCCTTTTTCTGTCTTCCTTAATATTAATGACTTCCCTCTGAAATTATCCTCAATTACATAAATACATGTATATGTATGTGCATATACATATATCCTTTATTACATACCTATATCTACATCTATCTATATCTCTCTATTTGTATATATCTCTTTATATAATCTATATCTATAAATCTATGCCAATAGATAGATAGATATAGATAGATAGATAGATAGATAGATAGATAGATAGATAGATAGATAGATAGAGAGAGAGAGAGAGAGATAATCTTGTTTCTACATAGCTGTTTGCATGTTGTCTCCTGCTTACATTATGAGTTCCTTGAGAGCAAGGTCTGGCTTTTTCTTCAGGAGCTTAACATAGATACCTGGCATATAGTGGGCAGCTAAGTGGCACAATGGATAGAGTGATGAGCCTGAAGTCAGGAAGACTCATCTTCTTGAGTTCAAATCTGACCTCAGATATTTAATAGCTGTGGGAATCTGGGCAAGTCATTTAACCCTGATTGCCTCCAAAAAAAAAATAGTATTTCATCTCAGCATGTGTGCATTTGGTCAAACTCTCCCCTTGCTGATAATTCTCCCTCTCACTTTATTTCTGCCTTGCAGAATTCTTATCTTCTTTCAAGTCTAATCTCAGGTACTATCTTCTCCATAAAGCGTTTCCTGATCCGCCTAATTGTTAGTGTCTCCTCCTTTCTCAAATCTTCTCATATATACCCTTGAACATTTTCTATGTTGTGACAAAATATAAGCTCCTTGAGGACAAATATTTTCATTTTAGTGTTTGTATCTCCAGTGTCTTATCCTTAGTTTGTGCTTAATAATTTAAAAAATAATAATTCAATGCATACTTAGTACTTAACACTGTTAGCTACTGCATTCTTTTTTCATTTATTTTTTATTTTACTTTTTCTCAATCATATGTAAACAAACATTAATTTTTGTTTAAATTTTGACTCCCTAATTCTATTCCTCCTCATATCCCTCCTTGAGAAGGCATGTAATTTAATGCAAAATAATTTCATATTAGACATGTTATAAAAGAAAATATAGAACAAAAAAAAAAGAATAATTAAGAAAGTTTTAAAAATTATAATTTAATCTACATTCATATTCCATCAGTTCCTTCCCTGGAGGTGGATAGCATTTTAGCATTTTTCTCCTTGCTCTACTCATTTCACTTTGCACCAGTTCATATAAGCCTTCCCAGGTTTTCTGAAACCATCCTGCTTGTCATTTCTTGTAGCACTATAGTATTTCATCACAATCACATACCACAACTTGTTCAGCCATTCCCCAATTAATTGACATTCTCTTAATTTCCAATTTTTTGCCACTACAAAAAGATCTGCTCTAAATATTTTTGTACATCTAGGTCCTTTTCTTTCTTGAGATTTCTTTGGGATATAGACCTAGCAGTGGTATTACCAGTGGTCAAAGGGTATGTACAGTTTTGGGCATAATTCCAAATTGCTCTCCAAAATGGTTGGATCAGTTTGCAACTCCACCAACAATGCATTAGTATCCCAATTTTCCCACATCCTCTCCAACATTTGTCATTCTTCTTTCCTGTCATATTAGCCAATCTAATAGATGTGAAGTGATACTTCAGAATTGTTTCAATTTGCATTTCTCCAATCAAAAGTGATTTAGAGCATTTTTTTATATGACTAGAAACAGCTTTGATTCCTCCTTCTAAAAACTGTATGTTGATATCCTTTTTCCATTATCAATTGGGGAATGACTCATATTCTTAAAGATTTGACTCAGTTCTCTATATATTTGATAAATGAGGCCTTAATCAGAGAAAAATGCTCTAAAATTTTCCCCCTGTTTCCTGCTTCCCTTTTAATTTTGGCTGCATTGGTTTTGTTTGTGTGAAAACTTTTTAATTTGATGCAATTACAATTATTCATTTTATATCTTATAATGCTCTCTCTTTTTTCATCCATAAATCACTGTATTCTCTTCTCCAAACTCCTACAGCCCTTTTTCTTATTACTCATTTTAGCTCTTAATCATATATTGATCTGTATTATTATTTAACAGGCCTTTATGTGGTTCTTGAACATGGAACTAAACTGTAAAGTCCTTGAGGAAAGGCACCATACCTCATATAATACATATATGGATGCCCCACAAGATTTCGGGATCTAGGTGTCTCAGAACATTTTCCAGACTCGCAATCAGGAAGACCTGAGTTTGATTCCTAGTTACTAGTTATATCTCTGGGCAAATCTCAAGCTTGGTTTTCACATCTGGAAAATTATCTTAATAATAGCACCTACCTCCCAAGGTTGTTATGAAGATCAAATGAGATCTATGTAACGTGCTTTACAAACCTTAAAGCAGTAGGTAAATGCTAGCTTTTATTACTATATCTTGTATAGGCCTGCGTATTTAATAAATACAAAATTAATGGTTGATGAATTAAGAAATAAATTCAAAAGTAAAAGGATTCTAGAATGGGATGGGGATGGGAAGTTCATTTTTTTTTAATTACAGAAAAAGTACTAATTTGTATGGGTTGAGAGAAGTTCCTTACACTAAAAGTTCCCTATATCCTAGAAATTACAGGTTTGGTCCAATACCAATCCATAAATGAAATAAGTTGCCAACTTCTAGCCTAGGTACCAAAGGAATATATTTCCATCCAATTTCTCTCCTACCCTTCTGGGCCTCCATCCAGACAAAGGAAAGGAGGAATTTACATGATTTACCTGAAATGGTTAACTCCTTCCCAAAAGGGCCCTGGCTCCCGGTTTACAGAATCCCTGGGGGAAAAAAATCAAGAAGATACTTATCTACAATCTTCTCCCTTAGGGCTCCACCTAGATTAGGAGGAGTTTTTTTAAGTCCTGCCTGCTAGATTACCATTGAGCCGGGGATGGCAAACAGGCAGACCAGCCCAGCCTGGGTTGCCATGACGACCAAGTGATTTCCATTACAAACCTTGCATCAGGCCTCCGGAGGGTGATTGATGGGTGACCTGGGGGGCTGGGAGCTCTCCTGGGGCAGCACTCCTTTCAGCCCAGGATAACTTATGGCCCTCAGCCTCCCCCCTACTCCCTGGGCTAGGAGGCTGAGGTCACTTTTTTGGCCATGGATATGAATTCTCAATCAAGCTCCCTCCTCCTACTCACACACCAAATTTAGTCTCAAACACTCCATCTACAGTGTCCAGGTAGCAGGGAGATACCTTCTGAGAATGAGACTTCCCACCACTAGCGGAGGTTGGGACCAAGAACATTGGGGACAGGCCATTTAAAGCTAGTGAAAGGATGAAGGATTGTTATGAAGGTTGAGAAACAGAGTTCCTTGTAACAGCCAAGAGAAACAATAACTTTCACTATGGAGGAAAGGGATATGCAGATAATGGGGCCATGGAGCAGGTAGGAACACACAACACAAGCCAAACAAAAACCCTCCTACCTGAGAAAAAAGACTTTCCTGGAGCATGAGAAGAAGGGGGAAGGGGGAGGGAGGGAACTGAGGGGAGGATCGAAGAGAAGAAGGAAACTTGGGCTGCCTGCCAAGCAGGTGACCCAGGTGGAAACCCGAACTGCTAGACTGGCTTCAGAAACCCTCTCCACTTCCCTTTGCCACAGCTGGCTGGGAGGAGAGGCTGAGGGAGTTGTCCGGAGGGCTGCCAAATAGGGGTGAACTGAATTTCATACCCCAACCCTGTGGATGTCTATTTAAGAATTTCTTTCTGGCTCATTCCTTTTCTCCTTTTTTTCTCACTGACACGGATGTGGCTGGCTCTGACTTCTTCGGCATCATTCTGGTTTGACTGATCATTCTCAGGGCTAGTGAGCGTCTCCATCTCTGCTGAGGTGAACAGGTAACAAAAACAAGAATAGCATCTATAAAATGCTTGAAGGTTTACAAAGCACTTTACAAATGTTGTTTCCTTTTTCCCTCACAACAGCCTGGGGAGGTAGGTGCCCATTTTAAAGATGAGGAAACTGAGGCAGAGGTCCATGGTAACAGTAGAGTGCCCAACCTGGAGTCAGGAAGACTCATTTCCCTGAGTTCAAATCTGGCCTCAGACTCTTCCTAGCTGTTTATTGAAAATGACTGAACAACAACAGTTTGGGGCAAGGGGTTCTATCATATGTCATTTTTATATTATTTGATAAAATATAATGCAGATATGGAAGTCTATATAAGCTGCAAGTTGGGATGAGAGGAGACAGAATTAATAGTTGGTAGTTTAGTTCAGTTCATCCTAAATTTTGCTATCTGGTTTAGTTAACAAAGGTACTGGGCTCTAGGGTCAGAAGTTGTTGCTCAGTTGTGTCCAACTCTTTGTGACCCCAATTGGGATTTTCTTGGCAAAAAATACTAGAGTGGTTTGCCATTTCCTTCTCTAGTTCATTTTACAGATGAAGAAACTGAGGCAAACAGTGAAGTGATTTGCCCAGGGTCACACAGACAGTAAGTATGGGAGGCCAGATCTGAACTGGAGAATACGAGTCTTCTTGACTCCAGTCCAAGCGCTCTATCTACTGCACCAACTAGCTGCCTCATGAGGGCTTAAGCTCAAATCTCATCTCTGACACTGGCAGCTCGGTATCACTTAACTTCCGTAAACCTCAGTTTCCTCATCTGAAAAATGAAGGGAATTGAACTAGATGGGCTGTGAGGTGCCTTCCAGCACTGGAGCTATCATTTTATGATTAGGTCATGAGTTTAAAATGGAGAGTTCCCACCTGAGGGGTGGGGCTTTTCCCTCTTTTGGAAAGATAGTGTGAGGATAGCTTTCCTGACAGCCTCTCCTGTTAGGTACCACCACCACCATCACACATCTACACCTCTGCCAGTCTCCACCTTCCCTTTACCATCTAGACCAGGCTGACATCTTTCAGTCTCTCTACAGAGCAAATCTACTTTGCAACCTGAGCTATAGCCAGACAGCTAGGCCAAGTCAGAAAAAGAGACATTCTTTTTTTCTGTTTGGCTGTTGGAAAGAAGCAAAGCATTCTAAAATGCTATGATCCTGAAAAAACCTTCAGGCAGGAGCCCCCAGTGGGGACTGATAGAGAAAATGGCCTAGGGCTGAATAGCTGCTACAGTCAACTCAATTATCTGTGTGTGGGTTAACCACTTTGTGGATTATCTGTAGCAAGTTTTTAATCCCAGCCCAGCCCCCTCAGACACCCAGTATGTGCCTGGCCCACCTCCCCTCCATTGTCAGTCAGTGTGTGTTCAGGGAATGCAAATGAATTTTAATATCGGCTTAAACAGCACCCAATTAGGAAGGGAAATCAGCTAAAAATAAATTCCATACCAAAATTTAAAATGATTTTAAAAAATGTTTGCAGCTCTGCTTTATTGATACAGATGTTTGAAAAGTTGGCTGCATTTATCCAGGGTGGTAGGGCAAACATAATAACAAATGACATTCAGATAGGTCCTTACACACAAGGTGTTCTTTGCTCATCCCCACAGTTTGGTGAGGTGGGTAAGGCAGGTATTTTTGTCCCCTTTTACCAAGGTAAACCAGAAGTATCGACAGGGATATTTAGGATGCAGAAGTTATTGGTCCATTTTAGAGGATGGAGAGGAGCAGATCTCTTAGTCTCTCCTAGGTGATTGGACTGTTACAGAAAGAATTTTGAGAGGTGTTACTTGCCCTAATAGTCTATATTTACATAGCACTTTAATTTTGTTTGTTTTTGTTTTTGTTTTTTGTGGGGCAATGAGGGTTAAGTGACTTGCCCAGGGTCATGCAAGCTAGTAAGTGTCAAATATCCGAGATCATATTTGAACTCAGGTCCTCCTGAATCCAAGGCTGGTGCTTTATCCACTGAGCCACCTAGCTGCCTCCTACCTAACATTTGAAAATGTAAGAAGTGCTTTACTTATCTTCTTTGACTCTCAATGAAACCTTTTACACATGAGACTTGTCCTAGGTCACTCACCTAATAAGTATCTGAGGTAGGATTCTATCTTAGATCTTGACCAAGTCTCCATCCACCATGCATGTAGCTGCTTCTCAAATAGTGTCAGAGACAAACTGAACCCAGGTTCTTCCAGCAGCAAGTCCAAGGTTACACTAAGACAAACTTGGATTCAAAAAACCTGGGGCCAGATTCTGGCTCCAACATTTGTCACCAAAGACAAGTCACTTCTAAGCCTCAGTTTCTGCCAGATATAAGGCGGGGGGGGGGGGGGATAATAATAACTGTGAAGTTATTACAGAAATGTTGAGAGAAAATTCTCTCTAAACCTCAAAGCTTTAGATAAATATGAGCTATCATTATTTTTATTCTCCTGAGAAAGAGATTACTCATCCCTGACAATGAGGTTGAGATGAGCATCCTATCCACAAGAGCTAAATCTTAATGGGGATACATAGAGGGTTGGACCTAAGGAAAACTGTTAAGTGGAAGAATAAAGTCTGCCCTCCTCTCATGCCCTTGATCCGCCTTCTGCCTATGTGATATCCTTATCCAACCCCACACCAAAGTACTCCTGCTTTCCTATTACCCAGGGCCTTTCCCTTCCATAGCATCCCAGACCTTTCCTGAACATTCCCTCTACCAATCCTTCCTCTAGCTCCATTCTTTTTTTTTGCCCAGGGCCCTGTTCTCAGCTGGGGTACTGATAAACTAATCTGCACGAAGGTGATAATGGATGCTAATGAGTTAATGTGTTAACCTTCTGGGTAAGATTTGCATTCCAAAGACAGAATGCTCTCTTCCCAAGTGGATGACTGGGTTGGTAGAAATTCTAGCCTGTGTGGCAGGTGGTGGGGGGGGAGATATTTCAGGGAAGGGATCCCTTCTATCCCTCATCACACTGTAACTGCTCCTCCCTTCATTCTCCTCCCCAAACCCCAAACAGGGAGACACTCTTTTGGAGGCTTCCCAGAGCTTGTGAATTAAGGGGGATAGACCCTGACACACCAGCAAGAGGACCAAGATACAACATACACCTCTGCTGTGGATACCCTCAAGAAACTTGGGCAGGGGAGTGGGGAAGAGAGCAGAACAGATAAGGAAACAAAATAAATACAAACATGGGAAGCAGTAATATCTGGGGAGAATCAGGTAAGGCTTCTTGAAGGAGATGGTACTTCAACTGAGACTTGAAGGAAGTCTCAGAGTCCTCAGAGAGAAAGGCAAGGAAGGAGGCGGAGATAGAAACCTCCCTAGAAGAGAATTAATATTTTTGTGTCATGAAGTCATCCACCAAAGCCCCCAGGAGGCTGGAGAAGGCATCATTAGAGACGCCACTCGTGAGCTTAACCTAAGATTAAACAAACTGTTTCCATGGGACTGGCTGCTGCCTGTCAGAGGGGTAGCAGATGAATCCGTAGGAGCCAGCCTGACTGGGTGGGGGAGTGTGGAGAAATGACTGGCTTTCCCCGAATCACAGAGCTGTCAGGGGTATTCTCAAAGAGGCTCAGGGCTGACTTCGCCTACTTCACAGTTGTGTTTCAAGGCCAGCCCTTGTGTGTAGCTCCAGATAATCACCATCAGAATGATTTATACCTTTGTGAGTCAGATGCCCAAGACAAGGCAGCACTCTCAGGGCAGGGCAAATCCTTTCCAGGCAGAACTATGCATAACCTATCTGGCTGAAGGAGAATTGAAGAATCTCTGAGAACTGTCCTCCAAACCCCTCCCAAAAAGTAAAGTAGAAAACCTCAGGAGTGCCTTGGCAAGTCAGCCCAGAGGCAGAGCAGGATAACCACCATTCTCCTAACTTTCTTATCAGTGACCTTGACCTCATATCCTCTTCCCTGGGGGCTGTGGTGGCAGGAAAGAGGACATTCTCTCTCTTACTCTGGAGCCATTTGCCCCCTGACAGGATGGATGGGTCGAAAGTATTAGCAATTCTGATTCCCCTTGCCCCATCTGGTTGGAGGGGATTTATTGCCTAACTCAAGAATAATCTTTTTTCCTGAGCTCAATAATGAGTCTAGAATTTGGGGTTCAGATTTGACCTAACCCCCTATTCCTCTTAACACTCCCACCCCCACCACCCACACACATATACACATTCTCATTTCTGGGTAATTCAGAAACAGCAGCTGCAAGGAATGGTTCAGTTGGTGCTGCCAAGCCCTTGGCATGAACACATGGAGTAGAGGCTCAGTTTCATCTCAAAATAAATTCCACTTCACCAAAATAATTCTGAGAGCCACCAGCTGGTACTCTGGCAGGGACTTGAAGGAGATGGCCCTCTGCACTGGGTGGGGGGTTGCACAGGGAACAACAGGAGGGCCTTTACCTCTGAGGGGATATTTTTTTTTCCTCCTGGGCTTTCAAGAGATGGTTTGTTTATCTGGAAAGCCAACCCCCAGCGTTCACATCAGACATAGGCAATCAACCCAAACAAGCAAAGAAGGCCTAGGTCCATCTGTTCTGTCACCTCAGACCATGGGCCATGTCTTCCATATGTTCCCAGCCACCAAACAGGGTGTGGGCACTCACTGGGATCAGAGCCTCTTTGAGTTCAAAGAAACTTTACAGATAATCTGGTCCAATTTCCTTGTTTTAAAGGAAACCTAAACCCAGGCAGATGAAGTGACTTTCCTGAGGTCACTAGGCAATTAGCAGCAACACTGGGACTTGGAACTCTTAAAGACTTATGACTTTAAGTGCAGATTTTAGTCTACTTTACCACCTTTGAGGGCAAGGACCTGAGTTCAAATAGAACCTCAGATATTTACTAGTTGGGTAACCCTGGGCAAGCCCAAATGGGGTCACAGAGAGTCAGACTTGACTGAAATGACTCAACAAAAAGAAAAACAATCGATCCTTATTGAGTCTATGAATCCAGTCAAAGTTGAGGTCTTCTATGAACTCAAAGAAGAAAGAATTTAGAAGCTATAACAAAGCATTAGAGTGATATACTCTGCAGCAGAGGATCTACATTAGAATTTTGGCTTCGGGGTAGCTAGGTGGCACAGTGAATAAAGCACCAGACCTGGATTCAGGAGGACTGAGTTCAAATCCAGCCTCAGCCACTTGACACTTATTAGCTATGTGACTCTGGGCAAGTCACTTAACCCTCATTGCCCCCCCCCAAAAAAAAAAAACCTCAAACAAAAACAAAAAAAGAATCTTGGCTGAGTAGTATCTGCTCTCAGTGCAATCAATAAACATTTATTAAGTGCCTACTATGTACCAGGCACTAAGTTAAGTGTTAGGTTCCCTCTCTGCTCATCTTCTTTTCCCAGCTTCCTTCAGGTCCCAGGTAAAATCCCACCTTACACAGAAAGTCTTTCCCAATCACCTTAATTCTAGTGCCTTTTCTATCCTGTATATAGCTTGTTTCTACACAGTCATATGCAGGTTGTCTCCCCCTTTAGACTGTGAGCTCCTCCAGGTCAGGGACTGCCTTCAGCCTTTCTTTGCATCCTTGGTGCTTAACACAGAGCCTGGCACATAGTAGGCACTTTAAAATGTTTATTCACTAAAATTAATAATAGTAATAATAGTAGCCAAGAATTATATAACACTTACTATGAGCCAGGCAGTATGGTAAACCCCTGGAATACAATTGATAAAAAGAAAGACAATCCCAGCCCTCAAGGACTTTATAATCTAAATAGGGAGGCAACAAACAAGGGAGGCAAGAAAGAGGCACCCCCCCCCCATCTTGATCCATGGAGTTGAAACCATGCAGGATGGCAGATACAAAGGGGAGTGATCTGAGAGTCCAGTTTCTGCCCTCTATAAAGGAAGGCATTGAGAGGAGTTTGGTGCTCCACCCTCCAGCCCTCAGCTCAGAGGGGAAGAAGACTATGTAAGGGGATGTCAATCAAGTCTTGAGTTAGCAGCCTTATAGTGAGTTTACAAGTGATGAGCTTATTTTAGGAGAGACATCTTGTTCCTTGGAGTTGAAAATAGGCAGCGGATGAAAGATGGAGTGAGATAGGTGCTATTATTAGCTCCATTTTACAAATGAGGAAACTGAGGCAAATAGAAGTTGTGTCTTGACAAGGGTCCTACAGTTAGGCTGAATTTGAACTCAAGATCTTCCTGATTCCAGGCCCAGTGCTCTAGCCACTTGACTACCTAGCTATATTGGATAAGATATTCAACCTCTCTAAAACTCCTTTATTCCTTCTATAAAATGAGGAAGTTTAATTAGATGATCTCTAAGATTCCCTCTGCCTCTAAATCTATGTTCCCATGATTTCCTCCCAGAGATTTCCAAGGAGTTGCACAAGATCCCCTTGGACCAGTTCCATTTCCTGGAAATGATGTCTCCCCTTAGTATAGTTTGAGCCTTGGCCCCTGTAGACTATTACTGCCCCTGAGAATGGCAATTTCAATTTACCCTTTAAGGGGCACATGAAATTCCCAATTTTAGTTCTGTTCCTTACTAGCTTTGTGATGGTGGACAAGTCCCTTCATCTTCCAGGGCCTCAGATGGCTTATCTATCAAATGAAAGTGTTGAAATAGTTCTAGCACTTTAGGGTTTAAAAAGCCTTTACCCATAACTCATTTGGGGGAGTTGCTATTATGATCCCCACTTTACAGATGAAAAGGATAAGTGACTTACCCAGAATCACACAGCTGAGTGTCTTGGGCTAGTATTTGAACTCAGATCTTCCGGATTCCATATCTAATCCTCTCTCCCCCATGCTACTTAGCTACCTCCTAGTTGATATCCAAGGTTGCTATTCCTATTGGCCTTCTTATATCCACACTTCTGAAGGTGCTAGTGTGCCCTCTTACTCACCCTGGCTACTCTCCCTGGCCCTTCCACATCCTTCCTGTCCCCAGATAACCACTGTAACGATTGGAATAACGCCACCTGCTGGATACTTACTGTAGAGGAGTTCTGCCCATGAAGGGAAGGTCTTTGAGGGCAAGACCAGGAGTCAGGAAGTGACGCGGGCTAGTGGGAGGAGGAAGGAAGAGACTGGCGCTCAGTCTCGCTCTCTTTTCCTCTGGACTCTGGTGGAGAAGGGAGCTAGTAATGTGCTCTCCCTTTAATAGATAGAAATCTAGGCCTTTTTCTCTCTCTTTACCAAATTCTTATTCTCCTTAATAAATGCTTAAAAGTCTAACTCTTGCTAAAGCTTATAATTTATTGGCGACCACTCATTAGATATTTTAGACAGTTTAGCTAGAATTTTAGCCCTTAACACCTCCCATACAGTCAGTTTCTCATCAGGTGGCCTAGCCAAACCAGCTCTGTGGCAAGATGACCTGGGTAAGGAATTTGCATGTGTTGGTGCTTTTTGCCAGTCAGAGCAGCCACAATAGAGGTGATTTAAGAAAGGCAAGACCCCTCACAGGCAGGCGGGGCCAGTGGGATCTGCTGATGGGGTGGTCTGAGAATCCCGTCTGCCTCTGGCTGCTGCTCAGCTGTAGTGACATCAGCAAAAGGCATGTAAGCTTAGGTGTCAGGGAAGCTGTCTCTTTGCTAGTTTTACAGGCAAATTACAGGATTGTTTACAGAAGCAACAAAGGGAGGAGGGGAGAGGAATTGAGACCCCAGGACATGTTAGCTTTGGTGGTTCATGGGAAACAGAAATGACATGCTATGTAGAGGCAGCTGGGCTGGGGGTGTGGGCATGCTGGAGTGAACTGGGATCATTGTTAAAGAGAATAGGAGAATAGAGAGCCTTGTAGGAAGGAACAGGCTCTCAGTGAAAAGAGTGCTGAACTCTGGAAGCCAGACCTCCTGAGTTGGAGGGATCGAGCTTAATGCCCATGTGGCCTTCAATGCATCACTCCCTGAGCCTCAATTTCCCCAATGTGGAAAATGAGGAGGGTTAGACCAAATTCCCTTCCAGCTCTATAATGCTACAATCCTATAACTCATGGTCTGTTCAGGTTGATCAGTTAACTGACTTTAGTGATCAGTTAATTTCATCCATTACTTTACAGTTGAAGACATAGGACCCCAGAGAATCAAAGAGGCTTGCCCCAGATCCCACAGAAAGACACTAGAGAAGCCAGAATTAAACTTCAGACTTCCCGAGGCTAGCCCTACTATTCCCAGGAATGTCCTGACTGTGGCTGCCTCCAAACATGATACTCCTTAGTTCTGCTCTGTGGGGAAACTGAGACACGCCGTTTACCTTGAATCACAGCTAGAAGCAGGACTAGAGCTGGATCAAAGCCAAGAGCCAGGCTTGTAGCCTCTGAAGTAGGAGTGTTCCTTGGCTTTCTTTCTCCTTGTCCTGCTCGACTCAGCATTAGCTTCAAGGAACAGGAACATCAAAGAGGTGAGAGGCACTGAAAAACCCAGAGAAGACCATGCAGTCAGAAGCATGGCTTTCCATGTACTACAAAATCCAAAGGGCCCTGAATCCCGGAGGTCTGGCTCCCTGGACAGAGGCCTTTAGTTTCACTCAATAATCAGCTCCCTTTCTCCCTATTTGTTTTCTAGACTCTTTCTAGTTCTTTCCCTATTATCTTCTCCACCACTTGTCTCTTAACCTGGCCCTAATGGGATTCACTACACCATTTCCTTTAAGATTTCTTAAGGAGGCTGTGACCTCCTTAAGAAGGTACTTGGTGGCACAAGAGTTACAGTGCTGGGCCTAGAGTTATCTTCCTGAGTTCAAATCTAGTCTTAGGCACTTCCTAGCTGGGCAAGTCACTTAACCCTGTTTGCCTCAGTTTCCCTATCTGTAAAATGAGCTGGATGAGGAAATGGCAAAGCACTCTTGTATCTTTGCCAAGAAAACCCCAGATGGGGTCATGGAAATTCCCACAAGACTGAACAAGGACTAAGAGCTTCTTAAGTACAGGGACTAATTTTTGTCCCACTTTGTATCCCCAGCACTTAGCTCAGTGACTGGCACATAGTAGGCCCTTAATAAATGCTTGTTGACTTGACTCCCCCTCCCCTGCTTCCCAAGGGGTGGGACAAGAACTCCTCATGGAGACTAGAGGCCAGCAATGAATTCAGGTTCCTCCAGATGGGAAGAAATAGCATGCATATACTTTGTGCTACCTATAGGGGTTTAAAATCTAATTCTGCTGGTGCAGGTAACTTCAGAAAGCATTGAGCCATAAGCCTGGCAAGGAAAGGGTTAGGTAATCCTGGTAGGTGCCAACAGCTAGTAGCATTTCATCTGTGTAACAGCTGCTCCTTCTTCCCCCTTGAAGGATCATGAAATGGTATGTGGATCCGGTGACTGGTCCAGGGCTAGAGATTATTTCCAAGAGAAATTCTATCCTTTGGACAGGAAGCACGTTCATTCATTTGCTAAACGAGTCAGCCAGTAACTGAACTTACCGGACTTTTAAAGTACTTTTAAGTCCAGCAGGGACAAGGAGAAAGGGGGGGGGGGTGAGGGAGGGTGAGGGAAAGCAAGACAAGCAGGTTAAAAGCAGAGACAAGAATCATAATCGGGATTTGCTGGATCCTCTTATAAGGGAATCAGAACACATGAAGCAATGAGATTATTTATGAAGCCACAGGCTACAGCATGAGGTGCCAAATGATAGGGACCAAAGTCTCTAGGACTGGGAGAAGGGAGCAAAGGGAGGTTTTGTTCCCCCAGAAGTGAGCTGATATTTGGGTCCATTTGGATAATTTTGTGCTGATTTCCAGACTTACATGAGACAGATCTCAGAATGAGCATTCCTGGGTTTTGCTGATACTGGGGCATTATTTATTAATACTAAAGCTGAAACCTAGATTGTGGAGATGATGGTTGTCAGATAAAAAGAATTAGTGTTTTACTTGATTAAAAACAGAAACAGAATCTTTCTCCCCTTTCACCTAAGTAAACATTCAGAAAACTCAAGTCCTTTCAAAAGGGGGAATCAGAGAACAGCAAATTTGTGTCCTCTCTCAACACTGTCCTCAACTGTGTCATCTGTCAGACCAGGCACAAGGTAACCCTGGATTTCCAGTCTCTGATTCTAAAGAGGTAGAACCAAGAGATGAAGACAAAAATCTCCAGGGGCACTGTCAGGTCCAGAGTAGGGGACCTGAGACCTGGCGGGTTCTGCACTATGCCCAGCAAGAGAGCCCAGGTTGGCTTTGATTCACTCCTTCCCTGCATCATCAAGCCTCTCAAACAAGTCCAAAGGGGAACATGTTAGAATTCGAGAGGGGAATGCACCTTAACTGTTCTCCAAGACTAGGAGCCTGAGCCTGTATGCCTCAGACTGGAGGCATCAATAATTCATACTCTACAGAGTATTTCCCCTTTTGTCACATTTCTGGCAATTGATTTCCCTTGGCCACAAACTTGCTGCTTTTAGAACATCATTAATAACAAATCGACTCTGGTAAAATATGTCTGGGGAGTGGGATGGCATCTGGGAGAACCTCATGACCTGCCCACACCCTGAGATGTGAGCTCTCTTTCCTGTCAGTCACTGAAGGCACAGTAAGACTGGTGTGCTCTCTTCTCTCCCAGTCCTAAAGGCTCAGAGGTGGGCATGATAGGAGGGAGGGATTCCATTATCTCCTTACCCCATTTTCAGGGACCTTAGGGGGAAGGAGGAAGGTAAGACACTGCTTTAGCCACAGACCCAGATGACTAAAACTGTCAGAAAAGGCCAGAAAGGTCTGGCTTAGGCTTGGTTTGAATTCAACCAAAAGAGGAGGAGTCTAGGAAGAAGGGAAGGGGCCAGACTTTCTGTGGCCTCTCTCAGAAAACCATAGAAAGCTATTCCCCCTCCTCCCTTAACTGAACCCTGAAGTAAAGATAAGAGATGGGGAGGTGGTGGGGGAATGAAGAACCAGAGAGCTAAATAGAACTCACAATAGCTCTGAGAAATTGGCCCTCATGGTTCTCTCAAAAACAAACCTGCTCATTATAACCAGACCTGGCCCTGTTCAGAATTGTAAATCAGGCCAGATTTATCTTTGGTGCCCCGAGCCAGTGCTGTTTTCTGAGTCCCAGCCTCACTGCAAGGCACCTCATCCTTACCTCCACAAGCAGCCTAGGAGCCTCATGGGAGAACTAAAACTAGAATGGAATGACAGGGACTTCGTAGAGATGCGCCAACGTTCAGAAGGGGCGACAGAAGCATTTTCAGTCCCTTAGCAACATAAAACCAACTGAGATTTGCACACTTAGCAAAAATAATTAGTTTAAAAAGAAGTTACCAGGTCGAAGCTTCTTCTTTTCCCCAGGCATCAAACCCAGGTAAGTTCCTCCCTTTCCTCAGCTGACTCAGATCCTCCAATCCCAAGCAGCAGCTATTCAGCTGGTCAGGGTCTCTGCTACCCACAGCCTTCTCCCAGTACTCTTTAGTTCTTGCCCTGGGAGCATAGTATGTTATTGGTATGGTCTATCAAAGCCTAACCTTAGGGCTGGGGGCTAGGGGGTGGGGCAGGAATCTAACAAACCCATTTACACCAAGGAGTAAACTAAGTGTATCTATATGTGTGTATGTACATACATATGTACATAAATGTAAATATGTAAAACTATGGGATAAATAGATGACTCAGTAGATGGAATACAAGGCCTGACATCAGGAAGATCTGAATTCAAATCCAGACTCAGATACTCCCTATTGGTGTGACCCTGTGCAAGTCATTTAACTCCTGTCTGCTTCAGTTTCCTCATCTGCAAAATGGGAATAATAAGAGCACCAACCTTGGCAGGGTTGTTGTAAGGATCAAATGAAATAAAAATTGGAAGGAATTTAACACAGTGTCTGGTACATAATAAGTGCTATATAAATGTAAGTTATTTAATATATATGTATGTGCATATCTATGGATATATTTACATATATGTATATATATGTTTTTTTCTTTTTTTGTGTGAGGCAGTTGGGATTAAGTGACTTGTCCAGGGTCACACAGCTAGTAAGTGTCAAGTGTCTGAGGCCAGATTTGAACTCAGGTCCTCCTGAATCCATGGCCGGTGCTTTATCCACTGTGTTACCCAGCTGCCCCATACATATGGTTTTAAAAAATGTGTTAGAACCATAGATTGTGAACCAGAAAGGATCTTGGAGGATGTCTAACAGAACTTCCTCATGTTATTGATAAATAAACAGGCCCACCAAGGTGAAAAGGCTCACCTAAGGCCATATACCTGTTTGAACCAAAATTCTCTGGCTCTTCTAGCGCTCAAATAGTAACAGTCAGTCGTTCAGCTCAAAGGAATGAAGCCATAATGGTTGGATATTAGCCATTTTTGAGGGAGGGGGATATAGATATAGATAACACACATACAAACATAGAGCAACAACAACATATGTGTGTGTTGTTGTTATTGTCTAATTTTTTTCAGGCATATCCAGCTCTTTGTGACCCCGTTTGGGGATTTCTGGACAATGATATTGGAGTGGTTTGCTATTTCCTTCTCCAGCTCATTTTACAGATGAGGAAATGAGGCAAAAAGGGTTTAGTGACTTGCCCAGAGTCACCCATCTAGTAAGTATGTGAGGCCAGATTTGAACTCAGGAAGATGCATCTTCTTAACTTTAGGTCCAGCATCCTATCCACTGTGCTACCTGGCTTGTGTGTATGGATATGTATGTGTGTGTATTATGTGTGTGTTTGTGTATGTATACACATATATGCATATGTACACATACCTATATAATAGCATGTTAGGGTCATGATCAAAGTAACCACTGGTGAGTGACCTCCCACAGCATCTTCCTTGATCAGCCTGAGCCCAGGCTATCCTCACTGCTGGTCAAAGTGCAGACCTTCTCCAGTGTCTTTAGACAAACCACACGGAATCTGGGATTTGTTTCTGGCACATAGCCGCTTGCCTCTCCATCCTCCCCTTCCTCTCTCATCTCCTTCCCTCCTCTCCCCTCCTGCCAAGTGTGAAATACACGTGAGGCTCCCCTCAGCAAGGGGCTTGAGACTAAGCCAGGGCCACTGAGCAGTTCAGTCCTCTAAGGCCAACACTAAACATCAGCCAAGATCAAGGCCTGGGGAAGAGCCCTGCGGAGATCACATTGCAAAGTTCTCTCTGCCCCATGCTCAGGCCTCGGAGTTTATATCCCTGGAAATCTCTTGGTTGGCCCCATATTGATTTAACTTTTAAAAGAAAGCTTTTTTAAAAAAAATCCACCATAGGGTTGAAATAGAACCTGCCCTTTGCAGTTATATCAAATATTCCACCACACAGCTGCATTCATTTTAAATGTGTCTGCCCTGGGCTGGGCCAGAGGGGCCCAGGAGCAAAACATTGTATCTGGCTTTCTGCTTACAAGACCAGGAGGACCCAGCTACAGCAGGAGGCTTGTCAAAGCATTTTACGAGGGAGGATAAATATTTGTCATCTATACACACAGCAACTTGGAGCCTGAGCCCACTTTATAGCCAGAGCTGAGGTGACTGTTGTGAGCCAGACTCTGGATACAGCTGAATGAGCTTTGCTGATGGCACTATAGAGAGAAATCACCAGAGATCCAGGGTCCAGCTGGGGCCTGAGTGTGGAAGACTGAATTCCCACTGCCTCAGTGGACTGCTCTGTCTGCTTCTTGGGGTTGGCACTCCTGCCTCCTCACTATGAAAGTTCTCTTCTTTTTTTTTCCTTTCTTTTCTTCTCTCTTCTTTCCTTTTCTTCTGTCCAGGTGTGGAAACTGCCTGTCTTATAGAGAAAAATCTATAACTTACCTTCTTAGAGAGTTGCTTGGGGCCATGCTGAGGTTTTGTTACTTGCCTGTGGTCACACAACTTGTATGTGTCAGGAGCAGACTTGAACCCAAGCCTTTCAGATGGCCTGTGACAAGATGAGTCTCTTCCTGGAGTTATGAAAATTAGAAATATCATCATTTTACAGGTGAGGAAGCTAAGGGTTGGAGAGGTGAACTAACTTGATCGTGGTTACAGTGAATGATAAAGCCTGGGCGAGAACTCAGATACCTTCACTCCCAGACCAATCAGACTTTCTTCAGATCATATGCTTCTGATGCTTCCCACCCCCAGCCACCTCTGTTCTCACAGGCACCCTCTAGGAGGGGTCAGACCAAGACTGGGTGTAGGAGTTTTGTGCTAACAAGACCCAACCCTCACCCCCAACAGAAATCAGCACACCGCTATCCCTAGATAGTGCAAATGTCTGCAGGCATAAGACCTGAAAGGTTTCATTGGCTGCTGTGCTAGAAACAGGCTCTCTTATCTCTGATGCATGGCTCAGACAGCACAGCACAGGGAACCTCTTCTCACCCATTCCCTCTTCTCCACTTACGCAACGTAAGAATAAGGACCCAGAGAACAGGTTAAAGATGCAGAGCAAATTTAAGAAGTAGTGGAGATTGATGTTTTGAAAACATTGGGTCAACAGTGAAAACTACCAAATACTCACAATGCTGCTTAACCTCTCCCTTGTTATAATTGAGTTGAGCACCCCCATTTGGGGCAATGCCCTACAAATGCTCCATTATGATTAAAGCCCCCTTTCAGACTCTCATCTCTGAAAGAAGGTCAAGCAGGGGAACAGGTCCCATAAAAATATAAAACCTTTTATGACTGGTTATATTTTCTGTTCAATCAGTCAGGAAACATTTATTAGGTGCCTACTATGTGCCAGGCACTATATTAGGCACTGGAGATAGATACAAGAGAAAGAATAAAACAGTCCTTAGTCACAATAAGCCTACATTTTAATGGAAAAGACAAGAATGTGTATATATTCATTGATATATACAGAATATATGTATCCATATATATATAATATATGTATGCATATATACAGAATATATGTATGCATATATTAATATATATGTGTGTGTTATAAATATCCATATATAAAAACTGTATCTATGCTTTATATGTCCATAATAAATTTAAGGAAATATGTACAAATAAATATAAAATAGTTAAATATAAGATAGTTTGGGAGAGAGGGCATGAGCAGTTGGAGAAATCAGGAAAAATAGAATTAGTGTTGGAGCTGTATCTTGTGGGAAGACAACATTCCATGAAGAGGAGATAGAGAGGGAGTCTATTCAGGGGTGGAGGTGAAGGGGTGGACAGTACAAAGGAGCAGAGAGAGAAGATTGAGAGTCTGGTGAGGGACAAAGAAAAGGCCAGTTTGCCTGCATCACAAAGAATGACTAAAGGAGGAATGCCCAAGAAGGTTAGAAAGACAGGTTGGCACCAGGATGTGAAGGAAGGGCTTTGAAAGCTAAACAGAGTGACTTATAGTTTATCCTGGAGGTAGTGGTAATATGTTTTGTCCTGGAGTTGCTGAGTAGGGGCATGAGATGATCAGCTCTATGCTAAAGGAAAATCAATTTGTGCATGTACATAGGCATATATGCATACATGCCTGTCTACTCATGCATGTACATATATGCATGTGTGTGTGTGTGTGTGTGTGTGTATATATATATATATATAAAGTCAACAAGCATTTATTAAATGCTAGGCGCTGTGCTAAATGCCGGGCCACAGCATGTTCCTGTATAGGTATATGCAAAATGATGGGAGATCAGAAAATATAATATGTAGTAGGTGACACTTGAACTGAATCTTGAAAGAAACCAAGAATTCCAAGAGGCAGAGGTGAGGAGAATAGGCATTCCAGACAATATAAAGGCTGGGATATAGATCTGGTTAGATGGCTTTCTAGATCTAGGTAGATATCTATCGATATCTGGATCTAGATTTCTACCTATCTAGATCTGTGGGTCTATCTGGATTTATGGATCTGAATGCCTATCTGTCTAGATCTAGATCTGTAGGTCTAGATATTGATAGGTATCTACCTAGATAGAAATCTAGATCTACAGATCTGGAGAAAGAGAGAGAGAGGATTGATAGAGATCACTAATGTATTATCCATATGTGTTATATGTGTATATATAAATATATGTCATATACATGAATTAAATGTCAAAGGTAAGATTTGTATGTATGTGAGTATATGTATGTATAAAATAGATACAACAGGAATTATAAGAGAGATAAATTCTCAAAAAAAAATGACAAAATAGCCTTGGGCAGGGTAGAAATCCAATGACTTGATACCAGAGAAAATTAATGTTTAGAGCAGTCAGAATCCACTCCACCTGTCTCTTAAGCAATGAGCTAGGTCTCAGGTTTGTGGACCCAAAGTAGGGACCCCCAGAGCCAAACTGATTCCCAGAGAACACCTCTGTCCCTCCCCCAAAGAAACAGAAGATGCATATGGCTAGCCTCATTAAGAGGAAAAAAAGAATAAGGGAGGGATCAGTCAGGCTGAAAGTGAGCCTAAGCAGAAGATTGCCTCAGGCCTGACGGGAAGGGACAGGGAAAATGAGCTGAAAACAACACAGGAAAATGAAGGACCAACAATAAGAACAAGAACCACTGAAGGGTTACTCTAGGCAAAAAGATCCCACCCTACCCACAGCTTCAGTGAATCTGCCCTCATTCCTCCAGAAGTAGAAGCAGCAGACACATGAAAAGGAGGGAGGAATGGAGAGTGGGGGGAGGGAAGCTCTGAGAAGGGGCCCCTACCGGCAGCTATGGCCCTTAGGGAAAAGCTCCTTGAAGCTGTACCTGGACCAGCTCATCCACTAGAGGTGACTCCAGGCGGAGACTCAGACCAGCAAGCAAGTCAATATTCCCCCTCTGAGTAGGCTGAGGCAGCCCTGTAGTCCACCCTAAGATTGTCTTTGGCAATAGCAAAACGAAGGGGTCAGACATCAAATACCTGGGAATAAAAGGGAGTGTTAAAATGTTAATGATATCAAGATATTGAACCCTTAATAAAAGCTGAGGAGAAGATCCTAAAAACCAGAAAGAAAAATGAACAAAGCCACAATGAGAAACTGAAATACGACCAGTAAAAACGAAGGCAGGTAAACTGATGATGACAAATGAAATATAGAATTCGATGCTTCCCTCCAGAGATTATGAAACAAGAAGAAACCTCAGAATGGCTCCAAAGAGAAATTAAATTCACAAAGGAGTAAATCTGCATAAGTAATTAAAGTGCTAAATGCAGAATTAACAAACTAGGGAAAATGGAATGCACGAGAAGAAAAACTTCTCAAAAGAAGGGAACAGATTTGTGACACATGAATACTGAAGTAGAGGAAAATTTGACAAAAGAGGAACAAAAGAAAACACTATAAAGAGAACACATGGATTCTATACAGGCCAAAACAACTGATCCTGGAGACAGTCTGTGCAGTGATAAATTAAGGATCATGGGTCTCTCAGAAGATAGCAAATCAAAAGACCAGAATACCATACTGCAGGAAATAGCACACTCCTTTTGCTACGTTGTTTCTGGCATCAGCTGGGCAGTATTTGAGAGAATCCAGAGGTCACTCCTAGAGATAACCAAGAATTGCAAACTGTAAGACATATAGTGGCTAAATGTAACAATTAAAATGGTAGAGATCTGAACTGGATCTGTGATTTCACAAGGATGAGGAACTCTCAGATGATGAAACTCCTGCCACAAGTATAGGTTGGCACCTTTTCTGTAGCTTCTGATCTTAGAGAGTAGTCTAGATCAAAGGTATCAGATTGGAAATAGAAACTTGAGCATCACTCAGTCTCCTGACTTCCCTGCAATCCCACTTCCCACAAGAGGTCTTTCTTGCTCTCTCTTCACCCCTGTCCCTCCCCACTGCTATTGACTTGTCTCTGGGATTGCTTCCCATTTATACTATATATCTTCTACATACAAATTTGTTTGCATTTTGTTCCCCCTACTACTGCATGAGCTCCTAGAGGACAAGGATTGTGTTTTCTACTTTCTTGCATCCCCTTTATTTGTACGGCATGTGGAACATAGTAAGTGCTTAAGAAATACTCTTAGATTGATTGGTTGATTGATGATTGATTGATTGAAGCTGAGGACCAGGAAGTTAAAGTGCCTTGCCCCAGGTTTTATAGGTAGTTAGCATCAGAGTTGGTGTTTGAATCCTGACTGCAGAACCAAGATTCTTTCTACCCTAATATGAGATGGGGCAGCTAGGTGGCACAGTGGATAGAGCACTTGGTCCTGAAGTTGTGAGGACCTGAGTTCAAATCTCACCTCAGATGCTTACTAACTGTGTGACCCTGGGTAAGTTACCTAACCCTAATTGCCTTAAAAATATCCAGGGTCATGTCCAGTTGTCCTGATATATACCTTGTCACTGGAATCAGATGGATCTGGAGGAAAGAGTGAGGTTGGTGACTTTGCACAGCCCTCCCTCACTTAAATCCAATTCACTGAAAGTCATGACATCACCCCAATGTCATGGTCCTCTTTGAGAATGATGGGCAAACAACAACCACAATGTGAGATAGAGGCAAGTTGAATGACAAGGGGTTATCCTGAAGCTACAAGACATTAGAGAAGAGAATGGATATTCCAAAAAGCAAAGGTGCTTAGGCTATAACACAAAATGACATTTCCTATAAGCCTGAGCCTAGTCATCAACAACAACAAAAATTATGGATATTAAACAAAAGAAAGGCATTTGAGGCATTCCTGGAGGGAATATAGATAGATAGATAGATAGATAGATAGATAGATAGATAGATACTTGGATGGATGGATAGATGATAGAAAAATATGTGCGACCAAATTATTTGACTTACAAATACCTCAAACAGAAGCAAAAAGGGGGGGTGGGTGTGCAATAAGTATAATTAATAAGAATAGATGTAAGGATTAAAGGTAATTACCACACTTTGGAGGTTATTATTTTTGTATCAGAAAAATGATCTATAGTTCAAAAGAGGAAAAATAAAGACAGAACATCAAGAAATAAAAAAAAAATACACAAAGAGATAGTTGGAAGTAAACCCCTGACCTCCCATCCTTGAATCAGTCTTTTGGGAGAGAGAATAGCAAAGAAGGTATTTACATTAAAGGAGAAGGGGAAAGTAGAAGAGGAATAGGGGAAGCACTCCTTCCAAGGTAGCAGGTGAATGATAATAAGAATGTAATTTCCATTGTTTCTCTTGTTTATGTCTGTTGATATTGTGATTTTAAAAAAATTTTTTTCTTTTCTTTGGCTTTGGCTGATACCATGATTACAATTGCTTTTCTGGATTCACCTGATGCAGAATACATTTTGTTCCAGTCTCTTGTTTTCATTCTGTGTGTATCTTTACTTTTTAGTTGCTTTTCTCATATCAACATATTGTTGACTTTTCTTAACAGATACTAATCTCATTTTATTGGGGTGTTTAGTTTATTCATACTTGTAGTTCTGATTATTAGGTTTGTGTTTTTTTTCCATTTGTTTTTTAGTATGGATTTTCTTCTTCACCCCCCTTTTCTCTTTTAAGTCAGTACTTTATCCCTAAAATCAGTTTTATTTACTTTATTTTGAATCTACTTCTAGAAACTCTCCCTTTCCCTGCTTGCATTTGCCTACCCTATTTCATGTTCTTTGAATGTACTTGAATTGTTTGTTTCTCTTCTTTTAATTTTATTAGAAACCATGCCTCTTCTGCTGTCTCATCCTAGAACTTCTCCCTTGCCCGAGGTCCCCTCTCTCTTGAACATCTGCTCCTCCATGAGGCCTTCTCAACCTGAAATAATCCTTTCCAGGAGCCTCCTCATTCCTTTCATTATTGAGTTTTTTCTAGGGACCTCATTTTATTGAGAGGTCCAAGCAAGCCTTTGATGCATTCTAGGCCCTCTTCCTGACTTGACTTCAAAATACACACACACACACACACACATACACACACACACACACACACACACACACACAGAGTGTATCTTCATCAAACAGGTCTAGTGAGGCACAGAAGAGAGATGCTGTGAGCATTTACCTAATACTGTGAGTGGCTGACTTGTCAAATCCTTTCCATCTGTGTAGAACTGATCTACCAATGAGTATCAGTGGGGACTGATTGAACTACTTCCTTCTAAAGGATGCCAAAATCCTTGGGAGTAGGGGGGTCTTTCAGTATTATTGGTCAAAGGTGCAGAAGAGTTCTATGGTGAAATTCTGAGCAAGTTCCAAAAATACCATATACTTCCCAGTATTCCAGGAATCATAGCTGCCTACCCCCATAAATCCCATGAGGAATCAAGAGCATCCCAAACCACCAGTTTCACCTAGTCATCTATTAAGATCAATGCTGGGTAAGGCATAGATAAATAGAACTTAGGGTTCTATGGGCTTTTCCCTACAATGACTTGTAGAACATAGGTTGAATTTTCATGAAAGCAAGAAGCTTCAATTGGAAGGCCATGGGGCTTGTGAATTAAGTGATCAGAAAGGATTATATTATCACATTCTTCCAATTCTGGAGGTATTGTTGTTGTTTGTCCTTCATTCTCAAAAAAGACTTTGACATTGGGGAGATGTCATGACTTGCAGTGAATTGGATTTAAGTGAGGGAGGGCTGTGCAAAGTCACCAACCTTCACTCTTTCCTCCAGAGCCATCTGGGTCCAATGGCAAGATATACATCAGGATCACCAGAGATAGCCCTGAATGTTTAAGGCAATTGGGGTTAAGTGACTAGCGCAAGGTCACACAGCTAGTAAGTGTCTGAGGTGAGATTTGAACTCAGGTCCTCCCAACTTCAGGGCCTGTGCTCTATTCACTGTGCCACCTTGCTACCCCAGTTCTGGAATGTTAATTAGACCAAAGACTACATAAATATAGTCAGACCAATCTCCAACTTTAAAGAATTTTCCTGGTACCTTATTGCCTTCCCTTCATTTATTACCTCCAGTTTATCCTGTCTATATCTTGTTTTTACAGAGTTGTTTGCATGTTGCCTCCTCCATTAGACTGTGAACTACTTGAGGACAGGAAAGAATCTTTTTTGTTCTTTCTTTGTCTCACTGGTGCTTACACAGTTTGTGGTACATAGATTAAGTAGGTGCTTAGCAAATACTTGTTGACTTGCCTGATAGAGATCAGCAGCTTCTCAATAGATTATCCAGAATACCTTATATGCAAGGGTATGTTTGACTCTGGGCTTTTGAGAGAGCAGATTGTTAAATTTTCAGTGTGAGCATTTACAATTCAAAGTTTGGCAAACAATACAGAGTAGGGCTCGATTTATTATATTGTTCATTATCTAGGCTTGATAATGTAGATTAAATTTAAAAGCACATGTACTTTTGCCCCCAGAGAGCAGGATTATTAAACATTTACAAGCAAACCCCTATTTTTAGATCTACCAGAGTGGTCTCCATTTGCCTTTACCAGGTATCGATCGCCTATGAATACAAATATGTGAAATACAACTTCAGGACAGAAGTATCAGTGAAAATCATAATTAGCGAAGGACAATTTTATACGGAGGTACTCATAGAGTTGTTGAAATAACTCCATTGTGGGAAGAAAAAACTCAGTCATCCTGGTGATAGAAATATAATAGCAGAGGTGCTGACTGAGGGCCTGGTCAGTCCTCTCCATACATCTTTTTCACTAGGAGGGATCAGGCAAAAGATAGTTATAGTTTAACTCAGAGGGTGATGAGAATAGCTGTCCAGAAGTGTGAAATGAAACAAAGATTCCCATTGGAACAGTTGAATGGTTTCTGTAGCAGCAATCCAGTAAAGTAGAGAAAAGTGGTTCATTTTGTGTGTGTGTGTGTGTGTGTGTGTGTGTGTGTGTGTGTGTGTGTGTGTGAGAGAGAGAGAGAGAGAGAGCGAGCGAAAGAGAGAGAGAGCCTGGCACCATTCCACCATTCTACATTCAAAGATTTAGGTCTGAAAGGAAATTTGGGATCTTCTAATCTGACTTAGGCTCAGAGAGGTGTAATAACAATCAAGATCACCCATATACTAAGTTGTAGAGTCAGGATTCAAACCCAAGTCTTCTGAATCTAAATCCAGCATTTTTGCCATTATACTGCATTGCCTCCTAACTCTTGGAACAAGAAAATAGTCATATACAAGTTTAGAAACAACATTGCCCAACGCCATAATTATATAGGAAATTATTTCATGATCCTTTGGACTTCCCAGTCAGCTCTTTGTTCTAGGTTGTGCACTGGTGTCACAGGTCTGAAAATATCAGTTGATAAATGAATTTAAAAACCATTTATTAAGCATTTACTATGTACCAAGCACTAGAAATACTTATACAAAAGAAAAAACAGTGCATCCTGTCAAAAATATATATTCTAACAAGGGGAGACAACATATAGGGAGTAGTGACCAGGGAGGGATATTTTGGTCTGGAAAGTTACTGGTAGCTAAAGGGATATAGACTTACATACCCTTTCCAAGAGCAATGGCAGTACTGATTTTTATTACGGATGTAGAACTAGAAAGTGGGAAGTTTGTTGGTTACTTTTTTTTTTTTTGGTGGTGGTGGTATGGAGGAGTGAAGGATCATAAATCAGTTGTTGAGAAGATTGCCAGAGAGAACAGGGAATTGAAGTGCTCTGGAGCCATCTCTAACCAGCTTGCCAGAGACAATTGTTAAATTTTAAGTATGGACATTTACATTTCAGAAATCAGCAATTACTATAAAGCAGGGCTTGATTTATTATTGATTGTCTAGAATAATAATGAATATTTAAAAGTACGTGCATGCATTTCCACCATCCCTCTACCCCTCCCTAACACTACCCCCCAGCCCAGTTGTTAAACTTTTACCAAGCACATTTCTGGTAGTGAGTAAAGTGAAACATGGCTAAGTCCTGTCTGAAATAGTGGGGTAAATGAGTCATTTACCATTGCAGAGTATGGGGAACTTAACGTAGAGTTATAGAACTAAAACAATTGAGACCACCACAACATGTGGCCAACAGCATCAGGAAGTAAAATGAAGCAAGACAAGACCAGATGTAGAAAGGCTAATGTGTGCAACACCCAGAAATCACTTAATGTTCTACCAGACCAAGAGCTAGATTTTTCATCTACATGAAAATAGTTGATCAATTAGCATCATTTGACACTAAAGAACATGACACTCAACAGATCTAAAAAGCAGACTCTTGCCCTGTGGTTGAAGTCTTTCCATGTAGGTAGCTACCTTCTCTGATGATAAATCCAATGCTCTGATGATTTTTTAAAATGAGTTGTTTATAGTAACAGCAAAAATTAGGCACAAAATCCATAAGAAGCAAGGTAGTATTAATAGGGATTAATCACTGAAAAAGAGGCTCTGTTGAGTTGTCTTCCTTTTTTGTCCCTTCTACCCTATTCTTCTGTATCTAAGGCCATGAAATCTATTTATGCCAAATGATTGCAAAAACAAAGCAAAAACACTACACCACAATTATTGCATGTTTACAACCACTCACCTTCTGCCATAAATTTCCTAAATGTCTAGATCCTATATCTTTCTATAGCATATGTCTTAGATAGCAACAGAGAACAGCAAGTGTATCATTCTCCAAGTTCCATCTACATCTTTCCTCCTTCTTGACTCTATCTCCTTATCTGTCATACCAGTCTACTATTCAATATTTAGAAATGTTTCTTATGAAAAAGACAATATGGTATAATGAATAAATAACCAACCTCAAAGTCAAGACGTGGCTTCAAGTCATGACTTCTCAGTGCCCTGGGTTATTCTCTAAGACTGTGAGTTATAAAAAAGTTGTAGAAATGCATCAACAGAGGAATTGTCTTCACTAGGAATGGTTCATATCAATGAACTCATAGGTTTGAGGGTTTTTTTTTAAGACCACTGTGTGTTGGAGGGGATGTAGGAAAACCGGGACACTAATGCACTATTGGTGGAGTTGTAAACTGATGCAACAATTCTGGAGAGCAGTTAGGAACTATGCCCAAAAGGGTACAAAACTGTGCATACCCTTTGATCTAGAGATACCACTGCTAGGTTTAGATCCTAAAGAGATAAAAAAGGGTGGAGGAAGGACCTATTTGTACAAAAAATATTTATAGCTGCTCTTTGTGGTACCTAAGAATTGGAAATTGAGAGGATGCCCACCAATCAGGTGATTGCTGAACAAGTTGTGGCATATGATTGTCATGTTGTATTATTGTACTATCAGAAATGACAAGCAGGATGATTTCAGGAAAAACCTGGAAAGACATACATGAACTGATATAAAGTGAAGTGAGTAGAACCAGGAGAACATTGTACACCATAACAGAAATAATGTATGGTGAAGAACTATGAGTGAATTGGCTATTCTCAGCAAAACAATGATCCAAGACAATCCCAAAGAACTTTTTTTTTCCCTTTGGTGAGGCAATTGGGGTTAAGTGACTTGCCTAGGGTCACACAGCTAGTAAGTGTAAAGTGTCTTAGACGGGATTTGAACTCAGGTCCTCCTAAATCCAGGGCCAGTGCTCTATCCACTGCACCATGTAGCTGCCCCTCAAAGAACTCTCAATGAAAAATGCTATCTACCTCCAGAGAAAAAACTGATGTCTGAATACAGACAGAAGAATGCTATTTTTCATTTTCCTTCCTTCCTTCTTTCCTTTTTCTCTTTTTTTTTGTTTTTCTTGTACAAAATGGCTAAAATGGAAATGTTTTCCATGATTGTAAAAAAATAAAATAAAAGATCATTGTGAAAGTTACCTGTACATCACCTTGAACTTTTTGGAGGAAAGGTGCTATATAAATCCATTTATATATTAAATTATTCATTCACAAAAAAATATTGGTCCCCAAACTCTCTTCTACATTAATGCCACCAAATGCTTTAAACCCCATCATATTGCTTATGAGTTCAAAGGATTGGAATGAAAACCAGCACACCAAAAGAGCAAACTGGTTTGCAAGTAGGATCTTCTTCTGCTTACCCTTTCGTTTAAATTCCCAAGCTCCTTTCAGCCACAAAAGCAACCTCAGTTTTGCCTGGGTCTCCCCAAGAAGGCCTCTAATAGCAGGAAGTTGAGGTAGGGGAAAAGAAGGAATAGATAGGGGAAGCACTTTCAATTTTTAAAAAATGAAACAACACAGAAATCTGATTTCTTGTGTTCCCTGGGGTCATGGACCAGTGTGAATTTTCAAGGGTCTTCAAACTCCTGGTCCCAGGAAATTGGACAGATTTTTCAAACTTCTGGGAAAGTTGCATAGGGGGTGGGGAACTATCCTTTCTGGGTACTCAGGAATCACAATAAAATTATCCAGAATCTCTATTGAACATAGGAGCTCCTCCCCTTTCTAAGGATGGATTGATGATCTGACACTAGTAGAAGCAATATGTAAGAGTGGAATAAACGGAATTTGTAGCCAGAGACTCCTTTTACCAACACTGGATCTGTGATTTGCTATGTTACCTCTAGGAAATCACTTCAGTTGCCTCATCTAGAAAGTAAGGGACTAATGACAATAACAATACTCACAGGCCAGGCAGGCTGAGAACAAGCCCAATCACCCCCTGGGCCATGCTGTACCTCAGAACAGTGTGTCCTGGAAGCAGCGTTACACTTTAAGAAGGAGTTAAAAGCCAAGAAATAGGCAGTTAAAATGAGTAAGCAGAGAAAGGTAGACCAGAATACACCCTCAGAAGAAGATAAAAACAAAGTTAAAGCTCCTACATCCAAAGTTTCCAAGAAAAATATGAATTGGTCTCAGGCCATGGAAGTGCTCAAAAAGGACTTTGAAGAGAAAGTAAGAGAGATAGAGGGAAGATTTAGAGAAGTAGAGGAAAAATGGAAAAAGAAATGAGAGGAATGAAGGAGAGTCATGAGAAAAAAGTCAACAGCTTGAAAAGCCAAATGGAAAAGGAGATACAAAAGCTCTCTGAAGAAAATAATTGTCTAAGAATTAGGATTGAACAAATGGAAGCTAGTGACCTTATGAGAAATCAAGACACAATAAGGCAAATCCAAATGAATAAAAAATAGAGGGCAATATGAAATATCTTCTTGGAAAAACAGCTGACCTGGAAAATAGATCTAGGAGAGATAATTTGAAATCATTGCACTACCTGAAACCCATGATCAAAATAAGAGTTTAGACATCATCTTCCAAGAAATTGTTTGGGAAAATTGCCCTGATATTCTAGAATCAGAAGGTAAAATAGAAATTGAAAGAATCTACTCAACACCTCCAGAAAGAGATCCCAAAAGGAAATCTTCCAGGAATATTATAGCCACATTCCAGAGATCCCAGGTTTAGGAGAAAATATTGCAAGCAGCTAGAAAAAAGGAATTCAAATACTGTGGAGCCACAGCAAGGATAGCACAGGACCTAGCAGCACCTACATTAAAGGACTGAAGGGCATGTAATATGATATTCCGGAGGGCAAAGGAAATAGGACTGCAACCTAAAACCACCTACCCAGCAAAACTGAGTATAATCTTTCAGGGGGGATAATGGGACTTCAATGAAAAAAAGTAATTTCAGGCATTTGTGATGAAAAGACGTGAAATGAATTAAAAAATTTGACTTTCAAATACAAGACCCTAGAAAGCATAAAAAGATAAACAAGAAATAGAATTCATGAGGGACATTAGAATTTATATAGCACTTTAAAGTTTGCAAGGTGCTTTACAAATATCATCTCATTTGATCATCACAATCATCCTGGGAAGTAGGTGCTATTATTGGGCCCTTTTTACAGACAAGGATACTGAGACAGGTAGCAGCTAAGTGACTTGTCCAAGTTCACACAGCTAATAAGTATGTAAGGCTGGATTTGAAGCTAAGTCTTCCTGACTCCAGGCCCAATCCCTATCAGTATGGTATAGTAGAAAGAATACCTTCTTCATTCAAAATCAGATTCAAATGCTAGCTTATTACCTGTGTGAATTTTTTAAAAATCACTTAACTTTATTGGATATCAGTTTCCTTAACTATAAAATGAGGGGTTTGGACTAGAAGACCTTTATGGTCCCTCCAAGCTCTTAGTCCTATGAAACCTATGAAAGCAGATATTTTCCAGACAAAACAGATATGAAAAAAAGTCTTTGGATCACTCCTAAATCAATTATCTTCCTTCTTTGATCCATGAATATTGTTGATATGAATACAAAATTGTTGATATGAATACAAAAATATCCAAAGGCAGTTGAGGGGAAAATGAGCTTGTGGAAGGTTTCATGTTAGAGCTAACTAAACCAGATCCTCCCATGAGCATGTAAAGAAGCTGGAAGGAGAACAAACAGATACACAATGAAACCGATTGGACAGCATTTCTGTAGCCGTCTTTTGGTAGCCCTTTTGACTAACCATCATGGTTTAAATGCTTCAACAAACTGCTGGTTTTCCATGCCTGTGCCTGGGGATCCAACAACTTCTGACTGAGTCTTTATAGGGCTGATGTTGTTCATTTTAGAGCTCAAGACACTGTTCTTGGAGCAATAATGGAGGAAGCAAAAGAAGAGAGAGAGGGTGACTGTGGAAAGAATGGTGGAAAGGGAGCTACTGTTTCCCAGGCACTGGAGATACAGATAATCTGAAACTTTACCAAGGTAAGGAAACAATCCTTTACTGACCCTAAAGAAGCTGATATTACACTGGAAGAAAAGCTGTATACAGATCAGTATGCACAAAATATGTCATCTAGCCTGGTGGCATACACCTGTAATTCCTGAACACTGAGGCTGGTGGATCACTTGAGCTTAGTTCTGAGCTGCAGTCAGGCTAAAACCCTCAGGTATCTAGCACCAATATGGTGAAATTCTTGGAGCAGCCTCTCCAACACATTCCTTTCTCACACACAATCTCACTGCAACATACAATTTGAACTACTATCACCACAATCCTTAATCTCCCTCAATCACTGCTCTGAAGCCAGGCTCTACCTCCACATCAACCAACACCAACCTTGAGGTTATTTCCTCCTACTCTTAAAAATATCCCTATGGAAGTACATGTACCTACATTTCCTTATAGCTTCTAGGGCCTACTATTTTCCTCTTTCCCATCTCAACCAAACAGTGTGCCAAATCCATTCTCCATTGAGCTCTTGTTCTAGCTGTCAGATTTTGCTCTGCCGTGTCTAAATGAGTGAGATCTTTAAAAGACCCGCACGTATTCTTCCCTGTCAAATATCAGAAGACAGGATTTGAAATGAAGCTGAAACTACGAGAAGAAAATGTCACAGCTCTCATTATGCCCCTCTGTTGTTGTTCATCCTTCATTTTTGAAGAATCTAACCCCAAAGAAGAGGAGCCTCAGGTGTCAATTAAACAATAGATGTTGGACCAAAAATTCCTGTGGGAAAAGCCAACATGATCATTTGGATGCCACAGAGTTATAGATCATAGGAGAGAGAAAGACCTTGAGAGGTCATTTAGGCCAAGTCCCTTTCTTGACAGGTGAGAAAACAGGGGCTTCTATAGAAGCTTGCCCTAGACCACACTAGGAGTTTGAAGCAGAATACACAGAAACCACAGTCTAGAAGTTCAATACAAAGCAAGGCAGACCTCCACTGGCTACAACACATGGAGAGGAGATATATTCATAGCACAATGTGTTTCATGTCTCTAACCATGGTCTATATCCTTGCACGCCTTATTTAATTCATATTATGTTCCTGTTCAGGGGCAAAAAGTCATTCCAGTGTGCTACTCTCATATAGATCAGTGAGTTTTTATTTTCACTCTGAACATACTTCAGTAGCTGCGCTTCCCAAGTTTAGAAGGAACAGTTCTTCTATCCCACTTAATGGCCTGCCACCTCCCCAACACTGTTTGCTATGTAATCATACACTGGTTTGTTTCTATTAAGTTGTTTCACATGTGTTACTCTCAGTTCCTCAACTAGGCTAGATTCCTTGGGGGCCTGGGCCATCTCTAGCTATAACAATAACAATTATAGCAAAAGCAATAATGGCAACAATAAAACATTTATCTGCTTCTTTTTGTATACTTAGCTATTTAGCACAGGGCCTACAACACTGTTGTTTTTCAGTTGTGTCCAGCTCTTCATTACCCTGTAGACCACACTGTCCATGAGGTTTTCTTGGCAAGGATACTGGGGCAGTTTGCTATTTTCTGCTCCAGTGGATTAAGTGCAAACAGAGGTTAAGTGACTTGCCCAGGATCACATAGCTAGTAAGTGCCTGAGGCCGGATTTGAACTCAGGTCTTCCTGACTTTAGGACCAGCACACTGTACCACTTAGCAGTCATGCCTAGAACATAGTAAGTGCTTAATAAATGTGTATTGATTGTTGTTTTATTTTGTTTTTTGTTTTTGCAGGGCAATGAGGGTTAAGTGACTTGCCCAGGGTCACACAGCTAGTAAATGTCAAGTGTCTGAAACCAGATTTGAACTCAGGTCCTCCTGAATCCAGGGCCAATGCTTTATCCACTGTGCCACCTAGCTGCCCCAATGTGTATTGACTGTTGATACCTTAAGGTTAAAAAAATAACATTTCTGACAAAGGATCTTAGATATAATGCTTCATTTGATCCTCATAAAAAAACCAACTGTTTGTCTGGCATTATCATTATTCCCATTTTATAGATGGGGAAACCAGCTCAGAAAAGTTAATGACTTAACCAGTCATGCAGCCACTCTGGGACAAGAAATCAAATTCAAGTTTGACTGATTCTAAAGCCAATATTCCATCTATTCTTATCACTTAATTGCCTCATTCATTCAGACTCTTACATAAAGGGGCTGGGCTCCAAAATTATGTTTGTAAATAAGATATGTGGAGCTAGAGATGATGTCATCTACCACAGAATTAATGGTATAAATGGTGGACAAAGTCTCAGTCCTGTCCTCCAAAACCTATTTAACATATAATCTAAATGAGCCAATAGTACCCGGATATTTTCTGAGCAGTCCACAAGCTTCTGTCCTCTTTAACTTCTTGACATAAATTGTAATGAGGAGAGAAATGAACAGAGAACCAAGAGAACATTGTATACAGTAACAACATTATTGTTTTAAGAATTACTTTGAGTGAATAAGTTATTTTGACTATTATAAATACCCAAATTAACTCTAAAGCACATATGAAAAAAGGCACTATCTGCATCTAGAGCAAGAACTGATAAATAAAAGTATGTATAGAATAATTTTATATATGTGTTCCTATTTGTGTCTAATGTAAGCCCTCTCTAGGTCAGGATGAGGGGAGGGAAATTTAAAAAGTGGAAAAAAAGAAATTTACATGATAAATTTAGTATAGATTTAAAAGGACTAGCAAGTTGTACGTAATAGATTTGCAGTTTCATGTGCTAAATAAATAAATGTTCTTTTAAATGTAATTTCTAACAAATTTTTCCCCTATCCTCTCTTGCTTCTGAGTAGTAAGGATATGTTGAGACCAGATAATGTACGTATTGTGCTTTGCCCATCCTAAAGAACTGCATACCTGTGAGGGATAATCAATATTAAAGATGATGGAGACTTGAGGTGGAGAATTTCATCATCTTGTTCATAGAATTGCTGTTTCTCCAGTCTCTGCAAGGGATGTTTGTATTTAAACTGACATCATCTACATGGCAAATTTTGATTTGGGTTTTATGCTTGCACTCATCATGAGCACCACAAGGTGAGGTGACTCAGCAGACTATGGAACTATGCTGATTGAGTCTTTCGCATCTTCAGATTCCTCATAAAACCAACTCTACCAGGTCTTTTACGTGTCTCTTGGAAAAGAACCTGTGAGGTTTCAGTTTCTTTCAGTCAAATGACAACAAGTGAGATAATATCTGTAAAGTGCTTAGCACAATTCCTGGGACATAGTAGCTGTTATAAAAATGTTTATTTCCTTTCATTCTCCTTCCTCCCTCCTCTGATTTCTCCCAGAGACCACCTAGATGGTGCCCAAAATGATTGCACAGGCTGTTCCACACATCTTTTTTACTTTGTCTTAGTCAGAAAACCCAGGTCCTTATTCTATGTACAAGTAACTTGATTCTTCTTTAACTCCTTCCTGCTTCAGATCGCAAGCACGGTCCATCTCAAGCAAGAAGTAACACTTGCTCTGTCATTTTAAGGGTGAAGAAAAATATATGCTCACATGTCCACTTACCTATTCATCCTCTTTCAAACACACACACACACACACACACACACACACCTATTAGCACCGGATCATGCAAATAATCAGACTCAAAAAGCCTCAAGTTACATAGGGGCGGCATGTGCCAGGTAAGTCAACCCTACACCACCTTGACCACCATCTTTTCTCAGACTCTGATGGGGACAGCCCAAGATCCTGAGCCCAAGAGCCCTGGAAATAGTAATGCTTATAGCCCAGTACCCTCATCCATCACCCTAGGAAGAGAACAAGCATTTATTAAGCACCAGCTATATACCAGGCAATGTGCTAAGCACTTTACAAGTATCATCTCATTTGATCCTCACCACAACCCTATGAGGTAGCTTATGTTATTATCCCTGTTCTACAGTTGAGGAACCTGAGGCAGACAGAGGTTAAAAATGACTAGCCCAAGGTCACACCATAAGTTTCTGAGGCTAGATTTGAACTCAGGTCTTCCTGACTCCAAGCCCAGAGCTCTATCTACTGTGCCACCTCGCTTCCCCTGTAGTGATACAGCCTGCTCCTGTGGGTGCTGTAACAACCTGTACTGAAGACCTAGAAAAGAAAGTTCTCACCACCAATGTCCTTTGTTCTGTCAAATGGTTCAACATCAGAACTTATAGGATTTTATCCATGAAAATGGCATTAAAGAAGAAGCACTATTATCTGCGTTCTTGCTGTATTCTAAGGACCATGGAATTTTTCCATCTGACTTGCCTGCTGAGTGCTTACACATGTGTTGTTTCCTCCTTTGGAACATAAGCTCCTTGGGGGCAGCTAGGTGGTGCAGTGGATAAAACATTGGCCCCGGATTCAGGAGGACTTGAGTTCAAATCTGGTCTCAGACACTTGACATTTACTAACTGTGTGACCCTGGGCAAGTCACTTAACCATCATTGCCCTGCCCCCCCAAAAAACAAAAAACCCAACAACAACAAAAACAACAAGAACATAAGCTCCTTGAGGGTAGGAAGTGTCTTACTTTTTTTATTTCTATCCCCAGTACTTAGCACTCATTCATTCATTCTACTAGGATAAGTAGTGTTCCAACTGTCAGGGACTACTTTATTTTTGTCATAATATTCCCAAACTCAGCACAATGCCTTGCATACAATAGGCATTTAATATATATCTAATAAATTAAACACTATAAGTGAAGGAACAGAACTGAGGCCACCTGATTACAATCTTGCCTTAATAGTACATATGCATAATGCTATTACCGTCAGAGTGAGAATCCCAATATAATATATGTATATATATTATTGAAGGAATTGAATTATATCATTCATATATATATGATTATTATTCAATTAACCCATCCATAAGGTCTTATTAAGTATCTACTGGATACCAAGTATTATGCTAGGCACTTGGGATACTTGGACAGAAATTAAAAAACATCTACCCACAAGTTTGTATTCTATTAAGGAACCAAGATGTCTATATTTAGACAGGATGTTCTGGTTTACTCTCACAGAGGCAGGCCAGCTACATTGCCCCCTCAGGGTTCTAGGGGAATGTTTTAGGATATCTCTTCTCTAATGTTTTTGGCTCAAGTCCCCACCAGTTAAGTTCTACTACATCCAACCCCATGGGCTATTAGTCAATCAATGAGTGACTAGGCCCCTAGTTCCATTAGTTTGGTTTTTTGTTTGTTTGTTTGTTTTTTAAACAATGGACATTTACTTTGAAGATGTGATAAGAAAAAAAGCAAAAACATTTTCCCTAAACACCTCAGGTTCTTGTTCTCCTTTATTCCACCTAAGTCTCTGAGAAGAATGCTCTCAGACTTAGCACAATTTCTTTTGTTGGGGAGGGAATTTCATTAAGGAATTCTATTTCTTCCTAGAAATTTTTATGTGGGTATCCTTGGTGGGAAACTTTCATGAAATTCTTTTTTTCTAGAAATTTAAAAAATTATTTAGAAAATGTATTTAATATTTTATTTTCCCCAATTACATGTAAAACAATTATTAACATTCATTTTTTGAATCTTTAATTCTAAATTCTCTCCCTTCTGCCATCTCCTCCCCCGCCCCCGCCATTGAGTAGGCAAGCAGTTTGATATAGGATATACATGTGTAGTCATGCAAAACATATCTCCATATTAGTCATGTCAGGAAAGAAACAGACAAAACCCCTCAAAATATAAAGTTTAAAAAGTATGCTTCAATCTGTATTCAGCCACCATCAGTTCATTCTCTGGTGATGGATAGTATTTTTCATCATAAGTCCATTCAGAGTTGTCTTGGATCATTATATTGCTGAGAACAGCTATTATTCATAGCTGATCAACTTACAATATTTCTGTTACTTTATACACAGTACATTTTTTTTGCAGGGCAATGAGGGTTAAGTGACTTGCCCAGGGTCACACAGCTAGTAAGTGTCAAGTGTCTGAGGCCAGATTTTGAACACAGGTCCTCCTGAATTCAGGGCTGGTGCTTTATCCACTGTGCTAGCTAGCTGCCCCCTATGCAGTACATTTTACTTTGTATCAGCTCATGTAAGTCTTTCCAGGTTTTCCTGGGAGCATCCTGCTCATCATTTCTTATAGCATAATAAATAGTATTCCATCATAATCACATACCACAGTTTGTTCAGTCATTCTCTAGTTGATGGACATCCCCTCTATTTCCAATTCTTTGCCACCAGAAAAGAGTTGCTATAAATATTTTTGTATGTATAGGTCCTTTTCCTTTTTTGTTTTTTCTCTTTTGGGACGCAAACTTAGTAGTGTTATTGCCAGGTCAAAGAGTATGCATGGTTTTATAGTTCTTTGGACATGGTTTTAAAGTTCTTTGTTCTAAAGAACTGTTGAATCAGTTCACAGTTGCACCAACAGTGCATTAATGTCTCATTTTTTTCCTACAGCCCCTCCAACATTTGTTATTTCTTTTTCTGTCCTATTTGTCAATCAAATAGGTATGAGGTAGTTTTAATTGTTTTTAAATTGTTTTAATTTTTAGTTCTCCAATCAATAGTGAGCTTGAGCATTTTTATATGGCTATAGATAGCTTTGATTACTTCTTCTGAAAACCATTCATATCTTCTGATCACTAATTAAATGGGAATGGCTCTTATTTTAATAAATTTGACTCAGTTTTCTGTATGTTTGAGAAATGAGACCTTTATCAAAGAAGCTTCCTTCAAATTTTTTTATTTACCATTGCTAATTGTATTTCCCTGCATCCTATCCCCCATTTTTTCTTTTTTCTATCTCCTTTTACCCCATCCCACCTCAAAAGTATTTTGCTTCTGATTACCCCCTCCCCCAATCTGCTCTCCCTTCTATTGCCTTCTTCCTTTTTCTTATTCCTTTCCTCTCCTACTTTACTATCAAGTAAAATTGTTTGCTATATCCATTTGAGTATTAATGATATTCCCTCTTTGGGCCAAATCAGATGAGAGTAAGATTCACTCACTTCCCTTCACCTCCTGCCTCTTCTCCTCCACTCTAAAAGTTTTTCCTTGCCTCTTTTATGTGAGATAATTGATTCCATTCTACCTCTTCTTTCCCTTTCTCTCATAAGTTCCTCTTTTATCCCTTAATTTTATTTTTTTAGATATCATCCCTTCACATACAACTTACATCTGTGCCCCTGTCTGTCTAACTCTGTCCTTCTAACTGCCCTGATAATGAGAAAGTTCTTATAAGTTACAGGTATCAACTTCCCATATAGGAATGTAAACAGTTTTACCTTATTAAGTCCCTTATGATTTCCCTTTCCTGTTTACCTTTTTATGGTCCTCTTGAACCTTGTATTTGAATGTCAGATTTTCTATTAATCTCTTATCTTTTTCATCAAGAATGGTTGAAAATTCTCTATTTCATTGAATGTGCATTTTTCCCCCTAAAGAATTATACTCAGTTTTGTTGGATAGGTGATTCGTGGTTGTAAACCTAGCTCCTTTGCCCTCTGGAGGGCATATTCCAAGACATCCAATCCTTTAATGTGGAAGCTGATAAATCTTGTGTTATCCTGACTGTTGGTCCATGGATTGTTTCTTTCTGACTGTTTGTAATATATATCTTATTCTGAGTGTGTATTTTGATCTTCCTGGTCACCATGGTAACTTTCTATGGTCAGATTTTTTTTTCTGTTGTTCATTCTTTCCCCCAGCCTATTTCTTAACTGTTAACTCTTTATTAAAGTAGGGTTCTGATTTCAGGGTGGAGGGCACACTGTCCCAAGCTTCAGGAGTTTTGTGTAACTCTTTTCAGAGATACTTCTAGGAAGTTGTAAGTTTTCAGTTCTTCCAAGGTAATATGATCTAAGGAGAGGTGTATTTACTCCTTTCCTGTTTGTGAGCAATCACAATCACTCTCTTTTGCCCCAAAACTGTGAGGAGGGTCCTTGCTCCACTGCAGCTGTAAGCCCTGTTATGCTAGGGACTGCCACTCAGAATTGTGACCCTGATTCAAGTAAGGGCAAAGCAACAGTATCCTGCCCCAGGTGCTAGCAAAGAAATACCTGTAAGCTACCGATCAGTTGGTCAACCTCCTTATCATATGTCGCTGATATCTTTGGAAGCTACTCCTGTTGATTCAGTAGCTCCCAAGGCCTTCTCCTGGTTTACTGCATTTCAGTCTATACAGGGAGGTTGAATCTAGACTGTGAATACTGAATGCAAAGCAGAAGAGTCATTGAACAAAAGCCTTCCATTAGGAGCATAGAGGCCACCTAGTTAAAAGAATGTTTATGGATGGTATCCTTGGAAGCCTCTGCCATTACACCTCCTTTACTGCAGAAGCAAGAGGAAGCAAGACATCATTCAGGGCCATTCTATGAATTGCTGCGGCCAAAGTAGCCAACCTGCTAGTGAAGAGTCACTCTATCCTCCACTAAGTCACTACTTGGGCAGCAGATAGTATGATGCCAGGTACATTCTTGAAGTATTGAAATCCTCAAGCCCAGTGCAAATGCCATTTCAATTCATTTGAATAATATATGGATTGTTTAGTATATATCATTGTCATTATTATTGTGTCTAGCCCTATAAGATAGCAGTACATAAGCTCATCAATTATATGTAAGCTTCCTGAGGGCAGGAACTGGTTTCTTTTTGTCTTTGTATTCCCAGCACCTAGCACAGTGTTATGCACATAGTAGGCACTTGATAAATGCCCATTAAGTTGAGCATTAGCTAGATGCTCATGCAATACAAAATTTGATTGGCTATAGGATGCTGTTTTTAGGAAGGTGCCTATCCATTAACCATCCTTGAAAATATTGTAATTAACAGTTGAACCCAATTATCTTTCTAGCATTTAGGAATGGAGAATGAATTAATTAAACCTTCAAGTCATCCCTGGGAAGAAAAAAAGTAGATCTAAGGAAAGTATACCCCTATATGAGTCATTTGGATGGATTGAGCAAGAGTCATTTAGTTACTGAAAAGGCATGGATGACCCCACTTGATTCAAAACTCATGTCTCTTGAAAGAAACCACCCAAGCTGCCTTTAAACCCTTAGAGTCCAGAAGATCTGATATTGCCTCTGCTCCTCAAGAGTGCACAGATGAATAGCCTTAGACATCAACATAGCTCTCTCTTTACATTGTCAAGGAGTTGCTCTGACAGAAAGAAAGGGCGTGATGAGGATTCTTTGACCCAACAAGAATGGAAGTAATGGACCAAAAGAAGGGAATTTTTCTCCAGAGGACTATGCTCTTCCACAGGTAGCCTGGTGAAGAATAAAGAATGTTTCCTTTGGAGTCAGAGAACCTGGGTTTGAATCTTAGCTCTGCCTCTTACCTCCTGTGAGTTGTGGGCAAGTCACTGAATGATCTAGTTTTCTTTTATATAACAAGGGGAAGTTGAACTAGATGACCTCCAAGGTGCCTCTCAGCTTTCATTTTATGATGCTATGACAATTCTCTTTTATAAGCAAAAAAAGAAAGCCAATTGCTGACTTTTTCTTCTTCTGGTGAGTAAAGAAACAATCTTCTGCTCTTCTATTGTGCTCTCATGCTTACATATGAGTCCCCACTGGGACTAGAACAAACATTGCTTAGTAATCCATTTCTATCTCCCTTTCAGGATTACTACTTATGTGCCATCATATCATTAGAGCGATTGTTATGGATTATATTCCTAATTTCGAGCAGTCATTTTGATGGGTTTGTGTGCTTGTCTTTGGACTAGAAATTTCTCCAACAGTCCGTGAGCATTATTATGGTGTTGGTTAAATCTCTCGCTTTTTCTCTCCTGAGAAAAATTGTCTATTTCTTTAGTGATGCTTAGACCACCAAGAGATCTATTGTTTGTTGCCCAAAAGGTATCATGGGGAGACAGAGCACTGGCCCCAGACAGATTTAGGGTACTCCAGTGTCGTTATTCTTGTATGAATAGTTTCAGCACGTATAAATTCAGAGATAAAAGGATATTTTAAGTTTATGTCTTGTAGATATTAATTCTCAGCTCTTTGGAATTCAGTTATACTATAAAGAGTACATCTTGGGCAGCTAGGTGGTGCAGTGGATAGAGCACCAGCTCTGGAGTCAGGAGTACCTGAGTTCAAATCCAGCCTCAGACACTTAACTAGCTCTGTGACCCTGGGCAAGTCACTTAACCCCAATTGCCTCACTAAAAAAAAAAAAAAAGAGAGAGAAAGAGTACATCTTCTCAGTAGGGTTATAATAAGTAATTATGCATCACTATGTCCTTTTAATTATAATAGGTAGCATTTATATTGTGCTTACTAAGTTCCACACACTAAACTAAGTGCTTTTAAAAAATATATGCTATCACAACTTTGAGATATCATCTCACACCTATCAGATTGGCTAAAATTCTATAAGAGGAAATGACAAATGTTAGAGGGAGTTTTAAAAAAATGGGACTCTAATATACTGTTGATGGAACTGTGAAATGATCTAATCATTTTGAAGAGCAATCTGCAATTATACCTAAAGAGTTAAAAAACTGTGTATACCCTTTGACCCAGCAGTACCACTATTAGATATGTTTCCCAAGGTGATCAAGGAAAAAGGAAAGGAAACTTCTACATCCTAAAATATTTATAGCAGTTCTCTTTGTGGTGGCAAAGAACTGGAAATTGAGGGGATGCCCATCAATTGGGAGATGGCTAAACAAGTTGTGGTACATGATTTTGATGGAATACTGCTGTGCTATAGGAAATAATGAGTAGATTGATTTCAGAAAAACATGGAAAGACTTGCATGAAATAATGAAGCTGAATGAGCAGAACCAAGAGAATATTGTATGCAGTAACAGCAATATTGTTCAAAGAAGGGGCAGCTAGGTGGCACAGTGGATAAAGCACCAGCCCTGGATACAGGAGGACCTGTATTCAAATCTGGCCTCAGACACTTGACACTTACTAGCTGTGTGACCCTGAGCAAGTCACTTAATCCTCATTGCCCCATTAAAAAAAATCTATATATACATATAGATGTATATATGTAAATATGTGTGTGTATTGTTCAAAGAATAACAATGACCAAGTTATTCTGAGTATTATAAATACTGTGGAAATATTTTAACTGACTTGGCTAATGTGGGGCAACTAATCTGTGGATGACTAATCTGGGGACTTTTGACTGGCTGGCTATCTGACTGCCATTAATTTAATATGGACCATTTAAAAATTTCTCCACACTGCTCCCAAATTGATAAGCAAACAATTAAGAAGCCTCTTAACTAAATAATCAAAGCAGAGTTTATTTATGAGATACAATTTAAACATAAAAATACAGGGAAATAAACTGTACAACCTGAATGCTTTCTCGCGCGTCTCTCTCCTCCTGCCGCACCTGGAACTTTTTAGCATTCTCCTGAGCCTCTGTACCAAATGACCTTCTTCTAGCATCCCCCTCACTGAAAAGCCCCCCCTGCTCCATACTCTTGCCAACTCCCCCTGAAAAGTCTCTTACTGTTTGCATCCTCCTTCCTTGTTCTTAGCTTTTTCTCTGTCTCCTTTCTCACTTTCTTAGTGTCCTTGTAGCAGCCCCCTTTCTGTCCATTCCTCCCTTACTGTCTTCTTAATCTTCCAGCCTCCCCCTTCACTGTCTTCTCCCTTGTATATATGTTCCTTCTCTCCCCTCAAACCTCAGGCTCTGTGCGCCCCTGCACACTCCAAGTTAATCTGCTGGCCGGGCTAGCGCTGTGCCCAGTGGGGCTCGAGGGGCCGTGCCCCCTGCTGCACACCTGGGACCTCCACATGGGCTATGCTAGGGCCTGGCAGGACAAGCCTGGGCTCTCTGGGGCAGCCCCCCAACCCAGGGTGTAGGAAACTGGGGCTTTTTTCTCCCAGCCATCTGACCTGGTGTTCCGTAAAGCCCACAGGGCTTTTTGGCTCAGCTGAAGCAGAGGGGGAGGGGCACCAACCCCTCTTAAACAGAATAAAACCCTGAGGGCCTAAAGCTTTTTAATCTCAGCCCAAAGGCAGGGTCCCCAAATTTTAAAAAATTCCCACAATACTCAGATTAACTACAAAGGACCTATGAAGGAGGATGCTGTCTACCTCCAGAGAAAGAACTGATAAATAGAAGTATGCATAGTAAGGTTTTACATATCTATTTACACACACACTCATATATTTATTTATTTATACATACATACATGTGTATATCTAGCTAGGTGGTGAAGTAGATAGAATACCAGATTTGGAGTAAGGAAGACTCATCTTCCTGAGTTTATATCTGGCCTCAGACATTTACTAACTTTATGTCCCTGGGCAAGTAACTTAACCTTGTTTGTCTCAGTTTCCTCATATGTAAAATGACCTGGAGAAGAAAACGGCAAACTTCTTCAGTATCTTTAACAAGAAAACCCCCAAATGAGGTCATGAAGAATCAGACACAACTGAAACAACTCAACAACAATGTGTGTGTGTGTGTGTGTGTGTGTGTGTGTGTGTGTGTGAAATGGTGGCCTTCTCTAGTGTAGGATGGGAACGGAAGGAGGGAGACTATTCAGAACTTAAAGTTTAACCAAAATTAAATTCAAAATAAATATTATCTCATTTGATCTTACCATAACTGTAGGAAGTAGATACTATTATTATTATTATACTCATTTTGCAGTTGAGAAAATTAAGGCAAACAGAAGTTAAGTGACTTGCCCAAAGTCACTCAGGTAGTAAATGTCTGGGGTAAAATTTGAACTCAGATCTTCCCAAATATAGGCCCAATGTTCTATCCACTGCACCCCCTAGCTGCCTATTTTGTGTTGCCTTTCAGTGAGATTGTTTGTACACATTTTATATACTGTGCTGGATTATAAATTCCCTCCATGTAGGGATGATTTCTTTCTCTTTGTTTTATATTCATTAATTCATTCCAAATGATTTATTGAGCACTTACTATGGGCAAAGCACTTGTAAAGTCCACTTGACAAAGTCGCATTGTCTGCCTTTGTGGACAATATGGACAAAACTTTTCTAGATCTCTTAGGTGAGTGAAGAACTGATTGAATAACCAAAACCAGAATAGCTTTTAATGGTTTGATGGGAAGTCTCCTGTACTTTTTTCATATTTTTCTACATGACCTAGATAAAGGCATAAACGATATGCTTATCAAATTTAGAGATATCACAAAACTGCGGGAAGGCTCATACTCTTTGGATGACAGAATTAGAATGGGGGAAAAATCTCAATAGGTTATAATAGTAGGCCACATATAACAAAGTAAAAATTAATAGATACAGATGTAACAGGTTCTACACTAGGGTTCAAAAAATCAACTTAACAAATACAAGAGAGAAGAGACATGGATTGACAGTAGTTCCTGTGGGGAAATATCTGCAGTTTTATTGAACTGTTAAATCAATATAAATCAACACTGACACTAAAGCCAAAAACAAATTGTCTGCATTGAAAGACAATGTCCTAATGATTAAAGTGACATATAAGCTATCCTTTGCCCTAGAAAGAACACATAAGGTCTTCAGATTTTGCCACATTTTAGGAAAAATGTTAATAAATTGAAAAGTTTTTCTAAGAAGGTGGCCAAGATATTAAAGGGTTTCAAAATTATGCAACATGAATATCCCTCAAAGAAATCCATGTTTATAAGGGAGAATGGAAACTTGGAGAGATGATATCTGTCTTCAAGATCTGAGGGGCTGTCAGGAGAAAGGGGATTTGACTTTATGCTGTTTGGCAACAAAGGGCAGACCAAGAGGGAAATAGATTGACATTATTGAGAAACTAATTTGAGCTCAATGTGAGGGAAAACTTAGAAAAAATTCAAGCTATCTAAAAGTGGAAGAGGGCAGCTAGGTGGCACAGTGGATAGGTGCTGTGCTTGGAACCAGAAAGACTTATCTTGATGAGTTCAAATCCAGCCTCAGACACTTACCAGATGTGTGACACTGGGCAAGTCACTTAACCCTGTTTGCCAAAGTTTCTCATCTGTACAATGAGCTGGAGAAGGAAATTGCAAACCACTCCAATATCTTTGCCAAGAAAATCCCAAATGGGGTCTGAAACAACTGAAAAATGAATTAACAAAAACAAAAAGTGGAAGAGACTGCCACAGGAGGAATTAGGTTCCCTCTAACCAAAGGTCTTCAATGAGAAGCAAGATTCCCATTGGTTGGGCTGATTCTTGTTCAGAAGCAGTGTGGCATAATGCTTACAGTGCTGCACTTGGAGTCTGAAAGTAGTGAGTTTAAAAATGCCACTTCAAATGCTTACTTGCTGCATGACCCTGGGCAAATCACTTAATTTTTCTGAGCCTCAGTTTCCTAGTCTGTAAAACAGGGACATTCATTGCACTTACCTCATATACTTACTTATTTTAAGAATCAAATGAGACAATCTGTTTTAAGAGCTTTCCAACCCCTAAAGCCTTGTATAAATATAAGTGTGAGTTATTGGTATTATGTAAACATTTCTGAACCTTCTCCATCCAATCCAATCCCACAGACACCAAAGTGATTTTCCTTAAATGCAGGTCTGGCCATATCACTCTTGTATTCAATAAATTCCAGTGGTTCCTCACTGCCTCTATGATCAACTATAAACTCTTCTGTTTGACATTTAAAGCTCTTTGTAACCTGTCCCCTCCTGCCTTTCTAGTCTTCTCATACATTCCTGTTCTCCACACACTCTACAATCAAGCCATACTGCACTACTTGCTGTCCCAAACACACAACACTCAATCTCTTTGTCTCTACACTCACTGTGCTAGTGCCTAGGAAGCACTCCCTTTTTACTCGTGCCCCTGGGATTTCCTACTTCAAGATTCATTTCAAATGAATGAATGAATGAATGAAAAATTTTTAAAAAGATTCAGTTCAAGCTCTGCCTTCTGAATGAAGCTTGTCCTGGTCCCCAGCTACTAGTGTCCTCCCTCCCCAAATTAACATATTCATTTGTATATATTCGTAGACACTTATGTAAAGGGGGAGGATATAATTCTTCCCTCCCCCTCCCCATTCAGTGTATGTAGTCAAAAGATTTAGACATATATGATGAGGTCTTCCTGTGGTAACAAGATGTTAATTTTAAGATTAGTCCACATCTACTGATCCCTATAGAAAGTATGAATACCTCTCCAATTAAGTCAGAAGAGAGCAATGTGATTGGCTGAGCAAAGAAACTAGTCATACCCCTTGGGGTTTTAAATAGTTAAGCCCTTAAGAGTTTTAAGGAATACAGGCTTGGGAGGAGGTATTTGCTGTAGGAGAAAAAGGAATTTGCCAACACTACGACCATAAGCCATGGTATCTAATAGCAACTTTCCTATAGCAGTTCTAGAATTCATCAGTTTGAAAGAGTTCAAAGCACAATTGAAAAAGCAGAAATATGCAGAAAGTAACTCAGTCAAGGGAGGAACAGAACCTCTGGCAGCAGAAAGATACTTGAGTGTTGTTGTTGATGGTGGTGGTCCTTCATTCTGAAGGAGAACCCTGACATCAACATGCTGCCATGACTAGCAGTGAATTGGATTTAACTGAGGGAGGCTGTGCAAAGCAACAGCCTCACCCTGTCCTCCACAGCCATCTGGGTCCAATGGCAAATATATATATATATATATATATATATATATATATATATATATATATATATATATATATATATATATATATATATATATATATATTTGGCCCCAGATGTTTAAGGAAATTGAGGTTAAGTGACTTGCCCAGGATCACACAGCTAGTAAGTGTCTAAGGTCATATTTGAACTCAGGTTCTCCCAACTTCAGGGCTAGTGCTCAAATCACTGTGCTACCTAGCTATCCCCAGATACCTGACTATGGACTCAAGAAAGAGCTGCCTCGCCCCTGGCAATTAAGAGTAGAGCTATAGAAAGGAAGAGAACCTGGAAATCCAACTGAGCAACTCACATAGAATATATATAGCAAGGAAAACTATATGAGAACTCTACAAAGGGACAAAAGATTCCAAGCCCTGAAGTACCATCATTTGAAAGTTGCCTTTGCACACAATACATATGTGTATTCCTCACTACCATTGTACTCTTAAATTTAATCCCAGTTTGCTTTTGAATTCTGTGTTTATTTGTAAGAGAACATGCTTCAAGTTTATTGGGGGGGGTATACCTACTCATTTTTTAATATACTATCTTAGTAAATGGCCATGCTAAGAGCTAATTGTGTCTCCTGGTTGACTATTTAAGGGAAGCACACACATGGGGGCTAGTGACCTATAATAGTAGAAGTATAGCCCCACAGCATTACCCCTAGAACCCAAGACACAGTTAGACTCTGAGGACCCTACTCATGAGTGTGAATTAAGATAGTAGCTCAGATGGAGTGTTATACTGTGGGATTCCATCTGAAACATATCTGAGTGCCATGTATTTGTCACTCACTGGAGAGATTCTCTATTTGGGAGTCTCCTTTTTGGATGCTTTGGTTTTACAAACATTCACCAGATAAAAATCAGGATGTTTGTTTGTTTGTTTTTCCTTTTGGTTTGGATGTAATTAGACAATCAGTTTTTAGGTTACAAGTACAAGAAAACTTAACAGTGTTCAGGTTACCTAACAATTCCTTTGAGATCTGTATGTAGTTATGCAAAAGTTAAGCATCAGTATCTATTGTAATACTGTATGATTCCAAGCATGGAAACTGATAAAAATAGTCTGGATGTTGCATCCCTGGAAAACTGATATGCAGCAATTTGCCTAGAGCACATTCATCTATATTCATTTCTCCTCCCCCCCCCCCCCACTTTTGAACAGAGAAGACTTTCCTTGCTCTGAAATGAGTCCAGATAGCTCTCCTCCATTAGAATATAAGCTCCTTGAGGGCAAGAATCTCTTCACTTTTTGTTTTAGTAGTCCCAGGACTTCACATAGTGCACATAGTAGGCACTTAGTAAATGCTTATTGATTAATTTAGCCTTGTATTCTTCATCTGTAAAATGCAGATAATAATATCTGCATAACCCTAACTCAGGGTTATTGGGAAATCCAGTTGTTATAATGTATGCAGAACACTTTGGAAACCTTAAAGTACTACATAAATCTTAGCTACTATTATCATTCAGGTATGGATTAGACTAAATGGCCCCAGAAGTTCCCTCTAACTCTATGGTTCCATCATAATATATCTCCCTTACCTCCCAACCCCCATGTGTAACACAATGCTTTAAACCTAGCAAATCCTCCATCAATCTCTACAAATAGAATGGCCAGTCCCTGGGCTGCTGGGGACCAGCTTCTCATGCTGTTATCCAAGAGAGATGTCCAAGGGACAACCTGTGTCATACTCACCTTTGCTTGTGGCTCTAGGTGACTCCAAGCCAAGACTTTGAAATAGGAATTTTCCAGCTGGATCATTCATCCAACATAAAATTCCATTTAGGTCTCAAAGCCTCCACTGATAACCTGGCCCAATAATTAAACTCAAAGCTTAAAGAATAGCCGGAGCACATTTAAGAGTAGAAAGAACTTTTTGTTGAGATTGAGTCATTTGAAACAGGGGGAGCAGAGGGAAAGAGCAGCTATGAAGTCAACTTGACTTTGGACTTTCTATAGCCCATCCTCAGTGCCAGCTTTGTCCTGTTCTTTTGAGAATGCTGGCATATTGATATATATAGCTGGCACTGAGGATGGGCTATAGAAAGTCCAAAGTCAAGTTGACTTCATAGCTGCTCTTTCCCTCTGCTCCCCCTGTTTCAAATGACTCAATATCAACAATATCAACAAAAAGTTCTTTCTACTCTTAAATGAGCCATGCAGGGGCTAGGTTCTAGGCACATTCTCTGGAGGGCTAAACCAAGATGACTCAAGGGAAAAATGGCAGAGGGAGGAGTCTGATAAAGTGGAACATTGTTCAGAAATAAGCATTTGAAAGGCTGTATCTGGAGAAGCAGATCATTTCAAACACCTCCCATTAAGGCTCAATATTTGGGAAAGGAGGGGAGGCTCTTGGTAATTTGAGGAAGCCATTGACTAGTTCTAAGTACCCAAAAATTAATTGATAGCTTTAAGGAAGAAATAGAGTGAAGGTAACACTGCGTCATAAACACATCGTTGGGGAAAAGGAAGACTATTAATTCTCATGATTCTTCATACCACAGGACAGAAAAGTAATAGTTCAAGTCGTGTATGATGAAATCTAATGCTGTGGTATAATTTTTTCCCATCGATCGGTTCCCAGCCTATCTCAGGTGATTTATAGGAATAACTAGGAAGCAGCGTTCACTGTAGGCTGGCTAGGGCTGCTGAAGTTTATGTGCTGTACCAGTTTCCAGAGTTAATAGATTTTCAATTACAGCCTATGGAGTAGTTCTGGGCTCCTGGAGACAGCAGGCAGGGAACAGCCGAGGTCTTACACCTTAACCACTCCCCTGAGTCCCTACCCGCCCACCAACAGTAGCATTCCCTGCAAGACAATCACAAATGGACCCTGGAAGGGAGAAGCTTCCAGATGCAATGATGATATGGAGTGTGAGTGGTTGGAGAGAGCCAAAATCAGGAGATCTGTCACTAGAACCACTGGGGCAGGGCGCGCATGGCATTTAGTGGCATGGCCCTGGAATTTGGAAACTGGAGGGAAAAGGACTTTGGCAGATTAAAAACTCTCCAGAATACAGGACTAGGAGTCAGATTATCTGGATCCTGGTTTGGACTATGTCATTGATCAATGTGGGATTGTGAATGAGTTAATTAACTTCTTGGTACCTCAGTTTCCTTTTCTGTAAAATACTGTTAGTTGCCCTATTATACTCACAGAAATTCTTAAATTTTAATTTAGTTTTTATTTTTCCATAACAATAGAATACTATGAAAGACAGTAAGATGTGTGAAAATTATTTGAAAACAATAAAGCACATATGTTTATTAATAACAAAAATACCTAACATTTCTATAGTGTGTTAAGGTTTACAAAGTACTTTGCATGGATTGCCTCATTTTATGATTGCTAACAATCCTGAGAAATAGAGTTATTAAGGTTATTGTCCTCACCTTACACATGAGGAGACTTGGGTTGAGAG